>NC_042632.1:35854298-36454298 GCF_901001135.1 Rhinatrema bivittatum
ACACACACACACGGGTGGACTTACTTTATAGTAAGCTGCCCATGTCCACAGTCTATAAACCTTTGGTTTTCATGCCCTGCCCTTAAACGTTCGTCTGTCTTGAAGAGAGTGTAAGCTCCACCCATGAGGGACTGTCTTGAGTGTTTCTGGACAGGGCTTGTTGCACCATATAAATGTTTACTGGGAGTCGGAGTGTGTCTAAAACTTTAAGGGAGTGAATTGTTTTCCTCCGGACTTGATGGTGTGATCCCCTGAGTTTTTGTTCTTTTTTTTTAAGCCAATTGCCTGTTCGGTGCCTGCTTTCTTGAAAGGGGTGATCGCAAGCCCGGGCACTAGTGAAGCACACTGCAGTGGACACGCAGGTTTAGTTTCTCCTCGTCTGAAGGTGGGGAACACGTGCTGATGCTAAATCGAGGCATTGCAAAGTTCAGCCTCTCATGCGATATTTCCCTTACTCGTTCTGTGCTATCACGGATGATGCCTGAGCTGCAACTGAATTCGTGGAGAGAAAAACCTGATAAAAAGGGAATGGGGAAGGCTGACACAGCTGTAAAACTGTCCCTTTGTAAACGAGTTACTTTTATTTTGGACTCGAGGCTGCTCTCATTGCAGGGATGATCATAGTACAAGGGGCTGCTTGCATTCAGGGCAGGGGGTGTCACCTTTGACTCACTCCTCCTCCTGCCCCTGCAGCACTGCCAGCCATAGCTGATTCAGGGAGTAGAAGAGGGGGGTAGGCCATGATTAAGAGGGGTGGGCACTGTACTAGCACCCACCCTGCCTATCCTCATTCCATGTAGCTCTTTTATGGCAACGGCTTTGATTTCCAGCAGGATTGTATCTTCTTCTGCCTTTTCACTTTTTCTTTGCCCTAGCTCTCTCTGCCTTCCTCTCTCTGGTTATGGCAGCTTCTTTATACAAGATTCACAGTGCTAACTAACTTTATTGGCATGACAATTTTACATGCGTTGCCAGAGTAATAGATACAGGTGGATTTGAATTTTTTTCCTCTTAACTTTTTTTTTATTTTAAAGGTTTATAGGAAGTACAGCCTGAGGGCCCTGTCTTGAATTTTGATGCTGGTCTGTATTAGCCCTCGTCCGGTTTTATTTCTGCTCTGGTGGCAGGATATCATAGACGGTGCTGCTGTAGCTGCTTTTCCTCCCAGGCATATAAAGATTTTTGTCTTCCTCGTTCGGTTGTGGGAAGCCTGATTTTTCTGTCAGTGTTGGGAACTTGCATCCTGAAGAGCAGTTATATAAAATGGCTTCCACCAAGGGCAGCCACTCCTGAACTTTAAAAGTAAACAAAAAGACTTTGATATCCTCAGTCTTTTTAAAGGTCTAGCCCAAGAGCGGTTTTTAAAGGCACAGGGGATGATGGATGGGCAGCGATGCTAAAATCTCCAGGCCCTCTTCACTGCTGCCTCTTTTAAGGGCTGACTCTGATGGGAGGTGACCCTGCTGCTAGGAAGGTGTGGAGGAAGCACAGGCCCTGCCCTCCTACTACTGGGGAAGGCTGTACATGAGGATCAAACCTGGAACCATCTGCATGGTAGGAAACGGCACTGCCACTGAGCTGCCCTGCAATGTAGAAGTTTTATTGACAAAAAAAGACACGAGTCTTTGAGATCAGTTAGGTCCCATCTGCAGAGAGGACTGATGGAAGTATTTCGCTCTATCAATCGTGGGGGGGTGAGAAATCCCACAGGAGAAGGTCTTCAGGAAGTACCAACGTTGGTGGTTCAATATGAGGTATCTCAACCTACAGCGATTCCAGGTTTCTCTTAGGCCGCTGTCCTGTAGAACAGATACTTTTAATTGAAAGGAAAGAAATTCTGGCTCTGCAGAATGAGCATCCAAAGCCCAGACTGGCTTAGTGGGAATGCTGCAGAGGCAGCGTTCAGTCACCAAGTAATGGTGGCACCCAGGGATCAGCTTCAGGCCCCATGTTTGCAGGGTTCTAGAAGAGCTGGGCCGTGGCCTCCAAGCCAGAGCCGTTCCTATGCCTGAATGAAAAAATAAATCTTTCACTCATATAACAAGTTACATGAAAATATCTTGGATTCTTCTAGATAGGAGATAAATGACCTCAGGCTTATGACATATCTGGTTCAGTGAACTATGAATGTCAATGCTTTTTTGTAATAATAGGTCAAAAACCTCCATCCGACCTTAGATCTTTTAATCAACTAAATTTGATTTCCAATTTTTAATATTTACATCCAGAAGAGTCCAAGATATTTTTCATGTAACTTGTTCTATATGAGTGAAAGATTTAATTTTTCGTTTAAGCTGTTTTCTTTCACTTGCCCATTACACTTCTTTTTGAGCGCTGTACCCTCTACAACCAAATGCACCAAGACCCAAGGTTGCTTACACATTCTGCAGCTTTATTCTGATGACTTTCATAAGAGCTCACAAAAATGCTGTTAAAGCTGAAACAACAGCTGTAACGTATTTTCCCACAGCAACAAAGCAACCCTCCTAAATACATTTTTTTTAAATGGGGTTAGTCTTATAAAGTTAAGAATATCTTCCACACATGCTCCAAGAAAATTAAAAACAGAGCTGTTAGCAAAAACAAAATAGATAACTGTGCTGATTTTTCCCATGTATTTATCCTAAAGAAAGAAGAAAGGAAGGCTGGACTCTCTGCTACAATGATTAAAACATTCTAGAGTTTATATAATGTATAAGAATCACAGCAGAAAAGCACACACTGTGTTTAAGCTTTGCTGTTCTTCATGCCTTTGATTAAAAAAAACAAACAAACCAACCCTACTCCTTTGTGCCCTTTCAAATTATTTCATGGAAGGATACAGCTCTTCCCGCAGGCGCTGGACATTCCCTAAATTCACTGCCTCAGACTCCTCCTCCCCTCTCCTGGGGGGGGGGGGGGGGAACAGGACCTCTTGCTAGGCCCCATGCAGGTGTGAACTCTGAGACCATGACAGAAATAAAAAAAAGACCGCTCTCTGTGCAAAACGAGAAACTTTACATCGAGTTTTCCCCTGCACCAACAACTTGCTGAAAGCAGGGGCCATGCAAGGAATGACGTGAATTTAGCGCTAAATATATTGGGGGGAGACACGCGTTCAGAAGGAAATCATTCTGCTGGCTGATGGGTGTCTGAATTGTAACTTCTCCGCCCACGCTATATTTATCAAATCTTTCTTTTAGCGTTGGGATGAAGTCAGGTGGTTGCTGGTCCAATACGGGCAGGAGAACTGGAGACCTTAATACGTGCAGGAGAACTAGACACCCTAATATTTCAGCTCCGCTTACACCTTGCACCACTACAGCGAGTCCCTACAATATGACTGACCCCTCGCAAGTGACTTATCCCGAAACGGCAAGGATTTGTGGCCACTTCTGTAAGGAGGACCTAGGGCTCTGCTAACAGCCTGACCTTACTATTTTTCTGTTTTGTTTTTTGTTTTTTTGAACAGAGCTCCCCAACCCCTGGCTAAAGGTCTGTCTTATGCCTCCTGTTTCACACCGTAGAAACTCTCTTGCTGGTTTGCATCGCTACAGATCATTTTCTACCAAGGGGGAGAGGGGGGTGGGGATCCTCCAGTACATCCTAGCAAAAAAAAAAAAAAAGAGAGATCATGTCGGCTATTCTACAAGATCAAAAGCTTTTTTTCAGGTGCTCGATCGCTGAAAAGGAAGAGTGAGGGAACAGGAACAAGAGCAGAGTTCACATCTCGGGCTTGGGTGCCTTCTGCCACAGCCTCGCTTAGTTGAAGCTCACTTGAGAAGTGGGGGAAACAAAAAAAGAGAAATTAAATTAAAAGGAGCAAACACCTAGGATTCCTCCGCTAGCCCCGTGCTACCCCCACGCGGCAGCCACCTCCGAGCACACCACGGGGTGAGTGCCTAGAACCCACGCCCCATGGGATTAAGGTTTGGTCTGGCTCTGAGAGTTATCACCTGCAGGTGGACCCAGGGAGGTAGGAATGGGTCTGACGCCGAAGGGCAACCAAAGGCGAGTCAAAGGCCAGTCTGTTATTTACGGACTCTGGGCCTCCTGCCTGCAGCAAGGGCCCTGGTCCCTAACAAAAGCAGGTTTAGGGGGGATGGGGGGAATCCTTCAGTCTCTCTACCCCATTTGTTCCCAGCCTCGCCTTTCACAGGGCTGGATTATTAGCAGGCCCACGGTTAGCACCAGGTGTACTAAGTATTTTACTAGACCTACAAGCATGGGAGAAACGCTGCCGGTTATCTGCGTTTCGTTACAACTGCAAATCCCAGCTGCAACCTCAGTTGCCCCTCTGGGTCACTTCCCAGCCATCAAGCGTCCTTCAGCTCTGGAGTTTACCCAAGACTGAAAGAGGAAAGAAAAGGAGTTGAAGGGATTACCTGGGCCATAGTCCTCAGCTGCATCTTCCCCTGTTTCCAGGCTGGAGCCCTCGGGATCCTGGATACCTTTTGAAAAAGCAAAGTAGCTCTCCATTATTCCACTGGGGGAACCTTTCCCCCAACAACGAGGTAGCAATGCTCGTGCAATTACCAAAGCCCTTCATATAAACATGAAAAAAGGAATATTACATAGCCTTAGAAATACACAAGAGAAAAGCCAGGCACTTACATTATAAATGGGCTCCTGTATAACCAATATGATGCTGTGTGTCTGAGGACCATTTACCAGGAAAGGCTGAAGCAGCCAATCTGATCATGGGACCAACCACGGCTTTCACGGGAAATAACCAACTGAGCCACAGCAACAGAAAAGGTTTAGAACGGATGCCACAATCATTTTACTGCTACAGGTGAGATCTTGTTTAACAGATTTTTTTTTTTTTGACCCGAAAACTTGAAACTGGTCCTCAGCTTCCAAGTTTCTCTATTGGGGGGGGCTATAGATTTTCTTTATGGTGCTTTTCTGTGCACCCTCCAACTTAATATCATGAGAGGGCCCGAAGGGTAAAAAAAAAAAAATTTGAAGTCGGCCGGCGGCTGCTGGGTCGAAAACCGGACGCTCAATTTTGCCGGCGTCCGGTTTCCGAACCCGTGGCCGTCAGCGGGCTCGAGAACCGACGCTGGCAAAATTGAGCATCGGCTGTCAAACCCACTGACAGCCACAGCTCCGGGCCAAAAGGAGGCGCTAGGGACGCGCTAGTGTCCCTAGCGCGTCCTTTTGCCCGTTTCTACCGCCGGGCCTCATTGAAATACTGTATCGTGCGCCCGCTCTCCCGCAGACTTTACTGAATCGGCCCAACGGTGTTATAGCCTTCACTTAAAATGTGTTAGGTCATTTTTATTGTGAGAGACGAGTGAAAAAGGAAGCCCCTTACTGCTGCAGTCCAACTTCCCCCGGGTCCTGGTCTCCGGGATCTCCGTGCCATTCTTGTAGACGCACCAACAGTAGCCAGTGCTTCTCCAGCACTGCACAGAAAGGTAGTCACCATTTTCGGCACACTGGGGACTGAAGCTTCCTGGCTGCTGATGCTTGCTACTGGTCTGACTTGCTTCCAACTGACATTTGGACATGACCGGAGCTTCTTTAAAAAGGTAATGAATACAGTAAAAGTTACATTTCCATAGTCTCCCTCCGATCTTTATCTGTTCTGACGAGCAACCTGCATAGTAAATCTGTAGACTCTTGAATCCAAAAGTATTCTCTGATAATAACCTAGGCAACTTTAATAAAGAAAATCTGAAATGTATCTGTACTAGCTAGGGGCATGCACAGGAAAACCTGTTTCATTTGTCTTTTTTTCGGAGTGTTTTCCAATTTTGTTTCCTTACATGCATAAAAGACAACATTGTGCCTTTTACGTATTCATGCATAAAAATTTTATGCTTGTAAATATGCATATAAAAGTGCAAAATGAATGCACATCCCTAATCTGTACTAACAATTTGCCTTTTTCTGTTCAGCAAACACCTGCTTTGAAATATGCCCCCTCTCCTTCCTCGCCAGTATGATTTCTGTTCATAGTATGTCGGGGGTCTACGTTTTCTACAAGAAATAAAACTAAAAAGCAAGACAAACCTATGCATTAGCAGTTGGGAATGCAACAACACACATTTGTGGCACCTTTGCAAAGCTGAATATAGGTAAGGATTCCTTCAGAAGAGCAGCTGCCCAAGCACAAAGCAAGTATTGGGTCCACGTGGGATGCCTAAAGGAGCCAACATTACACGTGGAAACATTTTCAAAATTAAATCTCAGGCCGCACCAAAGCCAAGGCAAAAGTGTGTAACCCATTCCAAGGCGGTCCTTCAACCAACATGCGATTTAATATTCTGTGCAGGAATGCAGGCCATTTCCACATCATAAGCACAAGTTTCAACCCTTTATTCTAGATGAAAGGAGAACCACTGCAGCCCTGACTAAGACCCTTATCCTTCCTCTTTCCTCTTTTTATTTTGCATGTGTGTGTGTGACTGTAATGCATTTCAGGATACTTTTGCATTAAAGAGGAGATGCACAGTCAAACTGTATTGCATGGTAAAAAAACAAATTCCTTCCTTTCTTTTTTTTTATTAAATGTGGCAGCACAAAATCACCAGAATGTTTTAGTGGTGCTTTCTTAGCATAAAAAGGCAATATCCAAATAATACCACTGCCTCCTGAAGCTTGCCCAGTGCTACAGCATTCCCTGAGCGCCGGGGATGAGATGAAGCGATAGCCTAATGGCGCTACGCTGAAATCTCCTCTCCCCCTCCAAAAATCAAGTCATGCAAACTCAGTCCTGTCTCCTATTAGCTGATAATGGCTCCACAAGGAAGAGGTACGTTTTAAAGAACAACAGTGGCAGACGACTCTCTCTAGGGGAGTTAAGAAGTTGTTGCACTATGGTACCTGTGACAGGGTCAGTCTGGATTGAATTCAATCTGGTCTCAGTTTCATTCGACTTCTGGACCAAGTTGAACAGCAGCCATTTGTGTGCCCAGATCTCAAATTCCTGTAAAAAAAAACTAAGGTCAAGCAAGAGCTACAAAAGGTTAAAGTGCAAGATTCAAGGTCCTACCACACAGAGCGCTGGGCCTTTCCCCAAAGAATCCTGAGTTGGGCCGGGTGTGCACTTGCAGATGGAAGAAGTGGGTTCGATTCCTGGGTCGGGTCTTCCTTTCCCCGGGTTGGGGATGCCACAGAAGGAAAGGAGCCCCACTCGCCCCACAATGGCGACACCTAGTGGCCGGATTTAAGACCCATCATCGCGGGGTTCTAGAAGCAGACTCTGTGTGTGGCCCCTGGCTAAGGATGGTCACAGCAATGACTTTGTTGAGTTGACAGAAAAGAGGAGGGGAAAAAAAAAAAAACCCAGGTAGTTGTGAAGGAAGACTCATGGTGCCCTAGCCCAACAGAAGCCAGTTCTGACTGAGCTGAAGGCCCAATAAAAGCAGGAGGAAATGGGACAGGGACAGGGACAAAAAAAAAAAAAAGATTCTGCATTTGTGCACAGAAATGATCTGACTGTAATGATCTCATCAAGCACAATAAATTACAGAAGGTCAAGATGTCAAGAAGAACAACTCCATGTGTGTGAAAGCAGCTCGGAAGAGAATTAAAGGCCAAAGGAAAGGTACTTTTGTGTTTCTTGCTAGCTTTTCATTCTGGTGTCCCCATTCCTCCTCCCTTGGGAAGGCACCTGCCAGATGATCAGAGCTCACAGCTGTGAAATCCGGGGTCAAGGTTTGAATCAAACCACTGAAAAAGGTCACGTAACCACCCTGAGTTTACATGCTTTCTTCCCCTTGTCTCCTTGTGCTGCAATCCTCATGCCTGCTGTGAGACTGAGGAAAATGGAAGAAAGGAAAAACAGCAGAGAGAGAGAGAAAGAGAGGGGTTTCAGTGGCATGGACGCACAAACCTTCCAGTCTCTGGAACTCATGCCTTTCTTCAGCTCCTCCAGATTCTCCGTCAAGCTTTTATTGAAATCCGGGAGTGGCTTATGAGGATTTTCCTTCTGCAGAAAGCCACAACAAATAAGGGAGAGATAATGACAGGCAGCAAGGAAAGGCTATAGGCAGAACAAATAGCGGGGACCTGCAACACACAGAAGACTACGACAGTTACTGAAAGTACACCGCAGCCAGCCTCAGTGCGTATCGGACCAGGCACTCGGCCAGTAAGTTCTAGGACACTGCAGCTGGAGTGGCAATGTGCAGGCCCAGGGATTTTTGGTTTTATGGGTGTGCGTGTGTGTGGTATTCTATTGTCTTATGCATGTGACTGATGATTTTTAAAAATATGTATTGATTTTATGCTTTGCTCTATTACTAGCTTTAATTAAAAAGGTGCCAGCAAATTAAAAAATGACAATACTCTAGATGAGAAAGTGCCAAACATTGAACCAAAAGTCCCCAACAGAAAAAAAAAAAGTGGTTTCATACAACCGAAGAATTCTCGAGTTGTAAATTGCAGATGGAGATTGATAAGGCACCTAGGTAAGCACCTGTGCAGCAATGTTATCTGGGCAAAATTACTCAGCTAACTTTAGCTATACCACTGAATAGACTGGCTAAAGTTATCTGGATAAGTTTACCCCTGATAACTTCCAACCTAAAATTTCCACATTCTGAATATAACTGGTTGTCAAAAAAAAAACCAAAAAAACCCCCCACAAACTTGCAGCCAAGCAGGTCTGATCTCCTCTCCTACGTACTAAAATAATTCCAAAATATGTCAGCACCTATCACGTGATCCGCTCCCCCACCCCCCAAAAAATAACCAAGTTGTAGGCCATAATAGCCGAAGCACTCTCCTCCCTCCCAAGATTAAAATCAAAGGCCCGGCTCCAGGCCCTGATACCCAGCTCACCTGGGAAAACCCCTCCCTTCATCCTCCCGGCCTCAGCCAAACCCCGAGCCCGAGGTGGGAGAATCTTATCGTGCTTCTGGCCACACCCAGCTTTGCCGTCATCGCCTTACCTGAAAGCAAAGTTGGTTGCACGCACTACCAGAACAGCTGTGGGATCAACGGTGGATGTGGCCGGGAGAGCAGAAACTCTCTACCATCTTCCAAGTTCGGCCTTGGGATTTTAGAGAGGTTTCTGGCGGGGGGGGCCCCAGAGCCAGGCCTTTGATTTTAATATCTGGAGGGCGGGGGCTGCAACTTGGTTTAATTATTTTGGGCGTTGGAGATTTGGTGCTAGGTGCCAAAATTGTTTAGAATTATCATGGGATCGAGCCCGCCTGTTTTGTTTTTACATAACAAACTACATTCAGAATGTAGCTGGTTCGGTTTAATGTTATCTGGGTAAAACATACTCAGATAACTTCAGGCCTGCTCTGGTCCAAGATCAGACCCAGTGACTATCAGCACCACCCCGTTAAGTTTAAGCCCTGCCTGCAGGACGCTTCTTTTGTTTATCTGGGTAATGACTTTATCCAGTCAGTGAAAGGAGGTAGAAATATTCAAAACCTACGACGGTCTGGTTACGTCTTGAACTCAGCCGGACACATTTTTGAACATGGATATAGACAGATATAAATAATACTGTTGTGAATTTAAAATTGTACGCGTCTCTTACTGCAATCATGTATTTCACGTGGTCTTCCATCTTATTGGTTTTCTTTGCTGTGTTTTCTAGAGCCTGAAGAAATAAAAACATTGAAAAGTGATATTCTTTCATCAAAAGGGAGAATTCGATATAAGAACCCTCTTTAAAAAAAAAAAAAATCAAAATGCAACCAGACACTCTTCCACCCCCTTCCCTCCACCCAGGATATTGCAGAATGACAAATCTTGGTGACATCTAAAGACATGGGAAAGGCTCCGATTGCTAACATATCCCACATAAAGCACAAGAAAGAATTGCCAAGGGCCCTGCTGCTCAGGTTAGCCAATAAGCAATGATTTATCCATTTATTTATTTATTTATTTATTTAACGTTTCTTTTATACCGATGACCGTTTGCACATCGCATCGGTTTACAGCAAACACAAACCATTGCACTAACGTCACCTGCTCTCCCCTCGGCCAGTCCACCTCTCAGTGAGATTAGGACAGGGCAGGGCAGTGTGAGGAGCTCCGCAGTGCGGAAGACTTCTAGCCAAGGACGGAGACGACTTCCAGAAAGGAGAGGACATATTGACAAGACACAAGGAACGAGGGTGGGAGAAGAAAGTGAGCATGCCAGGGATAAGACCCACTCCCGAAATCTGCACGGACTGATAGAATTGACATTAGCAAGAATGCACGCCATCGCTCCTCACAGTCAGGTTTATCTTCTTGGGCTTGTTTTGAGTATCCACATCTGCCCTGAGTGCCAGGGGCATGCTGAACATGGCCATCCTCATGGGTTTAACTTGGCTGGAGGCTGCAAGACAGAAGCAAGACACAGAAATCAACATACAAGAAGGAAAGAATGGTTATATAGTGCCTTTCATATAAAATGCATCCCAAAGCTCTTTTGTAGGCCAGAGGCTGCTGTTAACTGTAGGTTATACTCAGGGATTCTGCTTTAAGGTCATTCATTTAAACCACTGGGAAATATTAAATTCTAGTTACATACCTGTGACTATTTCCTATAAAACCTTTTTTTGTTGTTGTTGGGGGCAGGGGAGTTCAGCTATTACTGATACGCACTCCAGTTGTTTCCAAGAGTGTAAATTGAAACAGGAGAAGGGGGTCAAAAGTAGCAATACGTTTGTTCCAGCTTTATCAATGGGAAAAATGCTGGGGCACAACCAAAGATGTTTTTACACCGAAATAAATCTCCGCTAGATCTGCCACATTGTGATGGTCACGGCACGCACAGAGCCCGCTGCTTCCCTCATCCAAATGGCACAAAGCAGGCCCAGCAAGTGAAAGTCCAGAGATAACGAGATTTGGGCCCCCCAATCCCGACCCACCTCCGTTTCTTCCGTTAAATGTTTTCACCACCAATTTAGCAAACTTTTGTGTGCTGTTTTATGGGCTATTTTCACTTGAAATCTAAAACTAGAATCCATAATCATAAATTGCAAAGTAAGAAAAGATGCTTCGGGGAAAACACTGAAAAGCAGAGAGAGAGAGAGAATGAGCAAGAAAGAGCTAAGTAACCGTAAACCATATTTTTCATATAAAAGAGGCATTGGTTAATGAACATGGTACACTAGAGGCCATGGGTCAGCAGCTCTATGCCACCGGTCTTTTTAGCACAATAAGGATACGAGTGATTTAGATCACGCTGGATGCATCCTGCTTTTGCTGTTTGGGACACAGAGCTGTGTACCAAGGATCAGCAGAGCACCCCCTCAAATGAAGGAAAAGGCCATTGCTATGACACTTGCAAGACTCATGTTCACAGTCACTCTGCAAAATAAAAATGCACCTTTCCTAGGGAATCAGTATGTAGGTAGAAATCACTAATGCAAACAGCGGTAACTATATAGTCTCAGTCTAGAAGTTTCCGCAGGCGTTACCTACACAAGCAGGTAAAAGAAAATTGGTTCTTACCTGCTAATTTTTGTTCCTGTAGTACCATGGATCAGTCCAGACCCTGGGTTATGTCACCAATCCAGCAGAAGGAGGCAGAGAAAGATTCGACTGACTGACGTATACCCTGGGGTGCCACCTGCAGTCCGTCAGTATTGAACAATATCAAAGCAGAAAATCTAACCAATAAAACTAACTGGCTAACTAAACTCTATAACATACTTCCTACTCACAAATCCTAAGTGGAAGCAGAATCCCGAGGAACCGTCAAAATAAACAAGCAAAAATGTAGACAGCATGAAATGCTGTTTAAACACGAAGACAGTGAACGAGCGGACTCTCCGAAAAAAATAATTGCTATACACACAAATAAAAAGGGTAGGCTTGTGGACTGATCCATGGTACTGCAGGAACGAAAATTAGCAGGTAAGAACCAATGTTCCTTTCCCTGTATGTACCTGGATCAGTCCAGACCCTGGGATGTACCAGAGCTGTTTTACTTGGGGTGGGACCCAGAGAGACCCGCTCGGAGAACACTCTCTCCGAAAGCTGCCGAACTCGGAGCCTGGACATCCAAATGGTAATGACGAACAAAAGTGTGCAGCGACTTCCAAGCTGCTGCCTTACAAATCTCCTGAGGAGAAACCTGTTGACACTCCGCCCATGAAGTAGCTTGCGATCGAGTGGAATGAGCCCGCAAACCTTCCGGAAGATCCCGACAAGCCAGAAGATAAGCTGACCGTATGGTCTCCTTTAACCAGCGAGCAATCGTAGCCCTGGAAACTTTATGGCCCATACGAGGACCATTCCACAGAACAAGCAAATGATCTGACAGTCGAAAACTGTTGGTAACTTCAAGATAACGCAACAGTAGACGCCTGTCATCCAGTTTCTTGAGATCCTTAGAGGAAGGATCTGTACGATCTAAACAGGGAAAAGCCAGAAGCTCTAGCGACTGATTTAGATGAAAAGAAGAAACAACTTTGGGTAAAAAAGAAGGCACAGTTCGCAAGGAAACTCCTGTATCGGAAATACTAAGAATAGGCTCTCTACAGGACAAAGCCTATAACTTTGAAACTCTGCGAGCTGAGGAAATGGCTACAAGAAAAACCACCTTTAACGTAAGATCTTTCAAAGTCATATGTTTGAGGGGTTCAAAAGGCGCTGTATACAGAGCCCTGAGAACCAAATTCGAACTCCATGCAGATCAAGGGTTCCGTAATGGAGGACGTAGGTGCTTAGCACCTCGGAGAAAACGTACCATATCCGGATGCGCCGCCAAAGATACTCCACATACTTTGCACCGAAAGCATCCAAGGGCAGCAACTTGGACTCGTAAAGAACTGCAGGACAAGCCTTTCGCTAAGCCAGCCTGTAAAAAAGACAAAATATCCAATATGGAAGCCTGCGCCGGATCCAACTAGTGCTCCACACACCAAATTTCAAAAACTCTCCACACTCTCACATACGTCAAAGATGTGGAAGGCTTAGGAGAATGCAATAAAGTAGCCACCATAGCATCGGAATAACCTTTGTTCTTTAACCGGCGCCTCTCAAAAGCCATGCCGCTAGACAGAAGGTTTGACCTCTTCCAAACAAACAAATGGGACCCTGAGACAAGAGGCACGGTAGATCCCGAAATCGTAGAGGACCGTCCAGCGCCAGATTGATCAAATCTGCGAACCACGGACGGCGTGGCCACTCCTGTGTCACTAAAACAACATCGACTCGTGGTACCTCTATCCAACGCAGGACCTTGCCGATCAGAGGCCAGGGGGAAACACATACAGAAGAACGTCCTGTGGCCAAGGAACGACTAGAGCGTCTACTTCTTCCGCTCCTTGTTCCCTCTTGCGGCTGAAGAACCGAGGTGCTTTGGAATTCTGGAATGTTGCTATGAGATCCATTGCCGATCTGGACCACCTGTTGCATATCATCTGAAAAGCTTCTTCACACAATTCCCACTCCCCGGGGGTCGAGATGATGACGACTGAGGAAGTTGGCTTGGATGTTGTCCACTCCAGCAATGTGAGAAGCTGCAATGCTGAGCAGATGTTGTTCAGCCCAGGTGATCAGCTGTCGCGTTTCCTGCGCTACCAGATGGCTTTGAGTTCCTCCCTGACTATTGATGTACGCTACAGTGGTCGCATTGTCAGAGAGAATCCACACTGACTTCCCGCAAAGAAGAGCTGAAGAGCCTGCAACACCAATCGTACCGCCCTGGTCTCTAACCGGTTGGTCGACCACTGCGCTTCTTCGCTGGACCACTGTCCCTGAACAGATGTTTTCTGACACACCGCTCCCCAGCACGAAAGACTGGCGTCCATGGTGACTACAGTCCACTCCGGAATCTCTAGAGGAACTCCCCACCGTAGATTGTCTGCCTGTAACCACCAATCCAGACTGGATCGAGCCTTCTCTGGAAGGGGAAGGCAGTATTGTTCCAAAACCAGATTCCAGCAGGAAAGCAATGCAGACTGTAGCGGTCTCATATGCGCAAAGGCCCAGGGAACCAACTCCAGAGTGGATGCCATTGAGCCGAGGACTCTCAAATAATCCCGTACACATGGTATAGGAATGGACAATAAGTCTTGGATTTGCGCTTGCAGCTTGAGAAGACGATGTTCTGGTAGGGAACACTCTCCTGAAAAGAGTATTGAACAGTGCGCCCAGAAATTCCAGCGACTGTGAAGGAACTAGGTGACTCTTGTCCTCGTTGATCACCCAACCTAAGGATTGCAAGAGGCTGATGACTCTGCTGACCGTTGAGCGACAAAGAGACTCCGATTTCGCCCAATTAACCAGTCATCCAGGTATGGATGGACCAAAAGACCTTCCTTCCTGAGTTGCGCTGCCACCACAACCCTTACCTTGGTAAATGTTCTGGGAGCTGTGGCTAACCTGAATGGGAGAGCCCTGAATTGATAATGCTGTCCAAGAATGCAAAATCTGAGAACCTTCTGATGATCGGAGCAAATGCCGATGTGAAGATAAGCCTCAGTGAGGTCCAGAGATGCTAGAAATTCTCCCTTGTGTACCGAGGCTATGACTGACCTGAGAGTTTCCATTCGAAACTTGGGAATCTGTAGGCAACAATTGACTCTTTTGAGATTGAGAATGGGATGAAAAGCTCCCTCCTTTTTTGGAATGACAAAGTAAATTGAGTAACGACCTCTCCGTTGTTCTGAAGGAGGAACTGGAACGATAGCTCCGAGATCGCTCAGACACTGCAGAGGGTCCTTTACTGCCCGACGTTTTTCCAGGTAGGAACATGGGGAAACCAGAAACCAATTGTGAAGCCACCGAACAAAATCTAAAGCGTAACCTTGACTTATCACCATGAGAACCCACTGATCTGACGTCCATTTGGTCCATTCTCCATAAAACAGAGACAGCCTGCAATCTATACTCGGAACCGAAGAATGGATCAGCCCTATCTCATTGGGCAGACTTTGCTCCACCTGCCACTTGGGAATTTCCTGGTCTTCCGAATAGGCGGCCACGAAAGGACTGAGGCCAATTTTGCTGCCTGCCTGAAGGCTGCTTTGCAGGTGGAGCTGATGGACGAGAAGAACGGAATCTTCGACCAGACCGAAAACAAGAGCGGGATGAGAAGAAACTTCGAGCTCTAGGACGATCCTCTGGTAACTTGTGAATCTTATTCTCTCCTAAGGACAATATCATATCTTCCAAATCTTTTCCAAAGAGTAATTTTCCCTTAAAGGGCAAAGCTCCCAACTGAGCCTTTGAGGATGCGTCAGCCGACCAATTCCTCAACCAGAGGAGCCTGCAAGCCAACACTGATGACACCATGGAGCGAGCAGAAGTCCTGAGAAGATCATATAAAGCATCTGCGCTGTAGGCAACAGTAGCCTCCAATCTGCCAGCTTGCACTACCTCCTCGTCAAAGAGGGAAGAATTGTTTTGCAACGACTGCACCCAACGCAGCCCTGCTCGCAAGGCCAAGCTGCTACACATAGCCGCCCGCACACCTAGTGCAGAAACCTAAAAAATTCTCTTAAGCTGCACCTCCAGTTTACGATCCTGAAGGTCTTTAAGGGCCGTTGCTCCCGTCACTGGGATAATTGTCCTCTTAGTGACTGCTGACACAGCGGCATCTACCTTGGGAAGTTTCAAAACTTCCAAGGCCTCCTCCGGTAATGGATATAACTTGTCCATGGCCCTTCCTACCTTTAGACCTAATTCAGGAGTGTCCCACTCCTGGTACAAGAGGTCAGCAAGAGAAAGGAGGAAAGGAAAAGATGTCGTTGGACCCCTAAGTCCCAGCAACACTGGATCGATATCACCCATCCGAGAGTCCTTTTTTGGAGCTTCAAGATCCAATTCCATTAAAATTGATGGGATCAAAAGGTGGACCACTTTGGAATCATCCCCGTCCACTATGTGAAGGACAGAACTATTGCCCTGACCAAGATCCCCTCCGAGATCCTCATCCAGCAGGGACTTGTCCGGGATATCCAATGGGTCTTGTTCGGAGTCATCCGAAGTAGAAATCATGGAATGAACCAGCCCTGAGCGAAGAGGACACTATGGAGCTGAATGAGAGCCAAAACCGCTTGATCTCGAACGTTTGGAGGAGCGGACCTTCGGACTCTGCCCAGAGAAGCTCTCTCTGCCCTTCCTTCGCTCCTTCTTGGACTTGTAGGCCTTACGGAGAAAACTGATAAAATCTCCTGAAAAGGAGGAAGAGGAATCTGAGACATCCTCGAGGCTCTCCTCATCTAAACCTGCTCCATCTTCGCGCGGCTTGACCCACCAGGAACTGCCGGCTGCGGTGACAAGGGAGGCGGATCCGATGCTCCCTGCATGGCCTGTTGTGTCGCTGCTCACATGGTACTGAGCAAAGCTTCTGTACCTGTATTGCAGCAAAACGGGTCCGGAGTAGGGGGAACGGCCGCGCGAGCCGGTCGACTAGCATCCTTTGCGGCCGAAATAGATGGGCCTTCCCCACCGGGGAGGCAAGCAGAGCAGAGCCTCTCCCTCGAGACCCGCGCAGCATCGAGAGAAAAACTGAAAAACGGCGCAAAGAAAAAAGAAAAGAATAAAATACACCCTGACGTGAAAACGAAAACTTATGGCACCACTGAGCACTGCATCAGCGAAACAAACCACAAAAAAGCTGCCGACAGAAATAAATAAAAATATTATAATTTTTTATTTTACCTGACAAAACGCCGTGGACCCCGGGAGCTGCTCCAAATAGGGTGAGTGAGCCAGGCCCCCCGGTATCACCCTGACCAGGATTGGTTGCTGGGTAAATAACCTCCCCAAGTCCGGCGACCTCAGAACCAGAAGGAATAGTCCCATCAGGACCTCCCAACCTCCTGGAAGGCAGTGAAGCGGCTGCTAAGAAAAGCTAGACCGCTGTACTTTTTTTTTTTTAAACTTAAAAGAACAGTCTCAAAAAAAGACCTAGCAACCTTACCAAAAAGAATTCCTAAATAAACTATCAAGGAAAAAACTACTACAGACTGCAGATTAGGTACATCCAACTCTGCTGGGAGACAGAAAAATACTGACGGACTGCAGGTGGCACCCCAGGGTATACGTCAGAGTCAGTGGAATCTTTCTCTGTCTCCCTCTGCTGGATTGGTGACATAACCCAGGGTCTGGACTGATCCAGGTACGTACATGGAACGTGAGTCATGAGCCTGAAAAACGTTAGGTTTTTGTTTTCCTATTGGGTCCTGGAAGGTTGTTAGCTAAACATGACTGCTCCTGCCCCCCCCCACCCTAGACATCTCAGCCTTAGTGACCACTCCTTCACTGCACAGATAATCTCTGCCCTCCTTTACTGCAGGCTGAAGGATGAAATATGAACCTAGTTCATAAAATGCTCTCCTCCATTATTCTTTATCTACTGGCATAATCTTTTGATAAAGAAGACCCAAAGCATTTTTTCTTGCCATGCTATTGGTCAATGGGTGCAGGATGCTCGAAGCAGAGGACTTATTGGCCTCAGAGAGCACCCATGATCTTTCTGCCTGCCCTTCCTCCCAGCCACAAAGAGAGCAACCCAAGGACACTGTCAAGTTTTGGTATCCCTAACTGTAAACTCCATGTGCCAGCCTCACTCCGCTTTTCCTTTTCTTCTTCCCACATCATCGTTTTGCAACAGAGTCTGATTCACGAACTGAGAACTGTTTCAGTACCTTCCGTCTTTAGATCTGAACCACCAGTATCCTTCTGCTGATCTGAATGTTTTGACATTTAAAAGGAAGAAGAAAGAGTAAGAGCAGAGAATGGAGGAAGGGAGAAGCAGAGGAGACACTAACGTCCGCTCGGCAGCTTCCGTTGCAGGGACTCCAGCTGCAGTTGCTTCGAAATCAGACTGAGCTTGTTGATCTGCGTTTGCTGCTGTGTCACATAGTAGACAGTGACTGCCTGTCCGGCTATCAGCAGAGCCACAAAAATGGAAATGCCAGAGTACAGTGTCTTCCGCATGCAGGACCCTCTATAGGAGACACAAGAGAAAGAGAAGAGGTCAATCCTCTGCTGAGTAAATACATTTCCAGACTGACTCCCTGAATCCTGAAACTGCTACTAACCTGTGTGGCACCAACACATTCTCTAGCTAACACAGCCAAGCAGATCAATTCACTTTGAAATTTACCCTGATGAAAAAAAACCAAGGCATGGCTGTTTGGACAGACCTCCGTCCAGATTCCACAAGAGACTTTCAGTCTTAATCCATTTATTTATGTATTTATTTATTTATTTATTTAAAAGCTTTTATATACCGTTGTTCCATGCTCTATCACAACAGTTTACATTAAAAAGAAATAAAAATACAATGCGATATAAAACAAAAGCCCCTGGTTTCCTGCGGCAGATTTGTCAAGATTCTGCGGCAAGAGTTAGCAATTTCTGGAGATTTCTGTGGCAAATTAAATAATTTTGCATAAAGTTGTACTTTTCTGACTATGCAAAAGAAATCACATTTTTTCATTGAAAACCATTCATATTATTTTTAAACAATACTTGTACGTACAAACTAGCGAAAAGTGTCCAGCATTGCTTGGGTAGTCTGCTTTATAACAGCCTATGTGTATGCCTCTGACTATATGTGCGTGTGTGTGTGTTTAATGTATCCAGTTAGTGGGGGAACATTTTTTAAAGATGAGATTTAGCCAGCTAACTCCCAAAATTAACTAGTTAAACCTTTAGAAAAATTAACCCCTCACAGTCTTAAGGATAGGGGACCACATGGCGAGTGGTGGTTAGGGGAGTCTCTCGGGAGAGGGTCTGTGCCCTAATCCCTACCCTGCCTCCCTTTGAGCCTGCCTGAAAAACACAAAGTAAGCTTCTCCATATTCTCTAATGCTGCTGAGGTTCTGAATATCAATAATAATATTCAGAACAAGCCCATAACAAGTTTAAGAAACAAGCTGGCTTGCCTAGGCAAGTTAAGATAGCCAAGGTCACCGCTCCACAGTGGCCCAGCGACAAGTGAACGAAAGGGAAAAAAAATGGGCCAAGAATCATTTCACTTTTCAAAGACATTAAAATATAATCCGGAACAGTTTGTACAGCCGGTGACAGAGCAGGGGATCCGCCCAGCCTGCAAGTTCCCTTTGTCTGCCATGCAGAGACCTAGAAAAGAAGTGAAAGTTTTAGCCGAAAATTCTCTAGGGACTTCCCTGATCCTAATGGAAACTTTCTCTTGGTTTTCTGCTGTTTCATTTCCTTCAGGGCGCAATGCCATCCAGAATTACCATCTCCAGAAAATGTGGTCTTTAAGCTATAGGGGCAATAGTATTATTATCATCTCTTTTTTTTTTCCCCAGAAGAAATCTTTTCCACCCTCAAAAGTCACAGGCACATAGCACGTAAATCTTTCTTAATGACCCACAATGGTTTCACCTTGCTTTGAACTGAAAAATGTATTTTCACGCCTTTCTGCTAGAGACTCATTCACACTCACTATTGAGCACCGTGAAATAGCACAGAGTGATGTGCAGAGCAGATACAGGAAGGGGGCTTCTCTATCAGAATAACTGGGGCACTCTCGTCTTTGCTACTTTTCCACTAAGCATGTAAATACCACCAGGGGACGTTTCACCAAAAATATGGATACTTTTTACTTTTCTGTCCACTTAATTGTAATATCAACTACTTTTTCCCCATGAAAGGTACCAGCTGCTTTTTTTTTTTTTGTATCAGGACACTAAATTGACTATGATCTGTACTATCAGATACACATTTTATCTTTTTGAAAGAGTCCTATTTTAACTTCTGAAATATCATTAAATCAGCAGTTTTGTACATTAGTTTCTCTATTTCTTTATGCAGCAGAGGGTCCAGAACAATTAAGTGTTATTTGTAAATCTGATTCCAGGACAAAAAAGCATGCTACGTGATTAAATGTTATACTAGGGGCTGTGCCCCTGCTCACTTCACTCACCAGTCCCACCACTCTAGACCATGTTTGAACCCAGGTGAAAAATGCAAGGAATGGCCAGGCAGGGCTAGTGACTTTAATAAAAGGGCAGGGAGAGAGCTGTAGAAGTCTCAACTCCACCTCTCCGTTTCCTTCTCTTTGGACTCTGTGTGGATGTTAAGAGAACCCCCAAAAGAGAGAAAATGATAACTGCCTGGCAACTTGAAAAAGCATTTTTATGATTCTATGTGTTGGATGTATACATTAGTATAGGAGTTGTGTACCTGCTCTGCTGAGGTAGAAGAATGGGGGAAGGTGAGGGGGTCAGAAGGCTTGCAGGGAGTGTGTGAGTGAGGGCATGAGAGTAGTGGTAGTGGGGGAGGGGTGCAGGTGGAATGGATGGGGTTGGGGGTGTTTGCAGATGTTATTGGGTTAGGGCTGTGTGCACTCCCCCCACATTATTCTCTTACCCTTCTTCTCTCAACCCATGTGGGAATGATTGTGTGTTGTGGTGAATATGTAAGTGCTATTGGGGAGTGTGTGTGTGTTACGCGGGGGGGCCATTTTGTGTGTGTGTGCCCGCTCTTCACCCCTCCCCATTGCATTCTCCACTTTGTCCCCCTCCCATGTGTAGGTGTGTTGCAGGAAACAGCAGGGAGAGAGGGAGGACACACTCAACACACCCCCTCACTCTATGTGTTTGTTATAGGACTGCTGTGAGTGGTGTAGGGAGTCAGTTGAGGGTGTGTGCGAGTTGGGGAGTCTGTGCACTCTCCCTCTCTCTCCACATTGACTCCCACTCATGTGTGTATGTATGGGGGAGGGTCATGGCAGGGGGAGAAATATTTGTGTTGGGGGGTGTCAAGAAGAGAATGGAGGGGCATAAGGGGGGTATGCACGCCCCCCTTTCTCCCCCCTGTAACTTTGGGTGCATTGGGGAGGAAGTGAGCAGTATGGAGTAAGCAGAAATGCCCCCACTCCTCCCTTATCCACTGCTGCAGGTGAAATCATTACATTTGTACACGACACAAATATCACCCGGAGCCCCCAATATTTTTATAATATGTAGAGATGGGTCCCTATAGCTTAGAACCTATTATTCTAACACTCTTTGTTTTTAGATAAATGTCTATCTTCTCCTATTTATTCTATAGACAGGCCAAGTTTTCAGCATAACCCAAACATGTACATTAACCATAAACAACCCACTGTAGGCAAATAAAATGTCAAATAGTCATGGCAGGCACTCAAAACCAGCTCTGGCTGCAGCACTTGTGGACTGCCGTTCTCCAACCTTGTTCTATGCTACAAATACAGAACAAGAAAAGAATGTTAAATAAATATAAGAATGTTAAATAATAAAAGAATAATATATAATAAATATATAATATATAATAAATATAAATATAAGTATAATAAATAAAATATATAATAAATAAATAATATAATATAATAAATATATAATAAAAAATAATAAATAAATATAATAAATAAAATATATAATAAATAATAAATATATAATAAATATATAAAAAATAAGAATAAATAATAAAAATAATATAAGAATGTTAAATAAATATAAGAATAAATATAAAAACAAGAAAAGAATGTTAAATAAAATAACAGTTGTGCCGAAAGAAAGTTCCTGATTTTAACCAACATCGGGTTCTTAATTTCGCCATCACACCAAAAGGAGAAGAAGGAATTATAAATCACTACCGATCTGATGTCTGCCCAGCAACCTATGATGTCATACAGATATTGCTTTCTGATTGGCTCTTGGCTGTCCGGGCCGGATTTCCAGGTACCCGGGGCTGTAGCATTTCAGACGGAATCGCAGAACTTTAAGAGAGATGATTGCTCACCGCCAGCTAACTTTTAATCGTTTGGAAACCTCAAAAGGAAAAAGCGTTTCCCTAAACCTGCGCCTTTGTAATAAGCATATGCAGTATACAAATAGTGAATCAAATGCAATCTGCAAGGGAAATCCTGCTTTTTGAATACCACAAACATATCAAACATTTTCAGAAGCCCCGATTCTCCTGTCTTACAGCTCGGAAATCTCATCTCCCTCCAAAACAAAAAACGGAATGCATATGAATATATGGAAAGCAGCATGCATGGATCAGACCTGCTGGTTTGCCCGATTTCAATCCCGCCCCCCATTGGAACAGCAGTAGAACCGGTCGCCCAGACGCAGCCCACAAGATTGCCTACTCCTGCTGCGGACTAGCAGGCGGCTAACATTTCTGTTTAACCGGGACCGAGGCTCGGTCTCCTCCCTACTGTTTCTTTCAGGACATTAGAGAAAGGTTCTACGAATCTAATCAGCTAATCAAGTACCGGGGGCGGGGGACGGGACATGAGAACGGGTGGAAAAGAAGAGAGCGAGCCCGGGGCTGGGACGTTCAGAACCGGTCAAGATCGGGAAACGTGCGAAGCAAAGGCGGCTAGGCTGGCGCACCGTCCCCATTGATGCTGCCCATATTCATTGCTACCTCTCTAGTAAGAGCACCTTTACATTAAGGACGGGACATGTGGGTCGATTAGCGTTCTCCGCAGAGGCTTCGATCCCATTTTTTAAAAAAGCATCATCGCGCTCATATTACCGATGTTGTCCTGCACCCATGCCAAGCACGGTCTCCGAAGGATCCTGTTCCTGGGGAGGCATTAAGTCTTGCCTATCCTCTGCCATGGTGCTACTAGGGCCGGACTGCTGCTCCTGCTTCCTCGGCTCACAGCTCAGCTCTGCCAGGCGACGCTGAAGAAGAGAACCTGATCAAGCGACCCCCGCTTGCCAAACCATTCACCACCCCCCCCAAAACTAGGAACTGAAAGCAAAGTGGGCGCACAAGTTGGAAATACCCCACTGACAGCCGACCCCGCCCCTCGCCAATACGAGCAAGTGGATTGGCGCGAAGCCTGTGGGCGATTGAGAAAACGAGCCTTGCGATTGGTCAGCTAGAGAGCGTCACTCGTTTCTAGAGAAGACTTGATACAGACGGTCGTTCCAGCGCTGGGACCTCAGGAAAGCTGGCAGGAGAGAAAGCGAAAACGACGCGCCCCGCGATTCAGGTCGCCTTTAGTTTTTAGAGATCAAAAACATCTCAAATTATAAGGCGTTTAATGCCCAGGACATAATTATGAGTCTAGAAACCCCCATTCTGACTCCCCCTCTGCAAGTCACTTAGGGCCTCATTTTCAAAGCACTTTACCGCGCGCAGTGTTAGCGCGGATTTTAACTACAACTCCAACTTCGCGTTATGGACTGAGAGAGAGAGAGAGAGAGAGAGAGAGCGCGAGAGCGCGCCTTACTATAGTGCCTATGCCCTACATAGGTATTTGAATCCCTATGGGAGGGCTACCTACTAACTCGGGGTGGGGATTAGGTATGAGCGTCGGGGGTTGGGGGCCACTTTTGCATTCCACATGAGACCTACGGACAGAACAGTGGTCTCTAGTGCAGATTTGCTGGCCGTCGGAGTGAGGACGCTCACACCAAGAAGTGGTTTGGGCAACGTTCTCTCTACCTAGCTTGATGGACACTCTACCTGGGCAACAACATGCTAGGTGGAGAGAATGTTGGCCAAATCTCCGCTTGGAGTGAGTGTCCTCACTCCGACGGCCAGCAAATCTGCACTAGGGACCACTGTTCAGTCCGTAGGTCTCATGTGGAATGCGAAAGTGGCCCCCAACCCCCGACTCTCATACCTAATCCCCACCCCGAGTTAGTAGGTGGCCCTCCTATAGGGGTTAAAATACCTATGTAGGGCATAGGCACTATAGTAAGGCGCTCGCTCGCGCTCGCTCTCTCTCTCTCTCTCCCTCTCCCCCCCCCCCCGGAGCCTGCAACACTGAAAGAATCATCGTGCAGTGGGGAAACATCGCGTGCGGCGCTAATGTTTTCGCGAATGGCGAAAACATCGCCGCACACGATGTTTCCCCACTGCACGAAAGAAGCCTCATTTGCTTTGGCCCTTAGGGCCTTATTTTCCAATATCGCATTGGTAACGCATTAGGGGGCGTTACCAATGCAAATGAGGCTTCTTTCGTGCAGTGGGGAAAAAGCGCGTGCGGCGATGTTTTCGCCATTCACGAAAACATTAGCGCCGCACGCGATGTTTCCCCACTGCACGATGATTCTTTCAGTGAGAGAGAGCCTTACTATAGTGCCTATGCCCTACATAGGTATTTTAACCCCTATGGGAGGGCCACCTACTAACTCGGGGTGGGGATTAGGTATGAGCGTCGGGGGTTGGGGGCCACTTTCGCATTCCACATGAGACCTACGGACAGAACAGTGGTCTCTAGTGCAGATTTGCTGGCTGTCGGAGTGAGGACGCTCACTCCAAGAAGTGGTTTGGGCAACGTTCTCTCTACCTAGCTTGATGGACACTCTACCTGGGCAACAACATGCTAGGTGGAGAGAATGTTGGCCAAATCTCCGCTTGGAGTGAGCGTCCTCACTCCGACGGCCAGCAAATCTGCACTAGAGACCACTGTTCAGTCCGTAGGTCTCATGTGGAATGCGAAAGTGGCCCCCAACCCCCGACGCTCATACCTAATCCCCACCCCGAGTTAGTAGGTGGCCCTCCCATAGGGGTTAAAATACCAATGTAGGGCAGAGGCACTATAGTAAGGCTCGCGCTCTCTCTCTCTCTCTCTCTCTCTCTCTCTCTCTCTCTCTCTCTCTCTCTCTCTCTCTCTCTCTCTCTCTCTCTCATGGCGGTAATCCTTTTCAGGCCCGTAACGCAGTCCATAACGCGAGGTTGGAGTTGTAGTTCTTAGCCGCGATAGCAGCCGCGCTAACACTGCGGCTGTTTCGCCGCACACGATACACAGGTTCCCGCTTTACATATGCTCCGCCCCAACTCCGCCCCCTGAATACCAAATGACTAATTTGCATTCGCAAAGCGCGTTAACAGCTGTTAACGCGATTTGCGAATTTATCGCACGCGGTAAAGTGCTTGGAAAATGAGGCCCTTAGTCTTCCTGTATTTGCTTAGATTGCTATTTCTTTAAGCGAAGGAATAGTGCACTTATGTTAATTTATCTTGTATTTGTAGGCTGGCAGCACACAATATTTTGTGATTTTATTTTAAGTACTAAACATCAAAGCGCTACATTTTGGAGGCCTATGCTTTTTTTTGTTGTTGCAGGCCTTTTACTGCAAATTTCATAAAACCCCCAACCTGTAGTTCTCTGGAATGCTGCCATCAACCACATCCTTCATAATTATTCATAAATGGAGCCTGCTGAAAGAAAAAGCTCATTGGTGAGCCTGAGTGCATCACTTGTTTCCATGTAGACCTTACCCTTGAAAGCCCAGATTAAACCTGCTCCTAAAACCCTCGTTCAGAATTAACTAGAAGGTAGCCCTGACCTATTCTAGATGGGGGGCAAATGGTTTTGGGCTGGAGCCGCATTACAAGTTATCGGCCACAACCGGATGAGGGACGGTCCCCCCTTGCAGCTCCTCGGAAAACCATCAAAGCCCCAGTACTTAACCCAAGGGGCCCCCACCATCATGGACTCCAGCCTCTACCAAAATTAGCAAAAACCTCAAGCCAACAGAGATGCATTTTAAGGGCAAGAGGTAAAGGGCATTTATTTTCTTAACTAGTAGAATACCTCACCTCGGTCACATACGCAGAACCCAGTTAGACCCTCACCAAATAAGAATAAAAACGACCATAAAAGCGTAACGGGAAAGATGCAGACAAAAAAAAAAAAAAAAATATATATATATATATATATATATATAAACTGAACTGGAAATTACAAGCTAGATGCATATGCTGTGCAACAGTGCAAAAACAGAAACATCACCACTCCTCATAATACAAAATCAAGAAATATGCCATCAATCATCATATTAAACCATAATATTAAAAATAATATTTCAAAACAGGTCACAAATAGAATCTAATAATTAAGAATAAGGAGAAAAAAAAACACTTCCCAAAAATCAATTAAATATTTCAAAACAGCAGACTTATCAAATAACACCCAATAATTAAAATGAACAAGGATACAAAACTTCCCCCTCTCCATCCTTGATTTCCAATCACCCTGAGATTGTAGTGGATTGGTGGAGGGGAGGGGGGAACACACCAACTTTGTTCTCTCTCTCTCCCCTATATACACACTTTCATTCACACACATATTCACATACTCTTCTACCCTTTTCTCACTCCCACAAACTTCCTCCCCCTTCTCTCTCATTCACCTTTCAGTCATTCACCCTCATCTCTGCTCACCCCTTCCCTTAAAGTCACTCAGTGCCCGCCTCCCTTTCCCTCCCTCTCACCCTTCACTTCCCTTTCCACCGGAATCCGCCATCTGATTCTTCTCCCCAGGTCGCCGTCTTCTTCCTGCCATATGGATGTGGAAGCCCACCAGCAGGTCACCATCAGGCCCACCGCCTTGTGGGCCCTCAGTGGCAGGGTGTAAGAACCCCACACTAGCACATCATTAAAGGTATCAGTATGTGGGGTTTATTCGCGATAAACAAGGGTGGAATCACATCATCTCCAGCCCATTGCGCCAACATTCTGAGGTGCCTGCTCAGGTGCTATCAAGAGCAACATTTTGATCCTTTGATGAGGATGTTAGGCACTCGGACACACAGGTCATAGCGTCGGCAGGCCACACATCATGCAGCTCTTGTAAGAGATAGGTGGGCCAGAACAAAAAAAAAAAGTGTTTGATGGGCTGCACTTGTCCCATGGGCCATAGTTTGCTCACCCCTGTTCTAGATGGATGGTAGAGAGCTGAATCACAAAAGACCCCATGTGAGGAGATCAGAGGGGAGATCTTAAACTAAAAACCATAAAAATAAAAATCTTTATACCTTTTTCAGATGTCTGGAGCTTTTGGTAGTTTTCCTACAACTTATCTAACAAAAAAAAAAAAAATTCTTTGTGATATGTGAAAGAACAATGAAATAGGCCATCTCAGTTTACAAACCTCAAAGTCCCCTACTGCACTAAGGATAGTGATGATGCCACTCAAATGTAAGGCAAGGGAGCTCACCCGTGAGACACTGAAACTTTGATCTATTAAATCTTTTTCTCTTTGGCAAAAATTGTTCCTTTAGCTAGGGCAGCAGGTGATGGCATTAGGTGACATTTGTTTCCCCTCTAAGTGATTGTATACTATCAGGAATACATTTGTTTTGTTTTCTTTTACCTCACTCATTTCGAGACTTTTCTTTGAAGATAAAACCGTGGTTATTTGCAGTGATCTGATGGATTCACCAGGGGAAGATCCTGTCAGACAAATCTGATTGACATTTTTGACTGGGTATCCAAGGAATTGGATCAAGGAAGAGCGCTCAATGTCATCTACTTGGATTTCAGCAAAGCTTTTGATACGGTTCCGCACAGGAGACTGGTGAATAAAATGAGAAGCTTAGGAGTGAGTGCCGAGGTGGTGACCTGGATTGCAAACTGGTTGACGGACAGAAGACAATGTGTGATGGTAAATGGAACTTTCTCTGAAGAGAGAGCGGTTTTAAGTGGTGTACCGCAAGGATCTGTGTTGGGACCGGTCCTGTTCAATATCTTTGTGAGCGACATTGCGGAAGGGATAGAAGGTAAGGTTTGTCTTTTTGCGGATGACACTAAGATCTGCAACAGAGTGGACACGCCGGAAGGAGTGGAGAGAATGAGACGGGATTTAAGGAAGCTGGAAGAGTGGTCAAAGATATGGCAGCTGAGATTCAATGCCAAGAAGTGCAAAATCATGCATATAGGGAGTGGAAATCCGAATGAACTGTATTCGATGGGGGGGAAAGGCTGATGTGCACGGAGCAGGAGAGAGACCTTGGGGTGATAGTGTCTAATGATATGAAGTCTGCGAAACAATGTGACAAGGCGATAGCAAAAGCCACAAGAATGCTGGGCTGCATAGAGAGAGGAATATCGAGTAAGAAAAGGGAAGTGATTATCCCCTTGTACAGGTCCTTGGTGAGGCCTCACCTGGAGTACTGTGTTCAGTTCTGGAGACCGTATCTACAAAGAGACAAAGACAAGATGGAAGCGGTACAGAGAAGGGTGACCAGGAAGGTGGAGGGTCTTCATCGGATAACATATGAGGAGAGATTGAAGAATCTAAATATGTACTCCCTGGAGGAAAGGAGGAGCAGGGGTGATATGATTCAGACTTTCAGATACTTGAAAAACTTTAATGATCCAAAGACGACGACAAACCTTTTCCGTCAGAAAAAAATCAGCAGAACCAGAGGTCACGAGCTGAGGCTCCAGGGAGGAAGACTAAGAACCAATGTCAGGAAGTATTTCTTCACGGAAAGGGTGGTGGATGCCTGGAATGCCCTTCCGGAGGAAGTGGTGAAGTCTAAAACTGTGAAGGACTTCAAAGGGGCATGGGATAAACACTGTGGATCCATCAAGTCTAGAGGACGTGAATAAAGAGGAGGCAGCAAAACACTGCACAGAGCGGCAGTAGCCACAGAGGCATTCACGGAGTGGGATGCCAGTGGTTGGTGTTCCACCTTCACAGAGCGGAAGGATGGAGGGCTGCCATCTCCAAAAAAATAAATAAATAAAAACCAGGGGTGGGTAAGAGTATGGGGCAGGGGTGTGGCCTGCTTGTTGCAGTGGTTGCTACCCCTAATTGAGCTGGATGTTCACTTGGATGCAGATCCAGCGCTGCTCTCTACATTGGTGGTGGGGTGGAGGGGAATTAGGGCTGGAGGGTACTGGAAGCCAATAGTAACAGGTGGGAGAGAGAAAAAGAAAAAAAAAAAAAAGGATAAAGTGCATAACTTGCTGGGCAGACTGGATGGGCTGTTTGGTCTTCTTCTGCCGTCATTTCTATGTTTCTATGATCCTGGTATTGCACGTGGTGGGGCGCCAAAACGTGTAGTGGGTTCTGTACAGAAAGTGACCAGGGCTTGGCCATCAATGTAAATATTTGACTGAAGCAAAGAAACACTTTTCTTTCTCTCGTCCAGGGTTGTGGACTTGTTGCAAGCTAGTTCTCCTAAGTTCCATGTGTTATATTTTCACTTTGAATTTGTCTTGTATTGACTGTGATTTCTTAAAAAAAAACAAACCATAGTGATGCATTTTTAAAAATTCAATTGGAAAAAAAAAAGATTTTTCCTTTTTGGTAACAAAATAGCAGAAAATCATTGCCAAAGCATAAGACCTGGCTTCCCTCTCCAGCCCCTCCACTCCCAAGCAGCTATAGGCAACAGGAGGAGAGGGATGAAGCCAGAGGAAAAAGTAAAGCTGCTCTACTCCCTTCCCCAACCCCTCCCCTTCTGTCTTGTGTAGGGAACAGGAGGGGACAGGAAGAAGAAGCCTGGAGCAGACATTGCACAGTAAAAATGATGCACTGGCTTCCCTAATCCAAAATGTCCT
Source organism: Rhinatrema bivittatum (assembly GCF_901001135.1). Taxonomy (NCBI): domain Eukaryota; kingdom Metazoa; phylum Chordata; class Amphibia; order Gymnophiona; family Rhinatrematidae; genus Rhinatrema; species Rhinatrema bivittatum. The sequence goes on from NC_042632.1 coordinate 35,883,465, forward strand.
TTTGCTACATTTATGTATTTTAGTGCAAAAGAAAACAGCAACAAAACAAAACAAAAAAAACCCCCACACATCCCTGTAACAAATTTATTTTTACAGGTGATGCCTAAAACCGGATTTTGCCCAACGTTTGATGGCAGTTAGTCAGAATGCAATAGTGCCCTCTTCCCACCATGATGAGGTCTACCAAGGTGGTTTTAAGAGAGGTTGGGTCGAGGGCTGTACTCATAGCCTGGCTCTTTTCCTCTCCTTCACCCTTGGTGAATTTTCCTGCTGTACCCAAAAGGCAGTCCTGATTCCTGCCAGCCTGAAAGGTATATATATATGACATTAACTGAACCCAAAACAGGAAGACAATGGTTTTTCTTTTGGTTTGGGGGGGGGGGGGGCGGGGGAGAGGAGTTAATAGCACCTCCCACCTCTGTCTAAGAACACTTTTTAAAAACTGTAAACAAATTGTCTTAGTCAACCAAGTGCCAAAGCATGTTTTTTGGTACAACCAGCATTTGTGTGTGCGCAAAATGTGCCCTTGTGGGAAATTATTTTGAGTTTGCAGAAGATTATTGTACCGAGATAGGAAGTAAAGAAGCAGAGAATCAATAATATTATTAGTGTAATAATTTGATATAAGACTAGCAGTTATTCAGGAGGCTAATTGTGCAGTAGGGCAATACCTACTCTGTGGTATGTCCAAGGCCAGTTTGTTGGTGGGGGGAGATGGCAACCTGGGCCCCAGTACAAGGAGCCCCCTTGGATGTCACAGCAGCAGAGGCTCAGGATGCCTGGCAGTGGCTGGACCCTGCTCCTCACTTGGTAACCCTGGCTACACTGCCATGTCCATATTAGACTGCACCTTTCTGCAAGCTAAGGTTCTTCAAAACGTACATGTAGTTTAGTGGCACTGCTCCGATGGGTTAGCTTAGTTGACTCAATGAAGAGGATATACTGTAGCTCTTGAAAGCTAGTCACAACTATATTAAATTGGACTAATAGAAATGTATCATTCACTCTTCATTTGTCAATCTTTATTTCTAACTATCCAAGCAGACTAACACAGCTGATGCACTATTGTACTCCAAATAACAAAACTTCTGAAAAAGGTTTTTGCACATACTGATCCAAATTCTGGAGATTTTTCTAGCTCTTCTATTGGATCCTGGGAGTTCTGGTTCTACAGTGGCAGAGATTAGGACTAGGCTTATCTCAACTCTGATAAGCTTGAGTTATCTTGTAGTTTTTTAATGCATTTCCACTCACCTGTGGCCTCTACTAAGTAATGTGATTGGATTTTATCGGGCTGCATGCATGTACCCTGGCAGCTGAACAAGCAACGCTAAAAGTATTGTGTCTAAACTTGCTTTTCCAGGGATCTGTGACAGCAAGAATGTTCTGAAAATTGAGATAGTCAAGAGGAACAGAGCTACCCATGAGCCATTTCTTACAGGGATAAACTGTTGACAAATAAAGACCTTTTGACTCATCTAGTGGCACCTGCCTACCATTGCACGAGTGGAGATTTTCAGCTGTCAGCCCTACAAGTTTGACTGCAGGAGGTTACTTCTAATCCAGGTTTGTAGTTAGCTGGAAAGTATAGTGGCATCCTCATGCTGCCCATGTTCAGTCAGCAGCCAGCTCTCCAATTGTGCTTGAGAAGGTACCACAGCCCTACCATCACCGTATGCACCTCACCATCTTTTCCTGGGAGCTCCATGCAGCCCTACTGCCACTCCGTAAATCAGATTTGGCATTGCCTCCTTCTGGTCCTCTCAAGTCTAGTGCAAGAACTAGGCAGCTGCCTAGAGCAGCAGTGGCAGTACTGGACCAATCAGGCATCGACGGAGGCCTAGCCTTGGCATCGTGGCGGGATTTTGCCAATGTGCTCCCTGCCATTTTCTCTACCTTCCTCACGCTGCCAGCTCTCACCCACAGCAATGATTTTCAGCAGCACAGCCACGCCGCTTCACTTCCAGGGTCGTAGCAGCACTGAAAACACCAGCTCTCACCTGAGATGGTGGAAGCTAGCAAAAATATTCCCTGCTGCTTTTCTGCACTCCTTTGGTCCCTGCGGCTGGAGTTTTGCCTATGGGGTCCAATACCCTTGCACTGGGCCTGCGTCCTCTGCCATTCTGGATAGGGACAGGCATGTTTCCTTATCTAAACCAAAATCCAGTGCCCCAACAAGCTCCCCACCCATTTCTCTACTTCACTCCCTGCCTTCCCCCAAATACTCTTACTCCCATCCTATGTACCTGTCCCTAGCTTCTATTGTTTTGGCTTTTAGCTTGTCTGGGTAATGCTTCCAAAGCAGAAAGTAACTCAAGTTTCCCTCTTTCCAAGTTTAGTTCTTGGTCCCTTGCCCTTGAAGCCTGAGATGAATGTTTCTAGCCTATTTTCCTTCAGAGAGGGCATTTCCAATCCCTTAAGGCTCCCTCTGTAGGGCTTGGGTTGCAGGCTTTGTACTACTTTGGCAACCTTCCTATAAAGTCTCCATCCTCTGAACGGCTTTATAAGAGCAGGGCCTGCAGAAATGGACCCAGTACTATAAGTGACGTTTAACTATGCTCCGCACCAAGACAACAGTAGTTTTTTTCCCCCCACTACTGGTAATGAGACTTACACTATGCTTGGGTGCATGAGAAGTCCTCCTGTGCTGCACCCAGACTGACTGACAAGCTTCAAGTCATTATTTATTTACTTAAAAGCTTTTATATACCACACCCTTCAAGCCATATTGAGGGGGGACTGCTTACAAGGTTACATTCACACTATAAGTTAGAGAGGATTACATCCCACTCTCCAGTTCATCTGAAAATACAGCTTCGTTCCTCTGTACCTATATGAAAGCAAATCAAGAACTTTCACAACTTAAATTAGCATTAAACCCTAAAGATCATTTGGCTGAGTAGAAACCCATCATTAGTTAAACCACCTGCCCTAGACCTGGGTAATTTTCAAATTCATCCCTCAAATCAAGTACAGGATTTAGGTGTACAGCTCGATGAGAAACTCACAATGAAAATGCACCCCAGTAAATTAAGACAGGTTACGCCAAGTTGCATATACTATAAAGGTTGAAACAACCATTAACTTTTGCAGACTTCTGTACTGTATTGCAAACTCCAATCTTCTCAAACCTTGACTACTGCAACTCCTTCATTTTAGGTCTTCCTGCAAGCCATTTAAAACCACTACCTCTATTCCAAAATGCTGCAGCACGGATATTAGGAACCACGAAATATAACCACATTACACTCTCGCTGCTGTTATTGCATTGGTTACCAGTACAATCCAGAATCTACTACAAAATATTAACTTTAATATTCATCTTTCACTCCAATAACACCGGCTTGTTAGCAGTGACACTACAACCTTACAATCCTCAGCGAACACTAAAGATCTCAAAATAAATGACTATTCCCACGATACGGAGCACAAATCTGACGCAAATAAGAGATTGAGTGTTTTCCATAGCGGGTCCAAAGCTCTGGAATTCTCTGCCTGAGAAATTACGTATTTCACCAGTCAGAAAGATTTAAATGTGAATTAACAACCTAGCTATTCAAAATCACATATAATTTAACTTAAAACATCAAAATATGTAGAACCACAAAAACAGGGGCAAAAGATAATAATTGAAAAATAAAGAATAAATCAAACGTGAGAATGCGAGATTCTCAAAACAACCCACCGGCTATGATATAAAAACTATCATTTCGTCTTATTAATCCATACTCTTTGCCATATAAACTAGATCAATTTTATTATTAGAAAATCTAACTTTATGGATATTAATGCCTGCCTATGAATACCATCCCTGTAACCAATCTTTCTTTCTTGGTTGGTTTTTGGAGTTATAACTATGAATGTCACTTTGTAAACCATTGGGATATGGAACAACTGTACCTACAATTTCTAAATAAACAAACAAAAACTACAGGGAGATCCTGCCATTGCTATGGTTCCATCCTTACTGCTTCTCTTGGAAGCAGTAAGGCCTAGACTTGACTACCTAAAGGCCTCCTCTGTTTGCATCTTCTGGAATCCTGAAGTCTATTTTGGCTCTGTGGTGGACATAACATACTTTTAGGCCTGTCTTCTGGGAAACTTAAGCATTTTGGAATCCCCCAAACTTTAGCCATCTTCTCTAGATCTTTGCCAAATAACAGACTCCCTTTAAAAGGAAGCTTTGTCAAGTTGGTTTTAGAAACTGAATCCACCAACCAGTTCTGCAACCACAGAAGTCTCCTAGCCACCACAATGGAGGCCAAACTCCTAGCAGAAGTACATACCAAGTCAAAGGAAGCATCAGCTGAAAAGGCTACTCCGGGTTCTGAACTGCCTCATCCAAGAATTTGCACCTTATCCTGGAGACAACCCAGTGTCTCTACCTGGACTCTTCAGAGTTAAAGGCCAGTCCCTTGACCAGAACCTCTGTCAAAAAGCCAAAATATGCAACACCACAGCCTGAACAGACTCAGTCAACAGCAGACCAGGACTCGAAGATCCTCCAAATTCACACATACATCAAGGATGTAGAAGATTGCCTAGCCTGCAATAAGGTGGAAATAACTGCTTCTGAATTTCCCCTCCATCTCAGATGTCTACTCTCAGAAGCGAAGCCACAAGACAGATGTGAGCCACCCAACCCAAAAATATTGGGCCCTGGTGGAAAAGGTAACAAGGTGACCAATGACAAACTCAGAGGCCCAACTATGGCCATGTTGATCAGATCTGGGAAACATGGTCGACGTGGCAATTCTGGAGCTACCAGGATCACATTGCCTGGATGTTTCTCTATCTGCCGTAATCCCCTGTCCACCAGAGGCCATGGGAGGGAAGACAAAGAAGAATCCCTTGAGTCCATGGCAACATCAGAGCTCCGATTCCTTTGTATAGTGTTCTGTTCAGTGGCTGTAAAACCACGACCTTGGTGTTCTTTGATTGGGATACCCCCCCCCATCTTCCATGAATGAGACACATCACTGCCTCTAACAGCTCCCATTCCCTGGGGTTTAACTTTATCTGACTGATAAAGTCTGCCTGAATGTTTTTCACTCCAGCACTCGTGAGCCACTACCTGATTCCTGATTACTCCTTGATGGTTGATGTAGTCCATCATCACTCAATTTAAATGAGGAATTTCTCCTTCCAAAAAAGTACAGCAATCCCCATAGGGGGAGGTACATCTACCATCTGCTGGAGATGGAGAATAGTGGAGGGCTGAGGTCACTACAGGGGTGTATGTAGGGTGACATCAGCATTGAAATCTGTCTCCATCTGCTGGCAGGGGAGCATAACCCATTGGTCCAGAGTCCATCTGGCTACAAGTTAGGAAACTGTTTTGTGTAATGTTTGCTTAAAGTGAGGGTTACATGCAACTGAGCAGGTTTTCAACAGTTCCCCATAAGCCAAGCAGAAGGCTCCCTAGTTTGCAAAACATTTCTCTAAAACATGTGCCAAGCAGGGACTGGAAGAAAGTATATAAAAATGGGTCATGAATAGAATTACTGGATTTTCCACTATCTGCATACAACAATGGAATGGTTTTATATGATTATTTTATTTCATTTATTGGTCTTTGCCTTTGTTTTATATATTGATTTTTTTTTGGGGGGGGGGTTCTTAATTCTTTTCAGTTTTATGTCTGTGTATTGATATTATGTATTTTTATTGTTACCGGTCTAGTATTGTGGATAGGCAAATTATAAATATTTGAAATAAAGTTCTTGCCTTTTGTTGATTTATTCATCCAGCTCACTTTTCGATTAAAAAAAAAAAATCCAGTGACTGATGGTTACAGTTATTGTTTCGTCTTTAGAGTTTCATATAGTTAAAGGCACAGCACTTAAAATAGTCATGGTTTAAAATAGTTTTGAGGCTATGTTCCCATCATTACATTTTGTGTCATCAGCATACCCAAGCTCCACACCCATACAGTTATAAGTCCGTATCCAAAAGGACCAAGCTGTTTCCTCCGGCTTCTGTTGGGTTTCCAGCTGAATCAGCATGAGACTTCACTCGCCAATACCTGGGGGTTTTCCCCCATTTCACATCCCCCTTCCACCTCTGTCCAACTATCCATGTCCAGCCATCACACACAGGTACTACTGCTCCTTTCTAAATGTGGAGCACAAGTTCACATTTGCAAAGTCACTGAGTGGCCATGATAATCGCCTAACATCTTTAGGTGAATTTTCAGCTGAACACAGCTGGCTAGGTTTTCAGATAAAAACTATCTAAATCTTGCTGGTCAATATTTGGCTAGCTGGATTTTAGGGAGCTAGGCTTCCCACTTAACATAGGAAGTTGAGCAGAGAGAAAGCAAGACGTCCTGCCCACTCAACGGTGCCAAACTGGGCTTTCCTAGAGGATGGGAGTTGAGTAGGAAAGGGGGTGCTATTTTGGAGTTGCAGGGGAAAGGAGGATGCAGGACCCAGGAAAAGTCATTTTGGGCAGGTGTCTCCTTTTCATGGATGCAGGATAGGTGATGGTTATTCTTCCTTGTCAGAATCTAAGTAGGGAGGGAGATCTGTGAATTGGGGGGGGAGGAGAGGAATTAAAAAAAAAAAAGTGCTCGGGGGAAGACTGGACAACCAGATTTAGGACTGCTAGTGCCTAGCTTTGGCTAGCCTCTGACTTTCGATCCTGCCCCAAAACCGATCAGCTAAAGTTAGCACCCTAATGAAACTTAGATGGCTAAATAAATGCTCAGGAGGGGAGGATATTCACAGCTTTGATCTAGCCAGCAAGTACCTTACTTAGGATGTAATGTAATAAGATGCACCCAGACTGCACTTCTGCTGCAGCAAGGGGTTTTGCACACAAAACATGTGGGTGTCAGATTGTGCATCCTGCTTAGCACCCGCACAGGGAAATGCAATAACTAGTACACTGCCATGAAAAGAGAGAGGTGCTGGCTTAACATTTTCTTGGCACTGGAATTTTTACTTCTAGTATGAGGTAGAATAAAGGTTAACAAATTCCATGCTGCTTATCCCAGGCATAAAAAACAGTGGCTTTCTCAAAGGCCCCCTTAATGGTTTATGGACTTCTCTTCCAGGAACTCGTCCAAATCTTTTTTTAAACCCAGCCTTGGCATCAAACACAGATGCTCTGCATGACAGTTTCTAACAAAAATAAAAATCAGACTTAAAATGTAACTTTCAGATGTCAAATCACCTCAAGCTCTGAGACTACCTCTAACAGATGGAACATCATTTTTCAGAAGCACCAGACAAAAATTAATGCATGCATACAGCTCCAACACCAGAGACAAAGGGGCCTGTCTTTTAGAATTATGACAAGCAACTGACCTAGAGCACCCTCTAGTGGCAAAACATTTTTATTTTAAGTCTGATAATTCTGTGAGTTTTTAAAAATATCAGTGAAGGGGTAGCTGAAGTAGAACGTAATTATTTAGGATCTGCCTGGTCGCCACACACAGAAAGCTAGAAAGTGAATTACTGCACAGTTACCGGGCTAGAACACTATACTTCCATTATGCTGAGATGCCACAGAATTACTCACATGAAATAAAGTGCATACATGGAGAAGCTCTGCCGCATACAAACTTCATATGGTTTGACAGAGCTGTCTCAGGTCCTCACCAGTATTAAAAACACACACAGAGCCAAGAAGTTGGTCAGATTTTTTTTTTTTTTTACTAACAGGAATATCCATCAAAATAATCTACAGCCGACGACCACGGCGACCACCCTTTCTACGAGTGCTGTCCGAGGGAATGGGGGTAACATCCTCTGTGGGAGAAGAAAGACATTCATTACTTATGCCTCAGAAATACAACTCCAGAGTTAGAAGTAGCAATTCCCAAACCTACTATTTACAACCAGGTAAATACTGTGAAATCCAAAATATAAACAATCCTGTATGCACCAACATTGTTAGAGCTAATATTAATGCAGTAAGAGGCTTAAATTTCAAAAAGGGAAAATATCTGGCAAAATGGTGTCTGTAAAAGCTTGAGTTGTCCTGGCTCTGAAATATTGTTTCTTGGATATTCTCTGCTTGTCGGCAGAACTTTTCATGGCCAACAAAAACAAGCAGGCCTTTTGATGCAGCATCTTTTTAAAGTAACTTCTCATAGGCTTCATATTTTTTTTTTTTTTAATGAACTAAAAATACATTTTCCTGTTATCACCATTTAGGAGGGAAAAAAGAGTGAGGATCAATTTAAATTCTGCCAAACAGATCATGAGTTATACCATTCCATACAAACAGCAACATCCTAGTTTTAATTTACTCTTAAACCAAAACATTACAGGCACAACTCCCCAGGAGGCCGCTGTGTCCGCAGGACCTCTGTTCCTATATTAGATCTGCTTTTCTCTTCTTTCTGTAAGCTTGGGTCAGAACCACCGGTTTTGCACAACCTTCGTCTGCTGGAGACAGAGAAATACCGAGGAACATCAAGTGGCACACCAGGTTAAGAGAGGGCTCTCTCAAAGTTTTCCTGTCTCCATCTGCTGAAAGGGAGGCAAAACCCAGCTGCCTGGACTGATCCGGGTACGTACAGGGAACTTCTGAATATACAAGCAGTTTGTGTATCGTTAAGTAATGTTCCCAGGAAGCCCATCAATAAAAGATGCTGCATCTCATGAAGCTGCTGTTTCAATGAAAAGTCTCAGTTCTCTCAAAGTTTCTCTTCCCATCTCTCCCATTTTAGTTGGTTATCTTTATTGGGAGGTAGAACCAGAAGCAGCAGGGCATCCTACTTCCTCCACCCACTTTCAAACGAAAGTGAGAGTATAATGTAATGGAGAAATTCCTTACCTGATAATTTCATTTTCCTGAGTGTAGACAGATGAACTCAGGACCAATGGGTTTATGCTCCCCTGCCAGCAGATGGAGACTGAGTCAGGTTTCAAAGCTGACCTCACCCTAGATACACCCCTGCAGTGACCTCAGCCCTTCAGTACATAAGAAAATGCCATACTGGGTCAGACCAAGGGTCCATCAAGCCCAGCATCCTGTTTCCAACAGTGGCCAATGCAGACCATAAGAACCTGGCAAGTAACCAAAAACTAAGTCTATTCCATGTAACCATTGCTAATGGCAGTGGCTATTCTCTAAGTGAACTTAATAGCAGGTAATGGACTTCTCCTCCAAGAACTTATCCAATCCTTTTTTAAACACAGCTATACTAACTGCACGAACCACATCCTCCGGCAACAAATTCCAGAGTCTAATTGTGCGTTGAGTAAGAAAGAACTTTCTCCAATTAGTTTTAAATGTGCCCCATGCTAACTTCTCTTCAAAAGCCTCTGTGGACGTACTATCAAAAAAGCTTGGATTAAAAATGAATAACCATAACTGTACTCAACCAAACACTGAACCCCAGCAGATTACAGATGCCCTGGATCTAGGGCCTAGATGATGGCTTACCCCTAATCTCTTGGAATAGATATCCACTCCACGGACAAATCGTGGTCACCGTTCTTGAGCAGCCGTGGGCAGGATGCTGAGTCCATCTGTCTACACTAAGGAAAATGAAATTATCAGGTAAGTAATTTCTCCATTTCCTAGCACATAGCTACATGGACTCAGAAACAATGGGATATGCAAAAGCTACTCCCGATCGGGGCATGAGCAGCCTGTGATCCGGTTAACACCACACTTACAAAGGCTGCATCCTCCTGGGCCTGAACATCCAGGCGATAAAACCTGGAGATGTACAAGGAGGACCACGTCACCGTTCGGCAGATGTCAACGGGAATCAGCAGTCTAGCTTCCGCCCACGAGACTGCCTGAGTCCTAGTGGAATAAGCTTTAACATGAAGGGGGTATTGGCTTTCCTGCCTCCACACAGGCTCCTATGACCACCTCCTTAATCCAGCAAGCTATGGTAGCTCGCAAAGCCAGTTTGCCGTGTTTCCTTCTACCGGTTCTGAAACTTCCAGATACCGCACCAAAAGCCTACTGACATTCAAATGTCCGAGACTACCTTGGGCAAGAAGGATGGAACGGAGACTACCTTGGGCAAGAAGGATGGAACGGTACCAAGCTGTCATGTTCCTGGGAGTCATTCGGAGGAACGGTTCCCGACACAACAATGCCTTCAGAGATGCAACTTGTGAAGCATACAGCCACCAGGAACACTGTTTTCAGGGTTAATAAAACACAAGGAAAGACTGCAGGACCCTCCTTTTGGCCAATGTGCAAAAAACTCCAATACCAGATTAAGATACCAAAAGTGAACCAGCCACCATAGGGGTGGCCAAAGGTGCTTTACCCCTTTCAGAAAACAGGTCATGTCCAAATGTGCCAATAGGCAGATTCTGTTCACCTTGCCCCTGAAACAGGAGAGCGCTGCTACCTGGACTTTCAAGACGTTAAAGTTCATACCTTTATTTAAGCCATCCTGCAAAAATTCCAGAATTAGTGGGATTTTGACCCATTCGAGGGGAAACACCGTGTTCCTCACACCAGGTCTCGAATACTCTCCAGACCTGTACATATGCTAGGGGCACAGAGAACTTCCACACAAGGCGCAATGTGCCAATTACTGCCGCCGAAGATCCTCGCTTTATCAAGCAAGTCATTTCAAGGGCCAGACTGTAAAACAGAATCAAGCCAGATCCTCGTGAAGGACCGGTCCCCCCTGCTGTAGCAGACTCCTGGGTGGTGGGAGGCATCCAGGGTTTCTCTGCAAGTCTGCATACTTCAGACGCCTGGGCCAATCTGGAGCTACTAGTAGGATTAACCCCCTGTGGCGCTCGATCCTGCAAATGATCTTGTCCAGGAGGGGGCCACGGAAGGAAGGCATACAGCAGCTCCTCTTCCAGCCAGGTCTGATAGAGAGCGTCAGTCCCCAGGGTGAACTGATCTGTTCTGTGACTGAAGAATCTGGGAACCTTCACATTGTAAGATACAGCCAAGCAGGTCGATGGACGGGAGGCCCCAGCGATCTACTACCAGCTGAAAAGATTTGGCCAACAACACCCACACTCCTGAATCCAGAGACTCTCCCTGCTTAGAAAGTCTGCTCTGATGTTGTCTGTTCCTGTGATGTGGGAGGCTAAGAACATCTGTAGATGTATTTCCACCTATTCCATAAGGAGGTCTATCTTCTGTGACACTTGCTGGCTTTTGATTCCATCCTGGTGGGGTGCTGATTGGCTAAACACTGCACTACGATTGCATGTCCCCCAGAGAAATCTCAGATCAGCCAATAAAGCTCTAACCATGCCCTCGGTCAAAACAGCAAAACTGACAGAAGTTAGAGAGAGAGCACCATCTTTAGCAGGTCCAATATTATGGAATAGAATGCTACTCGAAATAAGATTAATGAAAGTTTTAAAACTCTTCAAAAAAAGTTTTAAAAAAAATGTCTCTTCAAAAAAGCCTTTCACAATGAGGTTGATGAGTAAGAACACCTACACACAACTGAAAGTCACCTAAAAGCGTAATTGCTTACTTTATTATGTTTTATCATAATTAAGTATTAATTTAAGAGAACAGTATAAAATGTATATGATTATCCTATTAATCATATAAATGGAAATTCCAATCCACTTTCCATATAGAGTATATTATTGAAACATGTAACCGAAATATTTATTGGCACACTCTAGATAATTTATAAACCAAACCTATTTACATGCCTAATTGTAAACCGTTGTGATGGTGCATTACTAAACGACGGTATAGAAACGTTTTTAAATAAATAAAATAAATGTAAGTTACCGTTGCTGTATTGTCAAACATTACACGGATCGCTTGACCCTGGAGTATGTGGCTGAATTGTAGACACGCCAATCTGACTGCCCGGGCTTCCAGGAGGTTTATGTTCCAGAGGGCCTCTTCCTTGGTCCAATGCCCCTAGGCATCAGTTCCTGACAGTGAGCTCCCCAGCCCCAGAGGCTTGCCTCTGTCGTGAGAACCAGCCAGTTCAGAGGGGCCAGGGTACACCCCTGCTCAGATGAGTTTCCTGCAGCCACCACTGGAACAGAGATCATACTTCCATTGGTAAGTGGAGACAAATCGAATAGTCCCGAGACAGTGGGTTCCAACGTGATAGCAGGGCGCACTGAAGTGGTTGCATGTGTGCCCTCGCCCACGGCACTACTTCCAGGGTTGCTGCCATCAAACCGAGGACTTGAAGATATGCCCGATGGAGTGGTGCTATCATGTTCATCAACAGGCATACTTGGTCATCAACTTATTCACATGGTCTGGTGGAATACCTTGCCCTGCTGGATGTCAAACTGGACTCCCAGATATCCCAAGGACTGGGAGGGTTTGAGACTGCTTTCATCCAGGTTTACGGCCTGAGTTCCTGAAGCAAGGAGGTCACCTGGAGACTCTGTTCTACGGACTTTGCACAGATCAACCAGTCGTCCAAGTACGGGTGCCCCAGGATTCTATCTTTTCTCAGTGCTGCCACTACAACCACCATGATCTTGGAAAATGTTCTGGGGTGGCCAAGCTAAAGGGCATCAATGGCCCATTTAAGGATAGACTCCATCCACCTATCGTGCATATCTTTTGAGGCCGTGCCTCCCTCCACTGGGATAATTGTTCACTTAAGAGGTGGCACAGACCAGTGCATCCACTTCAGGGAAACGCAAACACTCTCTCGCTGCTGGATCCAGTGGCTATAGAGCTTCTAACACTCGTCCACCTTTAAAACCTGCTTCTGGGGCATCCCATGCCAGGTCAAATCAACTCTTGGATGGCGTCCAGTACTGGAAAGTAGCAAGAGGCTTTCCATAGGGAAATCAGAATGGATTCTTCTTTGGTTCTGTCACAGCCTGCAGTAGGAGCTCCCAGCATGTTCAGGGTCTGGGAAACCAGGGCTGGCAATTCATCTCTATGGAAAAACCGTAACATGGTCCAATACGGTTCTGAACTGGGGGGGGGGGGGGGGGAATTTCAGGAGCTTCCAAGGAACCTGGATCCTCTTCTTCATACATGCCGTCTGAGTCCCTACCAGTCTGCCAATAAGACTGGGAAAGGGAGGGCTTACTGGCTGAGGTTCCGTCCGGACAGGGGCAAGTGAGGTAGCAGACTGTGCCTGTACGAAGGCTTGAAGGCCTTGAAAGAATTCAACCAAGAGAAAGTGGCTGGGTCCATGCCTAGCCCAGGAGGTACCTGGGTAGGTGCTGCTAAAATTTCCCTCTCCCATGGATGACCCAGTCCCGGCAGTACTCAGATCCAGGGTACTTTCAGTTAAGACTGCGGCTGACCCATCCACTGAATGGGAGAAGCCGGGCTTAGCAAAGTCTGGGGAGGCCAACTCTCCCTGGGCTTCCTCACAGGGCTGACAAAAGCAAGAATCCAGGTCAGACTGTGCAGCCCTGATATGACAAGCAGCACAGAGAGAAAGGTGCTTATATTTATTTGCTGCCGGAGACACTGGCAATGGTAATTTTAAGTTCAGACGGCTCACGCTTAAAATTATATGTGCACAGATTACGGGCCACAGTGAGGCGCATGCACAGTCTGTGCCCCCAGCTTTACTTGTATTCTGTGCCTAGTTAAGTTGTGCACGTACATAAGCACGCAGCATTATACGCACTGCGCATACCGAAGCTCTATGGTGGGCAATACAGGCACAAAAACGCACACAAGATGGCGCCGCTGCTGCCTACCACATAGTGTACCGACCAACCTAAAGTGGGACCTAGCCCACTGGGGAGGGGGTGCCCACTCAACTTGCTCAGAAGCCCACGTCCCCTTACACTAATGGGATCAGGAATGACGCTGGTAGGGCGCGCCGAGCAAGGAGACCAGAGGAAGTCTTACTGAAACCCCGGTACCAGACCAAGGCACACCTCTGAGGGATAATGGAAATCACATCAGGATTTCTCAACTTGGGGAGGGATCTTTAGGTATCACAGCAGGAGAGCGGGGCTCAACCTTTTCTCCAATTTAAAAGTAGAATTTTTTCTTCCAAAAGGTACAGCGATCCCCATAGGGAAAGCATGTCTGCATCCGCTGGAGACAGAGAAATTCTGAAGGGCTGAGGTCACTGCAGGGGTGTATCTAGGGTGATGTCAGCTTTGAAACCTGACTCGGTCTCCATCTGCTGGCAGGGGAGCATAAACCCATTGGCCCTGAGTCCATCTGGCTACATGCTAGGAAAGCCCATACTTCTCTTATGAAGAAGAGCTTAGGTGCTAGGATCCAAGGAATGCATGAACTACGTACACCCAATTTGCACAGTCCAGATGGACACTCAACCTGAACGCGCAGGCGCAAACCAACATCAGTCACTGTTTTGTGCGAGACACGCGCAGAAGGCGGCGAGCAAATGCTGCTGCAGCCTATCACGCGGCATCTCAGAGAAGACCGAGCGCAGGGCCTAGCCAGTCTATCTTCCAAATTTTGAAACAAAGGGAGAGTGGGTGCCAACGCACACACAAACCTGTCACCATGGGCCAGTTACCCCTATATACAAGTGCAGGAGAAGGGAGAAGTGGCTCCACCACTGCTACTGCTCCAAAAAAACTCTGCATGCACTTGCTATCCCACTCAGTGTAGGAGTAAGCCAGAGGCTGAACGTTTAACTCAAAAGGAGAGAGCTCAGGAGGGTGAAGTTGAGGAAGTGTTGTGCACACTGGGTGATGCACACAGCAGAATTAGGCTATCCATGCCCTGCATGCTGACCATTGATTACCACTCTCCAAGGCTCATGCTTTAATTAAGAAAGAGGCTTGCACAATTACACACTCTCAGAAATGATCTGCTACATGTTTAAAAGATATAAATATGTAATCAACAAAACACCATATACAGCTTGGAAACTTTGCTTGTGAGACCAGACCTCATTTTTTTTTTAGTAACACTTATTTCACATTGAGCGATTAAACGCTGAGGGAGCGATCATAATATTCGACACGGCTCGTGTTTCTTAAATGCTTCGTCAGGGGCGATATATTATTTCTTTTAATTGCTCCAAAATTTTCTGCTGTCACTCGTTCACATCTTTCAGCGTTTCCAGCCGTGTTGTTTAATTGCTCAACGTGAAATAAGTGTTACTAAAAAAAATATACATTTAAAAAACATTGCTAAAAAATTAGTGAAACCAAGACCAATGATTACAAAAGCTTAAATAAGACGACATATGATGCTAATCATGTAGTAATAGGTATATACACACAAAAAAAAGTTCTCTCACATAATATATGAGGTCTGGTCTCACAAGTAAAAAAGTTTCCAAGCTGTGTATGGTGTTTTGTCGATTATGTATTAAATGGTTACATCGTATTAGCAGTTCAAGTACACAACATGTTGGTACAGAAAAACAGAGCCCAGGTGCTAGTCTGGATCCGAGCATCAGGAACAGTGATTTTTCCATGGCAAACCTGATCAGGTCTGATCACACTGGTTGGGAAAACAACAAGCTGGACAATCTAAAAACCTAAAATCACAGCTAGTCATACCAATGGAGTTACTGCTCACAAGGAACAGTCATTCAATCACTAAAAGCAATGGCACAATATCAGGCTGGAGAAGCACAAACTGTATGTGCAAATATGAGAGGTTTGTTTGCATTCTCTTCTGTAACTAACACAATGGGTTCACTATTCCGTTCAAGTGCAATTTAGAAATAAGAGAGAGACTGTGGGCACATAAAAGCTGCAAAGCTCACCAAGTCTGCCCAACTTACTTCTTGGTGCATGCCAGACCCCAGCTGATCTCTGGCTTTCCTGTTACATCTTTACAGTGAAGGATGCTCCCATGCTTTCCTGAATTCTGCTACTGTTTTTACCTTCATCACCTCCTGTGGAAGGCCATTCAATGCATTCATTCACCACCCTTTCCATGAAGAAATAGGAGCAACATCAAAAAGTGAGTCTATCACTTTGGAACCTCATATCATGGCCTCTAGCTCTAGAATTTCCTTTCCGCTGAAAAAAAGTTTGCTTCTTATTTAATGCATTACTTATACCTAGGAAGTATAAGAACATCTATCATTCACCTTGTCTCTCTTCTCCTCTGACTACATATTTAGATCCTTACGCCCTACGTATTTTGGTAGCCCTTTTCTGGACTTCCTTTTGGAAGTATGGCTTCCAGAACTGGATCAATATTCCAAGTGAGGTCTTAGCAATGTTCTATACAGAGGCATTACCACTTCTTTATTTTCTACTGTTATGCCTCTACTTATGTGCCCTAAGCTTTCGTCTTGTGCTGGCTGTTTCACCAACTTGAGATTTATCAGATATGATCACCCCGAGGTCTCTTTCCTGTTTGGTAGATAAAGTTTCTCACCCCCACCATCAGAAACTGCTCCCTGGAATTTCTGCACCCTCAAGTGCACAACCCTGCACTAACTTTCTTATGCTCCAGATCTTATTAGAAAGGAGAAAGAAAATGCCATGTACAGTGCAAGGAAATGCAAGCAGTTAATGAGATGACAACGTCACATCGCTGTAAAATACTATTTCCACTATTGTCAGAGTCACTTTCAAGGAACCCTTACCAATGCGGCCGATTTTCATGCCAGAGCGAGCCAAAGCTCTGAGGGCAGACTGAGCACCAGGTCCTGGGGTCTTGGTCCTAAAAAAACAAAAAAAACAAAAAAAAAGAAAAAAAGTTGATTTCATTACAGTATTTGGAGGAAAGACCTACCAGTGACAACCCTGTAAGCCAACAAAGTCACAGACCAAACTGTGTACCAGTAAGTTTATAATCACAAAAGGACTTGCATTCCTATTGCCCCTGTGGCTCAGACCACAGTGCAGAAGACTCATTTGAGTCTGCCTATTAGGACTGGATGTACTTAGAAAGTGAAAGATAGCTACTACTACTGTGACGGTCACAACCTTTTATTTGAGGAACACAGAAGGCAAGCCTTGAATGAGACTTCCTTCTAGCCCTCCCGATTGGCAAGGTTATACTGCCCAGACATTCTGGGGGAATAAGGGGGGTGGGTTTAGAGAGAAAGACAGCCTCAATCTTTGGCAGCAGAGACTTGTAGATACAAGATTTTAAACTACTTCCACTCAATACTGAGAAGTCCATATGTTCTGTTTTAGAATCAAAAACTGTAAACTATATGGCCAACAACTGTTTTCATCTGTGCTAGCATAGCATGCCACCTAACTTCCAAAATACAACAGAAAACAAATTCAGCATGGATGTGACTATAAGGGACAAAAAAACAGAACCCAAGGGCAGTCCCCTCTCAGAGACAGAGACATGCTCATGCCACAAATGCTGACAAACTCATGCATGTACACATCAATGCAAGACTGCAATAAAAATAATAACGATAACACACACAATTTTTTCTGGTCATTAAGAAGGCATCTTACTTGCACCAACCTATTAACAAAAAGTGGTTAGAGTAGCAGGCTGAAAACTTGTGGGCAAGTCACTTTACCCTCAATTTCAACTGCCACAAGTACAAATGTACCAGGTCATTTATCATTTCACGATAGGGCCTTAAACACACGTGTTCAGGCCCTAACAGACACAATAAGAGAGAGAAGGAGAGCAAGAGCAGCTCTGGTTATACTTTTCATCCATTGCAATGGCTACAAATCTTTAGTAATGTCAATTTTATTATCAATACCCCAAAATGATTCTGTAACCCCCACCGATTCAAAGTGCCCCTCTACAGTGGTATATATATATAGATATATATATAGAGAGAGAGAGAGTGTCAGACTGACTCTATACAGAGGCTTGTTCTCTCTCTCTGCGATGTATTAATCAGCATGCAATGCTAAAAATAGCACAGATGTGATAAATTTATCACACCTTGTGTGAAAACTGTCTATGCGATATGATAGCCAAGTAATGAGCCTAACCATGTCCCTTTTTTTTAAATTGCGGGTGCTATTTCCACTATATTTATAGCATTCTGATAAATCTAAGGGTCAGATCGTAAGCTGCTTGAAACAGATATATCTACAATAGTTCAATGAAATTCACCTTAACCCACCAATAAAAAGGCATATGCTACATATAAGTAAAAAGAAAAAAAAAAACATAGGGCCATGCCTTTCTGCTTTCTCTTGTTCGATGTATTTTTAGGCAGTAGCAATGAATGCTTATTTTCCTATCTGTCATTAAGAGTGAGCACCTGCTCCGAATTACACACCTGTTTCCACCTGTTGCACGTAGTTTGATGTGAAGGGCAGTGATGCCCAACTCCTTGCATCTCTGGGCAACATCCTGAGCTGCCAACATGGCAGCATATGGAGAAGATTCATCTCTGTCTGCCTTCACTTTCATCCCACCAGTCACACGACAGATAGTTTCTCTAGAAAGGCAGAGATAGAAACCAGTGTTATCTAAAGAACTAACAAAGATTAGAAAGATAGTCTGTTGGTATTTGAGCAGTGCTAATCAACCAGCACCCAGCTTGGTTCAAGGGTTCATTCTTCCGTCTGCTTCTGCTGTGCTCACGAACAGTTGCAAATATGCAGTATAACATCTAAGGTACTTGCAGATTGAGGTGGTGCTGTAATAATCACTGCTACAGCTAATACCAACCACAATAACCAGTAGCAACTGCATAAATATTTGGGCAGAAAAAGGTTCACCATTCCACCTACTTACAAAAGTGATGAGGTATTCCAAACAGCGCAGAGCTCTCTGGGGCCAGGGAAATACATACATTAAAAACACAGTATCTATATCAGAAGAGTGACCTGCTAAAACCCACAGAGAATATCTGAAGTCATTATATGGTCTTAAAGAAAGAAATAACCAAGCATTACTCACTTTCCAGAAAGATCGGTGACATGGACAAAGGTGTCATTGAAAGAAGCAAAGATATGGCAGACTCCAAACACATTTTCACCCTCAGCAACTTGAGGTCCAAGGCTGATGACCTGTTCTTCCTTCTTTTCTTTACCTTTACGAGGAGCCATTTCTATAAGATCAGCAACAACAAAGTATGAGCAAGATTGATAGTGCCCTGGTTTAGTTTCATTTATGCTAGTGGAAGTAGAAGGAGCCTTCACAAATTGTAAACATGGATGGTCTGAGATTATGGAATAGACAAGGAAAACTAAAATCTCTATGACTTTGTTGTAACCGACAACTGAATAATCAAAATATACTTTATGACAGCATCAAAGAATGAGCAATAGACATACAGGAGAATTTAAAAAATGACAATTTAGTCATAATAAAATATGCATACCTTTTCTTTTCAAACAAGTGCAAACATAACACAGGTGAATCAACAGAAGGAAGACAAAAAGCAGTCCATGTTATAGTCTGAAGAATCTAATTAGTACTAATGCTTTAAAAGACTTCAGACAATATAGAGACATAGCCACTAGTAAATCGTATACTTCAAGATTATTATAAGTAGTACTATAGGCTATGTTTGTAATAGCAGCTTTCCTTTATGTTTCTTCCCACTAAACCACTTATTCAGACATTTGGACAGCGTGGCAGCAATTTATAAACAACTGGCCTAACCAACACTAGTAGGTGGCAAAACGCATACTTTTAGAAAAGCTCTAGTCACTGTGCCTGCTTTGCTATTTAAACCATAATTGCTTAGCTCATAAGCTAAAATAAGTTTTATAATAAATACTGTACAGTAAATAAAAGTTACACTGCAGCCGTTTCTTCTCATAAAAAAGTTAACAGCACAAAAAAAAGTGGTGGCATCTTGTTTAACTGGCATGTTAACTTGCGAATCTGATGTAGAAGAAATGTAATGCTATTTACGGCAAGGCTTGTATTAGAGACAGCATGATCCCGTTTTGTTTGGAATCAGACCTGGCTCTCCTTGCCTTGAGACACTAGAAAGCAGTCCAAAAGGAAACACTTGACAGCAAGCATGCTTCATTAGTACAACCGCTTCATCAAAAAGCCTACTTTTTATAAAATACAACTGCAGACATAAGGCAAAAGCGTTTAGCTCGGGAACCTCCTTCTTCCACTCCCAGTTGCATCAGGCCTCACTAGCTTCCGGCCCTACTTCTAAGTCAAATGCCTTCCGTCCTGCATCCTCGCCATCAAGACTCCTTGAATACCACCTGATACAGGGTGCTGACAGTTTCCCCTTCTACAGTAAGACAGGAGATAACGCCTTCAGCCCATCACCTTTAAGGATTAATTCAGATTCTCACCACGGCATTTCACTTACTTCTCCGTCTGCTCGCGAAACCGCTACAGGAAAGGAAAGAGCCTCACTGGCGGGGGCAAAGGTCACCGTTTCCTCCCGGAAGTAGTATCTTCTGATACGTAAAATAGGTATTATTTATACATATATTCATTTAACTTGTTAGTCCTGCACTATTTATATTTTAATATATTAATTATATGATTTTGTAATCTTTAAAGAAAAACATACTGTGCTCAGCTTTGATGCCCCTCACTGACATGGCTTCCGCCGGTCTTCCGGTATAAGGGCAGGGTGATGTTTGGATAAAATATGAAATGTAGTGTACGACAGAAATCGATCATAGATAGCCAGATGTCTCGAGATAAAAGCTAGTAAATACATATCTTTGAGCATAGTTTTCTTTACTAATAGAGTTTGTTAGTTACTTTAACGGAGAAGCTGTGCTTCTCTGGTGCCTGCAGACATCTCTATGAGCGTCATTTGCTATAGGGTCATATGCCTTGACTTGCGTTTTTTGTCGTAATGACGCCTTGCGTTAATATGTGCATCTCGAGTGCGAATTGTAAACATATGCCTTAGATCCACGTGCTCAGTGGTTCGTTTAGCTGCTGCTGTCTTTCTTGAGCGGCGTTATCATCGCTTACGCAAAGTCAAACTGCGCTGGCGTGAATAGTATCAGCCTTAGCTAGTCCTATCCTGGCCTGTATTCCGAATTGTTCTGTTTTTCACAATTGGAAAGCAGGCAGAAACTTGTACACCTTTCTTTTTGTGACTTGGCATTTTCCTTCAGCTCCATTGCATTTCCAGCTCAGTGGGAACGAGGGCTGGATCTGGTATCATGACCCCTCATTCGCGATTAGCCAGGGATTCCCCCCCCAAAAACACAAGTTAGTTGGAAGTTAGATGACTTGGGGATAAGAGAGGATAAGGTCATAGAATTAAAACTAAACTAATTCCTTGCTTGGATCGACTGTGGAGGATGGTGGGGGGATACCTACACCTCAATCATGCTTTGTAAATAATGAGTCATAAGAATGTAAGAAATTGCCGTGTTGGGTCAGACCAAGGGTCCATTAACAGAGGCCAAACCAGGCCCCAAGAACCTGGCAAGTACCCAAACACTAAGAAGAAACCATAGCAGAGGCCATTCCCTAAGTCATCTTGATTAATAGCAGGTAATGGACTTCTTCTCCAAGAACTTATCCAAACTTTTTTTAAACCCAGCTACTAACCACATCCTCTGGCAACAAATTCCAGAGCTTAATTGTGCATTGAGTAAAAAAGAATTTTCTCCGATTAGTCTTAAATGTGCTACTTGCTAACTTCATGGACTGTCCCCTAGTCCTTCTATTATCCGAAAGTGTAAATAACCGATTCACATCTACTCGTTCAAGACCTCTCATTATTTTAAAGACCTCTATCATATCTTCCCTCAGCCATCTCTTCTCCAAGCTGAACAGCCCTAACCTCTTCAGCCTTTCCGCATAGGGGAACTGTTCCATCCCTTTTATCATTTTGGTCACCCTTCTCTGTACCTTCTCCATCGCAACTATATCTTTTTGAGATGAGGTGACCAGAATTGTACACAGTATTCACCATGGAGCGATACAGAGGCATTATGACATTTTCTGTTTTATTTACCATTCCCTTCTTATAATTCCTAACATTCTGTTTGCTTTTTTGACTACTGCAGCACCCTGAGAGGATGATTTCAAAGTATTATCCACTATGATGCCTAGATCCATTCCTTGGGTGGTAGCTGCTAATATGGAACCTAACATCAGTGAAAAAAATGAGTTGTCTTTTTTTCCATTAATTTTCTTCTATTTTTGTTTTGTTATAATAAATACTGAGAACTTCCCAAGCAAAATAAAATAAAAACTGAAAACGAAGGTCCCTAAAAATGAAGCACATCTGTCTACACTTGCTAACTTATACATGTAATTCTGGTCCTGGTCAGTTACTGGGCATGGGGGGCACATGTGGAGGGTAACAGACCACTCAAAGCCCAATGACCTCCGAGTTTCTGCATGGGGGAAAATAATCCCTTTTTAAGGCCAGTAGGGTTTTATTCATGCTATGGGGCTTTTCTGCACACCAGTTCAGTCACAGCAAAAATCACACTCCATTCCGGAGCTGTTATTCAAATTAAGTCTTTACTGAAAACTGGTGGTTGGAAAGCAAGCTCCAAAAGTCTAGAGACACCAGCGCAATGCTCCAGTATGGTAATACAATGTCCACAAAATACAATAAAAGTGGCATCATTCTCTTGTCACACACTCCTTAACTGTTTCCCCAAAGGTAAGCTCTTATGAACAGGCACCCTGCCTCCCTGGGCTCTCCCACTATCTTGGGTGGCAAATCTTTTTCTCCTTTGTTTCTCTCTTCAGCCTCTGTCTGAATTATTTGGTCAATCAGCAACTCTGATTCTCAGGCAGGCTGTCTAAAACCTCATCCAGCAGTTTCTGAAGACCCCTTTCGTTGTGGGGCTCATTTCTCAGGAACTCCTCTTCCCTGGAATCTCAGAGCATCTCCCTCCTGGCCAACCTCCTCCTCCCAGCCACCCTTTCCGGGTAGAAGCACCTCACCTCCCAAGTCCTTCCATGCCCAATGGTAGCACTCTGGCACTGCAGAACTTGGACTCCTGTGTTTCTTACCTCCATTCTCCCCACCTCACCACTGTAGGCGCTTTTATATATACTTTCAACCCCTCCAAATTCGGAGTCACCTCTCTATCTCCCTGACATCACTTTAGGAAGAAGGTTTGTTGAAACCTCTGACACCTACTGCTGGCATAGTAGGCCCGTTGAGGACACTGCTGCTAGAAAGATAAAATGGCAACACTTATAAGGGACAGATTTTGGCATCCTGTTACATGCACGATTCTAGGCATAGGTATTGGAAAATCCAGGTGTGGCCCCAAACAGAAAAGGGGCTCAAAAATGAAAACTATGTGCCTGCTAGCAGTGGTATAAATATCACCTAAGCAGAATGTATGGGAGAAGAAGCCATGAAGTTAGGGGGCTGGTGGCCTATGGCTCTGGAACATCTGATTGCCTGTGGCAGCATTAGGAGGAAAACTCAGTGTGGAGCCTGTCAGGGACACCCAAAAGGGCTTCCTGTTCTCAAGGAAAGCTTGCAAGGAGCATGGCCCCCACTGGGCCTGTGAGGCTCCACATGGACTTTCTTTCCTACTGCTGCCAGCCCAGGCCCTGGACCAGTCAAACGATGTGAGGGAAGGGGAGGACTGGAGCTATAGAGGAGAGGCAAACCTGGCAAGGGGGCCATAGGTGGGTCGGAGGAGGACCCAGGAAGAGGCCATGGGGGAAGGCAGGAGGAAAAGGACGCCTGAAGAGGGCATGCATGGGTATGGGGGAGGGGGAGAGATCCAACACTGAAGGTTCACCTGCTCCTGGCAGCGGCTTACGTATGGCATCGCGTCCACACTGCACTATATTATCACAGCATGAAGGCTGCTTCTGTGCCAAGCTCCAGTACAACTCCTTTATTTTGGTCTTGGGTTTCACTTGTCACTGTGACATTATTGGTGAGATGTGTCCATGTCATTTAGCAGTCGATTGATGGTCAGAGTTTTACCGTGTCTCACCTGTAAATAATCTTCCTCACCTTCAGTTTTTCTCTCAGCACAGAAAGCCAAGCGGCTGCTGGGCTGGTCATCTAAAATCCTAAACAGAGCTGACCAGACTTTATAAAGTTATGTATGAAAATAAAGAGGGGTGAGGCAGAATCCTCCCCCCCAGCTTTAAAACGTCTTTCAGGGCTTTCTGCTTTCAGCCTTCTCTCCCCCCCCCCCCCCAGACGCATAATGTGGATCCTCCCTCCTCTCTCACCGCACCCCCAGATGCGATGGCATCCTGCTGAAATTCAAAGAAGGCGCCTCACCTACAGGTCGATACAGTACAGTGCGCTCCGACGGAGCGCACTGTTAACCCGCCACTGGACGCGCGTTTTCCCTTACCCCTTATTCAGTAAGGGGCGGAAAACGCGCGTCCAACCCACCGACCCTAATAGGGCCTTCAACATGCAAATGCATGTTGATGGCCCTATTAGGTATGCGCGCGGGATACAGTAAGTAAAATGTGCAGCCAAGCTGCACATTTTACTTTCAGAAATTAGCCCCTTCCCAAAGGTCGGCGTTAATTTTTCTCAGCACCGGGAAAGTGCACAGAACAGCAGTAAAAACTGCTTTTCTGTGCACCTTCCGACTTAATATCATAGCGATATTAAGTTGGAGGTCCCGAAGGGTAAAAAAAAAAAAATTTAAATGGGCTGGCGGCTATCGGGTCAAAAACCGGACCCTCAATTTTGCCGGCGTCCGGTTTCCGAGCCCGTGGCTGTCAGCGGGCGCGAGAACAGACGCCGGCAAAATTGAGCGTTGGCTGTCAAACCCGCTGACAGCCGCCGCTCCTGTCAAAAAGGAGGCGCTAGGGACGCGCTAGTGTCCCTAGTGCCTCCTGTTGCCCGTTTCTACCGCCGGACCTCATTTAAATACTGAATCGCGCGCACAGGCAAGTGGCCTCCCCGCTCTCCCACGGACTTTACTGAATCGGCCCACTAGTAATTCTTTCACAGCCTGCAATTGTCTGAGTGAGGTGCAGAGGGAAAGTGACCGGAGAGGGGAGAGACCGGCACAGCAGCCAGGTCTGAGCCCCGATGGATGTGCAGTTCCTGCTAACGGGGTATCTAACCTGTGCAGTCCTTCCGTTCTTCAGACGCCCTAGTTAGTGGGAACCGAGAATCGCTGAAGGGGGTTTTTTTTTTTCTCAGTGGCGGAGACGAAACACTAGGGGTCAGCCTCCTCCTTCAGAATAAACCGTTATGAGAACTCTGGCCACTAATGGTCTATTCTAACGTCGAGTATGACCGAGAGAGAAAAAAAAAACAACAGAGAAATATATAACTTTGTGCACCGACATTCTTTTATGGGGGAAGGGGCTGAGTTTGAGGAGGTTTGGGTTTAAAACCTGATGTGCGTAGCAGGATGTAGGGCGGAGAAGCTGGGCTGTTTATCATCGCTGTAGATGCGGGTAGGACTGGGACAATGCTGCCCTCCGATGTGCCTGGGTTACCTAGGGCGCTATTGATCTAATGCAGCAAGAATCTGGTGCCCGAAGCCACTGCCTTTGTTTGCAACCACTTCTGTTACCAAAATACATGTGGAAATATGTGATTTGGGGGCAGCTGTGTTCTTCATAGCAAGAAATCCACATTCAGAAAATGAAAGAAACAAGGCGTATTTGAATGTTTTGAACAGGGCCCTTTCTTAGAGCTCAGCTGGAAAATGAGTGACCCCATTCTCACTGCTCTTTGGGATATTTCACATTTTCAGCTTATAAAGGCAAGGCCTAGCTGACATACTGTATGCTGTGTGAGGGCAACTTGGTAAAAAGATTGATTGTCCTTTTGTGCTGAGGGTCTGGGTAACAAAGAGCCTTTGAAATGGAAAGGATTCGGCTCTGGTGCCAAAGCACTGCACAAAGAAAAGATGGCAGGAACGGTGGCCACTGCTGGGGTCAGAATGAGGCAGGAAAAAAAGTGATCTGTTAATGTTAGCGGAAGCGTTAAGTGCTCCACTCCAACAAACGAGGGCATTGGGAATGCCAAAGGCAACAGCCAAGTGGGCAATGTGAAACGCTGGGAGTCCTAACAAGAAGACAACAGCCCTGCAGCTGGGTCTGTCTGGCAGGCTGGAACTACAGGAATAAGAGAAGTCATGGCAGATACGCGGGCACTTACCTAGCTGGATGCATCTGGCAGGCTCTGCAGGGGACCTAGGAGGGCAGCAGTCTGATCAGGAGTGGGCAAACTACGGCCCGCGGGCCAAATCCAGCCAGACGACACCTTTTTTTTCCCCGGCCCTCCTCCCCGTTATCTCCGACCCGCCGGTGCCTTGCAATGATGTCATCGACAATGGCTTGACAGCACAGGCCTTTGTTGATGACGTCGACTTGAGTGTCGGCAGCCAGTGATGACACCCCCCCCCCTCAGAGGCGTAGAGCATAGACAGGAGAGCAACATGGCCCCAGAGTCAGCAATTAAAATAGGAGCAGTGCATCCATGGGGCAGGAAGAGGAGGAGCATTGCAGCCCCACCGGAATTGGCGTGTGCCGATAGCCAACATAGGCATCCCCATTGACAGCTGAAAAACGGAGAGAGGCCCATGTGGCTGCTGGTAGGCCCCAACGCAACAGTGGCTGATAAAAAGGGAGAGGGGCCCATGCAGCGGTGGCAGCAACAGCAGAAGAGTGAGAAAGGCTGTGAGGCTGCCGGCAAAAGAAAGATCTTGCCTGGGCGTGTATGTGTGAATGAAGGGGAGCCTGCTGTGTGTGTGTGTGTATGAAGGGAGTCTGCCTGGTTGCATGTGTGCATGTGTGAGAGAGAGAGAGAAAGAGTGAATGGGGCCTTGCCTGGTGGAGTGTGTGAGGGAGTCAGTGAGAGTGAGTGCTTGTGTGTGGATGAGAGCGAGTATGGGTGAGAGAGAGCATGTGAATATGGGTGGATGGGAGAGAACATGTGGATGAGGGAGAGCATCTGTACACAACAACCCCCCTTCCTCTCTGCCTGCTAATCCATGACAGGCTCGGGGCATCTGGAAATCAAAAGTTCCCAGGTATGGAGAGTGGAGTTTTTTAAAAATCCTTACTAGCTTTAATTATTGGGCAGTATCTGATGGGTCTGTTTTGAAATATTTTATGGGTATTTGGAACCTTTTTATATGAGTTTTGAAATATCTGATGTTGTTCTATGTGTTAATTGTTTGAATTCTTCTTCTTATCGGTACGGTTGCTGCTTTGGTCCTTTTCCCCGAGAGTTATACTTGCCACAGTAACTGTTCCTCCCCCCCACCTCCCCTCCCATGCCCGGAGCTCTGAGGGGATCCCCCAGCTCTTGTGAGCACCAGTAATGTGCTCCTGTTTACAAAAACGTTTGCCCACTCCTGACTTAAGATTATTGCAAGCTTTGTGGTTAGACATGGAAAGGGAAGGATGCTGGATGTGAATTAAGTTGGAGGATCTTGCATGCTCATCTACTCAGGAGGGTAAAGTACAAAAGAGGAGGACAATCAAAACTGTCCTGCATGAGAAGAGAGAGCTCACTAGCGGTCAGTAGCTGGGATATATGCTTAGCAGGGATAACTGGGCGGATATGCTATGTTATTATATTGCAAACTTAACTCACTATAGCACCAAGGCGTGGGGCTCAGGAAAGCACAATTGTGTGACATCAGCATGGCATGATCAAGGACTAAAAGGTTTCCCCCATTTTGTATCTATGCATAGCATATCAGATCCTCCTCATAAAGCCTGAAAGTGGGTTTCTTAGTCTCTCCGCATTGGGTGTAGCATTTGCCTTCTGGACGACTAACTCCTTGCCATTCATCGATTCTGTTTCTTGTGTGTCGAGGGGAGATAAGGTAGACCGGGATACTCTGAGCTATAGAAAGAGCTTCAGGTCCTCTGGTTTGGGTGGCAGAGGAGGAGTTAAGATGGCGGCTTGCTAGGCTCTCGCGGGTGCTGGTGTTTTACCTCTGAATTTTCTCTTTTGGTTATGCCTTCCAAAGCGAAAAGGGAAACCCAGGCAATACTCCTCTTCCCGGTCAGTGCACCCTGGATTTGGTGTTCGGCCGAGCGATGGTTGAAGGGGACAAGCAGTCTGTTGCGATTTCCACTGAGGGAGTGCTGGATCCGCTTGCCATAACTCTTAGCCCCCGCTTTCCTCCATCCCAGCCGGGTGCCCCCGATAGTCGCAGGAAAATGACACGGCTCTGTCTATGGTGGGGAGTGGGGCATGGGCGGTGTAGACCCAACTGGGATAGATGATAACATCATTGAACAAAATGGTGAGATGCTCTCATTGGGCATCTCTGCACGAAGCACTGAGGTTGGAGATAAATCCTCTCCTCTCCCGAGTCGTCCCTTGCAACCCCTGGGAAGACCTGTCGAAGTCTCTTTAGACCCGCTATGGTCAGTTTTGGTGCGGGTGGACTCCACTATAACCAACCGTGCCTCGGACATTGTTGGTGAGATCAGTTTGTGAACTCCGAGAAGTTCACTCACAAAGGCTCCAAGGGATCGAATCAAAGGTGACTAATGTGGAACAACAAGCGCAAGATGTTCAAATTGTCAATCCTGCATTAAAACGGGATACGAATTCGGTTCATAAGAAAACTGAACAGCTTGAGAACTTTTCAAGGCATTTGAACCTGCGCGTTCTACGTTTCCCTAGGTTACCAGAGATTCCAGTCAAAGGAACCTTGAAGAAATATTTTCCCGAAGTTTTGGGACTGCCTGATGAAACCTGCCACCCAGGCCTGGATGTCCCAGTAGGCCCACTAGGCCTGTGCCTAGGGCGGCAAAAACCTTGGGAGCCACAGACCAACCTAAGATTTCCTGCCTTCCAGCAGTGCTGAATGTCCCTCATCAGAGAACAGCCTTCTGCGTCCTGCTCCAGCCCCTCCCTCCACACCCCCAATGAAGAGAACTGGAGGGGAGGGGTGAGGCGGGAAGGGACAGAGCAAAGAAAAGCTGCTCTGTTCCCTTTGCCAGCCCCTTTCCTCCTGCTCTCCACAGTGAGCAGGAGGCGAGGTAGAAGGCCAGAGTACCTATGCTTTTATAGTAAGTTTGTTTTGATTTTGATGTTGTACTCCGCCTCACACAAATTCTTTGGTAAGAGGGCGGAATATTAAGATTTTGCAAATAAACAAGAGTAGATAGCAGGGAACAGAGAAGAGCCACTCTGCTCCCTAATCTCGCCCCTCTCTTGTCATTTAGGGACATGAGAAGAGATTAACAGAGCAAAGAGGCCTGTGCCTTAGACCTTCTGCTCTGTTGTCCTTTGTCGGAGTCAGGGCACGGGCCTAGGAGTGGCAGAATCCTCAGCGTTCACTGCATCCACCTATTAGCAAACGTGATTTCTTGAGAAGAGAGGGGGAATGGTCGACCCTTGCTAGCTGACTCACCACTGGATGGAAATGGTTTCTTGTGTGTCAGGAAGTTCTGGTATTGGGTGCTTAGATACCCGGGTTAAGTGTGTTGATACGTCCGCTGGTAATAGATACTATTTCTTTTCAGATCAGAAGAAATCGCTCATTGCAGTGCCTGAAGTAGGCGATAAGATGCGCTAAGAGGCAGGATCCTGGAGCAAGTTCAGTTTTGTTTCCTTTGTTTCAGCTCCCTCACTGCCTCTGTCTCTCCACCTCCTCTTCTTGTGGACTAGGCCTTGCTCTTCTTCCTTTCGTCCAGTATTTCTATTGTGGAAATATTTTCCTTTGTCCAGCCTTTGCTTTCTCATTTGAATATGGCCATGTAAAGTTAAGAAAGTCATAAATAATAATAATAAAAAAAAAAAAAAGCAACAGCTTAAACAAAGCTTAAAAGCATTTTAACAGTGGGATAATGGAACAAGTTTGCTTTCAGAGCAGTGAGATCGGAGAACCAAACACTTTTGTACAGGGGTGGAGAAAGATTCAGGGGACTTAGGGACCAGCCAAACATTTCTCTGTTCTCCAGGCAGTCGTCCCTCCCCTCCCATTTTCCTGCTTCCTTCCAGGTACACCTTTCTTCTCTTCCCTTCTTCTTCCAGGCATTCTCCTCCTCCACCAGCTGTGCACCTTCCTCTCTCCAGCCCCACCATGACAGCTTCCACGATTCCTGCCCCATGGCCTGGGCCCCATCCGAATCGCTTACATTAGGTGCCCAGGCTGTTTACAGATCTGCTTTTCTACCGAAGCAATCACATCTATAACTACGTTTTGTCATAAAAGCTCATTCTCAGGCCGATGCAATATAGCGCCCTTAGCCCGGCACACAGCTTGACACGTGTTTTGGACGTGCTAGAATAACTCCTGATGCAGTAATGGGATTAGCGCATCCAAAACACGCGGCCACACAGGCACGTAACTAATAGCGCTCACCATACGTAAATGCCATGTAGATGAGGCTATTAGCTGTTAAACCTGATTCTAAAAAAATTGCCATGCACCTGATTCACACTTTTAACACGGAAAATTTTACGCCTGTCCCAGAGCAGGCGCAAGGTCTTGCCGTGAGTCAAGGGCTCATTTTAAGAGCAAAAAAATACTAAGTAGGAGGAACCGAAGAAAGCAGCACCATGCAAAATTAAAAAGGCATGCCTGGGAAAAAAAAATTTCTGGATGCACAATATACATGGTCCAGGCCATGTATATATTCTACGTATATATTGTGCCAGTCAATTAGCTGCCGCAGGATAAAATGGACGCTTGTATTGAGCATCTGTTTTCCTAACCTGCACCCAGCCATGTCTCCTGGGCGCCCGATGGCAAGGGCCTGCTAGGACCTCAGTTTCCCCTAGCGCGTCCTTTTTAATACGACAGTTCGTTAGCATATTTCATCCCGCGCCTAGGAAAGGTGAATGGGCGCACGTTAGGAAAAATGGGTGCTCAATACGACCGCCCCTTTTTAGCGTGTTTATATTGCACCAGCCTCGTAGTTGCTTCTCGGTACTCTTTGGGTACTATCCTAAAATCTCCTGCTATCAGCTTGTGCCAAACATCGTAACGTGATCACGCTTAGATTTAAGAATGCACAATGCTTGTGCATCTTAAGAGGTTCAACAAACTCGGAAAATCTCAACCGGTTTATCAAGTCAGTTCGATGAACGTCATTCAATGGAACACCCACACTTGCAGAAAAACACACAGCAGAGCAGAGGATACTTGCTATAGGTGTCCTCACATCAGTGAGCTTCCAGGATCCACTTCAGATATTCCCCAGATCATCTCCTGGATTTTTCCAGAAAATTGTGGGGAAATCCAGATCCCCCATCCACTGTGAACCAAGCTAAAATCCGACTGCTTCAATTCAGATTCTTTGCACATCCCTGGTTGAATTATATCCCGAGAAGTGGCAGATTAACTTTTTGAAACAAATTCAAAAGATTCTCTAGCTGAAGTAGTTTGTTTCCTTCAATTAATAGTTATTTTCTGTTCAGGCTAAAACCATGCTGAGAAGATTATACCTATTTTTTTTTTTTAAGTGGCATAAATAATTGAAAATGGAAATAGCCATTTTTAGAAAGCATTTGATAAAATTCCTCCTGAGAGCTTCCTGAGGAAATGTAAAAGTAATAGGCTAGGAGGCGATGTCATATTGTGGACTGGTAACTGGTTAAAGGATAGGAAGTAATAGGACTAAATGAGCGGATTTCCCAGTGCGAGCGATGAATAGTGGTGAGCCCTGGGAGTCTACACCAAGACCAGTGTTTAATGGCTTCATTAGTGATCTGGAAAGGGAGTAAAGAATGAAGTGATCAAATGTGCAAATGACAGATTTATTGCTTTTTATTATTGTAACTCTCTGCTATTGTATTTATATGCTACTAGCAAAGGGTGCCTGATGTTGCTCAGGTAGTCTGGTCCTTTGCAGCCTGTGCCTGTGTGGGTGTCTGTCTATGCCTGCCTAATTGTGTGCACCTGTGTTTGTGTATGTGTGTATTTATGCATGCATGAGCCTGTATTTATGCATGCATGAGCCTGTATGCGAGCTTGTATGTGTCTGTCCTTTTGTGTGGGAGCGTGAGAGACAGGACTTCACAGACAGAACAGTACCTGGCATTGCTCGACTTGACCGATCACAGACAGCCTGCCTGTGTGAGTGTGTGCAGCTGCGTGCAACAGGTCTTTGCACAGTGCATCTTCCACCGTTCCGGGTGCCACTTGGTGGCCACAGACAAGACACGACAGTGTGACCAATTGACAGACTGACACAAACCTCATATATAAAAAGTGAATTTCATAGAAATGATGGCAGAAAATGACCAAATGGTCCATCCAGTCTGCCCAGCAAGCTTATGGTAGTAACTGCTGGCCATTCAAGCCACCTTTATAATTATCAGTTTCCCAGACTGTCAAAGTCAGGGCCCTTGTTGGTTGCTGTTTGAGTCCAATTCCCCATTACCTCTGGCCATTGAAGCAGAGAGCAATGTTGGAGTTGCATCAACAGCATTAAGGCTTATTGGTTAAGGGTAGTAACCACTGCATCAGCTAGTTACCCCTATGCACTCTTTTCATTCACATCTTCTAGCCTTAAGGGATCCACAGTGTTTATCCCAAGCCCCTTTGAAGTCTTTTACTATTTTTGTCTTCACCACCTCTTCCGGAAGGGCATTCCAGGCTTCCACCACCCTCTCCATGAAGAAATATTTCCTGACATTGGGTCCGAGTCGTCATCCCTGGAGTTTCGTTTCATGACCCCCCTAGTTCTACTGATTTTCTTTCCAGTGGAAAAGGTTTGAAGTTTGTGCATCATTAAAACCTTTCAGCTATCTGAAGGTCTGAATCATATCTCCGCTGCACCTCCTCTCCTCCAGAGTATACATATTTAGGTCCTTCAACCTCTCCTCAATAATGGAGACCACCCACCATTTTGGTCACCCTTCTCTGGACTGTCTCCATCCTGTCTCTGTCCCTTTTGAGATACAGTCTCCAGAACTGAACACAGTTCTCCAGGTGAGGCCTCACCAAGGACCTATACAAGGGGATTATCACCTCTTTTTACTTTCTGGTTATTTCTCTCTCACTGCAGCCCAGCATTCTTCTGGATTTCGCTATTGCCTTGTCACATTGCTTCGCCATCTTCAGATCGCTAGCCACTATCACCCCAAGGTCTCTGTCTTGTTCCGTGCACAATAGCCTTTCACCCCCCGATGTTTTGCTGATGAAATGAGCTTCCCTGGGTCCTTTTTGAAGGAAGGCAACATATAAATTGAAAAATTAAATGGCACGAAATTATTCAAAATAATTAAATGTGAGCTGATTGCGAGGAATTGCAGGAGGAACTTGCGAGACTGGGTAGCTGGGTATCTAAATGTCTGATGAAATGTAATGTGGGGAAGTGCAGAGATGCACACAGGAAAAAAAGAATCCCAACTATATGTGCACAATACTGGGTGCCATTCATGGAAAGGAACTTGGTGTGTGGCAGGAGGAAAAATAGAGTATTAGCAATTATTCAGAAAGGAATGAGGATGGGGAATAAAACGGAGACTGCATGGTACAACCATACCTTGAATATTGTGTGCAGTTCTGGTCACCCCATTTCAAAACAGAACGAGCAGAACCAGGAAAGGTACAGAAAAGGGCACCAAAAATAATAAGGGGGATGGGAATGGCTCCTTTGTGCTGCCCAGTTTAGAGCTCTTCAGCTTGGAGGATATGATAGAAGTTTATAAAATCACAAGTGGTGTGGAACAAGTAAATAGGGAATGGTTATTTGCCCTTTCAAATAGTTCTAGGACTGTTGGACAATTCATTAAACTATCTGGAAGTGGATTTGCAACATTTTAAGAAAGTTAGATTTTTTTTTTAAGTCAATGCACAGTTTTGCTAGAATGTGTTGCTAGAGGATGTGGTCAAGGCCAATAGCAGAGCTGCTTTAAAAATAACAAAAAAAAAAACCCCAAACAAAAAAGATTTAAAGAAATTTATGGAGGACAGGGTTTCATTAAGAATTATTAGCCAGGTAGGCCTAGGGCATGCAGCCTCTTACTACTGAGCGCTAGGAGTGAAAAACAGGAAATGGATCTCCCCAGTGGGATCTGATGGGGACTTCTTCCAAGTGACCCCGATTGGGCACTGTTGGAGACAGGATGCTGGGCTGAATGAACCATTGCTTTTATCCAGGATGGCACGTGGGATTATCCTAAAAATAGTAGTAATGTAGAATAGTGACATTATTTTTAGGAGTAATTACTATATATTTGTGACATAACTTGTGAATATAATTACATTGTAAATCGCTTTACTACATTGATTTTCTGCTATATTAAACTCAGCTGTTGTGCACCTATAATACTACTGATCCATAGCATTATGGATCAAAATACAGCACATGCTATGTATACCTTCTGCCATGAGATTTTTTTTTCTTTGACCAATTTTTTCTTCTTAGTGGGAAACATTGGTAGGATGTGTCCTTTCTGATTTGCAAACCTGTGAAAATGTCTTCAACAGGAGAGACAGCGTTAACATAAACGACAGATACCCACATCTAAATCTGACTAAACTAATTGAGGTAGTAACCTATTTCTAGAGTCTTAAGACAGAAGGTAATAAGAGTTAGCACTGATAGATTTAACACACTTTCTTCCCCAAGAGTGACATCTCACCGTTTCACAAGTCAAGAAAGCAGCTGCTGTCTCGAACCAGTGAGCAAGCTTTGCACACGGCACTTCCTGACATCTGGCTGGCTGTCAGGGTGAGGGGTGCACACTTTACCTGTGTTAGCCTGAAAGCATTGGTGCTGTTGGAGAAGCAGAACCACCAGTGCTAATTACTGGAAGGATTGGACTTTAGAAACCTGCTAATTCTCCGTGAATGTCTAATGGTAGGCCAAATCCGATAGCTTTGCTTGGCACCGACGTACTAAGCGCTCCCCGCAGGAGTTGGGTATGGATGCATATGAGCTCCATCGCAAACTTCTGCAGGAAACTGTTATTGAGCCCAGCTGGTTAAAAAAAAAAAAGAATAACTACACCTCATTGAGAGTGGGGAGACTTTACTTCTCCACCCCATCTGTTTTGTGGAACCAGTATGCTGTGTTTTGCTCAATTCTGAATTAAGGAGCTGCTGTGCACAATAACTCAGAATGCCAGTAACCTCTGGCAGGTGCTGGACCATGCATGAAGGTTTACTATTTTGCAAAGGGGCAAATTTGCAAATTTTATTGCAGTTAGGGCTTCCATGTGAAAAAACAATTTAAAAAACGGACAAAACGTTGACATGTTAGCATTTTCTGCACTTTTTCTCATTAAGGCCCCATTTGTGAAAGCATTTTGCATGGTGGTAGATGTATTATTTACATCTGACAATTATTTTTTTTTGTATTACAAAACTTTAACCTCCTTTTGGGTGGACAGTAAATGTTTTAAAAATTAAATTACCGTAAATTAGCTAGAACTTACCTTTCATCAACACAAACCCCCAGAATGGAAAGTACAGAAATAGTTTTATTCCTTCTTTTTATTTTATTTACATGTTTGGAGCCATGCTCATTAGGAGCAGGGCCTCAGTTTCAGCTAGGTTTAGAGGCCCAAACAGGGCCTAGGCATTTATTTTTAGTCTCTGGTATCCCCGTGAGAGGGGGGACACCAGATAAGTTGTTAGAGGCAACGTAAAAAAAAAGGGGTAGAAATAGTCCAAAATGGAACAGCAGAAGGTGCTACAAGCCAGAATTTGAGATGCACTGGTAGATCAGCATGGGAGGTCCAGGATCAGAGCAGCATTTGAGATGAATGGATGTGGAAGATTAGAACACCAAAAAGGTGTTTGCTGGTTAGGCTTCTGGTGTTGACAGAACCATAAAAAGTACTCTGCCAGAACTTCAAGTCTGAAGGCAGACTTGAAGTTCACCAAGAGAAGAGATGGGTCATGGCAGTCATATTTAGCGGTTTTGAGTGTTCAAATTTCAGTTGGGAGAATAGAAACCTTTGAAAAAGAACCAATCAACTTTCATCCTGGTTCCTTCTAGAGGAAGTGTCTTTAGATTATAGACAGTCTGCAAAAGCAGCCATTATTATGTTTGTCATGGTATCACTGCTTTTAGACTTTCATCGTTCTACAAAACATTAACCACAAGAAATAAGGTGGAAAAAACAAAACAAAACACCAGAGGCAACTCAGTACAAATAGATATCTCCCTTTTATTAGTAAGTAGTTCAACAAAATGTTACATTAATAAATGGAGGTTTTTCTGATCAAATAAACCAAAACAATGCCAATAAAAAACAGATTTATTTTTTTAAAGGGAAAGGGGAAACTTCCCTGCCCCCCACCTGACAAGATAAACTGACATAGTTCAAGTTCCATGCAAAAAAAAATCCAGGCCAGGTTTTTCTTTTCCGTAAAAATGCTAAAATAATTGTTAAAAATAAACAGTGCTCTCTTTAGCGTCATTCTCAATATGTTCCCACCTGAAACTTGGGACAGTAGCACCAGCTTCCAGACCGACACAGCCAAGCGCTGGGAGGCTGGGACTGCTCAGAGACTAAAGTGCGGATATCCCCATTAGAACTTCTGAATGCCTCACCGCAGAAATCTGTCCATATGCATAGTTTGCTTTTGCATTTCCTCCATCCTCAATGCCTGGCCATATTCCTTTGCTAACAGGAGCTCCCAACCTCTCAGCATGAAATAAATCAAAACTTAAAATGGGAATTTTTTTTTTATGCTCAACATGCACGCAAGCTTCTCCTATAGCCGGGCTGCACAGGACGTTTTCAGCCTAAGAAAGAGGTCAACTCACTTGACTTGGTGAGAGAGTTTCCCCGAGGCTGCTGGGAGCAGCAGAAAGGCAGCATTTCCACAAAACAGGACCCGCTGCTACTGCAGCAGCACAAAATGCGATGCCTCCAGCGGCCACAGGGAACCGTTTTCAGACTCACTTGGATCTAAACCTTCTTGTCCAGTATCTGGCCTCACCTTATGCTGCGTTGAAATATTCTGAACACGGGAGGTTTCCTCAATGGTTGCATCAAGTTACATCCCTTTCATAGCTGGTTACGTAAACTGAGAATGCTTTCCATGTTTGTTGCTGTCCCAAAGCATACCGTGATGCAAAATTTAGAAATGACTTTGCAAAATGATAGGTTGCTTGTTTAAATAAGTTAATATCAACCCAATTTGACACCTCAGAAGATTTTTCCTCACCTCTTTCTTTTCTCCTCCTCACTTCTATTTGACACATTCTACCTGGGTTACAATTTGAACTCCAAACCATCTCCATTTGTTTTTATTTTACTAAGGGAATGGTATTACATTATATAGTCATAACATTCACATCAAGTTCTTTTTAATGAGATGTTGGATTCCTGAATCTTTCGTGCGTGCTTCGCTTTTGAAGATGTTTCACTTCTATAAAATAGGATGGAAGCAACTTAATTCCAAAAGCTTTACTTTAAAATCAAAAACAAAAACAAAAAACATGCAAACGCTTCTGCATTTAGAAGCACAGAACTGTTTTCAATCCCCCCCCCCACCCCTTAAAAAAAATAAAAAATGACCAATTCACTGGTAACACCACTCTGGCACTGTCTATTGCTGAATGAACTCTCTGCTGGTTCCCAGCAGCAGTCAAGTCTTTGGCCTCGGTGTGACCCTGACATTGGGCTGTGGCCAGTTTTCAGGAATTTAGGGTCCACTGATTTTGGGCAGCAACAAGTTAAGGCTACCTACAGTTTAAAAGACTGGGACGCGTGACACATTTATGCCCCCCCTTTAAAGGGAGGCTTTGATTATATTTCTACCAGGGCAGCTCTTAGAATGGAGAATGTTAGTGTTCCCTTTTACAGCGCCTACCTTCTACCCCCACAGAGCAATGGGAGGAGATAACCAACGTAAACACTGACCTCCCAGTGTGTACACAGAAATACAGGCTTATTTATTTATTGTTCTTATTTTTACAAAGTAAAATGGAGCAAAAAATGAAAAAAAACACAAAAAACCTTGCTTTAATTGTACATAGACCTGCCTGGTCATAAAAGGCTCCTGGGACACACGCGCCGTGTGCAGATCTCGCTTACTGACAGCAACCCCATCCTGCACATGCAGAACCGGAACGGTTACCCAGGGAGGATCTCCAATTATAGATGTCTCGGGTACTTCCAAGGAGACTGGGCCAGTTTTCAGCTAAACTGTGTTGAACATTAAGACTGGAAGGGTGGTAGGATAATCGTACACTCAACAGGAGACAAACAAAACACAGTGGTATATTATATTCTGTACAATGTGGAACAGTTCATAGGTTATTCCTTCTCGGCGCAAGGTGCAAATACAAAATGCTGCAATGGACTTTCTTTTCAGCTGCCTTGCACAGCGTTTAAGTTTCAGTCCCAGCTATGGTTTATCTTGCATAGAACATGCAATCTGCTTTACTCTTTAACCCCCTTTCACATTTTATTTTGTTCAAGAGGAAAAAAAAAAAAAAAAAGGAACCAGTTATCAACAGAAGGTACTATTGCAAGCAGGAAAAAAAAAATCACTTCCCACTGGTAAATAAATTAATGCAATGTCACTGAATATTAAGAATGGACTGTGCCAGTCAATAGTAGCAGTTCCATGACCTCACCTATTCTTTGAAATCTTATCCTCTAGTTCAGTTCATCAACACCAGAAAAAGAAAAAGAGAGAGTAACCAGGTATGAACAATCCCCTACCCAGTCCTTAGATGTCTGGTTTTCTAGTTTCATTTCAATCAAACACAAAGGAAGCAGGACTCTCCAAAGCTAGTCAAAAATATATAGGGCCCATTGCTTTCAGTTTCAGTCAGTTTTCACCAATAAATTCCTGGGTTTTTGCCAAGGTGATTCTCATCTTAATTTCAAACACATAGCTGCAGGTTCGCAATGCTGTCCAGCATCTCCTCTCCCAGAAGACAGATGAAGCATGTACAAGAATTGGGCCTAGACCGTACAGGCAAAAGAAAAGTGGGCGCGGCATACACATGCAAGCTGCAGCCATGACCATATGCCCTCACCACAAGAGGAAGGAAGCTGCCGACGGAGGGAGGGAGCGGATCTACTGCTAAAGATGGAGTCGCCACTGGAGCTGCACTGGTGGCAGTCCCAGACTTGCTTTTGGGAAGGAGGGGTCAAAGCTGCTGCTGGAACTGCTGCTGAACAGGGAGGCACGGAGAACTGTGGTCTTCGGGAGGTCAAGGGTAGGGATGCTGGAGAAGGGAAAGAAAGGTAAGCCACTGGATGAGGGGGAGGAGAGATAGGAGAAAGGGAAAAGGGGAGACACTGGAAGAGGGGAGGGCTTGAAAGGAGATGTTAAAAGAGGGGAGATGCTGAAGTAGGAGGGAAGGAAGCAAAGAGATACTGGAGATGAAGTCATTCAAATTTTCATCTGGTCCTGGCAATGATTTTGAAAGTTATGTGGCTTTCTTCACAAGAAATTGGGAAACTCTGCTCTAGGATCTTAAGCTGTTTTACATGTATACATATAGTTTTTTTGTTTTTACTGTCCTGGCTTCTGTCTACCACATTTAACTGATATTTACTTTAAAAAATGGAGCCATTTTTCTTTAACACAGATTTCCTCCCATTTTTGTTCTTGTAATAAATACTGATCAATTCACAGGAGAAATAAAATAAAAACTGAAAATGAAGGTCTCACACGATATAATCTTCAGGTTAAAAAACCCGCAAGCACCTGTAACTTGTTTGTTGACGTTTATTTCTATGCTATTTAATTGGACTGACATGGCAAGCACACTATTTACG
The DNA here is from genome assembly GCF_901001135.1 of Rhinatrema bivittatum. Lineage (NCBI taxonomy): Eukaryota > Metazoa > Chordata > Amphibia > Gymnophiona > Rhinatrematidae > Rhinatrema > Rhinatrema bivittatum. The sequence continues at coordinate 35,922,802 of NC_042632.1, forward strand.
TCTCCTCATCATGCAACAATAAACTTTTTTCCGCATCCAAAATGGTTACCCCGCTCCTCCTTCCAGACTACTCACTGTCAGCCCCATACAGACAAGTCTCATCCTGTTCCCCTGTCTCTTTGCTCTGCTCAGCCCATCCCTCACCTGATCAGACAGGCAGTCTCATTATTAGCTGCTACAATGAAGTAATTATCACCTTGGCACTAGCTGTGAAATTGTTCTCTGTAATGCCACCAAGAATTACCTCCAGGGGTTCTCATTTGCTCAGTCGCCAGTTAATAGCATGAGGTGCTGATGAGTCAGCAACACTGAAGAAATGTAATCTCTTTGTGGAAATTGTGATGTGTAGGGCGAGAAATACCTTCCTGGACAGAGGCACAGCTTAGGTGTGGTTGTACAGGATGCCAAATAGATGGGAATCCTCGTGGAGGCCAACGAAGCAAATGTCCCAAAGACCAATCAATGGTTTCTCCAACACGGGCAGGAAGGAAGAAAGCCTTGATCAATCAACCCTGCAAAACGTAAACCAAGCTACAGTGGAGATGCTAGCAAAACTTTACGAAGACTGTTTATTGGAATAAATAAAGAAACTGAGAAATATCTTTACAAATCTTACTGCCCAAGGGGCCCCTCTATCTTCCCTTTCATGGTTTATGTCACTAACACCACTCTTCTTTTTTTTTTGGTTTTTACAAGTATTATGGTACAAAGGAAGGAGGCCCTGAACATTGTTTATTTACACTCCCTGGGAGAGACAAAATGTTTTCTAGAGAAATGGAGGGGGTAGCCTAATGGTTAGAGCAGCGTGCTGGGAACAAGCCAGGGTTCAAATCCTCTTTGTGACCTTAGGCAAGTCACTGTCTCCGGTGCAAAGTTATGGCCCTGTTTACTAAGCATTTTCCCCATAGACACAAACTGGGAGAAAGCCTGGAGTGAATTGACTCTCCACTTTACGTTGGCAGGGACATTTCTACCTGTACCTGAACTGGAAACTCCATTTTGAGCATGGGTTTGCAGCGGCAAGTAATGAAGTCCAACTAGGTCACCCACTCCTTTAGGAATGGGAGAATGTGTGGCTCCAAGGGTACGTAGCCATAAATTCAAAAATAGTAACAGTAAAAGCCACCTGATACGCAACTGTACCAGCCTGGGGAAGAGAGAGGGTATTGCAACATTATGTTTATGTTCTTACAGGTTGATTTTAAAAGTATTGCTCATGCAAAAATGCCCACATATGGGCCGAGCATGAGCAGTGCAGTTATGAGGAAGAAGGGGGCAGAAAAGGGGGAGGGGCATGGGCATTCCGTTTTCGGGGGGGGGGGGCAAGGCTTATGCGCCTAGCTCCAAATTTTAAAAACGGAACCCGCAGCGCGCGCGTACGTTAGATATCCGCGTAGCTTTACTGCTGCTCCTCAGGAGAGGCAAGTCGGTGGCTCTCGAGTTTTACGGCTCTTAGGACCGGGTCAACTGGGCAGCTTGCAGGACGAAGAACCACAGGGGTCTGAAAGGCCTCGCTATTAACTGGACAAACCGGCGGACTAATTGGAAAGGTAGGAATGGGCCCTGCACGAGCACGTTTTAAAATTTGCTAACGCAGGCGCGTAAAAGCCGACGCGGTCCTATTGAAGACACATGCGCGCTAGCGGTACTAGAGTAATCTCTTAAAATTAGAAGCATCCGTACGCGTGATTGGTGAATTTTAACAGATATGCGTGTAAGTGCACGCACGATTAAAAATTCCAGCGTATCCTTGCTTGCGCGCCAATATGCGTGTGTATAGGCGCAGACGCTCGTTTTAAAATCAGCCTCTTAGGTAGCAGTCCTGTCCATGGATTACAATTATTACAATTAGTTTTCTCCTCCGGCATCCAATCAGGGACACATTTGCATTTACTCGTTTATAAAATGGTTGAGCAAATCAAGCACTGCAGTTTGTCCAACTGCATCTTGTGATTTTGAATTCAAATCCATCAGTGTAGAGTAAAGACCAGAACGGCAATGGAATTCAAAAGAGCATGGGACAAACCAAGACTAGAAATGAAAAAAAAAAAAATGGGGTAACTTTTCCTTCACCTAAACTTTACATTTCTGCCTGGGGCAGCAGTTACGATCCTAAAAAAAAAACTTGCTGGACAGACTACAAGGACCAATTTGCTCTCTCCTGCTGTCATTTGCTGTGTTACTATCACATCACATGGTAGTGATCAAGGACAAGGAGCTTTGACAATGCTTAGCGACATCACAATGTGTTTTGCCCTCAAGGAGGACTGAACTGAAATTGAATCTGAAGTACAAAAATAAAGGATACAAACTGGACATTTTTAAATTTGAAAGCAAAAATGCTCCTTTTATATATATATATATATATATATGTATAGTAACATATTATGGAGATATGTTCTTAGTTTTCAGATGGTTCCACAACTGTTTTAATCTCCAGCTTTGTGCAGTGAATTTTTAATAGCAATTCAAGGTAGGTAGTTCTTAGAGATAAAAAAAAAAAAATAAAGAACGAACCAGAAAGCAAGGAGATATGGGGATCAAGGCGGGAGGCGCTCACGATCTGAGCAGATTAGAATGTGTGTTTTGTTTTGGTTTTTTTTTTACTTCAGACCTGCTGTACTGAGCATTTTTCCAATAGAAATACTGGAGAAAACTCTAACACATCTGGTCCATAGACAACAGCTGCACATTGATTTTGATACCTGGGCTAGGACTCAGATCCCCAGGCCATTTGAGGTAGGGGGATGTTGCAGAGGCAGTGCTCACCGCCTTTCAGGGAAGGCAGTCGAGATCCCGGAACAAGGGTGGTACCTGGTGGCCAGACTCGGGCGGGGTCCATGTTGCTGCATTCCAGAGGGAGGCATGGTCCGAGGCCCATGATCGAGGATTGTTGCAGAACTAACTGAACTAACAAGCACATCTTAAAACGTGCGCCCGTAAACACGCTCAGTTTTATATTGTGCTTGCAAATACGCGTGTACCACTTAAAATATCCCTTCCGCGAACGTGTTGGAGCCTTACACTCGTGCAAGAGAGAGACTGACTCTTTAAAGGGCCAATCGGACACTCTATAATCTCCCACTGTAAAGAGGGCACGTTCAACTTAGGGTGGGTTTTAGGGGGGATGATGTTAGAAGGGACTACAGACCCTTGCACCCTAAGCAGATCAATATAACACTGCTCCCCCCCCCCCCAAAACAAAAACTCACCCTGAGTTGAACGTGCTTCTCTTACAGTGAATAGAGAGTGTCAGATTGGCCCTTTAAAAGAGGCTCGCTCTCACGCGCGTGTCGCCATGGTCAGCCTTGCAAAATTCCGGCATTACGCGCTTATGTCTTGGCCCCACCCTGGAATGCTCATTCCCCGCCCCTTTTCTACCTCTGTATTCTTAACGCGTGCACAAGTTTGTACGCTTGTACTTCCCGCTTCTTAAAATTCGGCGTTGCTCGCACGCGGCCCACAGATGCGTGTATGGGGCGGTTTTTTTGCACGAGCAATGCTTTTAAAATCTACCTGGGAGATGGGAGGGGATATGAAATACAGGAAAAATCCCCCGGCAGTTGCTTATAGGTGCTGGATGCCAACCCCAGTTTTGATCGAGCTGGATGCCCCAAGAAGCAGGAGGAAACCGCTGGGCCAAAACTTTTTTTTTTTTTTTTTTAAATAGAGCTGGTGGAAAGTTCTGGTAAGATGCTTGGCCTTCAGTCTCTCAAGCGTGGTGTCTTGTTTGTGACCCTTTGTTGGGCCTTCTTGAGGTCTTCCGCTGCACATTTTGAGGAGATATCCGCATGCGAGTGAGTGTTTGTGCCTGTCTAGTCACGCATTGTCCTACAGTCTGAATGGCACAGTCTGAATGGCGGGAGAACGCGTGCACGTAGCGGGAACGCAGCTTGCACGTGGCTGGGCGTAGGCGAGCGCAAGAAGCACGAGAGGGCCGAGAATGGTTACAGCGCAGAGTGGGCCGGAGGGGCAAGAGAAATGAGTGCAAAGTCACCGAGAGTAGACCCGTTTTTTTTTTCGGTGGGAAAACACTTGTAGCTCAGGCCTTCTGAGGACACGGGACTCTACCCTGAGGAGTAAAAGTTTTATTCCATTCAGAAAATGGACACCAATGCCATCTGAAGTCTAGTGAGGGAGCCTCGGTTTAAAGCAGCTGCCTAACTAGACCCTCAGCTTGCTGAACAAATGAGAAATTAACCACCCCCATATGAGAACAATTATTTCCTTTTGGGATGGGGGATGGAGGGGGATGGGGGAGTGCCCTGCAATTTCCTGCATTAGGCTTCCAGCTCAATCGGAACAAGCCTCTGCTGGTCTAAGGCACCAAAAGCCTTCATTTGCAACTCCCCAGGGGATTTTTTTTCCCTAATCTTCTCCCCCTCCCAACACCGCTCAACCATGGCAACAATCCTTGGCCAGGGGCCATAGACTGCGGCTCCATGCGGGAGGCAGCTAATGTGGATGCTAGATATGGACGTCAGGCAGCAGCAGCAGCGCCGAGCCATGGCCGAGATTCATTCCCACCCCCCCTCCCCCTTGCCATGGGCTAGTGAACGCTGCACCCCCAGCCCCGGCCAGCCCTAGAAGCAGAGATCAGGGCCCCCCGCCAATCGAACGCAGGGAGTCCGTGCACCGGCTCGCCTCACCGCCAGTGAAGCCTCCGGCCCCGCTGGCCTGTCAGCAATTATTTCTAAAGAGTTTCTTATTCAAAAATGCCCAATCTGAAAGTTTCTTCAGCTAAAGCTGAAACCGTACTTTTAACCGGCTCCGCATGCCGTTTGCTTACAGAAGGGCAACCGCCGCAGACTTCCCCTATTTCAATTTTTAAAGCGATTCGAAATAAACGCTGGACTGCATACTTTAGCGTTAGACATTTCCAGGCTTTTACAGCTTATGTTGAAAAGGCAGATCATGAGACAGCCTAACTGAACACAAACCCCTGGAACAGGCGAGTGCTTTGGATCATGAAATAAGACTCTCATCAAAAACACTACTCATTTGCTGCGTTTTAGTCAAAGCTAATTTACTGACTCTATAGCTTGGCTGCCAGCTCTTATACTACTATCTGTACCCTTCAGAAGAGTGAAGACAACTGGGAACTTTCCAAACTCAAAAGTGAAATAGTCCGCATCATAAACTGCTTATCATCCGAAGATGTGCCACTCTGGGCCAGGCCCAAAGGTCCATCAAGCCCAGTGTCCTGTTTTCAACAGTGGCCAATCCAGTTCACTAGCAAGTCTCCGGCGGATCCCAGAGGAGAAGCCCCAGTCCACCTGGCTAATTGTTTAATGGTCCTTTCCTTCAAGAACTTCTCCAAACCCTTTTTAAACCCTGCTACGCTAGATGCCTTGACGGCATGCTTCGGCAACAAATTCCACAGCTTAATTGTGTGCCGAGTGAAAAAAAATATCGTCTGCAATTTGTTTTAAAATTTGCTACCTGCTACTTTCACTGAAAAGAGACTCGGGCAATCTGATGAGCCTGCTTGGAGATTTTTGCCAGGTGTAGCTTTAGAAATAGCCGAATTTCCATTTGAATCAGGGGCACAGAATATTTTTCTGAAACACGAGAGGAAGATCCTGTACCCAAACAGGATCTAGAATAAGGAACAAACTACATGGGGTCAATCTTCTGCCTGTGTTTATATTCCACACTAAGCAGCCTTTACATTTAGGTGTGGCATTAGTGTTAAAACTTTAAATAGTTTGCAAACTGAGACTGCAAATATCAGGATTCGGTCAATCCAGCAATCTAACTGGCCAAAGCACGTGACATCAGAATCTACCAGCTAGCAGCAGACGTAGCCAACGCCCTGCATTACAGAAGGAGAAGTTTCACCAAAAACTGGGAAAATTAGGCTCGGGCCGTTCTGGCTCCGTTCACTTTTGCTGACAGGGAGGGTCATTTTCAGAAGTGACCTCCGAGGGTAAAACGGCGTTCCACGGGCAGAAATGGCCCTTTTACAGAATTCCCAGCCTGGCGTGCGGGCAAGCCACGGTTTGTCACGTTCGCACAGACGTTCACCCCAATCGAGCAGGGGTGAAGTTGGGGAGGGGGGCGCGGACTTGCACACAGATTTTCACGGAAAACCCGTCCGGACGTTTTAGCGGGCGTAACTCGTGTGGCGTACCAGATTGTGCGATCGTTTTCCCAAGCGGACCTTATGCGCCTAAGTCCGCCCTGAAACTCGGAGTAGCTTACGCACATATCTGTCGGCTCGCTTCTGCGTGATGATGTTACAAAAAAAAAGAGGGGTGAATGAATAAAGGAACTCCTTTTTAAAAAAAAAGAAAAGAAAAGGAACGGGTGAAAGGGTGGAGAGGGAATTCCACTTTTTAACCCATTTACTAAAGAGAAGACTTAAAAATATCATTATTAAAATGACAAACTGCAGTATCAGAATTAGTGCTCCACCGTTAGGCTATTTCTCACCTGTTATGCTTTCGCATGTTAAAAAAAGAAAATTATCTATACATAGGGAGGGTCATTTTATAACATGGCAGATAACTTATGCAGGACTACGAGCACAAGTCTGCTTTGAAAATTACGTGAAAGAACGCAGACAAACTTCCCCTCCCACCCAGAGTCACTCCTGCTCTATGGGGGGTCATAAGTTGTGCGGGTGAATTTCCGCAGAAAGTTTTAAAAGTACGTGTGAAAACCCAAACTCCACCCCCGGAACACCTCTTCCTGTGAGTGCGTGAAAGCGTGAACAAACCCCCCGTGTTGTCCGAGGGGAAATGGTGTTGAAAATCCACCCCACCATGGGGAGGGCGCTTTTCCAAGTGACTTACACAGGTTAAAAAAAAAAAAAATAAGGAAGAGTTTCACCCCCATTAATTGGCCGGCTGAGAATCCGCCTCCCTCGATGTGGCATGGGACGACGACTTTTAGCTACACCGAGAGGAGGCACTTCCCAGGGCACATGCTGAGGTCAGGGGATGAGAGAACAAGGCAAGCAGGTTGTGCATTTCCAACTCTATGTGCGGCGATTTAAATGGAGAAAAAAAAAAAAAGTTACCCAGCGAAAAATGCTGGCGCAAACGTCCACGGGTACTTTTTAATCCACGGCAAAATTTCAAAGCGAACGTAACGTGCACACTTTCACTTTGAGAAGCGGAGGAAAGTCCGCAGGAAAAAGTACTCGAGGCTTTTGTTCAAACAACGTGTGGGAGTGGTGGTATGTACGTCTGCTAGCTGACATCCAGTGAAAGGTTTTCCCCATCCCCTCCTTTCCCACCTGCAAGGCCCCCAGTAACTGCAAAGCTTTACAAAGCTTTACAATGATGGGGAGTTTATAGTTGTGTGGGGTTTGGTTTTTTTTTTTGCAGACCTCTTTCTGGTGATTTCTGTAGTTGGCCCATAGAGAACTCCCCCCTCGTGGCCACCGGCGGTATAGCATGGAATCAGACAGACACCACTTTTCTGGACCCAAGCATATTGTAGACAGATACATACACATACAGTTATTATGAATTGGGGTTTTTTTTTTTATATGAATCTCATGTGATCTTAGAATTAACATTTTTTGGCTGAATTCAGCTAAGAATAGATAGTGCTAAAGTGAAATTTTCATTGAGAAAAGTATTTTTTTTTTTGTAACATGACTATTTGGAAGTTTGTAGGGGGTCCCTTATTGCTGTCTGACCTCCATAAAATATAATCATCACGCAAAAAAACATGACACCCACGTTTTAAATGAGCTGGCCCAGCATCAGCGTGTATGCGTGTGCTGGTAATGCACTGCAGTATTTGTAGACTATTTTTTTTTTAGTGATTTTGTAATTCAGATAGCACCACAATACAGATGGCATTCTTCCTTTATAAAGAGTCTCTATCCTGGAGGTCATTCTTCACTTGTTCATGCTGTATCTGTATTGGAGGCATATAATGGCCCGACTGCTGAGTTTATGGTACCAGGTTTAGCCTTAAAAAGGGGTGCCTGAAAGTTTCACTTATTCTAAATTCCAATTTAATCTGCACTTCTCTAGTGGTGCTGTATACAGAGGATTAGACAGAGCCCGTGCACTACTCTCATTACCTACTATATATAGAGAGTGGGATCTGTGTTTTCAGCTTTAATTTTATTTTTCCTAAGAATTTTTCAGTATTTATTTGAATAAACAAAAATGGGAGAAAGTCAGTGGGGAAAAATGACTCCTCTTTTTTTATCACTAATTTTTCTCCTATTTCTGTTACAATAAATCACTGAAATTCCCAGGAAAACTAAACATAGAACCCCAAAACAAAGATCCCTATTATAGAGAGAGGATTAGATAGAGCTCATGCTCCCCCAAATAACTCTCTTAATTGAGTATTTTATGCTTCTTTTTTCCAACCTTCTCTGGGAAAGAAAGAAAAATATAAAAAGTAGTCTCTGCAAAAAAACCCCCAAAAAACAAATCTATTCCGTTAACTCAGTTGCCAGTGCTGGAAGCCCACTTGGGGAGGTAGCTGATGGCATGAATGCACATGCCCAGCCGTCCCAGGAATAAGAGGCTACAAAAGCACTGTGTTGCGTTCAGTCTCAGCTAATTCACAGTTTCATACTGTTCTCTCTCCCTTTGTCCTTAACTTGCTACAAAAAACGAAAAAGCTGCAGCCGGACGAGCGCAAACCATGGAATCTTGATCAACTTTTCTTTCCTCTGGGCCTCATAGATCTTACCGATCTGGGACTCGCTTGGGAGATGCCATCCTCTCTTCTCACCCTTCCGTTCTAACAACAAAACTCAAGAGGCAAATCCTCTTGAGCCCTTGTAGAGCCCTTTGGCTAACCTCGCCGACGGGCCCCCGTAGAGTACATCCGGGAGGCTTTCATACCTTCTGATCGCCACGGTTTAAGGACACTTACCAACTTAAGTGACTCCAACCACGGTAACTCGTGTGCCTTTTCAATGACCAACGGATGGCAGCCCGGCTGCTGCTACACAGCCCGCGTTCTTGGAGGGCGTCTTCACCATGACTCATCGACAATGCTACTGAATCGGTCCACTTTGGGACAATTCAAGGGCTTGAATAAGAAATGTTAATACTGAAATATCCTTTAAGAAAAAAAACCAAAAAAACAAAGAAGTGGACAGAGCAGCACCTTACTATGAGTTGTACCCTCATTAAAAAATAAATCATATTATCTGTCAGCCTATGGATTCGTCAATCAGACTCAGAACATGTCCACCATTTGGCATAAGTGTAAAAATAAACCGTGACTTGTACTTAACGTCTTTTCGGGCACAAACAAAATAAAAATAATAAATATTTAGCTATTTCATATTTCAAACCCCCTCGAGTAGCCCTAAACCCCTCCCCTTCTAGCCCAACAAGGGCCAGACGAGTGGGGCAAGTGCAGAGGGCTCAGGCACCAACGCCCGCCTGCAGGACTGACAGATCAGGTAGGCAAATCACACGGTGATGGTCGTGCCCCCTGGTGAACCTCAGTCTGTTACCACAGGAAAAAAAAAAAAAAAGACCACATACAGTATGTATATCAGAACTGAGCACTCCCAGTTATAATCTTTCATGCCAAGCAGTCCGTCCAAAACTGCATCTGAAGAACCATGTAACAATGTATAAACACCAGCTCTTCTTAAAAAAAAAAAAAAAGTCATAGCTTTCCGCTCCTACAGACCGGTTTAATGCAATGTCATTTCATTTTTATGTCCCTCATTTACAGAAGTCGATCTGTATTTCCAACGGGACCCCCTAGTGCTGATGCCATTCGGCGACTGATGCAGCTGCCATTGTCCCTCTAAGCTTGCAAAGATCTCTTGCCATGCATCCTGTAAAATCCCCTCTCCGCAGCTCCCTGGGCACACGTCCTGTTCTGTGGTAGTGTTGTAATCCTCCAGGAAAGCTGAGCAACGTGACCCTCCCAACTCTGTAGTGGCACTGGCAGCCCAGAAATGGCATCAGGTACAAGAAACCATTGCACAACAGGACCTGACCTTTAAAACAGGCAATTCCCAAGTCTGTACAGGAGTTCGCGGAGGGGGGGGGGGGGGGGGGGAGTGCGTTAGAGATGAGTCAGTGGCGTCCGCTGACAAAGCGATGTGGCACTGGCAAACCAACTGAGGGACTCCCATTACCAGAGAGCTCGCCTCAGGCGCAACCACCACAAGCTCCCCCAGCCGTGGCAGGTTTTTCTTCTGTATTGCTCGGAAAGGCCCCTCCTCCCCCTCTCTCTCGTGTGCGACGTATTGCTTGTGGGTTGATTCGGGCTGTTCCCGGAGAGCCTCTCTCCTCTTGGCTCCAACATGGCAGGTGACGGAAGCAGCAGCTACCTGGTGTTCTGCAGCTCCTCTCTAAGCCACGTCGGCAGCGTCTGGCCCATTTTGTACAGTAGCTTAGAAAGCTCAATGTTGTGGTCCCTATAATAGTCTCTCAGGAAGGCTCTAGACTGCAGGAGGAGGAAAAGAAGGAGGAGTTAGCGTGGGGGGGATACCATGCAACCTGTCTAGACGCCGGGCACTGATTCGTAAGAGCTGCAGCTATTGGTCTTTTCAAGCTTTCCATGACATATAAAGGATTTTCTTTTTACCATGCATTCAGCACTGTTTGTTTATGTAAAGAGGACATTTGTTAATATTTTACAAAATATGCTCTCTTATATCCAAGGTTGGGTAAGCAGGGGGGAAAGGACCTGTAATTTTTGTTCACTCACAGAATCACCACAAAGGCAACATTTTATTTCACAGCTACCTGTCTGCTTAAGGGCCACAATGTTTTTTCTCCTTCTCCCCATAGCCTGATTTCCCTGGGATGTCATTTTGAGTTGCTTCTTTAACTGTAGCCATTTCTTCACGACTCTCCCTGATCCACATGTGTACTCCTGAAACACAGGATGCCCGGGATGCCCTGTATCCTTTTGTCTTCCATTCTGATTCTGGCAGGGTCCCGTGGAGTAAACCCACTACACTACACTACAAAAAAAACAAAAACAAAAAAACCCAACCCCCCTCCCCCAGAACTGCAGCAAAGCAAACGAGGATAGAGTTCTAGCAAAAGTAGCATTGGAGAAACAGCAGGAGGTGGAAAAACCCCACAGTAATGATCTTCCCTGGAAGGAACAGTGAGGAAGCTTTGAGTACAATTTGGAGACACTGATGGGGCATAATGAGTGTTGCAGAGACCGAGATTTCATCCTAATGTAGTTTACAAAAGCGGCTTGCATGACTTCTTCCTATAATGTCATTAAAAGAAGTTTATTTGGAGAAAGTCAATAAGAACAACTATTTTTCTGTAACTGAATCACTACAGGGGTTGGGCACTCAGGAAAAAAATAAATAAATCTCCGGTTTCTTTGCCATCTGCAGGGCATGAGTAAGAGTTTTACTCCCACACAGCCACTGCAAATTCCAACAGCTCGCCCATAGATGGAAGGCAAACCAGCAGCTCAACGGACGAGTCTTTTGTGTGAACGAACATGTCGCACTGCAGTGCCCGAACGGAGGGCACAGTACGATATATAGCAAAAAAGGCGGCTTTTTTTTTTTTTCTCTCCCCATTACCATAAAACCAGTGATCCAAACAACAAAGGAATAAAATTGCAGACCCAGTCATTCTCTCAAGGTTTGCATTCTGCAGTAGTCTCTCATTTCTGGACATGTGTAGCTTCATGCTGAAAGCGAGTGCTTTTTCTTTTTTTTTTTTTTTTTATTACTGCTCACATCATAGAATCCGGTGACAGCTGTAATGCAGATGTTTCTCATTGGGCAAACCCCTTAGGACACCCAGTCCCTAAAGGGGATTTCGCGGTGTGCCATCGGTGCTCTGCATGTGGGAGTTTGCATGCTACACATCCATAACGTCTCCTAGCACCAAGAAGCAGTAAGATTACTTGGATTGGGTCTGCAGTTTTTGGTTTGTTTTTTTTAATTACTTACATCGGAATCCATCTCTGGGTACTTTCTCCCTTTGCTTTTCCCTAAGCACCTGGTTTTCCCTCCTTCCAGAAGCTGGCACCAAAATCCTTTCTTTGGATCAAACCTAAGCAAAGGCAAAACAAAATCAGAAGAAAGCAAACCAGGTGTCTTGACAGAACAAAACAAATGCAGTTTCCAGCCAGCAGCAGCAGCAGCAGGGAGCTGCTTTGCATAATTATGCAGCTCATTAGGCTATTTCGCAGGTGGCATGCACAAGCTAAAATTTCCCGCGCAGTTTTTCGTAAATGCCGTTTTGCACACTGTCTGCCCTTTTTGGTTTGCAGAGCAGTTTGGTGCAGTGGCCCCCTCTATGTGCTCCCTCCCGAATAAGGGCTAGCAAGAATTTGAATCCCCATGTGACCAAATCACCTTCATTCACAGTATTCCCATTTACGCTCTTATGGTAAGGGTGACAGCCTTCCTTCTTGCCACTTTATTAGCCATTAAGCAGTTTGCAAGTGTTGAAAATGGCCATCTAGCCACCTATGCAGGTGGCAGCTGCCTGTGTTGGGTCTGCTCTCTGGCACGGGAGTCAAATGTTCTAAGCGCATGACCAAATCATCATCTGTGTTCCTTTCACCGGGTACATTTTTGGCAGTCACACGCTCAGTGCGCTGGAAGAGACACTGTTTTAGTGCGATGGCAGCAGGATCCCAGACTTCGGGCCCCCGGGACCATGCACTATATATCTAAGAGTGGGCCACTCACGCCAGGATTTTGTGATAGTCGATGATGTTGGTCACTCCCAGGAATTTCTGCACCGTCTCCATCACATTTGCTGGCTCAGTTCGGAGCAGCTTTCCATCCAAAACCAGAATCTGAACAAGGGAAAAAAGAAAAAGAAAAAAAAAAGAGGCTGAAGAAAAAGCCGATTAGCCCCGCCACACCCACCCGGTGTCTCCTCGTTGAGATAGGGGAGCTATCTAGCTCCCGTAGCTCTTCTCATTGCAAGAGGATTCCCCCGATGCCAATGCATGTTGGCAACATGATAAGCGAACCCGGTACTGGGTTTGTTCCTCTCCTTCAGGTTAAGAACATAAGAAGGACCATGCTGGGTCAGCCCAAGGTCCTTCGAGCCCAGCATCCTGTCTCTGACAGTGGCCCAGCCAGGTCCCAAGTCCCTGGCCCATCCCCAATAGTTGATCCATTTCTTGTATCTCACTTCCAGGTTTAAAGCGCTGGCCTTCCCCGAATCTATCTGGCTAAAAACTGTTATCAGTCCAACTGTTGAAATCTGTCCAACCCTCTTTTGAACCCCCCCCTGTTAGGTGGCCACATCTCTGGCAACAGATTCCTTAACTTGATTGTGCACTGAATGAGCAAATACTTCCTCTATTTTAAATCTAATCTGCTGCTAGTTTCATGGCGTGTCCCCTAGTCCTAGTGTTGTATGAAAGGGTAAATAACCAGTTCCCGTTCACCTGTTCCACCCCACTCATGATTTTATAAATCTCAATCCTATCCCTTCTCAGTCGTCTCTTTTCCAAGCTAAAGAGCCCTAATCTGTTCAGCCTCTCTCCATAAGGGAACTTTTCCATTCCTCTTTATACTTTTCTATGTACACTGTGTCTTTTTTTTTTTTTTTAAGATAGAGCGATCAGAACTGCCCCCAGTACTCAAGGAGTGACTGCACCATGGATCTATACTAAGGCATTATGTATGATAGTCTCAGTTTTTGTTCCCCGTTCCTTTCTTAATAAGTCCTAACATTCTAGCTGCCTTTTTGACCCCACGGCACACTGAACCGAAGATTTCAAGACGGCCTTTCCCTGGGTGGCGACTCCTAACATGGAACCCAGCATCCTGTACCTGTAAGTTGGGATGAATTTTTTCCCTACACACATTACTTTGCACTTGTCATTTATATGCACAGCCCCTAGTCTCGCAATGTCCCTCACAATCCGCTGCTATTTGTTAACCACTCAAAACAATTTTGTGTCATCTCACTCGTTGTTCCTTTCTCCAGATCATTTATGAATATGCTAAAGACTATAGGTCCCAGTACAGATCCTTACTGCACTCCACCAACCACCTTTCTTCCATGTCAAACAGGCATGAGCAGCAGGAAAAAAACAATTGTTTTGTCTGAAAATTAATTTCCTGGTGATTCCAATTTGTTTCCTTATTTTCAAAATGAAAAAAAAAAAAATCATTTTTTGTTTGATTTATTTTCGTTTGCCATGGAAGTCAATGGGGGAAGCATTACAGCCTACACTGGGCAGCCCAATAGGCTCCAAAAATTGGCATTTTCTAATCAACCGTCTTAGAAATTGGGGGAAGAAATCAGAAGGAGGAATGAACTCCAAGGTTCCTAGAAAGACTGTGGGGGCTGGATTGTGGCACCACAATTGGCATGAATAGCCTAGGACTCCCTAAGAAGGCAAAAGGGTAACCAGCGTTGGCAGATGTTCTTCAAATCATTGTGAGGAGTAAAAAAAAAAAGCAGCAAAATTGGGACCACCACCCTAAAGCTCAAAAAGAGGAACCAGCAACAGTGACATGAACCCTTGATGGCATCTCACGTGCCAACCTGGCATCAAAGGTGGAACCAGCATACTAAGGCACATGGTGAGATACGAAGCAGAAAAGGTGGTAGAAAAAAGCCCAAGGCAAGCACTGATCAAGGGGCCAAGAAGCACAAAGAGTGGCTTCAAAGCAACCTGAGAGGTGCAAAGCAGCACCCCCCAGACTGGCAAGGTATAAGGTATCGGGTATGACAGCAAGGCACAGGGCATGGAAGCAAGGCTGAGTGGCACAAAGACCCCCAAAGTGCAGCCACTATTGTTTCTAGTTTTATGTTTTTTTATTTTATCTCTATTTGTATATGTTTTTTTATTGGTTTATTCTATTTTATTGTTTTTTAGAATTTTATGTATGTATTCTTTGTAAACTGCTCCAAACGTCAGAGGAGGCGGTATATAAGAACTTTTAAGTAAATAAATACATAAATAAATGGGCTTTCCAAATGCAAATATTACACATAGCACACGGAAATGGTTTCACAATGATGGGGAGTTTATAGTTGTGTGGGGTTTGGTTTTTTTTTTTGCAGACCTCTTTCTGGTGATTTCTGTAGTTGAATTTGGACTGTTGCATGTCCTGATTTTGTGGTTTTACATTCGTACTTTAATCTCTTATAACCTTCAATACAGTAAATGTTTTCTCTCAAACATCTTTTGTCTTGTGCCATTATTTTGTCCTCTGAATGAGGGCTTTTTTTTTTTAAAGAAACCACTCCAGTGTAATCAACCATTGAACAGGGTGGGAGAACTAAGCTGAGATTGTGGAGGGGCTTCAACTTAGGTGCAGGACTACTACTTGGTTGTCACTGACACTGCCAACCTGGCCAATTTTGGAAACGTTTCCTTTACCTGCTCTGCCTTTCTCTACCCCTGACATACTTGATTCTGTCACTGGGGATGTGAAGATTAAATGAGTTAATGATTTGCAGAGGTACTGTAATACCCAATGACTGTGCCAGTGCTAAGCGCGTGTGTGTGTGTGTGTAACACAAAGACACTGCCGCAGTGAGAGAGTTCCTGTGCACTAGTTCTCTGACACCGATAGGCTTCACAACACAGCCTGGTATGTTTCAGTCTCTGTCCTGCCTCAGTGATCACCTTGTGCCCAGCTCACTTCCCAAAAACAGTACCAGCTCTTCAAGCAATTCTCCAGTCTGCCTCCAGTCACCACAAAGATAAAAAAAAAAGAACAAGCAACAGCCCAAGATTTCAGAACGATCCTCCAAGCAATTATTTTCTCAAAGTTAGATTACTGTAACGCTATCCTACTTGGGTCTCCCTTCCTCCTACACCAAACCGCTCCAATTGGTACAAAACACAGCAGCCCGTTTACTAACAAACACCAGGAAAAGAGACCATATTTCCCCAATTCTAAAAGACCTTCATTGGCTACCAATTCACTTCAGAATCATCTACAAATCCATCTCCTTGATATACAAAATCATCCATCAACACACCACAATTGACCTACAATTTCCTCTCCGCTTACACAACTCCACAAGTCCTACCAGAGACGCATACAGAGGATCCCTCCATGTACCCCCTACTAAAACCACCAGTCACATTACCTTAAGAGATCGCGCCCTCTCCACAGCTGGCCCACTGTTATGGAGCTCCATCCCTCCCGATCTCAGACAGGAGCCTTGCCTCCTAACCTTTAGAAAAAGACTCAAGGCTTGGCTGTTTATGCAAGCTTTCCCGGACTTAACTTAATGCACCTCGCCATCAACATATCCAACACAGCAGCTGTACCTCTTCTCCTTGTATATAATTTAGTCTCTGCTAAACTATCTTTATTTCCTCTGATCCCAGTTCAATAGTCCTTGTTAATTGTAACTGCTTTCTTCGACACGTTATTTCTGTTTTGATGTATTTATTGCACCCCTGTTTATTTGTAAACCAGCATGATGTGATCGCTTCATGAATGCCGGTATATAAAAACCTTACATAAATAAATAAAGTCTGCTCTCTGTGACACAGCGCTCTTCTGACACAATGCTGCTGCCTTGCTGCTTTCCTATAGTGTGTGACTGCCTGGTACAGTGACAGTCACAAAAGGGGAAATCAGCAAAAAAGTTGTTTGGAAAAACAATCTAGAACTCAGCGAGAGCTCAAATAGCGCCCTTCTTCACAGACAAAGCCTTTAAAAGAAATGCACAGCAAATCTCTGACATGCTCAGTCTGCAAGAGCAGCGTCACTGGATCCAGAGCGCAGCAATAGGACAGACTGGAAAATTGCTTCGCTGTGATACGTCATCCCTGTTGTCTCCTTGACAACATGTCTGTCCTACCCATGTCTGCTGGCTGTCTGCTCTATAATTTGTATCAATTCCTAACTTTACACCTGTTGCTCTCCTATTGATTTCCATGAGACCATGAAATAAATAGGATTCACTTAATTCGGGGATCCTCTCAGTTCACTTCAGGGGCCCCAGAAAGAAACAAATTAGTCCCTATTTGTTTTGTTTTTCAAAATTGTTTGAAACTAACACACATGCTTATTGTCAAATGCCTTCTAAACATTCAAATACACTGTTTCAACCAGTTCTCCTTTATCTGCATATTTACATATTTGAAAAAAAAAAAATCTAGTAAATTGGTAAGGCAAGACTTCCTTATGCAAAAATCATGTTGACTTTCTCCCAATAAACCATATCTATCTATGCGGTCAGTAATTTTTTTTTTTTTTAAGTATAGCTTCTACCATTTTGCCCAGCAACAACATCAGGCTCATCAGTCTATAGTTTCCCGGATCACCTCTGGAGCCCTGTTTAAAAATTGGTGACACATTGGCCATCCTCTGGTCTTTTTCTGGTACCATGGCCATTTAAAATGATAGGTTGTAAATCACCAGAAAGAGGTCTGCAATTTCATATTTGAGTTCTTTCAGAACTCTGAGGTAAATACCATCTGGTCCCAGTGATTTGCTATTCTTTAGTTTGTCAAGCTGATTCATTACATCCTCCAGTTACACAGTAATTTTGTTTAGCCACTCAGAGTCTTCACCATTAAAAAATGTTTCTAGTATGGGTATGAAGCCCCGCCCCCTGACATCCTATTCAGTAAAGACAGAGGCAAAGAATTAATTTAATTCTTCTGCTATTTCCTTATTCTCTCTGAGAACCCCTTTACCCCTTGGACAGCTGGTGACCTAACTGACTGATCAATAATATATTTTCAGAAATAGGAGAAGATTCATCACAAACCAAGCTATTCATCAAACCACGCTGTGCCGGTATCACGTGCATTAGGGCATTGCGGCAGTACTATGCAAAATTAGGGGAAAGGGAGGAGTGTGGGTGAGGTTTGGATGGAATTAGGTCCCAGCAGCGCTGCAGGTGATAATGTTTTCTATATTATTGCCAGCAGCACGTCAGGGAAATAACCACACCTTTCCCCGTGGCGCTATGGGTGCGAAACTGTGCAGCCCGGCTGCAACCGCAGCGGGTGAAAACGCACCGCCGCGATGCGGCCGGCTGCTCAATATCGCCCCCTGCCCCTTTTTACACGCATCTCATCATTCTGCTATAAATATAGCAGACTGATGAATCTAGGCCTTAATTCTGTTCATACAGAAGACGATTTTCAAAGACATTTACCCCACTAGATTGGCCTGTTTGAAACTTGCCCTCTCACGATCTGGCTGAAAGGGCATGCAGTCTTTTACGACCTACACATTTTTTGTCAGATCAAGGGGAGGCATTCCCAGAGGAGGTAAGGCGGTAGGATAGGGAAACCATGAGCGTAGGTTGCGCTTTCAAATCTACATGCATCTTCCTGCAAAAGTTTTGCCTGCTGAAAACATGGGTGCAAAATCCCTAAGTACTTTGTAAGCACAGGCAATTTTCAAAGGGACGTGTCCGAGTAGTTTTCCTTTGTAAATGAACTACAGGGTGTGCAGCTACAAAGGCTGTCTGAAGATTGCTCCCAAAAAGCTTCAGGAAAGTATTTTAATCCTTAGATGTCCAGATAAAAACAGCAACTCTTGTTGCATACAAAACACTAATTGATACTGTATGTTTTTTTACATTTCCTTTTTTATCTTTTTTTTTTTTTTTTTTTACTATTTACATCATACATTTGGTTAGGCATCTAATTATTTCCATCGCCTGTTCCCCAAGGCCTCTCACAAATGCAGACTCTGCACAGTTTCCCATCTTGTGGCTGGGTGCAACACGCTGATATGTGAAAGGCCAGTATGCAGAAAAGCACAATAATGGAGCACAGCTCATCCACTGAAAACAGTATAAAAATTAAATAGCACAGTGGAAACACTAGTTCCAGAAAAAGAACAAGCCCTATTTCTGGCCTTAGTGATTCATTTTGTTGGCCAGATCTGTCGCCTTCCTGGGGTATATCTCCTGATCTTATCTGCCAGATGCACAGGACCAATTCCAGCCAAAGCATGGAAAACCAACAGGGTAAGTTCAAACTGGATTCTGGAGGATGACTGCAACCAATGCAGAGACTTTAGCAACTAGGATGCTCTCTCCCCACCCAGGAATGCCAGTAATTGTCCTGGCAGCTGAATTCTGTTCTGTCAATCTCTTTGAGAAGCCTATGTAAATATCATTGCAGTAATCAAGGCTTTATAGGTTGGACTGCCTGTAAAAAAAGAGTCCTCACATCTTGACACAGGAAAAAAGGGTGAATGTGTAACTAATCGTAAAGACAGAAAAGCTTTTCAAGTGTCCATGAGATGAAATCAGAAACCAGAAAAACCAGGAAAAATGTGCCACAAAGAGACAGCAATACTATCGGTCATCAAAGGTGCTACTGGCCTGATTTAAAAGAACTTCTAAGATCACCTACATAAGCTACTGCAGTATATTGAAGCAGCTCCAGAAGGGAATTTTCTCTGGCACAATCCAAGTATTAAGTGCTGGCAGTAAGCAGGAGTCAGATTCATTCTATCAACGTGTGTACAAAAGAAACCCAATGAGAGACACTAACCCGAGGGGCTCCTATAAGGTCAGTGTCTCTTAGTCATCCCTGCGAAGACCAGATTTTATCATCAGAAGATTACAATGCTGCATTGGGGTAACTGACTTATCACAGTTTTCAGCAGAAAACGGCCACATTTCTTCTTCTCTTGTTCCAGTGATATTTTGTACATGATTTTAAATTCTTAATAAGAAATTATATTTGTTATTCCTGACCAAAATAAACTGCTATAAATCCAAGTACTATTGCTCACTTTCATACCTTGTCCTATACATTGATAAAACCCAATTTAAAATGTCAATAGTTCATGACCACTCATTTTGCTATTAAAGACATTAGACTAGGATTATACTGAAGGAATCACAGTTCTGCAGGGACAGAGCTCCATGGAAGAAAAAAAAACTGCAGAAAAAGCCGTGACATTCTACAACTCGAAGTAAATCCCTTGGCTCCCTTCCCTACCTGGTTAGCATGGTAATGGTTCAGCCAGCGTTCAACGTGGGTGGCATACCAGCCTGGTATTAGGCAGCGGTTCTGCAGTGCCCGGAGCTTCTGCGCAGAATCGTGCCCCGCCGTCACAACCTCGTGAAAGGTATACTTCAGGGCCACCGGGTCATCGTGTGCTCGCTGGTGCTTTTCAAAACGAGAACAAAAGAAAAATGAGTTTTCCTCTGTACATGCTGTGCCACCTGCCATCTCTAACACACATGGCCTGCAGGCTCCACACAATGCCACAAGGGGCAGCGACACCTACTCCTGGCAAATTCTGTTCTACTCAGGGGTCTTGAGAACTCGCATGTTATCAAGATCCTCCATTAGTATATGAAAGAAGAAATGCAAGGGGATCTACATGAGCTTTAAAAAACCCTGTTGTACTGCCTGAGTGATTGTGCCTTTGAACTGCATATCGTTGAGCATTTTTTCAGATGTCCTCCTAAATTATATTGTTTAGGTTGGATTGCTTGTGTTTTGTGTTTGTATTTCTATCATTTTTTTTTTTATGTTTGTATTTCTATTATTATTATTATTTCTTTTTTACCACTGAGGATTATATTTACATATACATTTTTTAAAAAATATGAATTGCTTTGTGTCTGGCAGGATGATCAAAAGCACTCTCAGCATACGAATTGTCATATAGGTCAAAAAAATTATTATGATATGCCATATCAACATATGCTTATAGCATTCTGTGAAATTATTTTGCTTTTTTTTTTTTTCCTTTTTGGTTATCACCTTAATTTTCTACAATAAAAATTCTATTCTAACTAAAGGAAGTATGATATCTCCATATAGGTCAGGAAAGAAGTAAAAGTGATATTTCAAATTTGGATCAAAACTAAACAAAAAAAGAAATAGCAGGTGGAAATAGTTTAAAAAAAGGTCACTGTTAATGCCATGAAATTTCAGTGAGCAACGCACATACTGCACTGGCCCGATGGCTTAGTGGCAGTTCTGTGTGGCTGCCGATTGAGAGAGCTGGGTTCAATTTTCAAGCCCAGCATCTAAACCTGGGGCCAGCAGGGCCGAGGGTGGTGTGTGGAGGCTGCACTTACAGTCCCCGAGGGGAGGGAGTCATTACAAAACCGTAACACCTGCTGGCCAGACTCAGGGGGCGCACACACCCGGTTCCACCGGGGAAAAATGCTGGGTCCAAAAGTAAAACCCAAAAGGCATATACTGACAGATGTTTGCTACTATAACTAACGTGTTCAATATATATATATATATTTTTTTAGTTTTTGATTTTTACAGGCAGTGAAATGCTGCTCGGTGTATGAAACAGTTCACTTCCCAATCAGGTGGACTCCTAAGGAACCGATCCACATGTCGGTTCTTTCAAGAGATACTAGAAAATGGTCCAACAGTACTGCAAATGTGGGTGCACATTGTTTAAATAACATCTTTCGCTTGTCAACGTCCGCGACATTATAGAAGCCCTGAAGAGATCCATTCTCAAGCCTCCACAAAAAAAAAACCCAAAAAAAAAACAGTCAGCAGAAGGAAAACTCAACCTCCCCACCCCCTCCAGAAAAAGGGCTGAGCCGATGAGAGGTCGGGGGATGTACAAGGGAAAAGGCTCAGTTCTATTCTAACGGAGTATCCCTGCCCACAAGCACATCAGTGTGTGCGGGCACCTCCTGGCAGGTCACTCCGAAACTGGATGTAAAGATCTCAGATAAAGCCAGGGCAGACACCAACATCCCCTGCAGAAGCGTTAAGAGCGCTGCCTGTGTACGGCAGGGAAAATGGGAAGGCACTTCTGCACGAGAGTGAGAGATTATTCCTCTCTCTCTCTCTCTCTCTTTCATTCCCTGAGCTCAAGTCCAACCCCGAACCAACAAGCAGGGCAAACGTAAACCTCCCACCTTCAGCCTCGCACGTGCACGCTTCAGGGCTGGCCACAAGCGACGGACGACTGCGGCGGCCGATCCTGCTAGGGCGACGCCGCGACTCCGAGCGGCACGACAGCGCGACGGGATTACCTGGTACCAGGAGTACGCCCGGTCCGCGGGGTTGATGAGGATCGTGAGGATTTTGGCCTTCGGGAGCAGAGCCGCAGCACGCCTGGGGCCCACTTCTGAATCAAAGTAGTTGGCGCTCTTCTCATAGTAAAAGTCGGAGGTGGTGTTTGAAGGGATAGGGAAGAACTCCATATACCTGAGGAAGGGAATTCAGAGTGAGACGTCCTGCCTGCACGGTGGCTTGTAATACTGCCCCTTTCTCCGGATGGGTAAGCAAACGGTGGAAAGGCCATTGCCTCTGTGAGTGGCTGCAGTTTTGTAAGCTCACTGGTCAGAAGAACATATCAACACATTTCACCAGATAAGTATTTTCCCATTTAAACAGGGGAACACAATTAACACTTCTTAATGCTAAATTACCCACAGTACATGTCATGTGCTACAACGTGAGGCCACGAGGGCTTGTCAGGATGATCAGTGGCAGTACTGTACCCCGCCATGCGGAGAACTTTGTTTCATTCTCAGTTCAGGTTTTTTTTTGTTTCTCAGGCTGGCCAGGACTGGGCACGCTGCAGAGCCAGCACTCAAAGTCACTGAGGGGAGGGGAGGGGAGGAGTCTCAGTCATTAGACAACAGTGACACCTAGTGGCTGGATGCAGGGGCCCATGACTGCAGGATTCTGCAAGGAGCCCCAGTGCCTGGGCCTGTGGTCGAGGTAAGTGGGTAAGAGGAGCTGGGAGAGAGGGGAAAAAAAAAAATTCATCCACCGGGTAGCTGTTAAAGAAGTTGCAGCCCACCGGATCCCATCCCTGGTCCCGATTCAACCTCCCGAAAAAAGTAAGAGAGACTTCTGTGTATTCAGCGATGTCGAGATCTATGTTGCATTTTCCTAGTGCCAGTTCTTCCGGGAGTGGGAGAAGAGAGGCAAATGAGGCTAGGGGGTGGAGAGGGGGGGGGGGGGGACAGGGACGCTGAGGTCTGGGAGTGAGAAGGGCTGTAGGACTGCTATAGCCCCCTTCCCTCATCTACAGAGACTGGGATGGGTCTGTGAGGAAGGCCAAGTTTTCGTTTGCCTGCGGATGACGTTTCAGGCGGGTGCAGTCAGAAAGATGGATGGGTTATTCTCCTGCTTCTGAGTCCTGAGTGGCTACGGCCCAGACGACTGAGTAAATAAAAACAAAGCGGGTAAGGAAGAAGAAGGGGGGAAAAAAACCTGGAGTGATGGAAGAGAAAAAAGAAAAAGGAAAAAAAAAAGAGGCACTGAGTTTGTCAGGTCCCTGCTCTTTTCTTGTTTTCCCTTTGATATTATTTTCCTGATCTGTGGATGTGGGTTTATTCGCCCTCTGATTTAGTGGATTGCTGTTTGATGGATGATACGATGAATGGTTGTATTTTCCTCGGGGGGTTTTTTTTTCCTGTATTGAATAATTTCTTGTATTCCATCATCTTTTTCCCTAACAAGTGTATTCTTAGATGTAATTCAGAAATCTGCATAAATTATAAATAAAAAGACACTGAAAAAGACTGAGATGATAAAGGGAACGGAGAAAGGAAGGAAGGAGGGAAGTGTGGATGCTACGACTGTAAAGTGATAGGGGGGGGGGGGACGGGATGATTCTCACAGCCGTTTACTTCTTGTCATTTCCCGGTCTGCACTAAACGCTATGCGCAGGCTTCCACAGTGCACAGACCTTCAAGCCCTTCGGAGGGGAAACGTTTCCCAGGGGCAGGGCCAGAAAATAACGCACGCAGATTTGGATTTTCAAAATTTAGGGTGTGGGCTGTTTTTCCAGCCGTAAAAAAAATCTGCCTGCAGAAAAATCAGGTGCAACCTTTGTACCTTTGAAAACGCGGCACGAGGTCTCCAGGTAGAAAGTACCCGTGGGCTCAGGCCCTGTGAAAGGAGCCCCTTTCTGTACAGTGTGCGTCTGTGCTTACTGTCACGTCCTGCACTCAGCTGCCGGCCTTGAAGATTGCACGAAGCAACCGACCGACCGCTGGGCGGGTGGGAGATCTTTATGTCATGCATTCCTCCACCCTGCCCCCCTCTCCCCCCCCCCCCCAATAGCAACGGCTAGCTCGTTATAATGAAACCTCAGGCATAACCTTTTAAAACGAGCGAGGGGGCAGGAAAGCGCATTACCAGTCAATGCCTTTGTGGTAATTGTGTCCATTGAAGAACTGGATCTCCTCAAAGGTCTCCGAGCTGGGGTAGTTACTGCTTAGGTCCGGGTGCATCCCCAGGAACAGGTATAGGGCCGTCGTCCCTTTTTCAAGAGAGAAAAATTCACAAAGTGAATCCAAGCATCTGCTAATACCTGGACAGCATACGACACCACAACGCATCTCAGCGGGCTCGCCGGCAGCCCGAGGCTTCCTTCAACCCAAGGAAATCCACTGAATTCCAGAAACTTTTACCCGCTACGAATAAGCAATAGTTTGAAGGGGCAAAGAACACATGTCTGGCTCATCCGTTATACGCAGACAAGTCATTCATGTCCATGGGTCAGATCAAAGAAAAAAAACAAAAAAAACAGGCCGCTCTATCAATGCTTTCAACTGCAATACTCTGTAATGAAGAAAACCCACATAAAACAAATTATGAAGTCACAACTCAAAAATCAAAAGCATATTGTACAGGAAGGCTCCAACAAAGGACTGTATGTCTAAACTGTACAATATCTTGCTAGGAGAACTAAATAAGGAACCCTCACACATTAGGATCTGGAACGAGTAGCTTAGAAAGCCACGGAAACCACAGCAATGACAAGTTCTCCGCACACAATGATTCAAGTGCTCATGTGCAGTCAACTCTAAAAAAAAATAAAAAATCCCAATACATAATCCTCCTCAGAGCACATCTGGCCCCAATGAAACAAACACTGGAAAGTCTGCAGTGCCGATGGGTGGGAATGTCCAATCCTAAGACGATTCTGCTCGTCAGTTAGGAGACTGGACAAGTAAAATTAAAAAAAAAAAAAAAAATCAGAGTCCAAAAACATTCCTATTGGGATACAGAGAAGGGAATGCAGGCTTAGGCGCATACACACACAAATCTGGTCCTACACTTATTTCAAAATATGTACATCCCCCGTCTATCCCACCACACTGGCAGAGAAATGGAATTGGGAAACAAACACCAACTGGTCCAGCTGTTGAGCAGTGGCTGGCCAAACCCTGGAGGACACCATGGAGAAATAATTGCATCACTAAGTACATAGCTATCTGGACACCCTTTGCTGGAGCAATGGAAGCAGCCTATGAATATGACCCAGGACAATGGAGCCTATAAGTAGGACAAGGTAGTCAAGATCATTGACCAACCCAATCAACAACCCTCAGAAAGCACCATGCTGTAAGATACGTAATTTAACTTAATCTGAGACTCCCCTGCTTCTGCTACAACTATATAATGATGAAGTCTTCACATGTTAAAGGGAGAGTGATTCACAAAGGTATGTAATAAAACTCAAAAGGAGATACACCTCACCAATCTAAAAAAAAAAAAAAAAGTACTGAATAGTTAAGGACCTTGTACATTCTGTATCTCTGTTCATGAAAACGCAGCGAAAGAAAAGCAATGAAGATCCTAGCACGCATAAAATCAGTTGTGAATGTTACATCTCTGAATTGTTTTTCCAGCTGATCGCCGTCACAGTTTGAGCCCCAGACATAATTATAGGGTCCACATCGCACAAGGACTCAAAGATCTCAGCATGCAAAAACAAGCAAAGCAAAACACTTAATGGAATCCAAAAGCTAAATAATCCAGAGATACACCTAAGGGGCATCATACAAAATGATTAATCCGAGGAAGCACAATAATTATCTTGTGCCTCCCCCCCTTGTAACGTCTCTCAAGCTGGTTCTCCTAATGACGACAGCACGCAAGATGAATTTTTCAGGAGTAAGCAGAACAGGTGAGGCGACAGGTGCTGGGGGCGCAGCAGGTGACATGGAAGGAAGTGACATTACCTGTTTTCTGAGGCCCAATGATGAGCAGCTTCGGGAACCGGTCACAGGTTTTCTCCTTCGACCAAATGTCTTTGTGCCGCTTGTCTTCACAGGGGTCCTGATATAACACAAGGCAAGAACGGCATCAGAAACACAGCTGGCGAGGAAAGCTTTAGTGGCGCTGCGGTAGTAGCTGAACGTTTTAGGCTTGTATTACTTTTTTCGTGCATTCCGTTAGTGTTCAAATAAGTCTTTCATACATCAGTGAATGCGCATTTTCTCTAGACTAACTGCAGTTTGCATTCCCTCACACGAGAGATCAAACCACCTTAATCCTGGACTACCTAGTCCCTTCCAGGTAGGCGGTTTCATTCCTGAACTAATTACTCCAGTAGCAAACAATACTGAATTAAATGTACGTGCATGCAAGTTTGACATCAACTCCAATAATGAGGAAGAATCGGACAGCAAACTAATCCACATTAATATTGGCGTAGAAATCTGATTAACTAATAAAGACCTACATGCCGTATTAACTAATCCAGAAATAAGAGGTTTTGTGTATAAAAAAAAAGTACACATTTTTTTTATACAATGTGCCAAGAATGTAGCAAGAAATCCATAAATCGTATTGGGACTAAGTCTTGTAAAACACAATAAATCTGCCTTCTTTCACATCCACCAGTCTACAGGATAAAGGTAAGATAGAATCGAGCAGGCTGCAATACATGAGCAGGTTATCAGAGAAAATTTGAGCTTGAAGAGTGAAAGGAAAATCTAAAAGCTTTTCTGTTATGTCCTGACACTCGCTCCGGGATTCTCTTCTCTTGTTCCCCCCCCATTAAAAGGTCCTATCAAGCTCCTGTACCTGCCACAGAGGGTCCTTCTCCTCGGGGAAGATCTGGAAATATCTCTGTGCAAGCTGGATGGGAGGCAGTGTCTGCAGCTTCAGGTTAGTCCAGGAGTTCAGGAAGCGGACCAAGTGCTTGAAGGTGTACAGGCCCAGGCGGTCATTCCCGTAATTCGACAGGTGAGTCATAAAAATGCTGATCTGAAGCAGAGGGGAGAGAGAGAAAGGTTCACCAGCTGGCCCTTACATGCACCCTTTTAGGGCTCCTGAAAGAATTGAAAATGTGCGTTTAAAATCTGAGAACAGGCCCTATCAATGCAGATTTTAGTGGGAGATCTCTGTCGAGCACTTCCTTCCGTCCACATTTCCAAAACTGCTATGCAGAATACGGTAAACCCGAATCTCTGCAGAGGGCAGGCCTGGAATGAGAAGGCAGGATGAGGACGACTACAAAGGCAGAAGACACTAGAGAATTCACCCTTCAAGGGGGGGTTGCTATAAACAGACATCCCTGCAAGCTGCCGGCTTCTGGACCATTCTGCTACCATCCGCGCGAGGTATTGCGACCATTTCTCACGAAAACTATACTCAGGTAGGAAAGGGTTTGGTACTTTTAAACAAGTTGAGAGTCTGGACAGAAGTTTGGAGGAATGCAGACTTGCACCCAGTTCCTCCTCAGTGTCAAGAACTAAAGCGTTATCTCAACCTCCCCCATTCCCAGGAGAGGGTGGTTACTCCGATTCAGGCTCGATATCATTTGAGGAGCACAGCGACGGGTAGTTCTCATTGCGACTCTCCCATCAGACGTGTAACATAACACAAAAAAAAAAAAGAGGCACTCACATTTGCAAAAAGTGTGATTTAGAGCATTTTTGGCCAATGAAGTGGCTCCAGCCCTTAACTGCCTAAATATTCATCGCTCTGTAATTCTGCGCATAGGATAGCCCCCCCCAACACCATGGTATTAAATAAAGTAAAAGAAAAGTCACGGTTTTAGGGAAAAGCTGCTTTTTCCTGGCACCGGTGCCTCTGTTCTCTCAGAAGACCCAAGTTCTAGGTTCGGCAGCACTCACGGGGTTCAACAGCACGGTCAGGAAAAGTTCCCCTCCGTTAATGATCTTGTCGAGTTCGCTCGAGCCACCCGGGTATTCGTTATAGAAGATGGTGTGTGTGAATAAGCCACAGGTCTGCCGAGGAAGAACCTGCAAGGAGGAAGAAGAATTAGTCAGGGAGGGTAAGCACTTCAGACAGGAAGAGAGACACCGGGGATGATACAGATAGCACTAGATTAAAGCTAACACTGTGATTGTACAGGAGGCCTGTGATACCTCATGGATGGCTGTTGTACATGATCAGAAATGTCCAGAAAAGCTAAGTCACGTCTAACTTGTATTGTTCCGTTCTAGATCACACCGATCTCCAAGTTGGTGATGCAGATGGGCCGACTGAGGCAACCGAGGATATCGACGTGGTTGATGAGGGAATTCCTATGATCTTCCATCACTCCCTGCCCGGCCTTCACTCCCCCAAGCGCATAGGAGGGGATTAGAGATGTAGGTTCAAGTGAGGAACATCTTCTCAACACTGCTACTTCAAGGAGGAGGAAGAGAACAAGAAAGAGAAACTTCTATAGGCCTCTGCTGGAGGAGAACACCCCCTGTGCCCATGTCACTGTCTTCTCCTGTTGCAGCTCCCGTCTCGACGACTCTCTTTAAATGCAGCCAGCGGGCAAGCTGGACAAAGATGTATCTGTGGTTGGCGATTTTAAACAGGCGTAGAGACACAGGGCAGTTGCATGTGCTACATTAAGAGGACAATCTTCAGAAAGGGATGTACTAAAGCGTGGGAAGGATGTGGCAGGCAGGCCGTCTGAAGACGGCCTGCCTGCCACATGGCCAAGCCCCATGTTCTCCTGCAATGCACGCACTTTTACGTAGATGGAGAGGAGACCTTATGGGGGAGTCTGGTCAGAAGAGGAAAGGTAGGATGACATTTTCAATTCTTCACACACTTTTCCAGCAAAATTCAACCCACAGAAGGCGCAGGTGCAGGTGAGAGCAGTTGTGCCCCCGGCAATCTTTAAAAGCAAACGTACACCCGCACTTCTGCTCTAAGAATTGGTGCAAAGCTCACAGGTAAAAAGACCAAGAGATCTTCACATCAGCGTTGGGCTATTCGAATGTTGCTCCCTTTTAAACTCAAGAGGTATTTTGGCGGTGTCCCTTTGTGACCGGCCGCAAGTTCTTTTGGACGTTTCTGCGGTCTGTGGTCGACTCGTTCTGCTGCTGCTCTCGCGGTACGACAAGAGGGGGGAGCCTTGTCACGCGATGCAACCCTGACAGAACGAATGCACCCGACGGACAGCAGGCACTGCAAGAGACTCCGGGACAATCAAAATAAATATCCTGAAGCGACACGAATCAGGAGAGAGACTTCTGCTTTATATAAAAGTAATGAAACGGAGAACTTTACTGCCTACTGTTTCGGAAAAACCTGGAATGGAGATTCACAAGTGTTAAAAAAGAAAAAAAAAAGTCATCCACAGATTATAAAAGGGATGGAAAAATTCCAGGCGACCACAAAAATGTCAATCTTGGTGCCTGCCAGCAGAACCCCAGTGACTAGAGAGAGAGGGAGGTGGTGCTGTGGTGCAGCAGAGTCAACGCTGCTGCAGCCCTGCCGAAATAGTGTATTTGTTTTCATGTGGATACAAAGGACATTCATGGGGTGTCTACATGGCTCTTCCTTCTGCCTGATCCAAGCAGCTTTTCTTCAGACCAACTTCTTGTTTTTCCTCACGAGAGGGAAAACCCTATCTGCTTTTGCCACAGCTGCTCTTCCGCACTTCGCTCTTCACAGACTACAAAGGAGCCAGCGTGCACCAAGCCTTTTACGTACATCACCTTTGAATCCATGTTCAAAACCCCTTTAAAACGGTTACTCAAAGGTTATCCATCTAAATAGAAAACATGGCATATTCAGCCACTTATCCAGCTAAGTTATAAGTTATGGCTGGATAAGTAGTTAATCGGCTAGAATTTAGCTGGATCCCTGCCGAGAGCGAAGTAGCATCCTTGGGGAGCACCAGAAGCATAAACCGAGCGAGGTCGGTGCTTCCAGTGCTGCCTATCGGAGGCAGCGCTAGAGCCGCCGGGTGAGCGAGACCCTCGCTCCCGGCAGGGATGGTTTCTGTCACCGGGAGGGGGGGGTCTGGACTAACTTCTTTTCAGACTGCGTGGGCGAGTGGGGGCCACAATTCCAAATTTTTAATTTAAAAAACGGGAGGGAGTGCGGGAGAGGAAGAGATTAGGTAAGACGGCCCAGAAACGATTGTTCTCCAGCAATTTAAACATAGCCAGTTAGGTTTTTAAAGTTATCCGACTACATGTAGTGTGATAACTTTACGCAGGTATATTCAGACGGACATTTATTCAGCTGACTATGCTGAACAAGTTATCCGGCTCTCGTCAGCCCGATAACTTCTCAACTAAACGGCCTCCTGAAATTAAGATAGCCGATGCAGTTGTGGAGCACATACGGATGCCGTCTCCACCTTTATCACTGCTAGTAGGGAACTTCCTCACCCAGGGCTAAAATTATGAAACCAGTGCCCATAACGCTTCCAAGACCAAGGTCTTACAAAATCCACTGCAAGCATCACTTCTCACTAAGCCACCCATCGGCCCAGGGGAAGATAAAAATAGGAGCGATCCATTCACAGACAGAGAGAGAGTCTGTTCTGTCCAGCCCTAGCAAATAGGTCATGAAGTGACATGCATCAAGTGAGATGATCCTAATCCAACTCGCCAAAGGAGATTAGACGGGGTTAGATTCTGAGATACGCCTAAGTCTCCATTATATGACCTCCCCCTCCGCCTTTTACAGCAAGTTTCACTGTAAGGGACTGCATCACCTACCATGATCCCACTGTGCATAAAGCCTCGTCGATATCGAGCTGGTTTTAAGTGGGGGTACTCCTCTGTACTTGTGATTTTGATGCCCCAGATCTGCTTCCATGCCTCATACAACTGTACATGAACCGGGTATACCCCAGAATGATGGGGGGCTACTGCATACGCCATATCTGTGGGAATGCCATGCTCCTGCCAGGAAAACGAAAGAAAAAAAAGAAAAATCACAAATTTTGGATTCCAGCGCCAGAGATCTCTTTCCAAATATTACAAATCCGATCAATTTCTCTCATTGGGTGACCAGAGAATTGGATCAAGGGAGAGCGCTAGACATAGTGTTCTTGGATTCTAGCAAGGCCTTTGACACGGTTCCACACAGAAGACTTATAAGTAAATTGTGAACCCTTGGCATGGATCCTAGAGTGACTGAGTGGGAGGCAACAAAGTGCAGTGGTAAATGGAGATTTCTCTGAGGAGGGGGTGGTTACTAGTGATGTGCCTCAGGGATCGGTCGTTGGACCGGTTCTTTTCACACTTTTGTGAGCGACATAACGGAAGAGTTGTCGGTGAAGGTTTGTCTGTTTGCCAATGATACCAAAATCTATAACAGGGTGGACAGCCAGGAAGGAGTGGAAAACATGAGGATGGATCTAGCAAAGCTCAAGGAATGGTCTAAGGTCTGACAGCTAAGATGTAATGCTAAAAAATGCAGAGTAATGCATTTACAGTATTGGAGGTGAAATTCTTCTAAGCAAAAAGGAAGATCGGGATCTGGGGGTAATTGTATCTGATGATCTTAAGGTCACCAAACAAATGGATAAAGCAAAGGTAAAAGTGAAAAAAAGATGCTTGGCTGAATAGGGTGAGGAATGGTCAGCAGAAAAAGGGAGGTAATATTGCCCCTGTATAAATCCCTGGTGAGATCTCACGTATGAAGTTGTGGAGACCGTACCTACAAAAGGGTATAAACAGGATGGAGTCAGTCCAGAGGGCGGCTACTAAAATGGTCAGTGGTCTTTGTTCTGAAGTATATGGGGGATAGATGTAAAGATCTAAACATGTATCCCCTAGAGGAAAGGCAAGATAGGGGAGATATGACAGGCACACTCCAATATCTCAAGGTTTCCATGCCCAGGAATTGAGCCTTTTTCAGTGGAAAGGAGGCTCTAGAACAGTGGTTCTCAACCTTTCTAATGCTGTGACCCCGCAATACAGTTCCTCATGTTGCAGTGACCCCTCGCCCCGCCCTCGCCCCGTGAGGGTGGGGTGAGGGCGGGGCTTTGGTCATATGGGGGCGGGGTTATGGATGGGGTTGGATTTTAGTGCACACTTATCATTTAATTATGACATTTATAATGTGAATGTAACTCAACTCACCATAGGTTCTCACATGCATGGCACCTGACCCATGATCGTCACGGGGCTAGATGTAAAAGTACAGTTTGTATCCACAGGAACCCCCCTGACCCACAATAATGGATGTAAAGCAGAATTATGACATTCCCCATACAACTCACCCTACAAAAAAGATATTCTGGTTCTAGTGACATCTCAGTAACAGCAACTCAAACTCCTTCTATTTCCAGGCTCAATAGCCCTACTTATAAAAAGACAGCAGTTTACCACCAATGCATGTCCTCTGAGAAAACACAACAAATAAGACCGATACAAACGCTTACATGCTAGCAAAATATCTCATCTCGGTAACAGACACAGAACCGACCTAACATACTCCCAGGATCTGTAGTAATGCACATAAACTAATCCGCACACAGTTACACCTGTATTATGGAATACACTCAAACAGGAGCAACCCTATCTATGAAAAGGCAACACTACAAATATTAAATCAGGTCCTAAAAACCAATACACCTCTTATTAGGAAAACAGAACTAGCAAGCAGCTATAGATCCCCACACAGAAATAATTGTAAAACTATACTATACTAATAAGCAGAATAAATGTTTCAAAACAGCTATGAACATCCAACAATTAAAAACACATAAAAACTATTAAACATTCTCCAAACACCAATAAAATATTTCAAAAAAGCAGACATCACACAATTAAAATGGCAGTCAAGAAAAATAAACTTAAAAAGCCACCTTTACTTACCCCCTCCAGCAGCTCTCCTACTCCCCTTCCCTGCAGGCCGTGGCACTCACCAGAAGCAGCAGTAGAAGCTAAGCTCTATACTTATGGTCCTCTTCCTTAGTGCCCATGTCTCTCACACACACACACACCATACCAGTCATGCCCCCATGACCAGTTTCTGTCTCTCACACACCAATCATCTCCCAAACAGTCTTTGGCACACACACACCAGTCACCTTCCTGAACAGTTTCTCTCATGCCATACACACACACACACAGGCTTCCCACTCCCGTGTTCTACTTACATATACGGGCTTCTCACTCTCATAATCACTTTCTCTGTCTCTCTCTCTCTCTCACACACACACACTCACTCACTCACCAGTCTCTCACTCCCATGCTTGTTCTCTCCACATGCACAGGCTTCTCATTCCCATAATCACTTTCTCTCTGTTACACACACACCAGTCTCTCTCATTTCCATGCTCACTCTCCACATGCACAGGCTTCTCATTCCCTGAATCACATTCTCTCACATTCACACACACACACCAGTTTTTTTCTCTCACACACACCATCACCTTACCAAGCAGTCTCTCTCTCTCATGCATGCACACTCACCCTGGTTTCTCACTCCCATGCTTTCTTTCACCCCCACAACACCAGGCTTCTTACGCCCATGCTTTCTCACATACCCAGACTTCTCCCTTCCATGCTTTTTCTCTCTCTCACACACACACATCAGTCACCTCCCTGACTAATGTCTCACACTCTCACACACACATCAGTCATCTCCCTGAGCAATCACTTTCATTGTCTCTCACATACACACACACACATCAGCTCTCTGACCAGTCAATCACACACAGGCTGGCTGGCTGCTTCTCTCTCTTTCTCTCACTCACTTCCTCTTCTCCCCCGAGCACAAATGGGAGCTGCAGCAGCCTCGCTGGCCAAGAAAGAAGAATCCCATCGGCCGCGGGAGGCTCGTG
Organism: Rhinatrema bivittatum; assembly: GCF_901001135.1. Classification (NCBI taxonomy): domain Eukaryota; kingdom Metazoa; phylum Chordata; class Amphibia; order Gymnophiona; family Rhinatrematidae; genus Rhinatrema; species Rhinatrema bivittatum. The sequence continues at coordinate 35,956,457 of NC_042632.1, forward strand.
CTGCTCTCTCCTTTCTCCATTACCGGCTGCTTCAACTGCTCGGGGGCCGATGCTGCAGCCGCCGCTGCTACTTTTTCGCGCGGCTCTCTCTCCTTCCCGCGCACCACGATTCACTTCCTGTTCCGGGTCACGGGAGGGGGGGGGGGGGGCAGGCGCAGGAAGAAGAAAAGGCCCAGCCGCGGGTGCAGAGCTTCTTCTAGCGCCGCTGCCGTTCCTGCTGGGCTTGAACGTGCTGACAGCCCGGCGGCAACGGCAGCGGGAGAGACCGGGAGCGTGCGACCCCTGCGTTTTGGGCGTTCGACCCCCGCCGGGGTCGCGACCCATAGGTTGAGAACCGCTGCTCTAGAACGAGGGGTCACGAGGTGAGGGTGAAAGGGCCAAGACTCAGGAGTAATCTTAGGAAATATTTCATTACAGAGAGGGTGGTAGATTCATGGAACAGCCTCTCCGTGGAGATGGTGGAGACAAAAACAGAATCTATTTCAAGAAAGCAATGGATAAATACAGGGGATCTCTAAGGAAGCACTGAGATATACAAAGCTAAATTAATTGGATGGAAGGGCAGGCTGGATGAGCCATGTGGTCTTTTATTGTCATCATTTTTCTTTAAGAGGGTCAAGGGTCCTCTTCCCACTCCAGAGAAAATGAGAAGCAGAAACAACCTTGAAGTTGAACCAAGACATAACATGGCAGAAGGCCAAAGGCTCCGTCTGAAGGCAGAGATTCCTGGGAAGCTGTGAAGGGATCCTAGGGGATGGGATAAAGTGCATAACCAGGTTTGCTGATTTCTGCATTAATATCTAGATTACAGGTGCGTAGCCCTGGGAAGTGAGTCGAACTTGATGGACTTCTGCTCCTTTCTCAATCTACCTGACCATGATCCAATTTTCACAAGATTTAGGTGTTAAGATCTGAATTTATGCTCTCCTAACACTCAATATGAGCATCCGTTTTCTCCTGATACCTGCACAGTATGGCCTGGACCATGAATATTCTGGGTGTATATTGGGCACCCAGAATTTTTTTTTTTTCGCAAATTTATCTTTTTAAATGATTCCGCTTCTGTGGTCCCTCCTACTTAGTATCGCGACGATACTAGTAGGATGAGCCTTTGAGTGTGGCAGATCTTCACGCCAAGCTCGGGCTGGCATAAAATTTGCCGCATTGCAAGGGTGTATTGGCCATTTGGGAAATTTTTCGTATCGCGGGGATTAACTAACGGCCTCATCTACACGTACTTTACATGTGAAGAGCGCTATTAGCTACGCGCGCGATTGGAAGCGCGTTTTGGACGGGCTAATCCCCGTATTGCATCAGGAGTTATGGATGCGCGTCCAAAACGTGCGTCCAATTGCATTTCAAGCCATGCGCGGGCCGCGGTGCACGGTACTGCATCGGCCTTGCTAGTTAGACCCTGAATATCAGATTTATTTATTTAAAATTTTTTTGTACACCACTTAAGCAATGTAGGTCGATTACGGCAGTTCACAGAAGGTACATTCCCAATAAAAACAGAGCTAGCATAAAAACATACATTAAAATAAAGTAATAACAGAAAGTCACGCATTCAAAACAAAGGGAAAAAGAAGACAATGTTTCGTGGTACTCATGGGGGTGACAAGGATAGGGCGGCTCAAACAAGGCCAGGTAGAGCTTAGTCTGCTGTTGCCTGCCTGTAAGCGATGGTGCATAAATAGGTTTTTAGATTTTTCTTGAATTCCCTTGTATTCGTCTGAAGCCTGAGGTGATCTGGAATAGAGTGCCATAGGATGAGACCTGCCACCGAGAAAGCACGACATCGGGTGAGGTCAAGCCTGGCAGATTCTACGTAACCTCCAAAAAAAACCCCACTCTGCCTTTCATTTGTCCCCCAAGTCCACATCTGGCAATACTCACCATAGCAAACTTCTTGTTCATCATCATCTGCTCAGCCAGAACGGACTGATTGTGGAAAAGGTGCGGCTGCATGTGACTCCACATGTGGGGGAACCACCAGAATTCTCTGACGTAGGAGAGGAGCAGGTCGTCTCCCTCGTCCTCCGCATCGGTACCTGGCGGGGGCAGAAGGCAGAACTCTGGACGGTGCAAGAATCAACAGGTCACAGCCGACTGGTCGAGTCGTGTCACGTGGTCAGACAGCGTTACCAACCCCCCCCCCGGGATCGAGAACCTGAGGAAATGATTTGGGGAGTCTGCCGCTGAAGTAACGTCGGGGAACGCTAGGTATTTAGAGGCTGACATTCAGCGAGCCAGTAAGCGGGGGGGGATTATCCGGGTAACACAGCTATAGCCAGGGTAAGTGTTCCACTAAAGGTACCCGGGTAACTTTATACCCAGCTAATGAGTTATCCAGGGAGCAGGGGAAAAAAAATATTTAAATCTTTGGGTGTTACCCGGATAAACCCTTTGACTATCAACCTCTGAGCGGTTTTCTCATAGAACGTAAAATGGAAAAACCTCTTTAATATATCTGACCTGGGTAATTTTCTACATTTTAAGGATATATTTAAAGAGTTTCCCCGAGAGAGTGGTGGAAAAGGACTTCCAGTGGAGATTATAGGAGCCAAAACTAATTCAAGCCCGCATGGGACAGACAAAAAGGGACTTTAGCGGCAGAGGGAGGGAGGGAGACTACCAGTTATAACGCAGCAGGCAAATATTAGTATCGGTAGGGAGTGTAATCCTAGTCTCCTTATCCTATCAGACCACCTACTCCTGCACTTCAGCAGGACACTGCTTTAAAAAAAAAATAAAAAAAATCTAAGGGTAGGAAGAAACATCCCTCAATTTGGCAGACACACAGACTTCTTGGCCCTGCTCCATAAATCCAGAACGACCAAGCAGATTCAAACTCAGCCCTTTCCCGGTTGGTCCCGAGCCAGCTCGGGGACACGGCTCGTTTAGCAGAATTCCGACGACGCTGGGTGACAATAACTCTTCTGCTCATTCACAAATGCTCTGCACCAGTAGAAAACTCGCATGTTTGCCTTCCCAATGGAATATTGCGTTTATCAAGGGGGAAATCGCCTCTGAAGGCATCATTACTTGCAAACTTACTGGGATTTTTATTTAAAAAAAATAAAGGCCGAGGCAGGGAAATCCCTTAGACAATCACATACATGTAAGCACGTGCCCTGTGCATGCCACCCTTTCCGCGGCACACAGTGTAACACAGCTATGCCTGTATCCCACCCTACGTGATCTATGAGGGCAAAAACCAGGAATGCCAGGCAGCACGGCTGAATCTGCTAAGGGTTATTATAATGTGGCTCTTGGATTCACCTAATTCTATCCCAATGCAATCTGATGGGGGAGGATGACCCCTTCCCCCTCTCGTTCCCTCTCTCTCTTTTTAAGCCTTCAGATCTCCCTGTTTAAGCAGAAGCTGGCCCTCGTGCCTTCCTCCCAGCCGACAGTTAATTTCTGCAGGGGGTAAGGGAGCGACGGGCTACAGCCGTTAACTGTGCAACACATCTCACCACTGTTAAAAATCTTTGTGATGGAGATCCCTTGCCTGTAGCGATGGTCTCACTACGCAGTGATAAAATACTCACTTTATAAATAGTAAAATCAAAAACACATTGGCATGATAGACAGAGCTGTAAAAAAAAACAAAAACCCCCAAAACATCAAGATTTTAGAGCTGCAAGGGAAGTCTGAATTAACATCAAAAGAAGGCTCAAACGAGAGATTTCAATCCCTAGGGCAGGATTTAAGGAACCGGGCAAGCCAAGAGTCCCTTTCAAAACAGTCGCTGAATTTCCTGCAAACTTCTGGAAGGGAAACATCGCCACAGAATCTTCAGTAAAAATCTCCACACGACTCCCGCCCGTGACGGCTTAAGTTTAAGGGACGAGCCCAAGCCCCTCCGGTGCCTCGGGGACTGGCGTTCTGGCTCTGTGGAAGGTTTCCCCATCCCCAGGGTCTGCAAGAAATTCCATCCTCGGGCACAAAAGACACCACCGATTTCGAAAAAGCACACATTTCGTTAAAAAATCTGCCCCAAAACTGAAAGTTCACAGGCACACACTGGGCGCATTCTCGTTTTTTACAGGAATGACGTCTGACGCCGCTCAGATCCCCCGCTCAAGGCGGAGATTTTTTGTCTTCCTCTGTTTATACCCAGCCAAGAAAGTCCACTAGCAAGTATCAGGTATTAGGAAAGGCAACGCACTCTTCAGACCCCGTGCCACCCCCATCGCCGCTCTCCTGCTGAGCCAGCACCGCGTCCTCTTACCGGTATGGAAGAATTTCCCTGAGTAGCCCAGGTTGAAGGTGAAATTCGGGATGTGAGTGCGCAGTTCGTTCTGGGTGTCAAATAAAGCCTGCAAGAGGGAAAAGGAACCTGTCATGATCAAATGGGACCCAGTCGTCTAACTCCCCCATGTGAGCTCTGGAGTATCCCAGGCCTCACACTCCCATCCTCTATAGGCTTCAGGACCCTCAAGCTTTTGTCAAGATCGATGGATACAAATGATCGACGGCTGATCTAAAATATCCCTCACGTCATCACTTTGGCTTCTTTTTGGAGACGGGCTCTGCCTTTCCTTATGTAACCGCATGACTTGTATTATTCATTCATTGCGTTGTATATCTATCAGTGGTGGCTGGTAGGCCACAAAATAAGTGGTGTGACAAGGTGACATCTCCCCCCTTCACGTCCTCTCATGCCCTCTGCCCTGTCCATCTCTCTCTCTACTGCTCCCCACCCTCATCCTTATTTTTCTTATGGTGGCATCTCTGTGCTCTGTATAAAGCTGTTTCCATTTAGAAGAACAGGCATTTTGGTGGTGCAGTTGGACCACTGCATCTTAACCCCAGCCAGCACCGATATCTAGGTTTACCTCGTACTGCCTACAATAATCAGCACTGGAGAAAAATAAACATATGATTATACCTTCACATCTTCAACCTTCATACGAGTGCCTTCCTTGCCCACAAAGATGTCATCGATATCCACCAGGACGTAGCGGTCCAGGGCAAGAGAGAGTCTCTTGCCGGTCAGGAAGGAAACGGCATCCACAAACACCAGCTTGTGGAGCCAGAAGTTCAGGTTGTTGCCAAATAGCACTCTCTGGATGCCGTCATGGAGGCCCAGGTCCTGAACCACGGTGGTGTGCAGCGCCGCATCCACGCTCATGTGCGGTATGGACTCTGCGGACTTGGTCTTGGCCAGCAGGACTGGCTCGTAGGTGGAGTGGTTGGACTGGAAGACCGTCCAGTCCTCACCGGGGAGCAGGCCCTTCTCCACCTCACTGGGGCGGGTTATGTACAAGAGAGGCGATTTCGGATTGATGCTGCAGTCCTTCAGTCCCAAGTTGGAGTGGAGAAAGAGGGGGAAACCTTTCAGCTGAGCACTTAATAAACTGTTTTCATTGGCCTACAAGAGAGAAAAATACAACTAATATGAGGTGTCTTCAGCTATAAGAGAACCTGCAGGAAAAAAAAAAGTGCCAGACAGAGAGAAAGCGTGTGTGTGTCTGTGAGAGAGAGAGAGATTAAAAATAGCCAAATTCCTGAAAGGATATGTGGGAAAGAAGGAAGATATAAGCAAAGAGAAGAGATGTCAAGTGTAAGAGGAAACAGTATACAATACATATATATACCGGTATATATTTTTTTTCCTGCCTTTTAGCCACGTCAAAGCAGATTACAGTCAATCCCTAGATCAGCTCTGTAGCACCTCGCCAGTAACTGAGGGAGCTGGAAATCACTTATAACTGTGCTGCTGCCAGAAGCGATTCTAGACAGGTTAGAACGCAACAGAACCCAGGGGCAGGAAAGTTCTAATGGGGAAGCCGTCCAGACGTCTAATGAGAGGCAGGGCAAGGTTCCAAAGCCACTCGCCCGGGGAACCCTCCCTGCGCACGGGCGGAGCAGAAACTCTCTACTTTTATCCCTGGGATCTGGGAGAGGTGGAAATTCTCCTATTTTCAAACCTACGCCGTCCCCAGTCTCAGCAGCGACGTGCGCCCTTGGGGCAACCTTCAAGGGGAAAAGCACGCGCGCACCTTCGCTCCGAGAACTGGCGCAGCATCCACGAGGGAAAGCACCGGCAGACTCTGCAAGAATGCGGACGCTTGTGAATAGTTCCCCACCACACACGAGATTTTTTTTTAGCTTGGTTTGTTACCAAACCATCTTACTCCACAATAACGCCGAGGTGCTTATTTTATGGCTTTCCTTTCTCCTATCAGCTACATGGCGGGGGTTTCTCTCCAGCTCCCAGCACCTGACATGTTTTATCCATGGCTTGGAGGCATCCATTTCAGATCTGTAACATCCCTGGCTGCTGAGCCCGAGGTATGCAGGGAAGATGCAGACTTTCCGCATTATCCCGTTAGGCATTTAGGCAGCTATTTTCAAGCAGCCCACGTAAAGACAGTAAAAAACGCACACAAGTTGCACCAGTTTTATAAAGCACACAAGTCCACTTTGATAATTATCCCACCAAATCTACCCTCCAGAAAGTTGTCCCTGCTATTTTGTACACAGAAAGGTAAGGCATCCTCTTAAACCCACCCCAGGAATGCTTATGCCCAGACGTGACACATGCACGTAAGTTTACTCACACATTGCGGCGGGGGATTTTGCAGAAGGCGGTTATTTTCACGTGCAACGTTTGCGTCCTAGTTAGGGCATTAACTTTCCCCTGCAGCGTGAGGCAGGATATGGTTTGGCAAACAACTTTAGACGCAAAATGACTTTTTTCTACTTCCATGAGCAGGTCCCAATACATTGTGCTTCTCCCCCTTTCCCCTCCATCTGCTTTCGCTTTTCCCCATGCCAAGCCAGAGCACAGGAGCAGCAAAAAGAGCCACAAAACTCACAGATGGAGAATCACACACACACACACACACACACACACACTGTAATGTACGCAGCCAAGGTATGAGTGCACATGGCAAGCATGTGCTGATGTGGGAAGGTCTGAGACCGAAGGCCAGGTACCTCTAACCATCTTTGAAGTAGACAAATCCTCCTCAAAGCATGGTCAGACAGCACTTTATTTTTTTTTAAGTTTAGAATCGGCAATAAAGCAAAAAAAAGTGTTCTATCAAAGTTGTGCATTTAGTAAATGTTATAGACAACAGCAATAGACCAATAGGCAAAAGGCAATAAGCAAAAGAATCCTCTCCCATCAAATTAACACAAGGTGTCCACCAAGGATCCTCCTTCTCATCCACCTCTTCAATATTTACCTCCTACCCCTTTGCCAACTCCTCTCTGACCTCGGCCTCACTCACTTCATTTACGCAGATGATGTGCAAATACTCATCCCCATTCATGAATCCCTCTCCAAGGCCCTCAAGACCTGGGAAGAGTGCCTCACTGCCATAAACCTCCTCTTCACCAACCTACACCTGGCCCTAAACGCATCGAAAACCGAGCTCCTCATCATATCCGCCGACCACAACCTCGTGCCCTCCCCCACTCCATCACCTTCTCACAGAACATTCGAGACCTCTGTGTCACCATTGACAACCAACTTAACCTAAAAAAAGTTCATTAACACAACAATAAATGAATCCTTTTTCAAACTTCATGTCCTCAAAAAAAAAAACTTAAACCCCTACTCCATCTAAATGACTTCTGCACAGTCCTGCAGGTCACCCCCCTCTCTAAAATTGATTATTGCAACTCGCTACTCCTTGGCCTCCCCACCTCATCCATCAAACCTCTCCAAATGCTGCAGAACGCCTCCGCCAGAATCCTTACCAACACCCGCAAAACTGACCTCATCACCCCGGTCCTCAAAGAACTCCACTGGCTCCCAGTATCTCACCACATTCTCTATAAAAACCTCTCACTTACACACAAAGCCCTTCACACAACTGTAGACATACACTGGCTAAAGGATTCCTTCCGCTTCTCTACCTCCAACCGACCCACGAGAGCAGCCTACAAGAGGAACCCCTATTACACCCCCACCTAAGAACAGCCATCTCAAATCCATAAAAGACAGAGCCCTGTCTATTGCTGGACCCTCCCTCTGGAACAGCATGCCCCCTGACCTCCGTCAAGAACCTTGCACTCAGATATTAAAATAATAAAAAATGCAAGACCTGGCTCTTTAAAAAGGCCTTTCCTCAATAATATCTCTACTCCACCTTTTCTCCCCCGCCCTCTAACAACCCTCCACACGAAAAATAAACTCTCCTCCTAATCCCTCCTCCAATTTTATCTCCCCCTCTCTTCCCCCCTTGCCTCCCCCCTCCTCCCCTAAAGCTGCTCAAATCCTCTTTACCCACGTCCTTTATTTTGTATTGTATACATTTTTCCTTGCCTCGTCTTTAATAACCGCCCTTCCCTCCTTCCTTTTTCCCCCACGTCCTTTTAACATTTAGTAGTCCATCATAAAAAAGTATTATCCTACATCCGCTATTTATATATTTCTCTTTTGGACTCCCCTTTCATACAGTCACAACAATGCATTATAATATACTCGCTATAATTATACTATTTTCCGTTGACTCCCTTTCCTCCAAATTGCTTTTCTCCCTGATCCATATATGTATTTGCTTTATGTTCAATGTAAACCAATATGATGTATACTATTTTCTGTTGACTCCCGTTCCTCCTCTCCCTGTTCCATGTATTTTTTGCATTATGTTCTATGTCAACCGATATGATGCATCTACGAATACCGGTATATAAAAGCTGTTAAATAAATAAAAAGGTGGCTTTACTGCATGCCCAAGTGACCAGCATTAGCCAGTGAAACTCCTCAAACGAGGAACCCTTTCCATCTGCTGCGAATACTACTTGCTTTATTTATTAGCCACAGTTATCAGCGCTTTGATGGCAGCCTGCAGTCTGCAAAGAGAACCCGCTGCGACCGTAGAGCGCCTTTTACCTGGGGTGGCTGGGACCAGCCTCCTTCCAGATCATGGATTTCGACAGCTAATGCGGGAGTTTTCCCAACCCAAGAATTTCAGATAATGGGAGGTTTTTTTCCAGGAGGCCGACCAATTTCCCTGTAATAGAAGTTTGGGCGGATAACGGAAGACAGGCCCGCGAGTTTTTCCAGATCATGAGAGGATTTCTTTTTTTTGGGGGAGGTAAGGGGGGGGGGGGGAGGAGAATGAAATTTCAAATGTCTGCAGGTGGTCGCAAAGTCCACGGGGACATGTGTGCATCCTCTCTGTAAACCGCCTAGGGTTCAGGACTACTGAGTGTGGTGGTTCTAGGTATTTGTTTTGTGGTTCTAGGTATTGTTCTTGATTCCAATTTCTGTATTTTAACTTTTGTATCCGGCACTGGGCCGGACCAATACATTAGGCAACTGACAAATAGCCCCCTCCAGAACTTTGCACCTGCTATTTCTACAGACATTTTTTTGTCGCTGAAAAATAATGGGCAAAGTTTTGAAAAACGCAAAAAACTACACACGTCGAATCCTCTTTGCCCTTTCCTTGCCTGCAGAAAGGCTGCCACTCAGTGCAGGGGAAAAAAAGGAACTTTCACCTGCGAAATGCTCTTATAAAGATGCAGTTATGCACTGCCGTTCCCTACCACTTCTACAGTGCATGCAGCACTGCATGCTCCAGAGGCACACAAGACACCGCTCCTTACAATTTAGTCAGGAAACATAAGAGCATCCTCTAGCTGTGTTATTCAGAGCTTCAGCAGGCATTAGTTTGCTTTAAAAACAAAAATCTTCAGCTGGGACGCAGGTCTGCAGGGAAGCTGAGGTGGAAGGCGAACATGCTAAGAACGACTGATAATAACTTACTTTTATTTCCTTTCACCGACTACCAGTGTAGGCTTTGTGGTGAATCTGAGTGCAGGGATTGCCCTGCTGTACATTTACTGTAACCACAGAACAGCACTGACAGCATGCAGGGGCTTAGGCACCACTGGGCACCAATTCAGCAGTATTTCTCCCTAGAGTGGGGCCATCCTCGCCTATTCTACCTGTCTGTCTCGCTTCACTTGCTCACTGCTTCCCAGACTAGCGCTGTGTACACTGTCAGCACGCTAGATACCAAGCAAGCAATAATAAGCTGCTGACAGGAGTAGCACCATGCCAAGTACCGGCAGTTTTCTATAGAACTAGATGAAAAGCAAGTTCTGTGCCAGTTGTTTTACGCAGCGCACACCTGTATGGCCCAGATGTGGTGGACCGAGTTAATTCAGTGAAAAGAGCGACATAAGTGAAGAGAAACTGGTGTGTGTGTGTGTGTGTGTGTGTGTGTAAATGTGAGAGAGTGAGTGAGAGTGTGAGAGAGTGAGAGAGAGAGTGTGTGTGTGTGTGTGTCAGGGGGGTGCAGTCAAAGCCGTTATTCTGGACTGCAAGCAAGCTTGTAAAACAGGAGTGCATGCCACACACCATAGGCTAGGACACCGTGCCATACCCGTTCCATCTACTGACTGGGGGTTAGGGTCAGCGGACCGTGCTCAGAAAAGGCGTTTCCTTAAAGTACCCCCCCCCTCGCAGCAGCCACATTGCAGGATTCCCCCACTCTGACTCGAGACGCAGCAGCCCAGGTTACCGAAGGCACCGAGCAGCTCCCGCCAGAAGTCTGCGACCGGCCGTGCGCTGAACTCCTCGCCATGTCTCACCCTACATCGCAGAAGAAACGTTGGCTATACATCCTTCCAGCAGGAGCTTTCACGCTGCTGGGGCAAACCCAGCAAAGTGGAAACAAACACTGATTTATTTTGCTTCCAAATGATAGCTCTCTGGGGAAGTTAGGGGATGCCTCGATTAGGGATTTTTTTTTTTTGGATGCTGGGACAGACAAGCCTTTTGGGCGGCTCCCAAAATTCACAGTATTATCCTTGGAACTAGTGGCTGCTATACTGTGTGTTGCTATTACAAATGCGGGTGTTAGGGTGGAGGCTGTAGGGCAGAAGGGTTTTTCCAGGCCCTGGTGTGGATGTTTAGCAGACAAAAAGCCCAGCGCATCTATGTAATGCAACGGAAACCAATAAAAAGAAAAGAGCAGCTAAAAAAAACAACACCTCCCTCTTGACCTGCGTTTGCATAGGCTATTTTCAGAGAACCCTTCCACACACGAGACTAATTACTCCACTACTGAGTTCCGTCTTCATTAATCTGCTTCACTCCCTGTTCCAGCCAAAGTGAGAAACTGCAGCAGGAATAAAGTCGGCTAAGTTTCCTGCCGCGCTCACCCTTAATGGCGCAGGCGGCACCAAAACTTCACGGATGTCTCTTCAATCCTGTACTCGTCGCTCCTGAAATTGCCAATCCATGGCTGGCGCTACAACTCTGGGACTGGGACTAGTTACTCCAGGCTTCATCTTCAGGGTTGGCCGTGCTCTGCCATGCACAAGTCCCAAGTTTAATTCTCTGGCTCGGCTTCAGCACCCCCAGGCCGGAGGGATTGGGGGAAGCAGGGATGGAAAATGTCTGGGCGCCCAAAATTTGGCACGTGGCGCCTGCTGATCCAGGGAGAAGAGCTACTACTGCGGGAGGTCCCGCACAAAAAGAACCATTATCGCCAAGGGAGACCCAAGCCCAACACAGCCCACCCCTCCTCCCCAAATGGTCTGGACTGCCCCTGCCTGCTCAGAAGATGACAGGTTGGTGAGGAAGAGAAAAGAGAGGCCAAAAGAGGTGAGCAAAGGGGGGGGGGGGGGAACCAAAGAAAAAAATACCCCAAGCAAAAAAAAAAAAATATATAAAAAAACAAACAAACCTAAGGAAAACAAAATCTGAAAAGCAAGCCCAAAAAAAATAAAAATATGAAAAAGGCAACACAAAAACAGACAAAAAGAAGCCAAAGGAAAGATTACAAGGAACAAATATTTTTTTTGCCCTGGCACCTACAATTTTTGGCTGGCACCCAAGTTTGCAAAATATTTTTCCAGATGGTCCTTGGCCATCACTCAACAGCAGCACCTAGTGGTCGGACTTAGGGTAAGCCACAGTTAGCGGCCCCCCCCCCCCCTCAGCCAGGGACTGTCAGTGCAATGGCTGGGCAGAGTTTGGAGGGGGTTACAAAATAGGATTAACCCCCATTCCTTGCCAGGGAGCTGCAGATGGAGACTCACAGTACCGTAGCCTAACAGAGAGCGATTCCAACTGACCTGGTGGCACAAGAGGAGGAATCCGGTCCCCAAAACTACCCCTCACGTTCCCAAGTTCATAAGAAAACACAAGTAGTGGGGTCTAGCGGAAAAGCGCATTCATGACCCTGTTACAGGTGGGTGCGAAATAGAAATTAGAGGCTATGTAGGCATGAAACGAGTATTCCGCGTCACGGCCTGGCGTCTCCTACTCCTCCCCCCTAATCATGCGAGTCCTAGTGCAGTGCCTCCGCCTGTTGCTATGGGGATTAAAGTAATATCACCTATTAAGCATGAACCTTTCATACTCGGGCAGAGATAATGAGCAAGCAAGGAGAAAATGATTAATCTCACTCATAATTAAGGAAGCTTAACGAGCACTTACAGGACGGAAAACAGGTTTACTGTGCGTACAATGTGCATAGAAGACAAATATATTTTTTTAAAGTTGTTTCTAGTCTCTCTCTCTCTATAAAGATAACTAAACCACTGAGGACAAACCTTGCCAGCCAGGTTTTCAGGATAACCTCAATGTATATACAGGAGCTAGATTTGCATTTAAAGGAGGCAGTGTATGCATATATATATCTCATGCATATACCTAGACCATGGGTTCCTTCCATGAGCGCTGGACTGTCACCAGGACGACCAGCACCCTGGCAACTGGGAGAGGGGGGACGACCCATCTGTAAAGTTTTGGTTGCCATGTTGAGGAAGGACCTCCCTGGCTGACCCAGCCCCTACCTAGTGACTGTATAAAGTGCTCATAACACATCCTACTGCTGCTGCAGAGCCAAGCAGCACTGGCACCCCGCCCCCACGGAGAGGCACGTTGGCGCCTACCATGCCTACCCTCTTCCAATCTCACTTAGGAACCGATTCATTAAGGGTTTTCTCCCATGCTGTGCTTATGGGAAATAGATGCTTAGTAAAATCGGAGCCTGAATTACCTAATGCTCATGTCCCACGAGACTTCTGTCCAATCCTAGTTTTTTTTTAAGCTAGTTGGTACAGATCCGTATGAACTGCAAATGGAAAAATCAGCTGTGTAGCAAACCACCCTATAAAATGGGATTAGGCTGGCAAAGGCTCTTTTAGCTGCTCGCAGACCCTGCACAGCCATTTTAACGGAGGAAAATCAACTTGTGTCTTCCCCTTCATGTCATATCAAACTGAAGGCAACAAGCCTTAGGCTCGGGAGCAACACATGACTCATGCTTAAAAATTCATAGATGAGCTACTGAGCAGACCGGTCATCCCTCAGAGCCAGTCTCCACTAGGGTTACCTTCACCCCCACCCCCATGTACACACAGGCTGGCTTTGCCCCACTGCAGTGCAATTCTGATTTGCCTAAGAAAACGGGAAGTACAATTCCATGCATGCAGTGGGGAACGCCCCTCAAAATTAGATCAGCCTGATCAACTTGAGCTAAGAACGTAAGAGGTGCCATGCTGGGCCAGACCAAGGTCCATCGAGCCCAGCATCCTGTCTCTGACAGTGGCCAGTCCAGGTCACAAGAACACATCAGATCCCCAATGGTTGATCCGTTTCTTGTATCTCACTCCCAGGGCTAAGCGCTGGCTTTCCCAGGTCTACCTGGCTAATAACTTTTCCTTCAGGAACTTGTCCAATCCTCTTTTAAACCCCAGTATGTTAGTTGCCTTGACCACATCCTCCGGCAACAGATTCCATAGTTTGATTTTTCACCGAGTGAAAAAAAAAATACTTCCTACAATTTGTTTTTAACCTGCCGTTTGCTAGTTTCATGGAGTGTCCTCTAGTCCTTGTGCTGTTTGAAAGGGCAAAATAACCGTTCCACCCCACTCATGATTTTATAAAAGTCAATCCTATCCCCTTCTCAATCATCTCTTTCCCAAGCTAAAAAGCCCTAATCTGTTTAGCTTTTCCATGCACTTGTATCACCCTTCTCTGTACCTTTTCTATGTCTTTTTTGACCTGCTGGAGATGATAACGTTTTGCTCTCCATCCCCTTGTTTCTCTTCACACTTCTCTGCATTTCTGCTTTTAGAGCTGGCTACATCAGAATGCCAGGTTTAAAGGTTTGCAGGCCAGCTGTATGCCCAGGCACGTCAAGCTGCCCCCTGCTGGCAAGCTCATGTCACCTGCCATGCTCTGGAAAGGCTTTTAAAGAAGTATATTAGACGGATCATATTTCATAAATGCTTCATGCTGCCAGCAGCCTTTCTCTGCCAGAAGAACAAGAGCATATCATTGCCAAAATTAGAAGGAAAAAAAGGAAAAAAAAATGGATGACAATCATATTTAAATTAAATTCAAATAGAACCAAAAAAATAAAAATAAATAAATAAGCTGTCACGTGTTCCCAAGCTGAGATTATTAGAAACAGGAAATGTACAAAGGCTGCTGGAGATGAAGTCGCCCCTTTGCCACGAGGGGAGCTGCACATGAATAGGGCAGGATTTATCGAAGGCAGGGTTTTCCATCCCAGTGCCGGAGGCACACCTGTCCCAGTCGCGTTTTCTGGATCGCCAGAGTCAACGCGCACGACGCAGATCTGCATGCATTGGGTCACCGACGCATGCAAATCTCGCTCCATGCATATTCGCTACAGATACCGTGAAAACCCCGACCGGTTGGGTGCTCCTCTGGGACGGGACGGGAGAGTCGCCGCCCTACGGTTTACTCCGGTGCAAACGATGCTCCAGATTTAGCAGTGAAAGTGGAAACGGGAGCAATGTCTGCACTGCAGCAAAACGGGGCTTAAACCTGCCCCGTAGGGAGCAGGGATGTTTAGGATCGGGGTTCTCAGTCTGGTCCTTGAGAAGCACTCACCAATCAGGCTTTCGGAATAACCACAATGAATCCGAACGCAGTGGAGGCGTGCATGCATCTTTATTGCGGATACCTTGAAAGCAGGGCTGGCTGGCTGGTTCCCAGGATTACATCTGTTACACCAGGGATTCGTGTTAGCACCTGTTCTACGATGCCTGCTCATTTTTCCTTTTTTAGCTCTTTATCACATTCACAAATGGATTGAATATCTGCCAGTATGAAGCCCACCTCTGTGCTCCTTGACATCCATCTAGCAATGTGAACTGAAGTGATTAGTAACTTTGTTACCTGAACTGCGGTGTATAAAACTGTTAAATAAAATAAATAAGGCTACTAAAAATGGCTACTGTACTTGCTCCTGCTGGTAACCTCATGAGGGTCTCCTCCCAATACACTTACAAATAGCGCTGGTCCACCTTCACATTTAGAAACCCTCTCTTCACAGACATACACTGGATAATGTTTGGCCCATTGCCAACATACCAAATTTGTTTTGGTATGTTGGCAATGGATTTTTTTTTTAATGCACAGTCCATCTTGGATCCGTGTCAAGCTGGTTTCAGGCCAGGGTACAGCATGGAAGCTGTGCCTCTGGCGCTAACAGATGTGATCCAAGGAAAGACAGATCAGGGATTGGAGTCCCTTGTGATTGTAGCCCTTCTTCTACTAGGGGGTCACATACAGTCCCAGTCTTTACTGCCCTGGGGAGTGGATTCTCCAAATGGAGGGTGGGGAGGAGAAGGAGGAGGAAGAGGCTAAACCTCCAGGGCCCAAGGCTTAGAGGTGAACCCTCTTCTCTGGGAGTACTTGTTGTTAACTCTGTGTAGATGCAGAATAAAGAGGTTGGACACTATGGCTGGGTGTCTCAAACTAAAAGTTCGGTAGGTCTTCCAAAGGGATCAAGTTTCACTAACTACACTTGTCTCTGATTACATCCACCTTTTTTCAAGCTCTTCCTCTCTCTGTAAATGTGTCCCTGAGATGTTCCTACCCTCCAGAACTTGGACTGGTAAAGTATCCCAGAAGGGCAGGAGTATCCTAGGTGTGGTGGGATCCCTTCTCCAACTGTACCCGAGATCCCGGTCTTCATCCAAACCTCCCAAAATACAATCCTCATCCTTTCTTCCTAAGTGAAGACTCCAATAGGGGGGGGGGGGGTTTTTCGCCAGTTGATATGAAACTTTACTCCTGTTCTCCTCTCAAAATGGTAAACTTGGCTCTCTCGGACTAAAAGGTCCTGCAGTAAGGAAAAGGTCAGCACCTCTCCTTTCCCAAACTACTGGGCAGGGAAAGGGGAAGCAAAAATACTTCCGCCCAATTCAAAAAGCAAAACTCTTCCCAAATACTAAAAGCCAAGGTGCTCCTGTGGTGAGTCAGCAGTGTTCCCTCCACGCGTGGTGAGATGGGCGCCGCAGGTCTTCTCTACCCCTGTCCTTTCAAAGGCAAGGCTCTTCCCTACCTAAGCCAGGACAAGGGATTCCCAAAACTGAATTTCTAGGAAAATAAGTCACTTGGCTCAAAAACCTGGAGGTAAACCCTACCAGATAGTGGGTACTGAACAGGTGTATGCCCCCTTTTCCCTACGCCTCTGACCGTGGGGGCTAGAAATAGAGACGAGGGAACATAAGAGAAACATATCCTACCCCTTCCAGAGCAAGCAAAAATGCCGCACTGTTCTCCATCTACAATTGCAGGGTCCTCACGGGAGGTGCTGTTCTGTGCCCCTCCTGTCTCCTAAGCAGGGGGTCTCTACATAGTGCCTGATTACTCAGCAGCATTCAGTACAGAGAGCTGTATGTTTCTTCTCATCCCCACTCGCCCTCCCACAGAGGTGATGATTGCGTCCTATGAAACATCCCCAGCCCTGGCTGGGGATGACCAGAAGGGACATCTCCCCAAGTCACCTGGTGATTAGTTATTCATTGGGCTTTTCTTCCAGGCACTTGTCCAAACCCATTCGGCCAACATGTGGATAGAAGAGCTCAACCGGAGCCGGTCCCAACTAAGACTATGTACCGTGAGCCTTCGATTCACGGTTACCTCTTCCAGTTACAGCTCAGCCACTGAAGCATCACTTCGTCTAGTGTGGCTACCCGCACAGTCAGGCACACGGGGGCTGAGACCGTGTCTCCTCGCCATCCGGGACTGTGAACACCGGCTCTGCAGCACCCCAGCCCTTGCCAGTCTGAGGAGCAGACACAGAGTATGGGAAGCAGCGATGTAGCAGTCCCATGAGGTTACAGGGCTGTACTATCTTTGGATCAGGCTTACGTGCCAATAATAAAAAAAAAAAACAAAAACAGATTTTCCCTGAGAGTAAGACATTTCATAGGACTCTGGGCTGCAGTTTGAACAGCAGAGAAAGGAATTTACTTGAGGCAAACAAAGAAATACTTCATAGTCCAGTCGTCCTCACCCCCTCCCCGAGACGTTTTGATGGAACCCCTTTGGCTGGAATGAGCTGTACAAAGAGGTACCAGCAGCCTGCCGAGCAGTTCACACCTTTGGGGAAGGATGAATGGCGCTCAGCCATCCTGACCATCTTTGTGACAACTAAGCAGAGGGGGCCAGGTCACCTCTCTGGGCTCTTCAGTACTTCCCCCAGTGGCACCTTAAAGCAGCAAGAGCAGCTGCAACATGATTTTATTTTTATTATGCTGTTACTTCAAGCAACAGAATCATTAGCTTCCTTTTATAGTACTGGCATTTTAGTCTTGAGGGAATCTTGCTATTTAAAACGTGTGCCGGTTCCTCCCACTTGGCCGTGCCTAGCATTGTGGATGCAAGTGGAAAGGCGGGACCTCGTTAACGAGACCAGTGAAAAGAAAGCCAGAAGGTAAGGGAGACCTCGGGCACTCTAGTTTCTCTTCAAATGGAATAAACTGGAGGGTCGTGCTCCGCCTCTTTTTGACTGGGATCCAACCGCTGGGTCTCCTTTCGGCTGAGATTGAGAACCTGTACAGTATGGGGGGCGCGGGGGGGGGGGGGGGGGAGAGTCTCTGTCACCTGACCCCCACTGGGGACAAACCAGGGAGAGCAGGGGAAAAGCCACAGGCAACATCCAAGGAAGGGGGTCCTTACATCTTTGAACTTTTTTTTTATAGTTTTATCAAACAGGTACCATCTCTACCCAACTGCTTAATTTTCTTTCACCCAATGGCATCGTTTTTTCAAAATTTCTGTTGGCGGCAACCCTGTAATTCCCCTGAAGCACTGGGAGTAGCCATGTTGGGAAAAAAAAAAAAGAGTCACAAATTCCTTCACCCCGGTTGAATCATCAGACCAGTCCAGACTGGCTACGATGTCACGCGTGGCGCTACCCACACTCTCACTGCATGAAACAAGCAGATCATTTAATAAGGGCCAGTTCTGCTCCCGTAGCGCTCCATGCACCTCCTACCCTCCCCAGACTGACAGCGTTTTCAGCCTATCCCAAGGAATATTCATGCCATAAAACAGATCAATGTAAGGATTTCCTGGCTAGAGAGCGCCCGAGGACTGGGAACAGCCCCCAGGTTCCCATGGCAGCTTAGGGGTAGACTAAGAAAATTATGCTGCAGTTTTGGGTTTTTTTAAAATGAGGTGGCAATTTGCATATTAAATAATGCAAATTTTATTTTGCTTCATGTTCCTTATTGATCTCTAATGCGTCTGGGTAATTTATTTTGTCCTTATTAAAGATTTTTTGATGGAAGATGAGGGATCTTCATGATCAGTGCGGGGATGAAAGGGGGTGGGGGGTGGGGGGGGGTTGGCAGGGGGATGTGATCGGAAATGGGGGAAAGGAGAGGGAAGGAAGGATCAGAAGTGGAGGGAGGAAGAGAGAGAAGAAATGGAAGAGGAAAAGGGGAGAGGGGAATAGTTCTGGGATCCAGGACTAAAATCGGGGAAGGAGAATCAGGAAGGGGGGCTAGGGGACAGGAGTGGGTTTGCTCTCCATTGATCCATTGAGATGTCAACCATCTCTACTGGCACCGGTTATCAGGGAGGGCAACTTGCAAAGCTGTTTATGCAGGTAAAGTGGTGCCTCATACATGGATTGTGGGCGTAGACTTAGGCGCACATCAGGACAGATGTTCCGGGGCGGAGTCGGGCGGGGCCTAGGATTTAGCTGCACGATTTTTACTTTCGGAAAGTACATACGTAACTTCTGCTGGAAGAGGTACCGTGCAAATAGCGGGCGCAAGCCTGCGCAGCCACTTTTTCTCTGCATTGCTTCTCGGAAATGGGGAGCTTTCCCCCTTTGAACGTCTGACAAAGCCTGCGGGGTTAAAAAAAAAGCCACCCTCCGCACTTCCTTAGAAATTAGCCCCTTTACCGGCGCGGACGACGGGCTTCCGGGGGGGAACTGAACGCGAAAACAAAAATTTCCCCCCAGAAGCCAGGCCCGACTGGGCCCGTTTTACCTTGAAGAAGCCGATGACGCCTACGCCGTACTCCACGCAGTACTTGTCGAGCAGCTCCCGGTTCCAGGCATCCAGGTTCACGTACTTCAAGATGTTCTCGTAGACAATGAGGGCGAAGCGACCCCGGTCCTTGTCGGTCAGGGTGGGCATGTCCCCTTTCCCGGGGGCGATCTCCGTTCGATACTTGAAGCGGCTCGATTCCAAAATGGCCACGATCTCCTGGCCCAGCTGGGAGTAGAGGCTCTCCACGAACACCAGCACCAGAGGATCCGTGCGGGACGAGTCGATCACTTTCAGGGGCTTCAAGGGGAGCAGGCGGGACGGGGCTACCTTGGGCTCATCGCAGTCTGGGGCCAAGGCATCCCCCGAGGGCTCCAGCCCCCTATTCCACCCGTACAAGTAATACGCAGAGATAAAAACACTGAGAAGGCAAAAGGCAAAGAGCAAAAGTAGCACCACCTGCGGGCTCACTTGTCGGTAAACCCTCCGTACCCTCAAAAACACAGTCATCGTTGCTTTATACCCAATCTTTTTTTGTTTCCCCCTCAAATTGTTTAGTTAAAAAAAAAAAGGGGGGGGGGAGTGAGGAGGGGGGGGGGGATTAAGTTTATATTTTCCCTCCAGTCGTGTCCAAGTCTTTTCATGTCACCATGGCAAGTCCATTCAGAGTCCTCTTCCAGCGCGAAAGAATCATCAGCGTTCCGGTGATGGCCGCCCCCGCTCGCTTCCCTTCCGGCTGACCCTGCTCATTTCCATGCACCAGGTTGACGAGAAAGCAGGCTGTCTTACGGGGAAGACATCCATCTTGGCTTTTTCGTGGCTCTGCAGCGATTCCTCAGAGCAGCACATGCTGAAAGCGAGAGAGAGAGAGAGAGAGAGAGAATCAGTGAGTTACCCGCTCTGTCGTGAGTGGAGGCGGTGGAAGAGTCGCCGTCAGGCCAATGCAAAAAGGTGTGTTCCCCCCCCCAACGCACGGTTTTACCTGCAGCTGAATGCACATCTTGTGCACGTCAACGTTACTGCAGATGCAGGAAGGAGGTTTACGTGCGCTGAAAACCTCGAGTCACCGCTTAGGGCCCTCGCATGGAAATCCCATGCAAATGAGGACCCTGAGCAGTACTCCCCAGTGCAGAGAGAGAGGCACTGGGTGATAACTCGCATTTTCCTAGCACTGGAAATTTTACTCCTGGCCAGAGGTGGAGCAAAGTTTACCCAACGCTGAGGGGGCCTGGAAAACCCACATGGGTCCGAGCCGGGCCTGGCCTGTCGCCAAGTAACTGGACGTATCTATGCATCAGCCCCCTCCGGACCATAAGGAGCATCACTGAAGTCTGCAAAAGTGTGTCCGTGCAGCTGCTCCGTGCCCAGCGCAGAGCGCAAATCTCTTTCCCTGCTCCCCACCGGTCCAGTCCCTGTCACATGTTAGTCCCTGGCGCACGCACACACACACACACACACACACACACACATACACAAACACACACACACTGCTGCAGGTTTCCAACTGTGTCCTCACACCCTGCCCTGGCTCCTGTTGCCAAATGCTTTCCCTGACATGCACGTGCGTGTCTGCCCGCCTACACACACACACACCTCATCCCACATCATTGTGGCGCAGTTCACCCGCCTCTTCTGCCAGCTGCAAGCGAGTGACCGAGCTGCAACACCTGCCGTTCCCTACCTTCCCTGGCTGCTCAGTACTGTGTGGCCAGTGCTGAGGGATTTCCCCAGCCAGCGGTTAATGGTGAGATCTTGGTCACTCATGTATACGACCGAGCATCCCTCCCATGATCCCCCTTCCCCCCCCCCAAGTTAAAATACGCATTCAATCTGTGCTGAATGCACATTTTAACTCGTCATATGCACGTTTTAATGCCCGATGCATTAGTAGAGAATTAGTTTACTGCATCAGGAGTTTAAAAAAATGTAATCTGTGCATTAAGAAACTGTGCACTGGATTTTAACGCACAGATTATTGCATCGACCTGTGTGTTTTCCAGGAGTTGTCTATTCATCTTCACATCTCTTTTTAAAAATGAGCCAACATAACTTCATCATCCTCATCAACTTCACCCATAGCACCACTCTGTCTCCCGATGGAGTGGATTCTCTAATTGCAACAATCCCAGGCTGAAGCACGGGGCTGACGATTGCCATAAAAGACTCTCTCAATTGGCACTGAGGCCAGCAGCAAGGGAGAATGAAATTCATTAGTAAACAGGCATCTCCAACACAATACCATATCGTCCACCAACCATTAAACCTACCAGCCGTATTCATATGAGCAGGAACTCAATAAGAGCTCAAAAAGTTGCTGGCATAAAAAGAGAAGAAAACAGAAAAATAAATCAAGTTAGTGATACAGATCTAGTTTCCATAAAACAAATCAAGGGGATGAAATACCCTGTAAAATAAAAATGTAAACCGAAACTGAATGACGGTATACAAAACACGACAAATAAATAAAATAAATAAATAAAAAATAATTAAACGTCAAAAAATGAGAAAGGAGGAGGGGCTAAATGGACTTTGCACCAACTTCCTAGCCCATACCGCTCATGTAGAGGAGTTCCATCAGGTTTATTATTCTGCTTGGAACACAAGGACAGGATACCCCTCAGCAATGGCAATTGCATGCTGGGTCTTCATCTAGGAATCTTTTTGAACTTGCTTCTTTTCCCCGTCAGGAAAAAAAGTGGAAGGTGGAGGCTGCTGCTGGATCTGACCTGTACCTTTTTTTTTTTTTTTTTATTTAGAAAATTACCACAGCCTCTCACACTACTGCCAGTGCAACACCGTCACTCGACATCAAGCAGCCTGACTGCCTCAAAGACTCAAGGACACCTCTACCCAAATAAAAAATGTATTCAACAAAAAAAAAAAAAAAAAAGTCTAAAGAACAATAAGCATCTTCCAGCCGAGCTAAATAGTGCTAAGAAGGAAGCCATCAAAGCCATCTTTTAAAAATAGAAAGCAGGATAGCAAATTACATGTAAAATATTAATAAAACACGCCAAGAGAGAATTTGAGGGGAGACATGCAAAGCAGCAAAAGGCACTAAAACCTTTTTCTAGTACATTAAAAACAAGAAACCCATGAAGGAGTCTTCAGGATGACCTGAAGAGGGGAGGGCAGGGTACGTGAATTAAAAGGGTACTCAGGAAGGATAAGATCATAGCAGATGATCTTTACTCTGGAGGATGTTGGGGAGATACCCATGCCAGAACCATTTCTTACTAGGTGATGATTAAGAGGAACTGAATCAAATCAGTGCGAATCTTTGTAATCCACCTAGCATAAGAAGCCTTGATAAAGGTGGAATATAAAAAAAAAAAAAAAAAAAACAAAACTTAAATAAACAAATCTGGAAGAAACACTACAGTAAACTAAACAAACAAGTAGCAAATTGCCAGGACCTGATGGTATTCACCCCACAGTGCTAGAGAACTCAGATATAAAATTGTAGAGCTGCTACTGATAATCTATAATCTATCACTCAAATCTGCCTCTGTCCCTGAAAATTAAAGGGTAGGAAATGTAATGTCAGTTTTCAAAAAGTGCTCCGGTGTGACCCAAGTCACTACAGACTGGTGAGTCTGACACCAGTGCAAGGTAAAATGGTGGAAGCTATTGTTGAGGACAAAATTACTGGTCATATGGATAAAACGGCATAAGAGGGAAGATTCTTACAACAGATGTCGACAAAATGTATACAAATGCACCAGAAGAATACAGCTCAATTCAAATGATATATTCACTTTTTCCTCTCTCTTGGACCATCATATTAAGCACTACCTTCATTGCTTTACACATAATCATTGGTTCTTGTGTACCAACATTTTTTTGTTTTTGCAAATACATTTTTGTTTTCAAAAGCCATTTTATCTTGTGATATTTTTCTTAATGATTAGGAACCCCAAAGTCCAGAAACATGCTGCATCTACATCAGGGGACTCTCTCAATTGGACGGTAAACGGTTCTTCCACCATTGGTCAATAATATGTGGCAACTGATTCGAATCAACCGGTAGTGCTTAATACAATGGTCCAATAGAAAGGGAAAAAAAAGTGAATACATCATTTGGACTAAGCTGTATTTTAATGGGGGGAAGAGCCAGCATGGATTTAGCAAAAGGAAATCATGCCTATATTAGAATAATTTGAAGGTATGAATAAAGCATGTGAATAAAGCTAAGTTAATATCGTCATTTGGATTTTCAGAAGGCATTTGATAAATTCCCTCATTGAAGTCTCCTCAGGAAATTAAAAATTCATAGGCTAGAAGATTAGGTCTTACTGTGGATTGGTAACTGGTTAAAAGATAGGAAAAACTAGGGCTTAACAGTCAGTTTTCCCAATAGAACGAGGCAAATAATAGAGTGCCTCGGGGATATGTAGTGGGGCCAGTGTTGTTTAATTTATTCATTAATAATCTGGAAAAGGGAGCAATGAACAAGATGATCATATTTGCAGATAATATGAAAATATTCAGAAGTAGCTAAAACAAAAAAAGACTGTGAGGAACTACAGAAAGATCTTGCTAGACTGGAGGATATCTAAAATGGCAGATGATATTTAATGGAGACAAGTGCAAAGTTATACACACAGGGAAAAATAATCCTAACTATAGGTATGCAATGCTAGAAAGCATCGCTCAGGAAAAGGATTTTCAGCAAGAAGTTGAAATCCTCAGCTTAGTGTGTGGTGTCAGTCAAAAAAAGCAAAATGGAAAGTTAGGAATTAGTCAAAAAGGAAAGCAGAACAGAACTGAGAACATCACAGTGCCTCTCTGTGTAGATCCATAACTGCACCTTGGTTACTGTGTGCAGTTCTGGCTGACCCATCTCAAAAAGATACAGAAGAACCAGAAAAAGCTACAGAGAACGGTAACAAAACTGATGAAGGGGATGGGAAGGCCCCCCTTCCCCCCGCCTTATAAAGAGAGGCCCAAGCAGGTTCGGGCTCTCCAATATTGTCAGGGTGAATGGAGCTAGAACCGAGGACCCTGAAAGAGCAGAGGCTGGGAAGCTACGGAGGAGCCGCAGTCAGGAAAAGGCCGAGGGGATGTTTACCTTGCAGTTGCCAGGGAAATAGACACACCCTCGGAAGGTTCCATTCACTCAGCCCAAGGTGTGCCCTGATTGGCAGACCTGGTGACACTGAAATTCTCATACACACACACACACACACTCTCCCTTCAAATGCACATATAATTAACATCCTCGCATGTTCACTCTCTCATTCTCCCACGTGCACACCCACACACTCTCTCTCTCTCTCTCTCTCTCTTTCACTCTCATTCATTCCCTTCCTTCCCATCCCAAGTCTCCTGCTTCAGGTCCGAACAGATGACAGGACTCCTCCTGTCATCTGTTCCGGCCATGCCAGGCTGATGCCAGCCCTACTCTTTCTCCTGGCTGCACAAGTCCAGGTGACTTCTTTTTCTGGAGCAGTGCGTCACCCGTGCTTTTCCAGTGTTTGCCCAGAGACCTGGAAATTCCTTTAGTATTCTGGGGTCTCCAGGTGAAATCCAGAGAGTTCCTAGATATGCCGATGGACGACAATACTTAAGGGAGAGCAACAGAGACACGCTTCTGCCGATATAACAGGCTCCCAGGATACATCCTCCAGAACCTCTGCTTGCCTGACCTTATTCCGGCACTATGTTCAGCTCTGCAGTACGCCCCAGTGCTAGGCTTGCTTTTACTGGCCTTGGCTCAGCCTTTAACCAGCCATCCAGTCTCTTCAGGTACACCTCTTCCCAACACACCATTTTCTAGCAACCAGACGTACCCTGACAAGCTTATTATTAGGAAGGGAATGGTTAATAAAACGGAAAATGTCATAATGCCTCTGTATCGCTCCATGGTGAGACTGCACCTTGAATACTGTGTACAATTCTGGTCGCTGCATCTCAAAAAAGATATAGTTGTGATGGAGAAGGTACAGAGAAGGGCAACCAAAATGATAAAGGGGATGGAACAGCTCCCCTATGAGGAAAGACTAAAGAGGTTAGGACTTTTCAGCTTGGAGAAGAGACGGCTGAGGGGGGATATGATAGAGGTGTTTAAAATCATGAGAGGTCTAGAACGGGTTAATGTGAATCGGTTATTTACTCTTTCGGATAATAGAAAGACTAGGGGGCACTCCATGAAGTTAGCATGTGGCACATTTAAAACTAATCTGAGAATGTTCTTTTTCAGTCAATACACAATTAAACTCTGGAATTTGTTGCCAGAGGATGTGGTTAGTGCAGTTAGTGTAGCTGGGTTTAAAAAAGGATTGGATAAGTTCTTGGAGGAGAAGTCCATTACCTGCTATTAATTAAATTGACTTAGAAAATAGCCACTGCTATTACTAGCAACAATAGCATAGGATAGACTTAGTTTTTGGGTACTTGCCAGGTTCTTATGGCCTGGATTGGCCACTGTTGGAAACAGGATGCTGGGCTTGATGGACCCTTGGTCTGACCCAGTATGGCATGTTCTTATGTTCTTATGAGAAGAGATGACTGGAACGGGATATGATTGAGCTCTATAAAATCATGATAGGAGTGCAAAATGTAAATAGTGGATGGTTAATTAACCTTTCAAATAATACCAAGACTAGTGGACACTCCATAAAACTAACAGGTTGGAGAAAGTATTTTGCTTTTATCCACTCGGCAAACAATCAAGCTGTGGAATTTGTTGCCAGAAGATGTGGTCAAGGTATCTAATATGGCTGAATCTAAAAACAGTTTGACAAGGTCCTGGAGGAAAAGTCTAAAAACAATTATTAGCCATGTGGATTCTGGGAAACCCACCACTTATCACCAAAAGTAAGCAACAAGCAATGGATCTAGTCTTCAGGATCCTGCCAGGCACTATTGCTTATTAATTAATAGCAGTTCATGGATTTTTCCTCTCGGAACTTATCCAAACCTTTTTTAAACCCACTTGCACTAACTGCTGTAACCACATCCTCTGGCAATGAATTCCAGAATTTAACTAGGTGCTAAGTGAAAAATAATTTTCTTCAATTTGTTTTAAATATTACTTGCTAACTTCATGGAGTGCCCCCTAGTTCTATTATCTGAGAGAGTAATTAACTAATTAGCAGTGCCTATTCTCTAAGTCAATTTGATTAATAGCAGTTTATTAACTTCTGCAGGAACTTGTCTAAACCTTTTTAAGCCCATCTGCACTAACTGCCTTAACCACATCCTCTGGCAATGAATTCCTTAATTGTGTATTAAGGTAAAAATGAATTTTCTCTGATTTGTTTTCAATGAGTCCACCAGTTTACCCAGTCAGTCCCTAGGTCATCAAATCCTCCCTGGTTCTTCAGCCTGCACTCCCCTCAGTTTACCCAGACCCTTCACCGAGTCAGAAATTGGTGTTATTGTGACTTACACCCGATAAAAATCAAAAGTTAATGAGTGCAGGTAACAGCCACACATGTGCTGTTTTGCGCCGATTATAAGATCAGAAGTTATGCTGGCCCTGCCCCTATTTTAAATAGGCTCTGCCTGTGCCAGTCAGTGTGAGGTTTATAAAATAGGTTGGACACGCGGTTGGTCATGTGACAGATGCACGTTTCTTGGCACGCACATCTCTTCTAACTTGGCTCTATTCTTTCCATATTCCAAGCATGCCTGAAAGACATCAGTGGGGAGGCAGCTTTTTAACTTGCGGTGCTGGGTCATCTCAGACAAAATGTTCAGAATGCATTTTTTTAAGTTAAAGAGGTCTCTCGTGCTCTATTTCTTTCTTACCCCCTTCCTGCCAGGCACATAGTAACATGCCATTGCTTAGCTGGTGGGAAGATCCACTTCCCTCCCTCACTAAACAGGGAAAATTCCTGACTCTTTGTTTTGTCTATTTGTGTTCTGTTTTGGCCTTGAGAAGTTTTAATTCCATCAATATAGTCCAATATTCTATTTATCTGCAGTCATGTACTAACAACACATTTCTAGTGATGAAATATATGAAGTGAGTCCAATCAAAAGGCATCACCTCACTTTTTTTGCTTTTATGCATTAATCTTTATTTCCACGCATTCAAGTGGCCGAACACAGCAGCCACGCTACTTTATACAAAAATATCCCCAGAATCCAGAATGGATCTGGCTATAGCAGAGTTGCTTACCTGTAACAGGTGTTCTCTGAGGACAGCAGGATGTTAGTCCTCACACCCAGATGCAGTCTCTCTCTCTCTTTCCACCTCCAGTCCCTACTCCCCCCCGCTCTGCCTTCTACCCTCTTCCTCTTTCCCCCCACCACTCGCTGCAGGCCTCTCTGCGATCTCCCGTTGATGACAACATCTGCCTCTACCCTCTCGGTGACTCTCTGCCTCCCCCACGAGATGCTGACCCCCATCTAGCGAGGCCAAATGGTCCCATGCTTTTAGCCGATCGGGTTCTCGTTAGCCTCCTTGCTAACGCGACCCCCTAATTTAAATATCGCATGGCGTCCCCAAGGGAGGTGCATTAAGAAAGCAGGCGCTGATAGTGGGCCGAAGAGATTTTACAAACATCACAGCTTGACTATAACTATGTACGTGCCTTTTATTCCAAAGGGGTGTGAAAGGAAACAAAAAATGTATTAAAAAACCCCAAAAGGCATCCAGTGATTAAGATGAGACAACAGCAGAGTTGTGAACCGGAGGCGCTGATATTTTGGGTGGCCACAAAGTTTGATACATGCTCTAGCTTTTGTCTTTTTAACGTACGTTGGTTATTTATGTCATATGGAGAGTGGTATATAAATTAGATATGCAATGTAAAAGGCTGAATCAGGAAGTGGATTAGACAGAGACACCCCACAAGTCATCCCTTTACATTTTAAGCCTTCTCATCTGAACACGTGAAATAATTTCCACCTTCCTGATCTTTCCCGGGCTCTGGCTTGGGAGCACATGAGCTGCGGCTACCGTGGTTTAAAAAAAAAAAAAAAAAAGTGGTGAAGTTTCCTTGGCATTTCCATAGCTACCGGAGCATCTCTGCCATTACTGCCTGCACCTCCGCAAGGGAGATGGGCCTCTGCCCAGTGCGGGCGACTTTGATGAGTGGAGGGTCATCCACCGGCTCCACTTTTCTTTTAGCCTCACTGGCTTCTGATTTTCCTCTCAGACCAGAAGGAAGCAGGACCTGCAAGCCCATGGATGGGGCAGGTGGAGGTGAGGGCCAAAAGCATGGGACCATTTGGCAACACTAGATGGGGGTCAGCATCTCGTAGGGGAGGCAGAGAGACACCAAGAGGGTAGAGGCAGAAAATGTCATCAACGGGAGATCGCAGAGAGGCCTGCAGTGAGTGGTGGGGGGAAAGAGGAGGAGGGACAGAGGAGAGGGTAGAAGGCAAAGGAGGAGAGCGAACGGAGTAGGGACTGGAGGGAGGGAGAGAGAGAGAGAAAGAAAGAAAGAGAAAGAGACTGCACCTGGGTGAGATGAGGAGTGGAAGAAAGAGAAAAAAGCTGCATGAGGTAGGTGGCCACTCCTGCCATCTGCCCCTCCCCCTCCCCTAAAAATAAATTAGTGGCAGGTGGAAGGTGGAGGCAGGAGCAGATGGTGATCAAGTCCTGGAGGAATTCGTCACTGTCATACAGCAGGACCCAAGAGCAGCTATTTCACTGGGAGACGGGCGTTTCTTTTTGCACCCCCTGGAGGCTCCACTAGAGAGAGCTCCTAGATACCTACCTGCTGCATTCTGGAGAGAGAGTGTGCGCAGACACGCCTAGTGCTCTCTTTTACAGAATGCACTATAGCATTTGTGAAAACTAGAGCTTCACTATTATTTAGTAATTCAATTCACCTGACTGCTTTTTCCTGTCCCAATGTCACTTTAGTAAATAATGTCAGCTGTGCTGTAGCCCTCATAGCATTCACGGTAAAAATACAGCCGGCTTTAAAAAAAAAAAAAGGCGCCATAGCACTGCCACGGGCCAGCGAGAGCAGCACGGCCAGCAGTTCCTCAGCAAGAGAACTAAAGCAGCGCGGCCCCATGAAGTTGACAGCGTGGTCGACATGGCCGCGCTGCTGATTCTGCTGGGGCCATGCTTACCACACGGCAGATTTCGGCGAGGCTGCACTGCTTTGGAAGAGGAGCGCACCCTGCCCCGCTGGAAGGAGTCCAATGTTAGAGCTGGGTCGGCCCCATGGCCAGAAGTCGTTCCCCTGGCCGCAGGAACTAAAGGAGGAGACTGCTGCTGCCTGCTACTGTAAGGAGGAAGTGAGAGAGAGCATGTGTGTGGGAGGGTGAGAGAGAGCTTGTGTGTGGGAGAGGGAGAGAATGTGGGCGTTCCATGTGCCTGCTGTTCCATGACAAATTCAGGGCATCTGGAAATCAAATGTTCTCAGGTATGGATAATGGGGGATTTAAAAAAAAATAATCCTTATTTTAATTGTTGGGTGTCTGTTTTGAAATATTTTATTGGTATTTGGAAAATTGTTATATTTTAATTATTGAATTAGTTTTGAATTGTTCTTTTTATTGGTATGGTTTTACTAATCTTGTTTTATGAGGAATGGTAATGTTTCTGTTTTTTACATTGTTGCCGTGCATACAGAATTTGGCTTGATGCGGTTTCCAGTTCAGTTTTTGTCTGTACATTTCTGTTTATACTGTATGGTCTCTTTATTCTGTCTTTGAGAGTTTATCTGTGTTTTGCAAGTGTGACTGAACCCAGTTATTCCATTAGTGCATAGTTTCTGTGTAGGAATCTATACAACTTGGCTTGTTCTGTTTTCTTAATAGGGGGAGGAATACCATTTTAGGCCTGGTGTAATATTTGCAGTATTAACTTTCATACAGGCCCATACAGTAAACTCCGCGGGAGAGCCGGAGCTCTGAGGCGAGTGCCCGCTCTCCCAACGCGCGCGATTCTCTATTTAAATTAGGGCCCGCGCTAATAAGGAGGCGCTAGGGACCCCAGCGTCGGTTGTCAAACCCGTTGACAGCCACGGGTTCGGAACACGGACGCCGGCAAAATTGAGCATTCGTTTTCCAACCCGCGGGCAGATTTTTTTTTTAAGAAGATTTTTTTTTTGTTTTTAATTTTTGGGGCCTCCGACTTAATATCGCTATGACATTAAGTCGGAGGGGGTACAGAAAAGCAGTTTTTTCTGCTTTTCTGTACACTTGCCCAGTGCCATCTGAGATTAAGGCAGGAGTTAATTTCTGAGAGTAAAATGTGCGGCTTGGCCGCATGTTTTGCTTTCTGTATTGCGGGTGACTAACTAATAGGCTCATCAACATGCATTTGCATGTGATGAGCGCTATTAGTT
The DNA here is from genome assembly GCF_901001135.1 of Rhinatrema bivittatum. Lineage (NCBI taxonomy): Eukaryota > Metazoa > Chordata > Amphibia > Gymnophiona > Rhinatrematidae > Rhinatrema > Rhinatrema bivittatum. Next base: position 35,986,975 of record NC_042632.1, read on the forward strand.
TCGGGGGGGGGGGGAGGGGTTGACCACATGTTTTCCACGCACTATTACCCCTTACTGTATAATGGGTAATAAAAGCGCGTCAAAAATGGGTGGCCAAACGGGGACTAATGGTGCGGTCGGCTGAGCGCACCGTTCTGTATTGGCCTGATAGGTAGTGTTGTTGCTGTCTGAGTGCTGGCAGTTAGTGCTGTTTTGATAGAGAAATTCTACTTTCTTGTTGCTCTCTGTGGGTCATGCCCATGCCTGAGATGCAATACAGTAAGCCAAACAACCATATAAGTTCCAAGTGTCTCTTGCTTTTTTGGTTGGCACGACTGTAGTACATATTTTAAGTGATTTTTTACCTCATAGGACTGTGCTTTGAATGTCCTTTGTCATGTAAAATCTGTTATTATAAATGCATATTATTTTATTCTGTGTGAGGAGGGTGTGATGAGTACAAGGCTGTAAAAAGGTTTTCCCAAGAGCACCGAATACCCTTGCACTGGCCATTTTTTCAATTCCCCGAGGCCCACAGTAACACCTTGGGGCACATCCTTGCACATTTCAGAGGTAGCAAGAGCACTTTCGGTTCTTTGCATGGCACCCTGTGGTATCCCGACACTCCTGCGTTTGGATGTGTGGCAGCTGGATTTGTCGCTTTGCCCATTCCTAGTGAGAGTAAAGTTGGTACGAGTTACGCCTCCAGGCCGTTAATGCATCATTGTATTTAATAATGCATCTGTATTTTATCGATATTTATGGTATTATTTTGCTTGTTTGTAAACCTCTTTGGGTTGAGTTTTGTCCGAGGGAGGTGGTCTGTACAAACATTGAACAGAATCTCCCAACTCGTGGCGTCATATGTTGTGTAACGGGTGACGGCGCAGTTTTTCACTTGGCCAAAAGGTGCCAAATTGCCTGGGTAGGGCTCTGGAGTCAGGGTTTCAGATTTAAAAGCAAGGAAGAAATGGGGAGGGAGGAAGCGGTCAAGCATTCGGGGAAAACGTGCAGGCCTGGTCATCTCCAGGAGAGCATCTGGAGATAGCTCGATGAGGTACATTTATGTGGGGTTTTGGAGGGTAAAGTTTGGGCAATATTTGTTTCTTCTAGGAGATAGGGTAGGATGGAAATTTATCTTATGCAGGCTGTTCAATGTGGGGGGGGGGGGGGGTTAGGATGCTTTTGTATAATTTTTAGATGCAATGGTTTTTAATGTCTGTATTTACGGGTGATCACCACCATGGGCAGACCATGTGTCTGATTTGGCGATATATAACTTCTCACCCACATGAATCAATAAGTAAGGTGAATCTACACTGTTTTGATGATATGCGCTTATTTATTGACTCCCCACTGTATCTCTGTGGTATGTGTGTTTATATATCGCAGAGGGACAGTGTCTGCTGCATGCTCCATGGATATGGCAGAGGAAGTAGGAGGCCAGCCAAGTGCTTCAGGGGAGCTCCGGAGGGCAGGGCTGGCCCTGCTCCCCAGGAAGTGCAGCGGGGGAGGGGGGGGTCCTGGGAGCAGCCGTTGCATACTCCGAGGCAGCAGGGGAAATGAAGGGCGGACCTCATGCTCCAGAGAGCGCATGGGAAGTCCTTGCTGTATGCTCCGCCATATAGGGATGGTTACGTGCACTGGGAAGGGCCGCTGTATGCTCCGGGGCTGCAGCAGTGTAGAAGTGTAGATCTAATTATGAACCACAGGGAGTGCAGGAGCCGCTCATCTTCAGGACACAATCTCAGACAGCAGTAGCCGGGAACCCACTGCCTGCAGGACTGCACAGCTGCTAGGACCTCACTTGGGCTATTGTGGGGTAGGAGCTGTTAAGTCCCTCAGAGGTCAGACCTTGGTTTAAAAAAAAAAAAAATATATATATATAAAATGTATAATGTTATTTCCCGTTTCCTTTAGAAAAAGTGTATAGCTTCCTAGTAATGCTCTGTCCAAAGATTCCACTTCCAGACCCCCTTGACCCCCAGCTGCCCTCTGCTGGGGGCAGAAGCTAGAAAGTGGGTCCAGGTACATCCACCCGGCAGCGGAAATGTGGTGCATGCCCCCTCTGAACCTCCTTATTTACTCTTGAGTGTTAAACAGCAATGCACAAACTGTTAGGAAGTGCTGGAAGGGGTGAGCGGAAAATATAAACCCAAGAAAATGATTGTCCAGGAACGCTCTGCGTTTCTAGCACGCTATCCCCAGCTCCCACCGCCAGGCACGCAGGCTGGCTGTCCCTTCAGGCCGGCTCACAGTCTTCCCCCTGTCATCTAGCTGCACCTCAACAGGAACCCATGGGCTTTCCTGAGGGTCCGTGCATGTTCTCTGTGATCAAAAAAAGCCTGGGACAGGAACAGATAATCTCGAGTTACCAAGGAGCCGGGGGACTCTTATCTGGATACACAGAACGGATAACCCAAAGCAGGAGAACCAAGGTCGTTAGAGAAAAAACAAACAATAAACGCAAAGACGCGTGGTAAGCCCTTGCAAGAATTCTTGGGCCCCGACAGAAAGCAGCAACGATGTAAAGAAAGTCGCAGATGACAAAATAAAGGCATCCGAAAAGATGCTCCAAACGGTCCGGCACAACCTCAACAAGGCGTCGCGGAGAGCGTCTAAAAGGTAAATGGTTTCACGCTAGGTAGGCATTGCACAGAAAAGCCTCTCTGTCACTGATGGGCAACGCGTTAGTTACTACAGGAAATCTGAGGATAAATCAGAAATGCACCACTCGAGATCATTTCATGATATCGATACCGCTGTAACGGCAAGAAAGGATGTCAAGTGTAACTTGAATGACTGTGCAATAGAAATAAAGTTTAAAAAAAAAAAAAAAAAGAAGCAAAAGCCAGAGGTCAGCTGTAGTCTATGAGAGAGTAATGGGGCTGGAACGGAGGTCCTGCATTAATATTGTTGCATTATCTAACACCGGAACTGGAGAATGGGGATGAACAAGCTGACCGTTTCAGCTCTTTTAAAGCCCTATTTTTCCAAGGTTTTCTGTTTCATACACTCACAGCATCTCTTTTCCCCCCAAAGAGCTTACAAATCTCCAAGTTCACTGTATAAAACGACGAGCTTCTCATCCCCTTCTTTCATAAAGGGATAAAAAATAATAATCTACATACACAAAGAAAAAAAAAAAAAGCAAAAAGTTTCCGCATGGCTTATTTCGTTTGCCAAGCAATGCAACGCTCGGATTTTTCCAGATTTATACCATGGGAACGCTACATGAAAAAAAAAACGCTCTCTCTCTGGGCTGGACCAGCTCTTGGTATCTCTTGGGGATGAAAAAGTTGGTCCCATAACCAGGAACCGGACAGGAAAGAAGCCATGTCCTTGCTTTCAGAGCTGGTGTAGTGCAGTGCCTAGCAGCTGCAGACCGAGAGGAGGAGCCCGATAATATTATCCAGCCACAGCTGGATAAACCCAGGCACAGGCAAGTCAACTGATCCCACCAAGGTCACACAGAGTCAGTAAGAAGACTTCAAGCCAAGGGACCAAGATTTTCCGATGGTCCCTCCCCCCCCCCCCCCCCCCCCTGCATCTACCACTGCTTTCAGTCTGTGGCCATGAGAGGAAGCAGCAACCATCCCCTGTCAAGTCTGGTGGAAGCCTCAGGCCTTGTATTCGCAGGACGTTTTTGCGTCAAGAGCCCAGCAGGGCAGAAAGCATTTTAAAAACCATGATCCTTGATCTCTGGAGTGGCTGCCCAGAGGACTCTCACCCTTACGTTTCATGCAGTGATGCAGTGCACCGCACTTTAAAAAAAAAAAAACAAAAAAACTTTTCCATTGCATTTCCCCCCCCCCCCCCCAACACTATTGAACTAAAAGTCCATTATCTCTGTAACGTTCCCGATTCCCCCTCCCCCCTCCTGGCAATGCTAGTTACATGAGTTAATCAGCTGCAGGGGAGAGCATGTAATTGCATTCACTCTGCTCAGTGGATTGGAGATGCTTAGTCCACAGTTTATAAAGAGAGCACTCTTCAGTCTGATGTTCCCTGCTTATTGGGGCCAGCCTCCTCTACTGGATTGTTATTTTTTTTTGTCCTCTAGTCAGGAGCATTTAACAATCTTCCCTTCTTTCCTGGGAGGCTTACATGAGGAATGTTTGCAGGAAGACAGAGGCAGGTAGGTTTGGGTTAAACCTTCCGCAGTTCCCGGGATTTCCCACGGCACAGCCTGAACCAGTCCGGCATTTATTTCTGTTTAAATTAAGCCACACCTCGGTAGGTAAGAAGCCCTCAACCGATTATCTTTCCAGGTCGGAGAACTCACATACACCAAATTTAAAATCCGAGTCAAAGCTGGGAACGGCCCACCGTGCCGCGCAACACCAGTGTTAAACTATTTCCTGCCTGGGTGTTGCGCTGCTCAGGAACTTCACTACAATTTTCTCTCAGAATCAAGGGTCCGGCCTGGTTGATTTTCAAACCACTTGAGTGCAGTTAACTGGAAAAAAGCATGATTTATTGGCTTGTAAACTAATAATCAGTCTTTCTTTCCTCAAAGTATCTCTCAGGAATCGGAGCAGGAGATTCCTTCTACACCGTTGTCCTGCTAAGACCCCCCTGGGATCTGATTTCTTCTTTCTTAGGACCATCAGTCCATTTCTTTGGCTGGGATAAGACCAGATGTTGTGGCGATTATTATTATGGGTGGTCCTGCAGCTTGGAGAGTTTCCAAGCACGTTGTACTTTTTCCACCTTAAGACTGAAACAAAATCTGATCCCAAAGATGAAAGATGCTTTATCCACACGAGAGGTCATCATCCGCTGCCCCTCCTTCCAGACTCTTAAGGGCTAGAAAAATATATTACCTGTCTTGCAGCTGGGATTCAGTGACAAGAAGCGCAGAGTCAAGCATCTGGGGTGTAGTAATCCAAAAGATCTATAAGTAATGGGGGGAGGGAACGACTAATGTGCACAGACTGGGAGAGGGGCCTTGGTGTGATAGTGTCTGGCGATCTGAAGGTGGTGAAGCAATGTGACAAGGTGATAGCTAAAGCCAGAAGGATGCTGGGCTGCATAGAGAGAGGAATAACCAGTAAGAAAAAGGAGGTGATAATGCCCTTGTACAGGTCCCTTGGTGAGGCCTCACCTGGAGTAGTGTTCAGTTCTGGAGACCGAATCTCAAAAAGGATAGAGACAAGATGGAGGCGGTCCGGAGAAGGAAGACCAAATTGGTGAGGGGTCTGTATTAAAAGACTTATAAGGAGAGGCTGAAGAAGCTGAATATGTACACCCTGGAAGAGAGGAGGTGCAGGGGAGATATGATATAGACCTTCGGGTACCTGAAAGGTTTCTATGATGCACAAAATTCAAATATTTTCTGTTGGAAACAGAACAGTAGAACTAGGGAGTCACGAAATGAAACTCCAGAGGGGACACCTCAGAAGCAACATCAGGGAGAGGGTGTGGTGGATGCCTGGAATGGTCTTCTGGAGGAGGTGGCAAGGCCTGAAAACAGTAAAAGAATACAAAGGGGCAGGGGATAAACACTGTGGGTCCCTAAAGGCCAGAGGTTGGACATGAAGAAAAAGGGGTGCATGGGGGTAACCAGCATGGAGCGGCAGTTGCTACCCTTAACCGAAGGCATGGGGATCACTACCCTTAAGCCAATTAGCTTTCACTCTTTTGATGCAATTGCAGTGGCTTCGATGGCAGCGGGGGAGGAGAATTGGATTCAGACGACAGCCAACCCGGCGCCCTGAGAGTTTACGGTCCGGGATACGGACACGCAGACATTAGGGAAAAAGCACAGGACTGCTTCTACAGCCAAATCCGAAAGCAAAAAAGCACATTCAAGCAGCAGCAGCACCGTATGAATCATCAAGAAGGCGGCTCACCCCGTAAATCGTTGATAGCAGTAAACTTTAATATGGGTTTGACAGCGACTTGTGTTGATTGTTACTATTACCCTTAACAGAAACACGGGGGGGGGGGGGGGGTAACCTGCATGGAGCGGTAGTTACTACCAAGGGAAACTTGCTGGGCAGACTGGATGGACCATTTGGCCAGTTTCCGCCGCCATGACTATATTACTGTGTAAACTTTCCCGCAATCTTTCAAGGGGGGGAGAAGAAAGAAAGAAAAAAAAAAAGTTTGTAGAAAAATCGCTCCCACGGTTCTCCCAGCACAAAGCCTCGGCAGGAAAAAGGCACTCAGATTTCCTCAGGACGCCGGGCTTTTCAAGCTCTCTCTCCTAATCCGCGACGCCTGCCAAACAGCATCGCCCATCAGCGCGGACCCTCCTGTGCTGAAATGCGAGGGGGGGGGGGGGGGTCATTACCATTTCCAAACCGAATGGGCTCGCCCCCCCATCCCCCATCCGAACCAATGCAGGCCACCTGCTCGCCGAGGCGCAGCGCCTTCTGGGAAGCTCGGGGGGCGCCGCAGGCAAAGAGAGAGAGAGAGAGAGAGGCTTAAAGTTCTGCGCTGGACAGAATCACCGCCACAACAAAGTACGGGATTGTTCAAAATCTACTTACAAAAGGCTGGGAAAAAAAAAAAAAGCCAGATTCTTCTGACTTACTCCGCGCGCTGGGCTGGACTCAAGACAGAGCTCCAGATTGTTTTCCTCACTGCGTCCCTCTTCGGCCTGCCAGCGTCACGCTCCTCATTGTTACCCTTGGCATGCTGCACTCACAGGAACAATAGCCCAGAGCTCTCAGCAGTAACATTAGAAAAAAAAATAAATACAAAAAGTATATTCTGCGTACTCTTCCCTCCCTGTGTTTGCCAGGTTCTGTGGTGGGTGCACAGAGGAAAAGCACGTGCGCCCCCTTTCTCTGCCCCCCCCCCCCGTCTCTCCAGTAATACAAACAGGTACAGTCAAGTCTGCAGTCTCTCACCCGCAAGCACCCTGCCCTGGTCACGTGCATTTCCCTCCCTAACGCGTCACGCAGGTACAGACGCGCGCGCGCGGGGGCAGGACCTGCAGAAGGAAACCGCTCCACCTTATCACTCACTCTCCTATTGTACACCTTTCCCGGGCCCCCAGTCACCCCCCGCCCTGCAGCCTCCTCGCTCGGGGAGCCTTAGAGAGAGTGCAGGAACTTGCAGGTTAATTACTTCCTTATGCAGAAGTAAAATGACTTTCTAGAACGAAAGAACTCAAACTAATAATCAGATCATTTTCTAGGTTTTTTGTTTTGTTTTTTTTTTTAATTCAGCATCTCTGTAACATCTCCCCCCCCCCCCCCAGTTCCTGCAGCGACGGCCACTCACTAGGCCTGACTGTCCGAAAGGGGTCATCGTCTCCACATAGGTTGAGTCTGTAAATACCGTGACAGGAATTAACCTCAGGACGTGTTGCGTACAATCTCAAATGGACTGCTAATGCTGCTCTTAATGCTTGCACTGTGCCAGAGAGAGCGTCCTTCTGGACCTCCTATGGTGCAAGCACGGTTATAGAGCCTAACATAGCATATGACAGCAGTTAAGCACCAGCAGGCTCACCCGGTCTGGTGCGCTAGCAACCTGGGCAGGTGGGCTTGAAAGTTCGTTTTTTTCAGGCAGGTCTGCGGTGGCCCAGACAATTAGTGCTATTTCCGTATTTTTTCCTGCGGCTCTTTCCTGGCCTCAGACTGCAGCACAAGTAGCTATGATAATTCTATTAGTGGTGCCTTTCTTGTGTATTCCTTCCTTACCACAGTATCTGGATTTCTGGCCCCCCGAGTCTGTGCTGTGGTTCCAAGTTTCTGATCGAGGGGCTCCTGCCAGCACTGCCCCACTTGGTGAGTCATTCTCCGGATCCAGAAAATCCTGCAATAAGTAGCCCCGCGGGGGCCGCCAGGAGTCTCCCTCCAGCGCTACGCATTCCCATGCTGTGCTTTGGGAAAGATCTTTTGAAAACGAGAGCTCAGGCTGACTTTGGAAACCCTAACACGACGCGTTTCTGGAGGAAAAAGTCCATAAACCATTATTAAGGTGGACTTGGGGAAATCCCACTGCTTATCCCTGGGATAAGCAGCTTGGAAGCTCTCTACCTACCCCTTGGGGGATCCTGCCAGGAACCTGTGACCTGGATTGGCCCCTGTTGGAAACAGGATACTGGGCTTGATGGTCCCAGTATGGCAAGTTTATATCCTGCATGCTCCATTGTTCGCAGCAGGTTACGACATAAAGATACATAACAAGTACAAAATTAAAGAACACCTATTACGGAGGAAAGTAAAACATCAATACCAAATTAAATGACTGCATTTCCATAAACATGTGTACGGAGAGAAAGGCCTTTGATAGGGCTGGACAATCAAGACCTTGCAACGCCATCTGGAAGAGATGAGGAGGGGCTTTTTTTTTTTTTTAGCTGTGTAGTTTGGGACAAGAGATTAAACGATGGTACTGTGGTAACAAATTCCACAAATCGGGGACCTGCCATCGGTCACGCGTTTCACCAAGCCGGAGAGACGGCACTTCAAGCCGACCACAGTCAACAGAAGGCAGAGATCTCGCTGGGCGATATTAACGAAGGCTCGTGTTTAAAAAACAAAGGCCTCATTTTTATGTTCTGTCGAAACCTCAGGCTGGCATTAAAAGCAATCTGAAAAATAATTGGCAGAGGATTACAACCAAGAAAGGTCACCACCAGTCACTTTTGTGGGCAAGTAATTAGTAGTCTGCGAGCAACAGGGAGGGCCACCCAGAGGCTCCGTGTGGACGGCGGCCCTAGGCCACTGCGTTGCCCTCTTCCGAATGAGGTCTGGAAGGAGCTGCCTCTTTTCATATCCCTAATACACATGGGAGGAAGCAGGGGAAAACTTGCAATAGGGGAGCACCTGTTGCGTCTCCAGCAGCACGCACACACTTCCTCTCTCTTTTCTTACCAAAAGTTAACGTTTTCCAGGACTTTCTGCTCAGACGTCTCTGGCTACCATGCGTCTCGCCCGCTCTCTCACCCCCATACTCCCGAAGCGCAGTTCGACATCACTGCCTGCACAACACGGGCACACGAGTAGCAGTAAAAAAAAAAAAACAAAAACCTGGAAAGCAGAGACGCGTCGTCGATAGCCTCCACCACCTCTCCCCCGTTACCAAGTCTCCCCCCCCCTTTTCTTTTCACAGTCACCGGATCACCGATACCCACAGGTAAAAGACAAAAAAAAAAAAAAAGCAGACAAACAAAGTATTTGCCGCGCTCCCCACTGCGTCACTCAATGCACCCAGAAGCACCGGGCAGGCAGGCAGGCAGGCTCGGAGAGAGACAGAATGGAAAGCTTCAAGGACACTAATTGGCCACGTGGGATACGATTTTCCTCCCGAGGTGAAGGGGGAAAACTCCATGTCTGAGAAAATACCAGTTACTCCAACAGAGCCTCGGCAGCAGCAAACTTAAAATTGAGAGCACAGGACACCGAGACAGGGGGGGGGCTGGGAGGAAGTCCCCGATGCAAAGTCACGGCCCTTCGTTTTATAAGGCCCGGTCCTCAGGACGCACCCAGCCAGCCAGGTTCTCAGGATATCCACGAGGTATGTGCACGGAGACAGATGTGCATACAAAAGGAGGCAGTGCATGCAAATCTCTCTCGTACATATTCATGGTGGATATGCTGAAAACCTGACCAGGCGGGGGGTGTGTCCCTCCCCCCCCCCCCCCCCGAAGACTGGCTGAAAACCACCGCGCGCAGGCCTGATCTTTCCAGCCTTCCGAATCTTTAACAGGTACACGGCCTGTTGGCCTGCCCTCTCGCAAGGGCAAGGTAAGGCTGGCTGCCTTTTCACAAATGATTAACCAACCGGATGCCTGCAACCCAAGGGCCGAAGAGCGCCGTCCCCGTGGGTCGTCACCCAACTCCCCCTGCCCCCACCTGACTCCGAGTACCTCGGTGCAGCGATCCTCAACCTTTCGTATGCCAAGGACCGGCTCGCGACCTCTCTTAAATTCCATGGACCAGGGACAGCGCCGATGCGTAGGGAGGGGTGTCCCAGAAAATTAAAGAGCGGGGGTGGGATGAAGGATAAACTCCCTCATCCATCCGGTCTTTAGACTCACGGGTCAGCCCCACAGCTGGCTTGTGTCATTTTAAGAAGATAACTAGCCACTTTAAGAAAACTGTTTTCTAAAACGAACAACTTATTTTTAGAAAACAATTTTCTTAAAACTAGCTAGTTACCTTCCTAAAAATGACACAAACCAGCTGCACAGCTGATGTATGAGATTTTAAAAAAAAAAAAAGCCCCTCTCTCCTCCATCCACATCAACAGTATTGTCCTCAGGAAAAAACAAAAAAACCTTCTCTTTCCCTCCCCCATCCATTTAATAAAAAATCCTGCTCTCTCTCCCCCTCCCGAGTCAGCCTCCAGCTTATTCTACATCTTTCCATCTCTCACTCCTTCCCCCAGCAACACTACTACAATTAATACCTTAGCCCCATGGACATTTGATTCCAGTCGGGGCCCGTCCCAAGCCCTGATCTCCGGGAGGGGAACAACTGCAGCTGAATGTTAAAAAGCCGGTGTGAGACAGAGTCAGCTCCCACTTTGCTCTCAGGCCCCTTGTGGCCCTGTTTTCCTCACCAGCCCAGACCGGCAGATAAATCAGCCCGTGAAGTAGAACCGAATGCATCAATACATTCTGGTGCAAGGAAAGAGACAGGACCATTTTCTCTGCCTGTACTGTCCCTTTAATGCAAGCTGACAGTGACCTTTGGAACCACACAAGATAAAGGAAAAGTCACACCGAGGCTGCACATGTGAGTGAAAGCTGGATGGTCAGAATCAGATTAGGTTTGTAGTAAATAAAAATGTAACAAGGACAGAAGATTGCCATACTGGGTCAGACCAAAGGTCCATCAAACCCAGCATCCTGTTTCTAACCGTAGCCAATCCAGGTCACGTGTACCTGGCAGGATCCCACACCGGAGATCGATCCCATGCTGCTAACACCCAGAGATAAGTGGTGGCTTTTCCCAAGTCTATCTCGTTAATAACAATTTATGAACTTCTCCTCCAAGATTTGTCCAAAACCTTTTTTAAACCCATCTACACTAACTGCCCTTACCACATCCTCTGGCAATGAATTCTGGAGCTTAATTGTGAGTGGAGTTAAAAAAAAGATTTCTCCGATTTGTTTTAAATGTGCAACTTACAAACTTCATGAAGTGTCCCCTAGGTTTTGTATGTTTTGAAAGAGTAAATAAGAGATTCATATTTACCCATTCTATTCCATTCAAGATTTTATAGACCTCTATCATATTCCCCTTCAGCCATCTCTTTTCCAAGCTGAAGAGCCCTAATCGCTTTATCCTTTCCTGATAGGGATGCTGTTCTATCCCCTTTATCAATTTGGTCATCCTTCTCTGTACCTTTTCCAGTTCAGTTCTATCTTTTTTTAGATGCAGCAACCAGAACTGCAAGCGGTACTCTAGATATTATCTCACCATGGAGCGATACAGAGGTATTATGTCATTCTCCATTCCTTTCCTAAATTCCTAATATTCTGTTTGCTTTCTGATTGCCGCCATACACTAAGCTATGGATTTCAAAGTATTGTCCACGATGACACCTAAATCCTTTTCCTGGCTGATAATTCCTAATATGGAACCTAACTAGAACAAGGGGGAAAGCAGACAGGCGCTCAGCAGCACATGGTTCGGAGGGAAGTATCCTGGAAGGATACTAATGAAATGAGAGAGTTAAGGCATCCCAATAAAAGTAAATGTACTCCATGTGCCTATAAGTCAAGAAGCACCTGAGTTAGGAGATCCCAAATTATCCCTGTCAACTGAAAAGTAGATTAATACAAACAAATAAAACTCATAATAAAAAACTTTAAAAAATATATCCAAAGCAGGAAAACTGTGAGGGAGTTGGTTGAACGGTTAGATGATCAAGGGGTTAAAGGGATATTTAGGGAAGATAAGGCCATTGCGGAAAGACTAACTGAATTCTTTGCATCTGTGTTTGCTAATAAGGATGTTGGGGAGATACTGGTTCCACAGATGGTTTTTAAGTGTGATGAGTCAGATGAACTGTGAACCTGGAAGATGTGGTAGGCCAGATTGACAAACTGAAGAGTAGCAAATCACCTGGACCGGATGGTATACACCCCAAGGTTCTGAAAGACCTCAAAAATGAAATTTCAGACCTATTAGTAAAAATGTTTATTAAAATCATCCATTGTGGCCAATGTAACCACGATATTTAAAAAGGACTGTAGGGTTGATCTGAGAAACTATAGACCGACAAGCCTAACTTCAGTGCCTGGAAAAATAGTGGAAACTATTCTAAAAAACAAAAATCACAGAGCATATAGAAAGACATAGTTTAATGGAACACAGCTAGCATTGATTTACCCAATCAAGTCTTGCCTCACAAATCTGCTACATTGTTTTGAAGGGATTAATAAACCTGTGGATAAAAGGTGAACCGGTAGATGTAGTATATTTGGATTTTCAGAAGGCATTTGACAAAGTCCCTCATGAAAGGCTTCTAAGAAAACTAAAAAGTCATGGGATAGGAGGCGATGTCCTTTCATGGATTGCAAACTGGTTAAAAGTCAGGAAACAGAGTAGGATTAAATGGTCAATTTTCTTAGTGGAAAAAGATATACCTCAGGGATCTGTACTTGGACCAGCGCATTTCAATATACATATATGATTGGAAGGGGATACGACGAGTGAGGTGATCAAATCTGCAGATGATACAAAATTATTCAGAGTAGTTAAATCATATGTGGATTGTGATAAATTGCAGGAGGGCCTTGGCGAGACTGGAAGATTGGGCATCCAAATGGCAGATGAAATTTAATGTGGACAAGTGTAAGGTGATGCACATAGGGAAAAATATCCCATGCTGTAGTTACACAGTGTTAGGTTCCACATTAGGAGCTACCACCCAGAAAAAAGATCTAGGTGTCATAGTGGATCATACATTGAAATCATCGGCTCAATGCACTGGGGCAGTCAAAAAAGCAAACAGGAATTATTAGGAAGGGAATGGTGAATAAAATGGAGGATGTCATAATGCCGCTGTATTGCTCCATGGTGAGACCATACCTTGAATACTTTATGCAATTCTGGTTGCTGCATCTCAAAACAGATGTAATTACTCTGGAGAAGGTACAGAGAAGGGTGACCAAAATAATAAAGGGGATGGAATTGTTCCCCTATGAGGAAAGGCTGTTCAGTTTGGAGAAGAGACGGCTGAGGGGGGGGGGGGGGTATGAGAGAGGACTATAAAATCATGAGAGGACTAGAACGGGTAAATGTGTATCGGTTATTTATTCTTTCAGATAACAGAAGGACTAGGGGACATGTCAAGAAGTTTGAAAAGTAGCACATTTAAAACAAATCTGAGAAAACTTTATTTACTTAATGCACAATTAAACTCTGATATTCATTGCTGAAGGATGTGGGTAGGGCAGTTAGTGTAGCTGGGTTTAAAAAAGTTTTTGGATAAGTTCCTGGAGAAGTCTATAAACTGCTATTAATCAAACTGACTTAGGAAATAGCCACTGCTATTACTGGCATTAGTAGCATTGTTTTTATTTAATGTTTGGGTTCTTGCCAGGTACTTGTAACCTAGATTGGCCACTGTTGGAAACAGGATATTGGACTTGATTGACCCTCTGTCTAACCCAGTATCACAACTTCTTATGTTCCAATGTTCTTAACATCATATTACTACAATGGGTTACTTTTCTTTATGTGCATCACTTTGCACTTGTCCATATTAAATTTCATGTGATTTGGATGCCCAGTTTACCAGTCTCGCAAAGGTCTCCTGCAACTTCTCACAATGCGGGGATAGGGAAAAACCTATAGTACCTGAATGTAATCCGCTTTGATGTACCCTGTGATGTGCCGAAAAGCGGAATATAAAAAAACAAATAAAATAAAAATCTGTTTGTGATTTCACTACTCAGAATAATTTTGTGCCATCTGCAAATCTGATCACCTCATTCTGTTTTCTAGATCAGTTATAAATATATTAAAAAGTGCCGATCCCAGTACAGATCCCTGAGGTACTCCATGGTTTATCTTTTTCCACTGAGAAAACTGACCATTTATTCCTACTCTGTTTCCTATCTTTTAACCAGTTTGCAATCCACAATAGGTCATTGCCCCCTATCCTGTGACTTTTTATTTTTCTCAAGAGCCTCTCATGGGGGAATTTGTCAAAACGCCTTCTGAAAATCCAAATATACTATATCCACTGGATCACCATTATCCACCTTGGTTAATCCCTTCAAAGAAATGTAACCGATTTGTGAGGCAAGAGTTTCCTTGTGCAAATCCATGCTGGCTGTGTCCCAGTAAACCATGTCGTTCTAGATGTTCTGTGATTTTGTTCTTTAGAATGGTTTCCACGATTTTTCCCAGCACAGAGTCAAACTGACTGGCCTATAGTTTCTCAGATCACTCCTGGAGCCCTTTCTAAAGATCTGCATCACATTAGCCTCCCTCCAGTCTTCAGGTAGAATAGATGATTTTAATGATGCATTACAAATTACTAGTAAAAGATCTACAATTTCATTTGCTAGCTCTTTCAGAACTCTGGAGTATAAACCATCTGATCTCGGCAATTTGCTACTCTTTAGTTTATCAGTCTGCCCTATTATATCATCCAGGTTCACCATGACTAGTATCAGTTCTTCCGAATCATCACCATTAAATACCATTTCCTAAACAGGTATCTCCTCAATACCCTCTTCAGTAAACACTGAATCAAATAATTCATTCAGTCTTTCTGCTATGGCTTTGTCTTCCCTAAGTGCCTCTTTAATCCCTAAGTCATCTAACGGTCCAATCGACTCCCTCACAAGCTTTCTGCTTCAGAAATATTTCAGAAAAGTTTTATTATGAATTTTTGCCTCTATGACCAGCTTCTTTTACAATTCTCTTTTTGTTTTCCTTATCTAATGTACCAATGCTTATGCTTTTTCCTATTTTCTTCAGATGGATCCTTCTTCCAAGTTTTGAAACAAATTATTTTGGCTAAAATAGGCTCATTCACCTCACCTTTTAACCTTCCTTTCATGTCTTCTAATGCATGGAATACATCTGGTCTGGGCTTCCAAGATGGTATTTTTAAACAATGTCCATGCCAGATATAAGCGCTTAACCTTTGTGGCTGCACCGTTTAGGTTTTTTTTTTTCCTATTTTCCTCATTTTATCAAGTCTCCCTTTTGAAATAATTTAATAAGCCTCATTCTGTTACTCGTCAAGACTTCGTCTCATGGGCTTCCTGTGACAAGCCGCACTGCCAACTGAATCATCTCTCGTGCCTCATCGCTTCCCAAGCACGGAGTGTTTTAATCAAAGGAAGTCATTAAGAATTAAAAACACACTCACGAGATATGATGGAGAATATTGGTAGCTGGGTTCAGGGTGGCACCTCAGACAGGACTGCCCTCTGTCGTACACTTCTGTAGGACGCATCTGCAGAGCAAAGCCCGACCTAGCAAATCACAGCTTAAAATTAAATAACGGGGGGATAACTACTTTATTCTTTGGCAAACCCAGTCTCCACTCCCACTGCTTCCTTCCGACGTGGGGATACCACAGTTAGAACCGATCAAAGCTGCTCCTGATGACAAAAGGATATTACTGTGCCTACCAGAGACGTTTGCCATGTTTCCTGTCATATTAATGTCTTCCCTCCCCCCCCAGATCATGATGGCAGTATTCTCACTTTGAAGTAAATAAAACATTTTTTCCCCCCCAGGCAGTCCTGACATCCGGCGTCTCCCACCTTTGAAGGGATCGGATTCCGCTGACATTTCTTATGCTTCAGTGACAGAGCCTGTCACTACTTTCCCACCCCCCCATCCCCCTCTCGCCTGGGGAACAGAAACTGCCCTCTCCCAATCTCATGCTCACTCGGTAAACACAGTGTATGGAGGTAGCCTCGGCCCTCCACCCTACATTTATCCAAGCCTGCAAGCTCTCCCTTTGCTCCCCTTTCAACAGGTGCCACCTGTAGTATTTTCCATTTTTACCCTTCCTCTCTCATTTATTCCCTAAACAATAGAGCAGTCTCCAGTGGCCGAGAAAGCAGAATGCAGCTTTGTTTACCAGCCCCGCCCCCCTCTGTGCCAAAAAAACCTCCCCCCAGGCCTCTACAGAAATGCATACGTGCTTCATGCTTGGAACCGCACCCTCCCATGCATGTAATGTTTTTCGCGTGTGCGGCACATTGCTGTGGGCTGGGGGAGGGGGCTTGCACACCAGTCGGACTGTCAGACATTGGCCCCTGGCTGTGTCTCGCTGTCAGAGAGGGGGCTACACAAGAGCCTGAGGAAGAGAAACTGACTGCACACCTGTCGGCCTTCCTAAATACCTAACTCAATGGCAAGCGATGACAGAACGTAAAACATGCTCGGGGCAGATACGGGGGGCAAAAGAAAAGGCCAGGGAGGGAGATCTCCACAGATCGAGCAGGGTCTGCGGCTCTCACAAAAAAGGCAGGAGCAAGGGGTTCTTACTTGCCAGCAGCTATCAGGGTACCGAGCACGAATAGAAGATTAAGGCTCGTTTTCCTCAAAACAAAGGGGAATTCAACTGATGCATTTTGCAAAATCAACAGGAAGCTAATCTTCTGTAGCACCTGCTACAAATGTTCCTAGTTCCCAGCATATGAGGGGTGTTTTACATATTGGGGTCCTGCCCCTAGCTGTACCCATCCCTCTTTAAGGATGGGCTGGTTCAGGGTGGGTATATATTGTCCCTCTGAGCATGAGCACAAGGTCTTGCCTGCTCCACAGGACACAGACCAGGAGGAGCGAGAGGCAAGGAGTTTTGGAGGGATTAGTGGAGTTTTTGGGACCAGAAACCTGGAGGGAGGGTAAGAATCTCCCTTGCTGACAGGACTGGATGCAGGTGAGGGTCGGCGCCATGAACAGATGAAGTGGGGAGGGCTTTGGCCTGATTTTGTGAATTTTGGCAGAGTGGGTCAGTTTTTTGAGAACGGGTCCCTAACTAGCTAATGCTGGAGGGAGCAGATCAGTTTAGACCCCTCCGAGGAGAGGGAATTGTGGACACTGATCCAGAAGTGCCACATAGGAGGAGAACAAGGACACTGCTGGCCTTCTGGTTTTGATCTTCCTTATTCTTTTGATGACTTTTACTATATTGGTTTGGATATTTTTTTTTTTTTTTAAACTTCAGTAAAGATTTTTGCTGAACACCATATTCTGTGGCCTGTGTAAAGTCCATCGCTGAGTGTGATTTGTCAAATGTGAGTACGGGGATCCCTGCATCCAAGTGGGGCAGAGAGTGTGACAGACTGTGGGTACCCCGAAAAGACCCCCCCTTGCACCAGGGGCCCGGAGGTTTTCCTTCCCCCTCCCCCCGCCAGATGAACTTTCATTTGAATAGTTACATAGTCTATGTGCCTATTTGTAAACCGTTGCGACGCTATAGAAAAGTTTTTAAATAAATAAATAAATACATGAAGGGGGGGGGGGGGGGGAGGGAGTTAACTTCCTTTAACCCAAACAAACAATCTACCAGCCAAGAGAAAGAAAATAACAAAGTACTGGACCCCCTCACACTGCAGGCTTACTGAATCCGGCACGTGCCTCCAGGATCAGACTACCCGAGGAAGTCAGAAAGACAGGCCTTGCTCTTCAAGGAAGAAGATCATTGCATGAATACTCAAGGACATTTGAGATTTGAAGAATTCTCCACTTTCCCTACAAAACTAAAACTAGGGCCAGCCCGGAGGCTCGAGGCCGTGCCTGCTTTGCTGCCACACGGAAGACCTGGCTTCTGTGACCTAGATCTGCTGGGAATGCTGCAGAGGCGGCGCTTACAGCCTCCTTGTGGCGGGGAAGGAGTCTCAGTTATCACTTAATGGGGCCCAGATGTAAAGGGTTTGTGCTGCGGCCTCCAGAGGGAGCTGCAGTCTGTGGCTTCCCCAGCTAAGGACCATCGCTACAATAACTGGGCTAAGTGGAAGATTATAAAATAGGAGGAAAACTCTGAACGGTTGTGAGTGAAGGCTCAACTGCATCAGCAACAACGGGAACGAGTCTCCAACTGAGCTGGAAACCCTAAAAGAGCAGGCGGAAGCTGCCAGGACAAACTAATAATAAAAAATGAGAAAACACAGACTACAAGTCCATAGCTGCAAGGAAGAAAAAAAAACAGTACTGGCCCAGTCTGTCCCTTATGACAGGGCTCCCCAAATCTGGTCCTCAAGGGCTGCCAACTAGTGGGGTTTCTGAGATGTATTTGCATGGACTGCGGCCATCATATGCAAATATCTCTCTCCTGCATGGTCATTGTGGAAATCCTGAAAATCTGACTGGGTTGCTACCCTCAAGGGCCAGATTTGGGGAGCCCTGCGCCTTATGGTATAGAGCTGATTTACAACCCTGGTGACAAGCTAGGAAATCAATACAATCATTTTCCAGTAAATTAATCAGCAGATCAGGGGCTGCTGGGTGCAGCTACCAAAATCGACAGATACCAACCGGTCCACACAGCTGAATTATCACAATCTCATCTTAGGTATAAACAATAATAACGTAGAACTCTTTATATATTGTCAGCAGGAAGGCCGAAAATAATTGACATGGTTAGAATATCCCTGTTCCAAAGAGCTTGTAACCTAAATTAGAGCCCAGGGAGAATAAACTGACTGTGACCTTGAGCAAGTCCATGTGGTAGATGGGGAATCTGTATCAAGGCTTCACGGATCTGTGCTCCAACTGTTATGCCACAATGCCAGCCCGAGCATGAATCCTCTAACCTCGGGCCGTTGGGTCTTCCATACCTTCCCAAGAGAGCTATGCTGGGGAATTAGGGGTTCTGCCCAAGCTCGGCTTAGGAGGCCAAGCTCCATTAGATGACAATTCTGCAGGAAAACGGTAATGTCGACAACTTGGTGACGTGGAAGGTCTGACCTTCAGAGCTCTGCTTTATTAAGAAAAATTAACTCGACAGATGCCCTAAACAAGTACGGCCTGGTCATAGTGCTTGAGCAGCTCATTTCTGACTGCAAGGATCAGCTTCGCTCGTTTCTGGGCAAATGTAATAAGGTGCGCTTGGCGGCGGGCACATTTCTTTCTGTACTAAACGCCCTGTTAAATCAGGAATAAAACCGGGAGATTAGCACACGCAAAATGTGAGCAGAAACGTGAGTAAAACTGTGCGCACAGATTAGTGCTCCTCCATGCAAATCCCATGCCAATCAAGGCATTAGCTCTTACTACCTAATGCAGAGAGGAGCTGTGTAGGCTTAACTCAGGTTTTCTTAACCCTGGAAATGTAATTCTTGGTCAGAGATGGAGACAAGTTTCGGGGGCTAGTATGAGTCTATTGGGCTGAACCTGGAATTCATGTTGCAGGGGTCCTGGACTCAGGATTTATGTGCAGAGAACACTATTTGTACACATATTTTCTGCATATTAAATACAATTTATGCACAATGTGTGTATTTCCTTGATTACTTACCCTACCCTTTCAGCCCGGACTGTGTTACATAGCACTAAATCTTCCTAAAGCATTAGAATGCTTACTAAGTACATTCCAAATAACGCAATCCACCCAACCAGCCACTTCCTCCCTCAACTCCTATCCCCATCCCTCAACTCACAGACATGACTCGCATTCCCCAATTCTCCACCTCCTATAAGATAACCGACTCAATTTAAAAAAACAAAACATTAAACGTCCATTACTGAACCTCACCACAACTTTCCTCACCAATCATGGCTTCCACAAAAAGCCAGGATTTCAACAAATTTCTCCAAAAAGACAAAGTAAAGATTTGTGTGCACAGTCCATGTTTTATGCGCACTGACCACGGCTCTGTGCATACTGTCAGGTCGGCGCGCTTCCTTAAGAAACTCCCAATGCCTTAGCAAACCATTAGCTTTACTGCACTGGGAGTCAACCTTTTTTTAGCACGAGAGTAGAGAAGGCGTGTGCCGAACTTAAGCGCGTTTTTCACTCGCGTCTTATTACATCCGGGCCAGGGAAAGGCCAAAGTGACCAATAAAGAAAGCTGAGATGCAGCCCTGCAAAGCCGGCTCCAGCCCGTACAGGACAGCAGCACGCACATAAGCGCATCAGTCCAGCTACGAAAGCAGGCCCGGGCGTAGGTTAAAGAGAGGGGGTTCCAGGGGGAGGAGGAGGATGGAGGGAGTGTTTAGGCCAAGGGAGGAAAGCTGCATATACTTAGCATTTTGATAAGCGCGCGTGCGTTAATTTTCCCCTTTTTCGGCGCCTGAACAAACAGCAGCTGCCAAGCTCCCGGGTGCTTTTAACCCGCTGACGTTACACTAGCCAACCAGGAAGTGCCCTCTTTGAAATTAGGTGCAGTGGGGGCGTGTTAAAAACACCCACTGACTTCACAGCTACGTGGGCTACTCAAAGTTGCTTCCCCCACCCCCTTTTTAATTGCAAAATTGCATTTTCCAGATGAATATAAGGGACGTGGATGTAGTAGAGCCACATGGTTTAATCGGTCACCTCATCCGAAGTGAAGAAAGTGTTCCTGTACAATCCGAGAGGAGCATGGACAAGACACAGTTCGATGAAAAGCAAGCGAGTTGAATTTGTTCTGCCACCTCGTCGCTTGCCTTCCCATTCCCAATGATAAACAAAGAGCTGGCTGGTGCCAGTGACACGGAGGTCAGTAGTTTTCTGATCATTACTGTGGAGCAAGGCTCGGGGACATCAAACACGATGGGCAACGAGGCCGATTAACGTGCTGGGAAGGTTCATCTGGAAACCTGCTAGGATGCCAAGTAGCTGGTCACCAGTCACCTTGGTCCACAGATTCAAACCCAGCTCGGGTGGCAAAGTTAGGAAAATGTCTGGACTAAAACCCACTATCACGGCCCCTGTCAGACTCTGTGAAATGTGTTGGCCACCTGTGCCTAGATGTGCAGGAATCTGACAGAGGCTGTGATGGAGACGGAATTTTTTGGGGGCGAGAGAGAGGATGACAGCAGGCCACACGATCCCTTGTGCATAGCTACAGCACCCTAAACAACATGGCCTGCTTTTCTAAAAAGCTAATTATCCTCAATCAGTATCTCAGGATTGTGGATTAGATCGGTGGACTAGTCACCCTTTGTTAAAGGAAGATAAATTAGCAACTGTGAGCACACATCACCTGAAAAGGCCCTGCTCCCTCACCTCCAACCAAAGGAACAAGGCACAGCTCAACCTGGTAAACACCGAATCTCCTAAATGCTTAGCAAACAGCGTTTGCAACGGTGAAAGGATAAAGAGGTAGCAATGGCTTGAGTGTTGGGGTGGAGGAGGTAGGTGTCAAAGCTGTGAAGCTGCATCACTCCCAGTCTGTTTTCTCAAATAATTCACTCATGGGTTACAGTGAAAAATTAAATAATAAAAAAAAGGGGAATCTTACAGAATAAAGTGCATGTGAATTTCGATGCACAGAAATAAAATTCAAGAAAGGAGTTGTAGGAGATCGTCTTCATTTGTCATTAGCTTTCATATTCCCTTCATCAGGTTTGTAGGGGAGGAGTCAACTGGGGGCAAATTCAAACCACCGACCCTCCTCTTCAGCTTGGCCATGCTCCAGTCCGATTAGGACTTATTGGGAATACTGGAGAGGGGGCGGAGACAAGATTGCCCAAATCTGAACTAAACACGTGCACGCTCCATGGAGAAATGTCCCCAGGGGGTTTCACTCTGTGGGTGCCCCGCACCCCCTCCCCCGGGAATCCAATGATCAGAGTTTGTATTCTTTAATATTAGGGTTATGGGGCCGGCCCAATGGTTCAGGGGCGATGCTGTACGATGCCGGGATCTGGAGGGAAGCAGGGTTGGCGCCTCTTGGTTAGAGGACGGTCACTGGGAGGGGGGGGGATTAAAATAAGGGGAAACCCCCAGGATATTGGCTGGTTCCAACTGAACTGAACCCAGGATGTAGAAAGAGGAAGCTGCCAAGCCAGAAGCTTCCCAAGACTTAATTGCCAGAGCTGCAAAACCCCTGGGAGTCAGTTTGTCCAGGTGTCTGCAGCCCGCCTCTGGCCTGGGCAAAAGGATGAATAAGCCGAGCCCACGCTGAAGAGAACAGCCAACGCCACTGCTACAGCCAGGCTGAGTCAAGCGGGGTCAGCTCTGTGGATGCATGAGCACCCCCAATATGGATTAAACTCCTTCGCTGGGTAATTTGTGTTTTCAGCAGCCCCACTCGCTTTGAAAAGTTGACTCCTATTCCTAACGCCCAGGCGAAACAGAACTGGAGGGAAGACACCTGCAGGCCGATGCGATGCAGTGCGCGCGGCTGAGCGCACGACTCTACCGGCGCGTGAACGCCCGCGTCTGGACACTCGTCCCAACGCCCTCATGCAACGCGGGGATTAGCGTGTCCAAAATGCACGTCCAAACAAGCTGGAAGCTAACAGCGCTCATCACATGTAAATTCACGTTGATGAGGTTATTAGCTATTACTCCCAAGGCAAAAAAAAAAAGGAATATATGCACCCGAAGTGCACATTTTTACTCTCAAACGTTTACAAAAAGCAAAAAATGACTGCTTTTCTGTAGTTCCTCTGACTTAATATCGTGGCAATGTTAAGTCTGAGGAACCAAAAAAAGGAGAACAGAAAAAAAAATAATTTTAATTTTAAAAAGGAGTCACCGGCAGTCAGGTTAGGAAAAACGGCCGCTCGTAAAATTGAGGGTCCGTTTTCCTAACCCGTTGACAGCCACCTCTCCTGGGCGTCTGATGCCGAGGAGGCGTTGGACACAAAATTGTCCCTAGCGCCTTCTTTCTACTGCGGCAGCCCATTTAAATCGGATGCCCAGGAGAGGTGGATCGGCGCGCATTAGGAGAGCGGGCGTCACCCGTTTCCCCACAGGCAGATATTGCCTTGGCCTGTAAGAAAGGGTGGAGTAGCTGAAAGGGTGGGAGGAGAATCAGCTGAAGGGAAGGAAGAGGTGGAAAACAGCTGGAGTGAAGAAAGAAAAAAGGAAAGGGAAAGGAAGAGTCAAATGTAGGAAAAATGCAAAAAGTAGAAAAAGAAAATAAAAAAAAGCCAACCTAAAAAGAGCAGAGGAAGTGCCAAAAATATTTTAAAAATAAAAAATAAAACCTATACAAAAAGTCTGTGAAAAATCTTTCCTGGCTCCAAGCCATTTTCTAACTATTTTTCCACGTGCCCGCTCGTTGCCCAGATTTCAGGCAACCCGGCATTGCCTCGCAGCAATGGGCCCCTGAGCTCCGTGGGCAGCTGGGGCCGCTGCTCTACGTCAAGTCGATGTTCACGCTAGAATTTCTTTGTTAACGCCGGCGGGATATTTCACCTGCAAGTGTGTGCTCCAAGTACGTCCCTTTTTCAGATTCTGGCTTGGTAACTGGAAATGAATAATTAAGTTCTCTCTTATTTGTACAGCAGGCTGGGAAATGGACTCCGAGGGGAGATCCGCACATAGCCAGGCTAATGTACTGCAAGGAATAAGAAAACCGTGCACCACGGGCCCCAAGGTATCAGATTCACTTGTCAGAAGATAATCCAGAAATTCTCTCTTTTAAACGTTATGCTCAGTCAGGGTGGGAGCCAGCAAATCTCCAAATCCTTGATTGTCAAAGACCGCCCCCTTGCCAAAAACACTCAAATCTTTTCTGCAAGCCACCTCTTCTGCTCCACCGTGTCTTAATTGATAATTATCAACTGAGTTTATTTTATTCAACTATTTGTAATGCTGTCTTCCTGTCAGGAATGCCCATACTCAGGCCTCAAGGCTACATCCCAATCGGGTGCTCAGAATTTCCACCGTCAATATGCGCGAGGTCTACTTGCATGTACTGCCTCCGCTGTATGCAAAATAGATCTCGTGCATAATCCTTGACGAAATCCTGGAAAACCTGCCTGGCTTGCAGCCTTCGAGGACGGGGCTGTCCAGGATCTCTCCAATGAATCTGCATGAGACAGAATTTCAGGTAAACCGAGGTAGCATGCGTACAAAAATCGGTCCCTTGCGTGTTCATTGGTGGTATAGCCTGATAACCGGACCCATTTCCAACCCTGAAGGACTGGAGTTGGACACTTCTACCAGGCCACATCCACTTGCCCGCCCATCTTATTTAAAGCCTCCTAAAAACAAACCACAGTCAGTGCGGGTCGTCTTCTGGGCAGGGATCAACAATCCACTTGTACCTTGTATATTAGCTGTTGGAATATAGACAAACATGAGTTAATGATTCAGCAGAACATCAAACTCATGCTGCTTAGATCAAATTTCAGCTCTGATCTCTAGTGGTGAAATGCTAACGCACGAACCCTAAAACAACACCACAGACAATGTATTTCAGGGATAAAACTTGGGGGGGGGGGGAACCTGGTTTCTTTTGATCCCCGACTCTTCCAGCTTCTATCATCAAACACATTGTGCTATGTTTTTCCATGCTAGTGACGCTCATGACTTTTTAGTATGACTGGAAAACATTCAGCAGGAGATCAAAGCTAATTGTCGTCTTTCTCTCTCTCTGAGAAAGATCCATGTTTCAGGACAGGCAGCTCAGACAGAAGCACGGCTCCTGAGATCTATTGGTCTCTATGGTAGCACTGCTCAGTCATATCTACCTGCAAGAGTTCAGCAATATGCTAAGTTGTTATTAGGATAAGCAAAATTAGCAGCTGGTGGTGTTCAGGATTGCAGAATGTTGCTATTTTGAGGTCCAAACTTGTGCAGTATCTTCAGTGGTGCAGCCGTGCCCAATATCCTAAAGTTAGTCAGATCGATTTATCCAGGAAACTTTAAGGACAGGTGCATGGCCCGCCCGGAATAAGTTATATGGCTGAGTCAGCTCCTCCCTGGAACACCCGCCTTATCCGGCCAAATTCTAGCCGGCTACGCAGATATCCAGCTAGAATTTAGGCAGATAAGTGGCCACATTTTCATTTAGCTGGATACCTTCTCAGTTATCCAACTAAACGTGTTTGAATACGGTCCTCAATAGTACTAGCTTGGAAATCTGGTTGGGCCATTGTTGATTTGGATGGCTTGAGGGTAGTGGGTTTGGAAGGGGGGTGGGGAGGTTAAATAGGTGGAGTAGAAGGACAGAGGAAACATTAGATGGATCTTATGCGGAAGAGACGTTCTTATAGAAATGATATGGGGAGAATGGCTGGGAGCGAGAAAAACTGAAAATTGTAAACTATATATATATATATATATGTATGTCTTTGATCCAATGTTGGGTCTGATTTGTTTGTATGATGTTATCTTAATAAAAACTGATTAGATACTAAGAGCTCAGTCATGCCACGTAATATATGATTCAGCGTTCACATTTCCACTGGAAAGGAGAAGTACTCAGCTGAATGATTTGTTAACACCTCTACTCTGGCATTCTGTATTTCAGATGAGGCTTAATAAGTAGAAATATGGTGGGGGGGTTTCTCTCTCTCTCTCTTTTTGTCTGTCGTCTTCTGACATTCCAACATCTGAAAAAAACAGCAGGGGGACAGCAGACAACAACAGCAGCCTGACACTCACAGAGAGGCAGAGTGTGTGTGTGTGTGTGTGTTTTTAAATGGTCCCTGCCAGGCTCCTCCCTCTGGAAAGCACAGCATGAAATGGTACAACAAAAGGATCTCCCCCCCCAATAGATGCCGTCCTATCCCAGCTGCAACACTTGGTTTTATACCATGGTTATTCCAGCATGGACTGCTAGGGATCATTTTTACTTACTGGACTGGGTTTTGTCGAGATGATCTAAGGCAGAATGGCACAGGCCGGGCTTCGTTATTCTGCTGCGATTCGTTTAGGATTTTTAATATATAATTTTCTATCCATTTCAAATATAGTTTTCGGTTGCCCACTTAATTGACTGGTTGCTATTTCCTTCTTTGTATGATTTTGTCAGTGGGGCTTTCTATAGTATCGCATATTAGACAGGACCATTATGTGCTTTATCCCCGGAAATTCACAAACAAATAAGCAATGCACAAAGGATCTGGAAGGATAGGAGGAAGGAACTAAATTGCCATTATTATTATTACTACTACTACAATGATCCAATTACTGCAGGATAGACTAAGGACCTGATATACTAAAAGGGTTTTCTCCTTTTACATCTACGACAAAAATGCTTATTGCTTCTGGCCCCTAAGGCACAAGGAGACAAGAGTCACTAGCCCGAGAACATACAAAAAGGAAAAAGGGATGGGCTCCTGGTTCCTAGCCCCTTCTCTCACAACAGATCATTCCCCATTCTTTTCCCACTGCTGAAATTAAAGCCCCTTCTCATTTGATTCAGTTTTTGCCACGGAAGTGCGACGTCATATCCAGGATTCTGGCATCACTGAGTTAATCCAGCAGCAGGAAAAAAAAAACAAAACAAAACAGAAAAATAACAATTCTCCAAGAGAAAAAGGGTCTGTTGCACTCAAAACGCTTAGCCAGGGGCAACGGCAGACATGAAATATGATAAAACCTACTCTGAAGTCAAGCAGGAAAGTGATCAAATCTCATATCTGCATTTAGTAACTTTCCGAAGCATGGCAGGGAATCTTTAAATCATAAGCCTTCGACACATCTTTTGACCTCCAGGCGAAGGTCACTGGAGGAATTCTGCGACTCTCCTCGGGGCTGAGAAACATTCCGTCTGCTCCAGGAGGTACCGTAAGTACATGTTTGGCCATGTTTCTCTACCTCCCATCCAGTGGGACAACCCTACTCACAAAGTACAGCACCTTAACCGCAAACTGCCTCGAAGTAGCAACTTGCTTGCCTAACACACACACACCAATTTGTTTCCGACTCCCTTCGTCCAGCACCACAATTAGCCAAGCAGTTTCAGCTATCAATACACAGCATTTAGGCCATAAAGGGGCATTCAAAAGATCTCCGACAAAACCTTCATCTGACTGGGTCATTCCATCAGGAAGTCGGTGGGTGAGGGCAGCAGCTACTGCAGTACTGGATGGCAAGACGGAAGCTCCCATCAGACCAAAAGAAGTAGAAAGTGAAGTGTGAGGACCATGGTTATCAAAACCCCTAAGAAAGCAGTGGGGAACACGTCGGCCTTACATAAAGCTTTTCCATAAGAAAAATCTTCATTCTGCTTGGACACCGCACCTTTCGCTTGATTGGTTCTTATGAACTTAAGCGGCCATTGTCCACTTGGCAGAGGGCAGGCCTTCCCAAAACCACGCTGGTAGCCCCACCGGCCAGTCGGATTTTCAGGATATCCCCAAGGAGCCTGTAGGCGGGAAATCTGCATCCTTTGGAACCCCGATTGTAAACCAATCTCTCTCCTGCATGCTCGTTGCGCACATCCTGAAAACCCCCTGTGGGGGTCACGATGGCAGGAGGGCATCCTTCCCTCAGCAGTGGAAGAGTTCCCCCCCCCCCCCCCCCATGTCTATTTTGTGGCTTTGCCAGCTGCAAGTCAAGGCCCCTTTTCGCTGGGTTTACGAGTTCCTGAAACCTTCTCGCTCGGGGCCATTGCATACTTTCTCTCTGCACCTTTGAAGAATACGCCTTCTCCTAATGTGTAAGCAGACACTCGTCACCTGCACTCACATGTTCTTTCAGAGTATGCATACCTGAGCTGAACTGCTAAAATTAAAAATCGCCTTCTCAACAAGACACTTGAAGAATACAAATACGACAAAGCCAGAACAGACCCAAATCTTGGCTCCATCCTCATTTTCATTAATTGTTTCAATTGGTTTAAGGATGACCTTGTGTAACTTGTTTACTGCAGTCAAATCTCTTTTAAAAAGCCTCATTACAAACAAACAAAGTTGATTCTAAATTACAGTTTCTTTAACATTTAAAGAAACATTCAATAGCCCCTCCTTTTTTCCCCACCAATATGAATCAATCTCCAACACTGAAGGTTTTCTAAAGGCTGGAATATTCCATTGACTCTTTGACACCATTTTGAACAGCGCACTAAGAATCTCTAACCTACAAGTCACAAAGTAGATAACCGACATACTGAATGCAAAGATCTGAATCGTTTTGTCATCAAATCCCCTGTTTGCTTCAGTTGAAAACGTCACCATCTCCTTCTGGGTATCACACAACTACCAACGTCACGCGCCTAGTACTGCAGACAGACAACAGAGAAAGCGTAGCAAAACTCGATCCAAAAAAACTTGGTGTCCTTCTAGCTAGCTGCTGTTGAGCTCTGTTGGTTAGATCCATTAATATGGTCACTACTGGATTTCTGCCACCGTGAAGGAAAAAAAAAACCCATCCTTTCTGACAGGCCTTGACAACGTTTATTTGGATCTAGGAGTCAGCCAAGAGCTCTCTCTCAACATCCCCCTTGTCCCAACCGCGTTGAGGAGCAGGTGGAGGAGGAGTGGGTGAGGCGAGGGCATATCCCCTTCCAAGGTGAGCTGCAGCCGCAAAATTACAATTAAACCAGCTGCAGCTTGTCTCTGCCCGCCCCTCTGCTCCAGTTTGTGTTTTCCTTCCCTATCCCCTGCCCTGTCCCCCAGCAGGCTCCCCCCTCTCTCTCCCCCTTTCTCTCCCCCTCAATCTATCACCAAGTGTCTTCCACAGCACACAAAGGATCATTTTTAAGTTGTTCACACTGAGACAAAAGACGGTGTGTGTGTCCTTTTTACCCATGGGGCTTTGCGCCAATTTTCAACGCAAAAATGAGGGAAATTGCTGTAGGTACAAAAACCCGCACAGTCCCTCGCCCTGCTCTTCAACGTGGGCAGAATTTGTGCGTGAAACATACGCCCCAAGATTTTAAAACGCAATCAACGTATGGATGTGTCCTCCCCCGAGCTAACCATGTCCCTGCAACACCTCCTGACCATGGTGGTTAAACGTCCACGGGCTGCACCCCTTTAACCACAGTGAAGAGAGGGCAGGACTGGTGGTTAGTGTGGATAAAATGCTTTACAGCCACGGAAATAGCCTTCACAAGGACCGACGACTCCTCAAACATCAGACATGATAAAGAGCAGTGTTTTCCTCTCAGGTCTTGCCGGGATTTATTGCGAATCAATCGCAGTGAGCAATCTCCACTTTATACCTAACCGAGAGGTTCTCGCTACCTGCTCTGAGACAGTGTGAAGAGGGTCTCTCCTGGCCTCTCAAAAAGCAGCACGCCAAGGGCCCGCTGGCCCCAAAATGACACACAGTTTCCTGTCTGACCCTGGACTGAGTGGTGGCGTGCATCACCATACAACCAAAATCATCCAGCTAATCCCTCAGTAATGGACATCTCCTACCTTCAAATTCTCATCTCTATAACCTGCTGGGCACAAGCAGAGAGACAGCAGATCCTAGCTCTAGTCTACAGCAGGAGACTGCTAGAAAGAGAAGAGAGTTTTTGGTTTGTGGCGCATTATTGTTAAAATGTAAATGTTCTGCAAATCAGAAAAAAAAAATACAATTAAGTTCCCCAAGCCAGCATCCCTTCCAGATCCTGGACGATAGTACGTAAAATGCCAAATAAATAAATAAATAAATGCTAGTCTTGATGACAAGATTTCCATATTATGATTCTAGTCTCAGTTATTGTCATTAGTTAAAGAAACACACTGTCTAGTTTGATTTTCATAAGGTATACGTTGATGCAATATGTATTTGATTTCTATAATCTGTAATCCTCTTAGGACAACTGTTAATGAAGGTGGAACAGAACTCTTTTAGATAAATAGTTTATACACACTCTGTTTGGGGCAGATGCAAAACAGTGCACGCAGGCGAGTGCACTGTTTAACCCGGGTCGGGCACATTTTTTTTTTTTTTGATCTGGGGAGCATAGGTAATAGCCTCATCAACATGCATTTGCATGTGATGAAAGCTATTAGTTTTGCGGAGGGTTGTTCTGTACATCCTCTGACTTAATATCGTGGCAATATTAAGTAAGAGTAACCAAAAAAAAAAAAGGGTGCCGGCGATCAGGTTAGGAAATTGGACGCCTGTTTTCCTAACCAGGGGTGCACATTTGTCCCTAGCGCCTCCTTGGCAGCGCGACCCCTCATTTAAATATTCAATCTCGGGCCCAGAGAGGTGCTGAGCACCCATTTTCCATGCTGATTTTTTGCATCGGCCACCATTGTTATAAAATGATCCTTGCTTCAAACTAGCTGTTCTTATTCAGTGACATCAGGGAAAGCTAAAGAAAAAATTTAAAAACACTCTCCTAAGAACTTTTAGTGACACTCCCGACATCCTATGAGGAAAAGAATTAAAACTCTTATTGACTCATAACAGAAACTGTGTATAACATTAGAGGTTTCAGTGGCCCTAGCAGACAGGAATGTGTATAACCCTGGGGTACTGAGTAGGTTCTATATCATTAGGGAAATGTATAACCTCAGAGATGTCAGTGGCCCATACTGCCAAGAATGCATATGACCTCAGGGATATCAGTGACCTATACAGAGAGGAATGCGTATAATCTCAGGGGATTCACAGGGTTCTCCACCATTAGGGATTTGTAGAACCACAGGGAGGTATACAAAAGATGGTTTTCAGAAGTCCCTACAGATGGGAGGTGGGGGGTGGGGGAAAGCAACCTAATCTTCTGCCGCTCAGCCATCCTCATGGAGTGGATTATTTTACGCGTGACCTGCAATTACAGAAATGCACCTTGGTTGCAAGCTTCTCCCAACTCCCACTGCACAGGTTGTAGGCATGCAGCCACCAGGCATTGCTGTGGGTCTTGAGCAAATATGCAAATGATGTTTTCCAGGGACACTTAAAAAAAAAAAAAAAAAAGTTATTTGGCTTTACCAGTGTAACTCTGGGAGTTATGTAGGCAGAGCGGACTACCTCAAAACTTACCCTTGCTTAGTGGTAAGCATGCACGTGTTTCACAACATGCGTGCTTTTATCCACATTTAAATAAAGAGCATTCCTTGGGGGGGGGGGGGGGGTTGAAAACTATATCATTTGCTAAAGCTTACATAAGCTTTAGCAAATGTTCAAAGAGATGCAGTTTGTTTGCAAACAGCTACGAAAGTACCTGTGTGTCTTGCCACCTGCTCCCTTTATACTGCAGGGTTAGGCCAATGTATTCAATGCTGCCTTCAAGGTTATGCGACAAACAAGAACCACAGCCCGAGTTTGGAGGGGCCACATGTGGCCCTCTGCTAGGGCTAAGCCACTGGTCCCCCCCCCCAAGAGAAAGTTTTCACAGGTGCAACACCTGAGCTGCCATGGTTTTACTTGGAGGTTTCGGCCCCAGCACGCAGGCTGTCCTGGATTACCAACTGCACAGACTCCTACCAGGCCTAGCTCGATATCACGAAAAAGGGATGATTTCGTTCCCCTAGAAACGGCTGGAGGATGCCCCTAGGACCCAGAGTCTCCGGTAGGGTTTGCTTATGTTTGCAGCATTATAAAGGCAGCTCTTGAAAGATCCCATCTGCATCCTGTACCTCCCCGGGGATTTACAGTGGGGAGAAGTCTGCTCTGGAGCACCTCCTTAGCCGTTCGGTCACAACCATGAAACCTGTTGTTGTCAGACTCTTTCCCTGAGCCTTTAGACTGGGGGGGGGGGGGGGGGGGGGGTCAATGCTTCTCTTGCAGACCCCCAGGTGGAAAGCGTCCCCAGACTCCCAGGTTAAACGCAGAAGTCTCCCGGAATGGCAGTGCAATATGACGAGTTGGACCACGGAGCTGTCAAATGCAGAAACTTAACTGCAGCGGCAAACTTTCTCTGCAAGCCCTCGCCGTGTGACACTGACACTTAACCTCCCCAGGTAAGATCTGGGAGGATGGGACCAGACAAGGTGGGCAATGCTCTCTGTAGGGGCAGCCATATAAAAAAAAATGACCAGTACTGTAGCCCCCTTAGTGACTCGGTTACATAAGAACCTTTTGGGCCACTCCTAGTCCCCTTTACAGAGTCCTCGCCACCCACCACCACCACCACCGGAGAACAAACAAACAAAAAAGGCACAAAGTGAAAAGCCTCCAAGGTCTTTCCAGCCCCCATCTCATGTCAGGATCCGGGAGTCTCTCCCCCCTCCCGGGAACAATGGGCAGAGGTCGTGCATCTGCACAGAAAGCAGCAACGTTAGACGGTGCAAGCCGGGAGCAGAAAGCCCCCCCAGGACGGGGTTCCTGTTCCGAGCGTGCAGCCAGCGCGTGGCTCCCCCGGGGCTGGGAAGGGACCCCCGGCTCGCGGGGGCTCCTCCTCGCCCTTTTGTTCCCACCGCGCGCCAGACCGGGAGGCTCTGATCGGGCGCCCCGCGCACTCCAGCTCCCTGATTTCACTTTAGCCCCCTGCTTCAGCTTCCCAGCCAAGAGCAGGCCTGAAGGCGTCTCTCCCTCTCCCTCCCTCCCTCACCCACCCCAGCCCCATTCATTACCAGAAAGAGGAGGGGGGGAAAAAAGCAAAGGCAGGGGGAGCCCCCCCGGCCCTTTCCTTACCTGTTGTGTTCATGGTTCCTGGCGATCGCCACCTGGGCAGGGCGCCGGAGTGCCAAACCCCGGGGCTGGCTCTCGCCCGCCGCTCGCTTCTCCGCCCCAGCCCCTCGCGCTCCGGGTCCCGATCGCCGCCCCGCCGGCCGGGCTGAGCATGGGAAGTGTGGGGAAGGCGCGGGGAGGGCATTCAATCCCCGCAGCCCGGCAGGAAGAGGCAGGGGGAGGGGGCTGAATACATTAGCAGAAAGGGAGCCCTTCTCAAAGGCCACGGCACCGTCTGCGGGGCCGGCCGTGCTCGCAGCTCGCCATTAACCCCCTGCAGCCCGGCCTCCCTGCGCGCGTAAATCACAGGCGCTGCCTGCCTGCCCGCTCGCGCTTAAAGGAGCCGCGCGCCGCCGTGCTCAGCTCGCCAGCTCCGAGCTCCTGGTTGCCACTTGGGGGGGGGAGGCAAGTCGCCCCCCCTATCCAGTCAAACCAAGTCGCTACCTGGGAATGCATATGCAGTGCTGAAGATTAGGGCTATGGGCAAGCTCAGTAGAGAGCATAGGCTTGTTTAGTAAAAGTTATTTGCTCTGACAATTGGGGACCTCTACAGAATGTGTCAGATGCCTGCCCCCCCCCCCCTCTATCCCTCTCCATCAACAGGGGCCCTCCATACTCCAATCAGCTCCATAAGAGGACCCCCCCCCCCCAGGGGCATCTCCAGAAAGGGACCGACCGGTGGGCACCAAGCAGTTATTTGTTTTTGTCTTAGGGTTTTTTTGTTTGTTTGTTGTTGGTTTTTTGTTTGTTTTTGCAAGTCCATAGCACTCTGTTTTAGTGCTACATATTAGCCAGGGGGCATCACGTTCTCCCAGCCCACACTGTGTGAGACTCAGTCTGGTTGCAACGCTCCAGTAAGAGGAACCACTCTAATCTTACTGGTTCCAGTCCTCCCACCGAGGGCTCTCATGCCGCCCAAAGCAACTGTAGTATGCTTACAAATACCTCTCCTCCCCCCTCCTCAAGAGCCTCCCAACGCATGCACTTCTTGTCTGCAGCTTTCACATGAGGAGCTGTGCTGAGGGGACCCTCCCATCTGTTCTCCGAGATGTCACCTTCAGAGCGAGCTGTTCGGATACCCTAAGGGGCACTGCTGGGCGCACATTTGCCAGAAGCCTAATTCCGCAGATACAGAAAACCACCGCGCAGGGTTTCTGGAAAATAAAAGAGATAGGTGACCTCTGACTCCATTACTAATTACTTTTGGGAAAGGGAAACAATTCCACATTAAAGTGTCCAAAAAAAAATAAATAAAACCTAGGCTATTTTTTTTTTAACTCCTTCAATGCTGATGTCACACTCTGGTGTATAAAAGCAGCTGAGGCACCTGGCTGGCTGACTTCCTTTTGATTTGTAAATGATAAACAGTCAGGCTGCCTTACTTCCGTGTCTTATCCAGGATCTTAAAAGGCCGGAAAATCCTACCGGGAAAACCAGGTAGAAGGAAAGCGAGGAGCCTGACAGTCCTGCACGAGAGCAGAGATTGTTGGAAGGGATGGTTGGGGAGGGATTCAAAGCAAGGAACAGTAGAAAAAGGCAGAGCACCAGATTTCTCACTCCTTTTTTTCTGTTTCAGTCTGGTGCAGCTTCCTTTTGTTTTGGGCCTTCAACTCAAATTGAAACAGGCTACTAGGCCAAGTTTCCCTGGATGTTCAGGCAACCGCTTGGATAATTTTGGCAGTTGTTTAGAGTATTACAAAGTTGGGGGGAGTGAGATTGGGGGGGAGGGGGGTGTTGGATTAAGTCTAGGATCTTAGTGCTCATCTTCCTAAAAGGGTAAAGAACCAATGAGGAAGAAAACTCATTGGATAATGAGCAACATCCTACAAGCAGTCAAGCTTCTCTGCCTGGCAGCTGGGATAGATCCTTTCAGTGTCCTACAACCAGGCAGACTGGCTGGGCCAATTGGTCATTTTCTGCTCTGTTGTGTTACTATTGCCATTCTGTAGTTTGGCAACAAATGTAAAACTGTGTTGACAATAAAACGATCTGAATCTATGTTTCACTTTTGCTCGAGGGAGGGTGTATAACTGCTATAAGAGGGATTCAATCTGCACACTACACTTAGCCAAAAAAAAGCTGAGGACCATCTCTCCAGAAACACGACAGCTTCCCATGAGCTGCAACAATGGGCTTGCAGTTTGGGGTTTGTGAGGGGGAAGGTCCATCACGGTCCTGCAAGTTATGAACTGCAAATGATGGAAAACCTCACGAGGATAATATATAATTCTTATGCCAATACATAGCATGGCCAGCAAAACTTTCTACACCGTAATAGCATTAATCAAGGTGGGAGCCAAGAGTGTACGTATCATTAAGCAGCAAGGCAAGAAGAAAAAGATATCCATAGCGTCGGTTAGACAGTAAGCAGCCTAGATGTAAATCTGTCCCTTCAAGGAGCATCAGATAAAGCAGAACTGATATGTCCTTAAATGACACAGTAATGAAAGCCACACAGGTTCGAGCACGGATCAAAAGTGGAGGCTTCTTTGAAAAGCAGTTGTTAGAACTTTTTACTTGAAAGTAAATTCAGATAACAGGAACCACTATTATTGCTTTTATTAACTGGTGAGGGATTTCTTTCTTTCTTTTTTTTTTTTTTTGGTAGTCTTGTTTTCCATCTTTTTCTCATCAAACACTATTTTCAAGTTATCTTAAGTTGCCCTCCAAACCTTGACCTCCGATCGGAGCTGGATGGAATTCCCGACAGATGTCAGCTCTGCCTCAGGCCTTCAGAGAGCTGCTCCGGACTATTGTCTAGGTAGGAGGATTTTGTGGTATGGCTTCCCCACCAATCAGAGCTGAGCAGAGACCCACCCATCCCCATCAGCATCCCATGCCAACCTCTGGGAACTTTTGTTTCTTTAACTCCTGCACCATTTGTAGCCTTCTTTCCCCTTTATGAAACTACAGGATGCCAAGCCTGGAAGCAAAGCACAAATCGAAGTGACTAGGGATAAAGTCCTGATGCTCACAGAGCCCACTTGATTGGCAGGAGGAAGGTAAAGATGGGGCAGCTTAGTGGTCAGAGCAGCTGGCCCTGAGCCAGGGATGCTCAGGATTCAGATCCCACTGTTGTTGCTCCTGGCCTTGAGTTAGTCACTTTCCCTCAGCCTTAGATTGTGAGCCCTCTACAGATAGGGAAATTCCTACAGCAGGGGGGGGTCAAGCCAATTCTTGCCCCAGCCAGTTGGGTTCATAGGATATCCCTAATTAATATGTATGAGATTTATTTGCATGCACTGCCTCCTGTGTCTGCAAATATTTCTCATGCATATCATAGTGGCAAGGGAGGCCCAAAGACCAATTTGAGCACCCCTGACCTACAATACCTGAAGGTAATCTGCTCGGAAGTGCCCAAAGGCAGAATATAAACAAGTAAGGGCAGGCAGAAGGCACTTAGCTGGTAGCCATCTCTGCACTAAAGGATCAATCCAGTCAGTTACTTCTGGCATGCTAAAGAGACAAAGTGGGATTGGAAGCAGGTTAAAAGACAGGAAACAGAGAGTAGGATTAAATGCTCTGTTTTCACAGTGGAAAAAGATAAACAGTGGAGTGCCTCAGGGATCTGTACTTGGACCGGTGCTTTTCAATATATTTATAAATGATCTGGAAAGGGGCACGATGAGTGAGGTGATCAAATTTGCAGATGACACAAAATTATGCAGAGTAGTTAAATCTCAAGTGGATTGTGATAAATTGCAGGGGGACCTTGTGAGACTGGAAGATTGGGCATCCAAATGGCAGATGAAATTTAACATTGACAAGTGAAAAGTGATGAATATAGGGATACATAACCCTTGCTGTAGTTACACAATGTTAGGTTTTATCTAAGGAGTTACCACCCAGGAAAGAGATCTAGGCATCATAGTGGATAATACATTGAAATCGTCGACTCAGTGTGCTGTGGCGATCAAAAAAGCAAACAGAATGTTAGGAATTATTAAGAAGGGAATGGCAAAAAAATAATGTATGTCATAATGCCTCTATATCACTCCATGGTGAGACTGCATCTTGAATACTGTGTGCAATTCTGGTTGCCACATCTCAAAAAAGATATAATTGCGATAGAGAAGGGCAACCAAAATGATAAGGGGCATGGAACGGCTGCCTTATGAGGAAAGGCTAAAGAAGTTAGGGCTGTTCAGTTTGGAGAAGAGATGACTGAGGAGGGATCTGATAGAGGTCTACAAAATCATGAAAGGACTTGAAAAAATTATTGTAAATCAGTTATTTACTCTCTCAGATAATAGAAGGACTAGGGGGCACCCCCATGAAGTTAGCAAGTAGCTCATTTAAAACAAATCGAAGAAAATTCTTTTTCACTCAGCGCATAGTTAAGCTCTGGAATTCATTGCCAGAAGATGTGGTTACAGCAGTTAGTGTAACTGGGTTTAAAAAAGATTTGAATAAGTTCCTAGAGGAAAAATCCATAAACTGCAATTAATTAATAAGCAATAGTATCTTGAGATTTATTTAATGTTTGGGTACTTGCCAAGTACTTGTGACTTGGACTGGCCATTGTTGGAAACAGGATACTGGGCTTGATGGGCCCTTGGTCTGACCCAATATGGCAATTCTTATTTTCTTATGTTCTTATGGACCGATGTGGAACTTTTTTTTGCCAGATCAACAGTAAATTAAATAAATTCAGCTCTGTGAGGCACCAACAATCAAGATTCAGATAAAATTGCTGAGCAAGAAAGAAAATCCCTGTGCTATTCACGTCCTGTTACATGGCATTAGCAGCCACTAAACTTAAGGCAGGATGTCTTATTTCCTATCAACACCTTTATATATGGCCCAAATTAGGGACAATCCTTTATGACATCTGGTCTTAAGTTTAGTGGCTGCTAATGCCAGGTAACAGGAAGTGAACAGTAGTGCTGCTTCCTGTTCTAGAGAATGTTAATAATTAACTTTCTGTAGCAAGTCAGAGGTAGCTGTAGGTCCTGATCCCAATTATTGAACCAAAATAGGCCTAACTGAGGTTGGCCTGGAGGACATAGGTTGGATTCCCAGGCTGGTCTTCCTCCCTTAGACTGGTAGGAGTCATTGCTTAATGGGGGCGTCTAGTGGTCTGACTCAGGGTCCATGGCAGCCAGCAGGAAGCCCCTGCCTGAGGACTGCTGTTAAGATGTATGGGGTTGAGTTGGGAGGAGGAGGAGGCGGGGAGGGCTCATGATGGAACAGAAGTGAATACAAAACAGAATCATCATCTGAAGACATTCTCTAAAGCGGGGGAAGGGAGGAGTGAGGGTGATTGCTGTTTTATTATGAACGGCATATTGTAACCCATTCTGGGTGGCTTTTCGTAGGATGCGTAAAATATCAAAATCAATAAATAAGAAGGGATCTTTGTGGTGGGTTGTTTGGGGGTTTTTTTTTTAACATTTTTTGACCTGGCAGTTTCCACCTGCTCCGTTTGGCCTCCAGCTTAGTCAGAACCAAGGCTGGGATCCTGGCGCCTTGAGCCTTAATTTGCAGCTACCCAAAAATTCTTCCTCTGTTTTAACCCCCCTCCCCCCCCCCCCCCCCCCCCGCTCCCTGACGTAGCTAATCTAATCTTTGCAGCAACAGTACTTTGGCCTGGCCGCCACGCACTAGGGCGTCTTCTGGAACCCTGCAATTATGGGTCCTGATTCCGGCCGTTGGGTGTCACCCTTGAGCAATGACCATGGCTTCCCTACCCCCATTGCCACCCCCACCCTGCCTCCATCCCAGTGGGAGAAGCTGTGAACACAGTGAGCACTGCCTCTGCAGCATCCCCAGCCGACCCAGGGAATGGAAGCGCCGACCTGGGGAATCCGCTCCCACTGAAGCCACCAAGTCAGCCTCCAAACATCTTTCAATTACTTCTACGCTGCTCAAGCTAAGGTATCGCAGCCTGCAAAGAATCCGCCACCAAGGGGCCGGAGGGCCTCAGAGGACATCTCATTTTACACGAGCGATGCAGGACAAGACGGAAACCTTGCAGTCAGAGACATGTTTTACTGCTGTTTGTGCTAGGAGTACTTTGGATATTGGTTTCAGCATTTTACGTGGTGAGTCTGCAATCCTTGTTATTTCTCAGGCAGTGCTGGTGGGGAGAAAGTGAGAGCAGCAGAGATTTGTAACCAAAATAAAGCAGTAGTACCAACCACCAGATTCTTTTAAAACTCATCTTGCTCCACTCTTAGGTGGCATGTTTTTTTGTTTGTTTTTTCCTTTGTTTGCTTTCATTATCCTAATTGCTTCCTTTTCTCTGTTTGCCCTAATTTTTGTTTTTGATATTTCTGAATGCAACTCATTTGTTTACTCTTTCAGAAAGTACAGACTAGGGGACATGCAATGAAGTTGCTAAGTAGTACATTTAAAACAAATAGGAGAACATATTTTTTAACTCAATGCATAATTAAACTCTGGAATTCATTGCAGGAGGACTTGGTGAAAGAGGTTAGTGTAGCTGAGTTTAAAAAAAGTTTGGATAAGTTTTTCTGGAAGAAAAATCCATAAACCATTATTAAGGTGGACTTGAGGGAAATCCACTGCTTATTTCTGGGATAAGCAGCATGTAATCTATCAAGTTTTGGGGATCCCATCAGGTACCGGTGACCTGGATTGGCCACTGTTGGAAACAGGATACTGGACAGAACATAGTAATGATAACCAGAAAAAGACCATCTGGTCCATTCAGTTTGTCCAGCAAGTTTCTTATGGTAGTAACTGCCGCTCTGTGCAGGTTACCCCCAAGCATTATTTTAAGAGAAATAATATTTACAATCAAAACCAAGCAACTGTCAAACCCATAACAAAATTACAGCTAGTGACATTTTTACGGAGTGAGCAGCCTTCTTGATAATTCAGACAATGGTGCTTGAACGTGCTTTGCTTTTGCACTTGGCTGTAGCAGCAGTCCCGTGCTTTACCACTAATGTCTACTTATCAGTACCCCGGACTGTAACATCGTGGCTCAGCTTTGGCTGTCTTCTGAATCCAATTCCCCGTTTCCCCCTACTATCAAAGCAGAAAGTGATGTTGCAGTTGCCTCACAAGCATCAAGGCTAATTGGTTGCTGGTAATCCCCGTGCTTTCTGTTAAGGGTAGAAACTGCTGCCTCATGCAGGGTCAACCCCATGCACTCTTTCCAACCTCTAGTCTTTAGGGATCAAAAGTGTTTATCCCATGCCTTTTGAATTCATTTACTGTGTTTGTTCTCACCACCTCTTCCAGTAGGGCATTCCCAGTATCCACCACCCTCTCCATGAAGAAATATTTTCTGATATTAGTTCTGAGTCATCCCCCCTGCAGTTTCGTATCATAACTCCTAGTTCTACAGTTTCTTTTCCAATGGAAAAGGTTTGAAGTTTGTGCATCATTAAAACCTTTCAGGTATCTGAAGGTCTGTATCATATCTCCCCTGCACCTCCTCTCCTCCAGGATATACATATTCAGATCCTTCGGCATAAGTCTTCCAATACAGACCCCACACCAACTTCTTTGGACCACCTCCATCATGCCTCTATCCTTTTTGAGATACGGGCTCCAAAAATAAACACAGTGCTCCAGGCGAGGCCGACCCGTTCAAGGGATTATCACCTCCTTTTTCTTACTGGTTATTCCTCTCTCTGTGCAGCCCGGCATTCTTCTGGCTTTAGCTATCGCCTTATCTCATTGCTTCGCTGCCTTCAGATCACCAGAAACTATTACCCCAAGGTCCTTCTCCCAGTCTGTGCACATCAGTCTTTCACACCCCCCCCTCCCCATTCACATACAGCTCTTTTGGATTACCGCACCCCAGATGCATGACTCTGTGGTTCTTGGTATCGAATTCCAGCGACCACTCTTCATCTCTTTGCGTTCTCTCTGTCCACTCTATTGCAGATCTTAGTATCACCAACAAACAGACAGACGTTACCTTCTATCCCTTCCACAATGTCGCTCACAAGGATATTGAACAGAACCAGTCCCAAAACCGATCCCTGTGGCACTCCACTTTACACCGTCCTCTCAACAGAGTAGGCTCCATATACCATTACCCACTGTCTCCTGTCCTTCGACCAGTTTGTAATCCACACCAGACTTTAGGTCTGACCCAGTATGGCAAATCTTACATTCTTGTACACTTTTATGTTTTTGTTATGATGCAAATGGCTTAAGAATACAAGAATTACCAAATTGGGTCTGTCTAGCCCAGCATCCTGTCTACAACAGTGGCTTGGTGCAGAGAGGAAAGGCGTATGCATGTGCAGTTGTTCAGTTGCTGTCATACCTTCTCAGTTTTTGTTTCATTTCCTGTTTATTTCATATTGGGTTTTTTTTCTTTTTTTTTTTTTTTTGCTTTTTGTTTGTAGTGCACGTTATTTGAAATGATAGAAAGGAGAAAAAAAATAAATGCTGTTATTTTCCCTATCATTTTGTTTCAAAATGACAGAAAAAGCCATTGACGTTTCCTGTGTCATTTCAAACAACTGCACTCCTCCATCCAGTTTATAGCAATCAATGTTGAAAGAACAATCTCCGATTGTCCTTTCAAATAGCCTGGAACTGATCTATCTTCCATAAATTTGTCTAATCCCTTTACTAAAAGAAATGTCCTTGTTCATCTCTCCTCTTTGGTTGTCCAAGCTATAGGCTCACTTTCATTTTCTCAGTGGGATAACCTGCATGGGGTTCAGATAAGGGCAAGTGACAGTCGTCGCACTGATTTTATTTCATTTCCAAAATGAACGTTTTGTTACCACCACTGCTTTCAAGAAGTAGGAATTTAAATGCAAATGGCTGGGCCAAATAAAATCTCAACTTCGTTGGGGGGGGGGGGGGGGACGGACAAATCAGTATTTGTAACATAATGGTATTTTTTGCTCTGACGTTTTGGAATATTCTTATCTCTGATCAAGCTCCAAATATCTCCACCCAATGATATGTCTTCATCAAGTGATATGTCGCAGTATTAACACTAATGCAGGTTTACATTGCACCTGCCAGCCCTATTTGATTTTTTTTAAAACATTATGGCTGGTAAACCTGCAATATTTGTTGCATCTTTTCTGGTGGGCACTCTCCAGGTCACTAGGAATGCAACAAGGAGCTGCACTCAGTAAGCAATGCTGCAAAGGGGAGTCAACGACAAGCCAAGAATGTTTGAGTACGAGCACATTCAACAAGGATCACCGAGGCTGGCCCGGAACCTTGGTTCCATGCCTGGGCCCAGAACACTGCACAGGTAACATGC
The DNA here is from genome assembly GCF_901001135.1 of Rhinatrema bivittatum. Classification (NCBI taxonomy): domain Eukaryota; kingdom Metazoa; phylum Chordata; class Amphibia; order Gymnophiona; family Rhinatrematidae; genus Rhinatrema; species Rhinatrema bivittatum. The sequence goes on from NC_042632.1 coordinate 36,028,511, forward strand.
AAGGTCCCAGGGGTGGGGGGTGGGGGATGGAAGGAGTCCCAGGCACAGTGCAAGGGGGGGCACCATGTGGCCAGACTTGGGGGCCCACGATTGCAGGGTTCCAGAAGGAGGAATGACTGGGCTCAAGTGAGTTGGGAGGAGGGGGGTATAGAGCAGGGGGAAAAAATCTCTGGGTGATTGTGAATGAAGGCTCCCAGGTCTGGATCCAATTGAGATGGAGCCGCGAAGAAGCTGGAGGAAACTGCCAAGTCAAAAAAAAATAAAAATAAAGGCTTACTCATGCAGTAGGGCAAAGGTGGCCCCAACAAGCATTTTGCCCCTGCTTCCTCCTGGAGTTGTGCCTTGATAATTTTTGGTGCCTGCTTTGAAATCTTCCTGCGTGCACGTTCATTTCTTTGGAATATAGCGCTGCAGACATTTTTGCCTTGGCGCCCATATGCGGTCCCTGTGCAAAACCTGTTCCTTTGAGTGTCAGGATGTCCTCTTTTTTCACCATGGATGGTGCACGCTGGAGAAGGGCTCCCTGGAGATATTTTAAGGCTCTGACTGCATTGGAGTCATTCGACATTAAAAGCTTGACCGTGCATACCTGTGACTTTTTGTTACGTGCTGAGGCACAGCTTAGGGCTTCTTAGCTGTTAATGTGTGATTAATTAATCCCATGGTAAAAGCTGGAATGGCTCCAACTGCTATGTGATGGAAGCCTTAAAATGTTCCCAGACCATCTCTCTCTTTCTCCTTGACTCTCATTTCTGTGTCTGACTATAGATAGCGAAGACGGGGAAGATCTCCCTAACCCTTTTTGGTGCCCCACGCATGGTGAGGACCCAAGACATGTTTTTAAAAGTTTTTTTTTTCTCCATGGCACACCACGTGAAGACTGGAGTGGCTCTCCCTGACCCCCTTCTCTCTGGAGCGCTATAACAAATCTTTTTAATCAGTTCTAAGCACCAATAACCATCGGAACTTGGCACGAGGAGCTTCAATATTTTGGTATTTTAAAACGTGCTTACATTGTGGACATTTTCAGCAATGACACTTTTGGGGAAATTGTGCTAGAACCTTCAATGTAAAACGAAGGACCCTATGGAGGTACAGAACGGTTGTCATTGTCTGGGAGCTGATGTGACATTACGTTGATCAAAAAAAATGAAATCCGACGCCTCTATCAATCCTATGGATCAAGAAACCCACCAAACAGAGGTGCTCCCAATGCATCATTTTGTTAAGGCACTTGGTATCAAAGTCTTACTGTGCTATAACAATAATCTGATGCCTCTGGCTTTGCAACGGGCTGCAAGCATATTCAGAATTTTTCACTTCCCCTCATCTCATTATGCCATATAAAATGATTGTTTTGGGGGCACCTCTGTCTGGTGTGCTTTTCTTTAGCTTACAGACTTTTTTTTTTTTCTTCTTTTGCTGCGCATTGTTTAGCAGATCTATGAGCGGGTAGCCGTTTGGCTCTCCTCCACACCCCCCCTTATTCCCACCATCCAAGTTTCGGCAGATTGCTAGGGCCTCACCTCAGCTCAGGATTCTAAACTCTAGCAGAAAGGTAACCCCAGGCGGTTCATTCCAGCAGCTGAGGGTCACGACTTACTCTAAATCTGCCCCGACTTGTAAAGAGATCCTTTTCATTCTTAAAAGGAAGAATGGCCGTGCAGAGCTCCTTTGTGCCAGCCCTTGAGGCTAGTGTAGGCTTTCAGTGTTTGCAGGGCCACTGCTAGTTATGTATTTGATCTGCATGCCTGTCAACCAAATACATTTGTGTTATCTGTTATGTGGCATCCTTCCCTCCCTGGTCCCCAAAATGTGCCTCAGACCTTTCACACCCCTAATCCTGGCTGATCACATTTTCTTTAAGTTTCTCGTGGCGTGTTGCAATGGCTCCACCCTGCCCATCCAGCTTTACCTACATGTTTTTATTTCTGTGCAAGTTCCAGTGGTCACCATGGCCAACTGTGGGGTTTTTTTTCCCAAAGTTGACCCACCTTTATTTATTTATTTTATTTTATTTAACGTGTTTTGCATGCCGTCATTCGGTTTCGCCATCAGAGCGGTTTACAGAATCGTGAAACAAGATAAATATTAAACAATTGATGATATATATAAAATTGATGTTACATATTAAAGTTATAAAATTGATGTTACATATTAATGTTACATATAGAAGTTGGTATTATGTTGGATTATATCTAAAATTCTGAGAAGCTAGTTGCTCATACTTAACTTAGTTTGGCTAATGTAAGGAGTTATTTAGTTGGTCGAGGGATGCAGCTTCCTTCTTGGTGTTGGGTTGCGTGGGTACTTGGTGCACTGGTTGATTGAGTGAGTCTGAGTAGGCTTTGGTTGAACATCCAGGTTTTCAGCTCTTTTTTGAAGGTTTTAAAGTTCGTTTGAGTTTTTATTTCAGCTGGTAATGAGTTCCATAAGGCGGGGCTGACGATGGATATCGCTCTCTCACGTGTTGTGTAGTTTTGGGGTGCGGGGTTATGAGGAGGCTTTTGTTCATTGAACGTAAGTTCTTTTTTGGAATATGGGTTCTGATGTATTTGCTTAGCCAGTTGTTTTGTTGTCCTATGATTATTTTGTGCACGATTGTAAGTATTTTGTATTCAATTCGGTATTTTATTGGGAGCCAGTGTGGTGAGATGAGGGTTGGTGTGATGTGTTCATGTTTTTTTGATCCGGTCAAGATTCTGGCAGCAAAAACTATTCACCTCTTAGCTTTGATTCTGCACTACCACGTCTTGCAGGCTATTGGTAAAAATCACCAAATTTGTTTCCTTAGAGCATCACTAAGTTCTGTCGGGCACTCACCTGGATTTTATTCTTGCACTTCGGCTTGGCAGTTTGTTCTCGCTCCTTTGGGCAGTCAGCGCAGTTGGAAGTGAGATCTCGATCGGGGAAACAGCCCCAGTCGCCATGGCCCGGGTTTTTCTGCCTAAGTTCATGTCCTTTTCCAACTCTCTGAGCTCAGTCACTGCACCTGCACGTCACAGACTGCAGCTGCCTCCGGAGCAGGGTAGCGCGCACCCACAGTCTCGCCACTAGGTGTCGCCATGGAGCGATGGCTGGGGTTCTGATTGCGGCCTCTGCTGCATCCCCAGCTCTGGATGGGCCAGGGAGCAGAAACAAACAAACAAACAAAAAACAAACTACCAAGTATGTTAAATAGCGAGACTAAGAGCTCCGGAAGTGGAATGAGGAGAAGAAAAATGTTGTGTACGACATTCTACCAGGGACCTGGCTGCATGCCTGTTCCGGAGGGCTACTATCACAAAGCATGTTAAGAGCTTATTTGCAGGGCCGGATTTACATCTTGCGCAGCTCTAGATGCAAGATTTTTGGTGCCTTCCTCATTTCCCCCCCCCCCCCCCCCACCTCCCAGCTGGCAGTGAGAGAGGGAGAGAGAATTGCACCAACATGATGTCAAAGTGTGAAGCCCACAGATTCACCGCAGATTCACATTTAATATTATCAGTTTCTTTATAATGAAAAAAAACCACAAGCTTACCTATCCACTTTTAACCCATGGCGCCCTGCAAGATGACCTCCCCCTGCCCCAGGCAACTGCCTGCCCTGCCTGATGGGGAAATCTTGCCCTGCCTGTTGGCTTGGAAGGTGTTGAAGAGCTGCAGATCATTGCTAGGCCTCCGTAAATCTCGCAGCCCAAGCACAGCCTTGCAAGGTGGCGAGCAGGTGCGCTGCTCCTCTGGGTGACTCAGAAGAGCTGCCCCCGTTTTCACAAACCACTCGGGTTGGCAGCCTCAGTAAATAATGAATCAGCCTGGGATCTGTAAAAAGAAGCACCTGGACGGCTCTGAGGAAAGGCTGCGGAGTGAGCAGGGACGGTGCTTCCATCAGACAAAACCAAGCGGTCACCTACAGCGCCAACATTTGGGGAAGGGGGGAGGGGACAGCCGAATCCCAGCAGCACAAGGGTGCGGAGGGGGTGCTGAGCCGGAGCCAGTATCACCAAAGAAGGGGGAGCGAGCTGGTGCCAAAGCCGCCAGTGAGAGGGGGTAGTGGGCTGGAGGTAATTTCGGGGAGGGGCACCAGCCCTGGGAGTGAGACTCGGAAAAGGAAGGCGAGGGGAGGCGAATCAGAAGGTGGCCACAGAGAAATCTAAAGCTGCAAGTAAAGACGGCCTAGTGGTACCTGAAAGCATCCCTGCTGGCTGGATTCTGTTTCTCCGCTCCGCCGTCTCCTCTTGCTCCCCATTCTCCTTTCTTTTTAACCAAATATATTTCATTTCTCATATTTTCATTTTGACATCTCATTTTAAGGACTGAATTCCTTCCATCCATTCTTCCAGTGTTCGTTCTGTAGTACAGAGCTTCCCAGACCTGTCCTTCAAACCCCACCGGCGATCAGACTTTCAGACTATTCACAGTGCAGGGAAGGACGTTTTTTTACGTTATTGATTTATTAACCAGCTTTTTGAAAGGAAACTTTCGCCCACAGCACGTGCCGTCTTACCATCTGCTGATACGTCTATCATGCTTGGTGAGCAGGAGGTTAACACTACCCGTGGGTCAGCTAGATACACCGATTCTATTTCATGACTTACACACATTTGCAGACACTGATAAAACAAATGATTCGCCATTCGCCTTTTTATCCCCGCTACCTTGCCTCCCAGCACCTCCAGTACAGAATTTGTATCATTGTATCTGTGAATGCATAACTTACTGCACGCCCCATTATTGTGTTGTATTATACCCCTATTCCTACCTAGTTCTGTCTGTATACCCCCTACACCTCCCTAGTTTTATATATATATTCCCATATCCCCTATCTTATAACTATATTCGCTATTATTATTATTAAGCCTGTTTCCTCCCCACCCCCTCCAAGTTCCTTGGCCTCCCCCTCCAAGTTCTATGCACCCTGTACCATGTACTACGTTTATGTTCATTGTAAACCGATATGATGTCCTACGAATACCGGTCTATAAAAGCTATTAAATAAATACAATAAATAAATGATGCATAGGAGAGGAAATTTGCACAGCTGAATTTACAGATTCTATAACAACAGAATGCATGGATTATATACCCAGCATAACGGATGTAAGAGTCAGTTAAAGGGTCGGCATCTATAGAAAAGGATCAAATTCATAGGACGGACAATGGTAAATTCTTCCGTTTCCAAGCCCAGTGTTGGCAAATCCCTGCTTGGAAGCTCGAGTTTCCAAACTGGCTCTCTTCGTTGCATACGCTGGAAATGGCATTCACTGGAAACCCGGTGCATGCAAATTCCTCGCAAGCAGAGTCACCGGGGCGATCCCTGAAAACCCAGCTGGCTGTGGGGTTGCCAGGACAGTACCGTCTGGTCTTCCCGAACCTCAGACCTGGCGTCAGGATATCCACCCAGAATACGCCTCAGGTGCGTTTGTATGTCTTGGCTAACCTGAAGCCCAGACCTGCGTGTGGCTCTCTGTGATTAGGATTCATGCGGCAGGACTCCAGATTTCCTTCCAGGGTGCAAAGTAAACTGTTGCTTGGCCCAGATGTGTGCAAGCAGAGCTCATGGTGGATATTCTGAAAGCCAGGCTGGGCTGAGAAACCCAGGGACAGGATTTGGAACGCACTTATTTGGAAGACATTGGTGCTGCTGCTGTGTTTGCAAGTAGAAATCTATGCCAATCATCACCAGACCAGACCAGATAAATACAGCATGAACTGTTAGAGAACACCTTCTGGAGAGATATAATCTGCATTTATATTAGAGGTATGCTTTTCATTTTCCTTCCTTTCAAAGATCTTTATTTTGGTTCATTTTTTTGTCTTAGTCGGCGCTATTTTTACTTTCCTTGATGCCGAGGTTAACCCCATCGCGAAGGCGAGGAGGGGGGGTCAGGAGTCGCTCCGGTACTGCTTCTTGTAATGCTGGGGCCGACCCGAAATTTTGTCCTAAGACAAAATTGTGCCGGGCTCTTGGCTGCCTGGTGCCGTTTTGTTGTGCGGCAAAACTTTGGGTTGGATGGCACCATTGTGAGAAGCAGCACTGCGAGGGGGCAGGAACGACTGGGGATGACTCCCGTCCCTGGGGGTGTGGGGCCTGGCATTGTAGTAAGTGAAGGGGAAGTCTGGGGGCGCCCACAGGTGCCCGTGAGAGAAAGGCGGAAGGAAGCCCAGGAAGGCCAATTTTAAAAATGGTGGCTGGGATGTTTTTAAATGGCCACTTGAAATAACATGGAACCAAATTAAAAATAAATGTGGTTGCCTTTTTTGGTTGTTGTTTTGCTTAGTCTGCGTTTTTCATGGCATTGAATGCCCTCTCCTCATGTCTATAGGGCTCTTCATCCAAACCAGCTCTCAGCACACTTTCGGAGCAACCTAAGACCCCTTTCGAGAGATCCCTTCTGGTTGGGTGCAAGGCATGCAAAAACCCTCTAGGTCATCACCCAGGGACCAGGTGCTAGAGGGAGGATCCTTGGACCATCACCTTAAGTCTTGTCTATGGATTGTTTCCAGAGGGAGGGCTCTGTGATATTTTGGTTCAGATTTTTTGTAAAGAGGAGGGTAGGGTTTTTTTTTTTAAGTTTCTCCCCAGTCTCCAAAATTAGGCCCTGAAGCCTGATACTAGGGAGAGGGGAAGAGACATATTCCTGCCCGGTACCCCTAGAGTCTGCAAGGGGTTGTCTCAGAGGAGAGAAAGGCTGCGGTAGGTTTTTGATTTTGGTGTTCCTGCCTCCGGGAGGACTTTTGGGGAAAGAGCTGTGACTCCCTGCCTGCCCTAGAAAGGTGGACAGCAGTAGGAATGAATTTAACATTGGCGCACCCATGGGCAAGGGAATAAGGTGTTCACCCCTCCTCCCCCCCGAAGGGACCCTAGAAGGTCCCCACTCCCATCTCAGCCATGTCCTTCCTCCTCTCTCGTCTCACTTTCACCTCAGGTCTGCAAGCCGCAACCGCCGCCGACCTCATAGCAGACGCGACACGACAAAACTTAGCAGGGAACCTGCCCGCCTTCGTGCTCGGATAGCCCTGCAGCGGCCCCCCTCCACCCCTTGCATGGGCTTCCATGATAAGTGCGGGAGGGCTTGCTCTTTTTGGGGTCGACGCCAGGGTGGTGACATGGCTGGCGTGGCGACATTGGCACTCTGGCGCCTATGATGAAAATATGTTGCTGGAGGCAGTTGCCCGTGCATACATCTGGGCCTGGTCGGCAGTGCGTTGCCTACACAGAAGTTGCTGTATTTTTCAAGTAAATAATGTTCCTTTTCGTTGGGAGGAATTTTTTGCTCACGATTCCTGAACGGGAGAAGGAGCTGAAAAGTGCACATTTTGCTTCTTGTGGGACGCTATCAGGGAGGTCCCTTGGAACATCAAAAGGGAGACAGGAGACTTGTACCCCGTCCTGGAACCTGGCTCCCATCACCTGAAAGCAAGGGTTTCTTAGTGCTCGCCAGCCTAAGGGGCACATGGGTGGAGCAACAGGACTGAGACTGCTATAACCCTTGGATTTGGTTTGGAAGATTAACTAAAAAGATTCCCGTGATCGACTATGATTACAGTAAAGCTTTTGTTCTGTACCACCCCAATCGAGTGTCCTGGGAGTCATTTGGTTCTGGTCTCTAGAGCCTGTGTGGACAGAGCCATCAAACTGTGAGTGCACCTAAGAGACACAGGGGGATGGGATGCCTAGTCACAAAAACAGAAGTAAGAAGGAGGCCAGGAATTACAGACTGGCTAGTCTGACCTCAGGAGGTGAGCAAATTAATAGAAGCACTGCTGAAACAGAGGATAGTGCAGCTTTTGGATTCCAAAGGATCGCAAGATCCGAGGCAACATGGTTTTACCAGAGGTAGATCTTTGATTGGGGGACCAGAGAGCTGGCTTAGGGAAGAGTGCTAGACATACTGTACTTGGATTTCAATAAGGCCTTGGATACGGTTCTGCATAGGCAACTTATAAATACATTGGTATGAACCCTAGAGTGACTGATTGGGTTAGAAAGTGGTTGAGTAGGAGGCGACAAAGTAGAGCGGTGAATGGAGTTCCCTCCGAGGAGGAGGGTGTTACTAGCATTGTGCCTCAGGGATCGGGACTTGGACCAGTTCTTTTCAACATTTTTATAAGAAACGTTGCCAAAGGATTGTCAGGAAAGATCTGTCTTTTTGCCGATGGTACCAAAATCTGCAACAGAATAGACAGCCAGGAAGATGTGGAAAACATGAGGTGGAACCTATCAAAGCTCAAGGAATAGTGTAGGGTCTAGCAGCTAAGATTTCATGCTAAAAAAATGCATTTAGGGTGCAAAAAAAACACACCTAACAAACCCCAAGGGAGAGGGACAGTATAGGGGTATTTTTGATAGTAGCCAGAAAGCTATTTCAGAACTCATGAATTATCCTCAATGGCAGAATCTTTTCTTAAATACTATCAATGGTGGAGGCTCAACCTGCGCTATTATTGAAGATAATGTAAATAGTTTAAGTGAAATTGAGCCCTGGGAAACTCATGGTTGATGTGACGTGCATCCTTTCTTGAAAGTTTCTGGAAAATAAATAAGACCAGTTAGATCTTACCTGGGACTGAAGAGTCTGCTTATTTGGGTGGCCCTCAAGTGGAGCACCACAAGGCAACTACTACCCAGAGGAACTCCTCCATTTTACTCCACCATACGAGGGCCACATCTAGAACTTTTCACTGAAAAGACATAAATGAGCTGTTCGGGACCCCTCCCTGATCAGCAGGCTACACATACACACAGCCACCACTGGGATGGAAAGTTTGACCACCAAATCAGATGCCTGATCTGCGTAAGAACTCCAAAGCTGGAAATACGGCCTTGTGACTGTTACTAACCCACTACAGCTGGATAAACTGAGACACAGGAGATCATGGGAGATACACTGAGTCAGTGCAAGAATAAGATTTAAACCTGACTCTCAGTTTATGCCCCCCACTCTTTTCTATTTCACCACTCGCCACCCCCTGTTGCTGAGGTCCTGCACAAAGCGATAGCTCGGAGAATGGTTGCAGTACTAAGGGTGTTAACAGGGCTCTATTTTCTAAACTGCAATATGTTCTCTCACAAGCCTTTTATTCACAGGTCCCATTACCAATCATTAACGTGTGGATTGTAGCGAACAGTACAGTTAAGTGAATAATAATTCAGAATAATACTCTTTCTAGTACAAAAACATTTCCTCCTGGAAGAAAAAAAATGGAGTTATATCAGGCCAACTTGAGTCCAACAAGGACTTTGAGGGCCATTTGGGCCTCCTAAAACCCCCCAGACTGAAATCTTTAAGGACCCTGATGCTGGGAGGCAGAGATCTTTAAGAGGCCTGAGGGCATCGTTCCCCTCCCCCGTACACTGGATTCTGTTGCTGGCGAGTGGAGAGAACGTCTGGGTCCAGGACAGGAGCTTCAGGTCTGGGGCCTGCCAGCAAACAGCAGCATCAACGGAGGCCACAGAACGTGAGAATGCAAAAACCTCAAGCTCTCAGCTGTCAGGCGCCTTCCCTTGTTAATGTGCCTTGAGCAACAGGCAGGCCCGGCCCGGGCTGTGCACAAGTCAGCTCTCCAGCAACACCGATTGCTTCTTCAGGCAGCTGATCCTGCTGCGCCTGCTCCTTTCTCTTCATGCCTGACATTGCTCTGCTCTTGTCGCTTCTCCTTCCTTTGGCCATGCAGGGCCCATCTCTGCTCCACTTCTTCTTCCAGCCATGCAGGGATGATGCTGCAGCCTGCTCCTTCCTCCTTCCAGTGTCGTCCATGGCATCGCCTTCATCTCCCCCACGCAATACCCCTTCCTCTCTCAGGCCTGGGCAGGCGGGAAGAAGACGATGCCATCCCCAGGTCTGTGGCACTCTAGGTAGCCGCCTAGTCTGCCTAATGCTTTCCAATGACCCTGCGGTTATATTTCCCGTAAATTATTCAGACTTCTTCACCGAACACTGACGACCACTCACCCATATGAAGTATGGCCATTCCTGGGCTCCGTTAATGTCAGGTCCTCCTGAGATTAGGGAGGGCTGTGTGTGTGTGTGCGCGTGATTGCGTGTGTGTGTGTGTTGTAGGGGAGGGAGGATGCATGAACTTTCTCTCCGCCCTCCCAGATTGATAGGGTAGGGGATGCAAACTTTCCTCCCCCCCCCCTTCTCCCTCTCGATTCTGGTTCGTGTGAATTAGCGGAGGATGGAGCACGCCTCCCTCTCTCCACCCTCTCTCACACACAAACGCACCCTTTCACTTTCTTCTGCACCCCCTTACCCTCCATCACCAGCACTCTCCCATCCCAGGCTGGCGCCCACCACCACCTCTAACCCTCCTCCCTGTCTACTGCTGCTGTTTCCTCTTCTCCATGGAACAACAGACGTGTAGCTTCCCCGCTTCCAGCCCGCGCAGGCTTCCTCTGAGTTCCCAGGTACAAGTAGGCCCAAGTGACCTCACATCATAAAGGAAAAGGCTGAGTCAGCGCTGGGTTTCCCCATTGCATGTGCAGCTTTTCAGCTTTTTATTTAGACAGGCACACAAAGAAAACCAGAAGTGCATGGACATGTTGTAAGCTCTGAAATACAAAACCATTTAAATAGTTAAAGCATAAGCAGAAAGGCACATTCTCTAGCTCCCAAAGGTGACATGATCAAAAAAAATATATATGAGTTATGACCCCCAACAACTTATTCAACAATCGCCTAAGGCCGCCGCCTCCAACAAGGGGTCCATGCAGGACCAGACCCATCGGCTTTGAGTCCTGCAAGTGCCCCAGCTCCTGAAGACCTGGCGTCACCTCCCGGCGGAGCTGCTGACCCCAGGAGTGCAGCAGCCCTACCCCCCCCCCCCCCTTGGTTACCAGCTTTGTGGAGACCATCTGACCTTCCCCCCTCCCCATGTGCACCCAGGCCCCTCTGGGAACATATCTGAGTGCTTTACAAGCTGCTCTAAGGCCAGGGAAAGGAGGGGGGAAACAACTCCGCTCCGTTTGGATTTCTCATTTTCTTAGGGAGAGGAAAACATAAGAAAACCACCACGCGTTTCACTGGCAGCAGCTGGAAAACCCACTATTAGTATCTGGCCATCCCGGTGCATCCTGAGACTTCAAGGGGAGTCATGAGGTTTAGGGACTGATGTAAGCGTGCAGGAGTTTGTGTGTGTGTGTACGTTTTCTACCAAGACTCGCACGCAAAAAAGCCTGGTGGAAAACCTGCACACGGACGTTTCCCATGGACAACTTTGCAGTAAAGGTGACTGCACTTCACTGAGGTGCAGGTATCTTGTCTGTGAAAACAAGGCCTGCACTGGCCTTTTTGTGCACGTTTTAGAGCTGCACACAGTTAATGAGCGGCTGTGCATGACTTGCACGGCAGCAGCTCCTTTACTATGGTTTCTGCACTCACACTGACTGCTTAGGAAACCAATGAAGATTCAGAAAGTCTGCTTTGTGGGTAAAACGGGAAATGGGACACAAGTTGCTGTTTTTACAGACAGCGTGAACTTGGCAAAATTCAAGGCACTTAAGTACTTTGGCTACTTGGAGCGCTCCTAATGTGCTTACACATTCAGAAGTCTCAAAATATAAAAAAAAAGATTCAGATTTGCAAAATAGGTCTCAGCAGGTTCAAGGCAGCTGGACCTGGTTATAACCTACATCCCGGGGTATTCTGGGATGTGTAGTTCAGCTTCTTTAAAAGAAGGGATTTTCCTGATGAACAGGATCTTGTTCCTATCATAGCAGATTCTGGAATTTATAGTCTTAGATTTCTTTAAAAAAAAACAAGATTTTAGCTGTGCTTTTCAATAGCTTAGATGCAAAGTCATGAGCACGCTTTTTCAAATGAAATAAACAGGGTTGCAAATGGCACAATGCAATGTGATGCAAACACCAGGATTGCCTGAAGACTGGGTGGCCTAGTGCAGGAGATCTTAGATCCCTTTTTTCTTATGACTGCAGTCGAAAAACCCTGGTCTACTGAGAACCAGAAGACCGGGGTTTAAATCATGCTGCTGACTGAAGCTTCTCATGACATCAGGGACCCTTATAAATTTGTAAACTCTGGGGAAGGATCTCAATGTACCCGTATATGATTTGTTGTAAACTTTCCTGGTTCCTGTGCTCTATAAAAGCTGTTTTATTCCCCTTCCATCCCTAGTAACCTTTCAAAGAGTGCCTAGCACTAGGAGCGTGCATTTGATTTGAAACGAAATGAGAAAAATGCAACAAAACAGCCCACATTTCCAAAACGAAACAAAACAAACACTCCAAGGAAATCCACTGAGTTTTCCATTATTAAAAAAAACAGCAGGCATCCACTCTGGCCTAGTCTCCCGCTGTTTCTGAAAATTCAGCACTTCCGAAATATAAAAACCGAAACCCTCACCCAGGCATTCCCGGTGCCTCTTGCCTCTTCTGTAGGGGTCTCCAAAGTCCAAATGGGACAGGAGCGATCCCCAATTGCTCCTGCCCTGCCGGATCTCAATTTGAAAATGGCACTGGACTCAGGGCCAGCTGGTACTATTTTCAAATCAGGACCTAGTGGGACCAAGAGCAACTGGGAATCGCTCCTGCACAATAAACGCACAATAAAGCTCTGGAATTTGTTGCCAGAGGATGTGGTTAGTGCAGTTAGTGTAGCTGGGTTCAAAAAAGGTTTGGATAAGTTCTTGGAGGAGAAGTCCATTAACGGCTATTAATCAAGTTTACTTAGGGAATAGCCACTGCTATTAATTGCATCAGTAGCATGGGATCTTCTTAGTGTTTGGGTAATTGCCAGGTTCTTATGGCCTGGTTTGGCCTCTGTTGGAAACAGGATGCTGGGCTTGATGGACCCTTGGTCTGACCCAGCATGGCAAGTTCTTATCCTCTGGGCTCTGGAGGCCTCACAGAAGGGGTAGGAGGTATCTGGCTTCACTTTTTTTCATTTGGGCAGTACTGAGTTTTTGTTTTGACACGGAGAAGGGGGAATCAGGTCCCTTCATTTCTTTTGGGTTTTCTTTTGTTTATTTTTTTTCTGTTCCTTTTGATTTGTATTTCATTTCAAGCAAATGAAACAAAGTGAAATGAACACCAGTGGAAACAGAAAAACCTCCACACACAAAAAAAAAAAAGAAACGAAACCAAATCCATGTTTCTTAGTGCATGATCCCTGCTTAGCACTGCTCTTTCTACACTACGGCAGCTCGGCAGATCTTACATGCAGGATCATTGAACCATTGTCTCTTGAATTTGAAAATGGAGGCTAACAGTCCCAGGCAGAGAAAGATTTACAATTAAAGCAGCAATGTTAGGTTATTGGTGAAAACAAAGAAAACGAATCACCAGTGGTGTTCTCCTAATATCCTTTCATTCATTCAGCGCTGTGCACCCCATACGATGGTTCCACCATAGTCACGCGTGGACAGTGCATCCATTGAGAGCCAGTGGATCTGCTGTAGGTGTTCTATTTGCCTGGAGCTTTCAGTCCAGTCCTTGGGCTGGTTTTCAGGATACCCACAATAAATATGCATGAGCTAGAGCTGCATGCACTGGCTTCACTGTTTGCAAATCTATCTCATGCATATTCACTGTGGAGATCCCAAAAACCCGACAGGCTAGGTGTATCTCAAGGACTGGGTTGAGAAGCACTGATCTAAAAGACCTTCCTTACCAATTAGCAGCCTTTAAGTCAAGGGTGGGCAATTCCAGTCCTCTAGGGCCACCAACCGGTTGAATTTTCATGATATCCCAATGAATGTGCATGCGAGAGACTTGAATGCATACTGCCTCAGTTGAATGCAAATCCATTACATCTGTGCTTCTCAACCCAGTTCTCAGGGCAGAGGTTGAGAAGCACTGAATTAACATGCAAATTCTTTAGGGTTAACCTGACATCCTTACTGGTTGGTGGCCCTGAAGGACCAGAGCTACCCATCCACTTTAGGTAGATCTTAATTAGAAAATCAGGTGGGAGACTGAACTTTATAGAGGAGACCAAGTGCACTAACAACCAAGGAACATGCAGCTACCTCTGGGACTGGGAGAGTAGCCACAATTAATATGCACTATCGTAGGGATGGCTGAATCTGGACTTCAAGCACCACAACAGGTCTGATTTTCAGGATATCCAGAATGAATATGAACATAAGTGCCATGCCGGGTCGGATCATCAAGTCCAGCACCCTGTCTCCAACACTGGCCTATCCAGATCTATATAGTAATATTGTAACATAATAAATGGGGACAGATAAAGACCAGAATGGTTCTTCCAGTCTGCCCAGCAAGATTTGAAAATTATTATTATTTTTTTTTTAATTCTTTATTTCTCAATTTTAACACAATACACAAAAAATATAATTTTGTTTGAAACAATTTCATGAGATACAGGAAACATTATTATAAGAAAAATCATATTCATTTTATCGCATGATATGTAACTATTGACAGAGTCCTTCTCATTTTGATATCTCAACAAAAACTAAACAGGAAACTTTGAGGGGAGCGTATTTACTATACTCGAGAAGATCATAGGTCAATTACCAAAAGTAAACACAAATAGTTCCCACATAGATTACTCTTTTATTCTAAGTGGATGGAGGCTGACTCTTACTAAACAGGAATTCTCTCAAATGATCTGGATTAAAGAAAACATAAACATTATTAGAAATCTTTACTACACATCTGCAAGGGTAGCGAAGATGGAAACTCGCTCCTAGAGCCAAGACTTCCGCTCTCATAGATAGAAAATTATTTTTTAAGGTTATTAGCAACTGCCGCTCCGTGCAGGTCATCCCCAAGCCTTCTCTAAGGGTAGTAGGAACTGCCGCTCCGTGCAGGCCACCCCCAAGCCTTCTGTAAGGGCAGTAGGAACTGCCGCTCCGTGCAGGCCACCCCCAAGCCTTCTGTAAGGGCAGTAGGAACTGCCGCTCTGTGCAGGTCATCCCCAAGCCTTCTGTAAGGGCAGTAGGAACTGCCGCTCCGTGCAGGCCACCCCCAAGCCTTCTCTAAGGGTAGTAGGAACTGCCGCTCCGTGCAGGCCACCCCCAAGCCTTCTGTAAGGGCAGTAGGAACTGCCGCTCCGTGCAGGCCACCCCCAAGCCTTCTGTAAGGGCAGTAGGAACTGCCGCTCCGTGCAGGCCACCCCCAAGCCTTCTGTAAGGGTAGTAGGAACTGCCGCTCCGTGCAGGCCACCCCCAAGCCTTCTGTAAGGGCAGTAGGAACTGCCACTCCGTGCAGGCCACCCCCAAGCCTTCTGTAAGGGCAGTAGGAACTGCCGCTCCGTGCAGGCCACCCCCAAGCCTTCTCTAAGGGCAGTAGGAACTGCCGCTCCGTGCAGGCCACCCCCAAGCCTTCTGTAAGGGTAGTAGGAACTGCCACTCCGTGCAGGCCACCCCCAAGCCTTCTGTAAGGGTAGTAGGAACTGCCGCTCCGTGCAGGCCACCCCCAAGCCTTCTGTAGGGTAGTAGGAACTGCCGCTCCGTGCAGGCCACCCCCAAACAGCAATGTAAACTTTAGGTTTAATAGAAAAGTTACCCCATATCTTCATCTCCATTCCCTAAGCAGCAGGGATCCTTCCATTACCGTTCTTGTCTTCACCCCCTCTTCCGGGAGGGGCCTTCCATGCATCCGCCACCCTTTCCATGAAGAACTATTTCCTGGCATAGTTTCTGAGCCCTCCCCCTTGGGGTTTCATGTTGTGACCCACAGTTTCGCAGATTCCTTTCTGCTGATTTTTGCGCTTCTTTCTCTAAGAAGCGCCTGGCAGATCTCAAAGAGTAGATCCATTTCTTGTTGCCCATTCCCACACACATAAGTGGTGGCTTTCCCCAAGTCCTACTTGGCTAATAATTTGTTTATGGATTTTTCTTCCAGGAACTTGTCCAAACCTCTTTTAAACTCAGCTCTGCTATTTGCTTTGACCACATTCTCTGGCAACAAATTCTATAGCTTAATTGTGTGTTGAGTGAAAAAAAATGCTTTCTCCAATTTGTTTTGAATCTGCTACTTGTTAGTTTCATGAAATGTCCTCCTAGTCCTTGCACTATCTAAAAGAGCAAATAACCTTTCCCTATTTGTCAGATCCACCCAACTCATGATTTTATAATCCTCTGTCATATCCTCTCTGTTGTCTCTTCTCCAAGTTGAAGATCCCTAACCTGTTCAGCCTTTATTCATAAGGGAGTCATAGCCTTTCCATCCCCCTTTATCCTCTGTACCTTTTCTAGCTCTACTGTATCTTTTTTGAGATGGGAAGACTGGAACTGAACACACAATACTCAAGGTATGGTTGCACCATAGATCCACATATAGGTATTGTGATATTCTTGGTTTCATTCTCCATTTCTTTCAAAAGAATTCCTAGCATTCTATTTCCTGTTTTAAGCACCGCTGCACACTGAGCTTTCAATGTATTGTCCATAATGACACCAAGATCCTTTTCCTGGGTGGTGGCTCCTCATATGGAACCCAGTATTGCATCACTATGTACTTGTCCACCTTAAATTTCATCTGCTCATTTAGATGCCCTTCTGTAGTTCCTCAGCTTGTTTTTTTAACTACTTTGGATATTTTTGTGTCATCTGCAAATTTGATCACTTCACTCATTGCTCCCTTTTCAATAGGTAAACACCGATCCCAGTACAGATCCCTGAGGCACTCTGCTATTTACCTCTTTCCATTAGGCAAATTGACCTTCAGTTCTACTCTTTGATTCCTATCTTTTAACCAGTCACCTATCCACAGACCATGGTTCTTATCACATGACTTTTTAGTTTCCTGAGGACTCTCTTGTAAGGGACTTTATCAAAAGCCTTCTGAAAATGTTGACTGGCTCACTTTTTTTTTCCACTTGACCTAATAACTTAGCAAGACATGAACTCCCTTTGCTAAATCCATGGTGGCTCTTCCTCACTAAACCAAGTTTATCCATATGTTTAGTAATTTTGTTTTTAACAATAGCTTCCACCATTTTACCCAGCAGCAATTCCAGTCTCATCAGTCTGTACGTACTAGGGTCATGCTTGGAACCCTTTTTTGAAAATCCGAGTTACATTGGTTACTCTCCAGTCCTTAGGTACAAATGCATATTGGAGTGTTGCATTACATTTTTAACCACCAGCAGGTGGTTAAAAATGTAATGAACTCAAATATGCTACCAGCAGGTGGTAGCATATTTGAGTTCTTTAGAACTCTGGGGTGAATACCATCAGATCTTGGTGATTTGCTAATATTTCCTTTATCAATTTGTTCTAGTTTCAATTTGATTTCTTTCATTTTCTCTGAAACATCACTAAAACAAATGGATCTGATGTATGTCCTCAACATCCTCCATAGTAAATACCATGGCAAAGAATTAATTTAGTTTTTCTGCTATGACCTTATGCTGCTTCAGCAGAAAAAACTAAATTAATTCTTTGCTTTGGACTACTGTAGAGAATGTTGGGGACATGTCCACACTGGAACCATTCTTTGTAGGTGATGATTTGGAGGAACTGAAACAAATCAAAGTGAACCTTGAAGAGATGCTAGAGCAAACTGGCAAATTAAATTTGTATATAATGAGTCTCCTTGATATGTATATTTATTTCATGCATACTCATTATGGATATCCTGAAAACCTGACTAGCTGTGAGGTCCCCAGGAAAGATTTGGGAAGCCCTGAACTAAATAGTGAAATATGCATGAGATAGATTAGCCTCCACTGCCTCCACTGTATGTAAATCTATCTCATGCATATTCATTGTGGATATCCTGAAAACTAGACTTGTTTGTGACTCTTGAGGACTGGAGTTGGTCACTCCTGCACTACTATTACATATCACAGTGGAGGATCTAGTGAATGGAAAGAAATTATTGAAAGCATAGGGCGAAGTTCAGGGAGATTAAATGATTATTCACTGATTAAATATCTGCAGTTAATGAATCAGAGATGGGATCTGGAAATGAGAAATCTTACATTTTCTAGTTCAGTGTCTAATCACAGAAAACTACACTGCTAATTTCAAATCAGATATCAAGCCAAGGTGCTTGCTGGCATTTAATGGATTGCATTAGGGTCTGGCAGTGCACAGACTTATTTAAAGCACCAATCCAATAAGCTCACTGCAAAACTCCATTATGGATGGAGGGGAAGGGCTAATAAAAATAATTTGGATTTACATAGCATTTAATGTGTTGCACAATTGAGTCTTGCTGCCTGTTTTCTTACATAGTGTCTCAGTTAAAGTGGCCCACTCAAATCCACTTAAAAACCCAGCTTTTAAATCCTAACCTTGGCTCTCCCTGAGTGTGGCCTGGTTTTAACCAGGGTTTATAATAACTGAGTTCCTGAAACCTTTTGTTTGTCTTGTCTGTCTACCTTGATCTGATTGTAAGCTCCATGGAGCAGGGACTGGCTCTCTGGGTTTGCATAGCACTGCATACGTCTTTTTAATGCTACATAGATATAAATAGTAGCACAATTTGATACTTCAGAAACACTCATGCAGCCATCCCTGGGGTGGACAACCTGGCAGCACTGCTTTATGTTTATTGCAATTTGATATACCGTATAGTTAACAAAATCAACGCGGTTTGCTGAGAAATACATACATAATTTATCCGAAAAGTTACCAGCAGCTACTAATATGGAACGCAGCATTGTGTATGTATAGTTAGGATCATTTTCTTTAGAGGAAGAACAGTGTTTTTATGATTAAGCAATTACAGTTGGGCAAATTTATTTTTACTTAATTATTTTTTAGATTTAGCTTATATCTTTTCATTGATAGCACAAGGTGAGTTACAATCAGGTACAGTAGGCATTTCCCTATCCCCAGAGGGCTCAGGCTTTTCTCCCATTCTGTGTCTATGGGGACGCTTAGTAAATAAGGCCCGTTGTTTGTATCAGAGGCAATGGAGGATGCCCAGGGATTTAAACCCTGGCTTTACTGGCTCCTAAGCCTGCTGTTCTCTAACCACTAGGCCATTCCTCCATGCTGGATGGAAGCTCTGGGAAATAAAGGGAGTTTTCCAAGGTCATGCAGCAATGGAAAGGATTTGAACTTGTGTCCCAGGATGTCTGACTGATGGTTCACTGTTTCACTTACTAGAGCCTACCCTGCATACGTTCTCTATGCAGGCTCAGGTTTCTTCAGACGATGTGGGGAAAGCAGAGTCTCCTCTGTAAATATTTCTTCAGAGTCTGGAAGCTTATCCGCCCGGGAGAGCCTCCTCCTCTGCACCGTCCCATAGCCCAAGCCACTTACAAGTTGCCCCAATGGACTGCTTAAGGGCTCTGGCCGGCGGCCCAGGGTGTGACCACATGAATTCTCCTGAAAGAATCAATTTCACGAAAGGGAAGTGCGG
This sequence comes from Rhinatrema bivittatum, assembly GCF_901001135.1. Lineage (NCBI taxonomy): Eukaryota > Metazoa > Chordata > Amphibia > Gymnophiona > Rhinatrematidae > Rhinatrema > Rhinatrema bivittatum. The sequence continues at coordinate 36,047,795 of NC_042632.1, forward strand.
CAGAAATGGGGGGGGGGAAAACAAATGCATTCTCATCGGACCCTTGCAACATTCCTGCATGGCTGCCTTAGGGCATTGGCGGCCGGCTGAGGGAGCTGGGGCCATTGCAGCCGGGGTTTCACACTTCCCTTTCTGTATCCTGGCCCTGTAGTTAGCGCTTCAGTTGTCAGCAGCTGCACAACTATCCATTTCAGGAGATAATTACAGTTATTGTATCTCCTCTCAGTCTAAACTTCTAACAGAATCATTTCAAACCATAACCTTTAGTTACTTCAGGGCTGATTGGAAATGCTTAGACTTTTTTTTTTTTTTTTTTTTTACTAATCGCTCCAACCTGTGCAAGTCCTTTACAGACTACTCTTGGGTTTATCCAATGCAAAATAAACTTCTTTTGGAAAAATTAACCCCACCCCTTCCCCTCAACAGGACCCCTCCAGCTCTCCCCTGAGTTAGTCAAATGTCCCTATTATGTTCAGATCCCTTGCTTGATGAGCTGCTGAGGGAGTAAGAGCTATAGCGTTCATCTTTAAGAAGTTGTAAGGTAGACAGTACCGACAAATAAGGTTGCAATGGCTTTCATCTTTTGCATGCAGCAACATTTAATCACATGAACAAATTTGAATTAATGACTGGAAAGGGAACAATAAGTAAATCTACAGCTCTAGCACTAAACTTTCAGAAGGGAGACCTTGATAAAATGAGGAAGATAGGGAAAAAAACTGAAAAGTACAGCTACAAAGGTTGAGTGCACATAGGTGAGGACATCGTTTAGAAATACCATTTTAGAAGCACAGGCCAGATGTATTCCATGCATTAAGAGAGGTGGAAGGAAGGCCAAATGACTGCCGACCGTTAAAAGACAAAGTGAAAAAAGCTATTTTAGCAAAAAAAAAAAAAACTTCCTTCAAAAATTAGAAGGATCCATCTGAAGAAAATAGGAAAAAAGCATAAGCGTTGGCAAGTTAGATGTAAAAAAATGACAGGCTAAGAAAGAATTTGAAAAGAAAGTTGCCCATAGAGGCAAAAACTCATAATATAATATAAACGTTTTAGAATTTATCCAAAACAGGAAGCCTACTAGGGAGTTGTCTGGACTGTTAGATGATCGAGGGGTTAAAGGAGCACTTAGGAAAGGTACAGCCCTTGCGGAAAGACTAAATTAATTCTTTGCTTCAGTGTTTATTGATGAAGATGTTGGGGAGATACCTGTTCCGGAGAAGGTTTTCAAAGGTGATGGTTCAGATGAATTGAACCAAATCACAGTGAACATGGAAGATGTAGTAGGCCAGACTGACAAACTGAAGAGTAGCAAATCAACCGAACTAGATGGTATACCCCCCCCCCCCCCAAGGATTCTGAAAGAACTAAAAATTTTATTAATTTGTAACCTATCATTAAAATTGTCCATTGTGCCTGAAGACTAGAAGGTGGCCAATGTAACCTTGATATTTGAAAAAGGCTCTAAGAGTGATCCGGGAAACTATAGACTGGTGAGCCTGACTTCAGTGCCTGGAAAAATCATGGAAATTATTATAAAGAACAAAATTACAGAACATATAGATAGACATGGTTTAATGGGACACAGTCAGCATGGATTTATCCCAGGGAAGTTTTGCCTCACAAATCTGCTAAATATTTTTGAAGGGTTTAATAAACATTTGGATAGAGGTGAGCTGGTAGATGTAGTGTATTTGGATTTTCAGAAGACATTTGACAAAGTCCCTCATGAGAAGCTCTTAAGAAAATTAAAAAGTCATGGGATAGAAGGCAATATACTTTTGTGGAATGGAAACTGGTTAAAAGACAGAAAACAGAGAGAAGGATTAAATGGTTAGTTTTCTCAGTGGAGAGAGGTATACAGTGGAGTGCCTCAAAGTTCTGTGCTTGGACCAGTGCTTTTTAATATATTTATAAATGATCTGGAAAGGGCAATTGAGTAAGATGATCAAATTTGCAGATTACATATAATTATTCAGAGTAGTTAAATCACAAGCAGTGATAAATTGCAGGAGGACCTTGCAAGGCTGGGCATCCAAATAGCATATGAAACTTTATGTGGACAAGTGCAAGATGATGTATATAGGGAAAAATAACCCATGCTGTAGGTACATGGTTAGATTCCATATTAGGAGCTACCAACCAGGAAAAAGATCTAGGCGTTGTAGTGGACAATATATTGAAATCATCAGCTCAGTGTACTGCAGCAATCAAAAAAAGCAAGCAGAATATTAGGAATTATTAGGAAGGGAATGGTGAATAAAACAGAGAATGTTATAATCTTGTGTATTGCACCATGGTGAGACCACACCTTGAGCACTGTGTTCAATTCTGGTCACTGCATCTCAAAAAAGATATAGATGTACTAGAGAAGGTACAGAGAAAGGCTACCAAAATATTAAATGGGCCGGCACTGCTCCCTTAACAAGAAAGGCTAAAGAGGTTAGGGCTGTTCAGCTTAGAGAAGAGATGGCTGAGGAAGGATATGATGTAAGTCTATAAATCATGAGAGGACTAGAACGGGTAAATGCGAATTGGTTATTTACTCTTTTAGATAATACAAGAACTAGGGGGCACTCCATGAAGTTAGCAAGTAGCACATTTAAAACTAATCAGAGAAAATTATTTTTAACTCCACGCATAACTAAGCTCTGGAATTCATTGCCAGAGGATGTGGTTAGGGAAGTTAGCTTTGCTGGGTTTAAAAAAGGTTTGGACAAGTTCCTCAAGGAGAACTATTAGTCAAGTTCACTTAGGGGGTAATTTTCAAAGGAGTTACACATGTAAATGTGACATACTATCGTAGCAATTTTCAAAAGCTATTTACTCGAGTAAAGTGCACTTACTTGAGTAAATCCTATGGACAATTCAATGGCATATATTGTAGCAATTTTGAAAAGCCCACTTACTTGAGTAAAGTGTATTTACTCGAGCAAAAACCAGTTTTGCTCGAGTAAATGCTTTTTAAAATCAGACCCTTAGGGAATAGCCACTGCTTGTTGCCAGCATCAGTAGCATGGGATCTATTTAATGTTTGGATACTTGCCAGGTACGTGTAACCTGGATTGGCCATTGTTAGAAACAGAATGCTGGGCTTGTTGGACCTTTGCTCTGACCCAGTATGACAATGTCTTATGTTCTTAAAGTGCTCAGGGACCTTTTCTAGAAGGCTTCAAATGCCCAGAATATTCAGAGCTAAGAAATGGGGTGAGGAAGGAACTGTATAGAGCTAGGTAGATGAAAGATAAGAATAGGGTGGCCAACTGGATCCATTTTCTCAGGTCAGGCTGATTCAATCCTTTTTTTTTTTTTTAATCTCCCTTCATTGCTAATATGAAGTTGTACACCTGCTTTTCTTAGGTAAAAATCTAAACTAAACTGGTTTTATTCCCTGCATGCAATGGAATAAAACCAGAACTGGACCAAGTTCAGGAACCGAGGAGGAAGGCAAGTGCCAGCCATACTGTGACATTTCTCTTACTGGGTCAATATCTCTCTCCCAAGAATAAAATCTAGAGACTCTGCTAACTGTGCCCACATTATTCCAAACTGTGATTACAGACATGACCCTCACCGGCATTGCCCCGTGACTCTATTTAGACATAAAGATATGTCTCCAGAGGCAGAGAGCTGGTTCTTATTCATGCCTAACTTCCAAACCATAAATATACTCGGAAAAGCACAAGATAAACCACAGACAATGTACATACACTCACATGTATCGATGAATGAAATTGTATCTCTCTATATTCATATAATATATAGTCAACATGTTTTAGGTATGTATACATATGAAGCACGTTGAATGCTGAAAGCCAGCCTTTGAATTCTGTCCAGTTACAATTTCTTTAATCAACCCATCTGATGTGTTGGGTTTTGTTGTTTGCTTTTTGGGGAGGGTGGGAAGGCTTCCCAGAATATCACACCTTCTCTTGATGAGTTAATTTTGCAACTTGGACACAAGAGGAACAGGCACGGTGTTTGCTCACGATCAGGCGTGCTGCCAGTATAAAGCTGCCCTTGACCCCCACCTCGCAGCCAGATGTAAAGAGAGTGCCTGAGCAGAGAACGAGCTGCCCCCGTGTGGTCACTCTCAGTACTTCTCCCTGTCTGCCGCCTCCTTTTACATCCCGTACACAAAGGACAAGGAATCTGAGGTTCCTGCAGTTGTTAGCCCAAAGCTGCTTGGAAAATGTACTGAGTGATGTGCTTTCTTTTTTTTTATAGTGTGGCAGGGGCCATCAGTGTACATAGCACGGTATCAGAGAATTCACAGAGGTGCAACGTCCCTGGCCCCGAAGAGCTTACATGCTGCAGCTGGCACGCTGAGAGGTCACGTGATTTGCTCAGGGTCACACACTGAGTAATGGGGGAGGCTTACCCTCATCCATCCTAGGGCACTTGGTGGCTGATTGTGCTGTGGCAGTCCAGCCTCAGATAAGGGGGTTGAGGCAGGCCCTACATACTCTCGGTACACAGCCGACTGCAGGTGGGCTTCCTTACCCAGCAGACAAACCAGGAAAATGTCACCATTAATATTTTTGCTGAAACTATATTTTTACTTCTTGTACTCAAGTCGTGTATGGACTGGACTGTATTCCTGTGACCATATTCTGTGCAGTATTGACTATATTAGGATCCTGCTTACCATGCAGATTGTAATACAGCAGCCTCTGTATCATGAAAACATTCCTTGACTTGCTGTCATATTTATTTTAGCAAATGTCTCGTGTTGGACAGGGCTCAGGTAACAGAGAAGATAACAGAGAGTAAAACGAGAGTTTCCACAGCAAGTTTACAGCCAATGTCCCATTGGAAAGTTCTGATATTAGTTCCTGGGTAGGAATGGGCTAATGAGATGACCCAAGAATAGTGAAAAAACTCGCAGTCCCAGCAGACGTCTCAACTCAGAGGAAATGCTGCACTGGAAGCCGCGACTCACGGCTAATTCAGCTTCAGCCCCTTTTGTCATTGCTAGTTTTCCGTGCTGAAGGTGTAGGGCAGTAGTGGGCACTACTAACCCTGTCCTAGCACTGCACTTTGGGTCCAGCCGGAGCCCGGGTGACAGGCAAAAGACAAGGATCTGCCATGGCTTTTTCCTTGCTTGACTCGGCAATCCTAAATTCCCAGCACCCTAAACACTCTGGGATTTGGGGAGAGAAAAAAATATTCCCTTTCTGAGTTCGTAAAAGGAGCTGAATCTCTGAGCCTTTGGAGGTAACTAGGGTTTACATAGTATTTGTTGTCTTCTCTTGTAATCCCTTTTATAGTATATCACTGCTGATGACATCATTCATAGAAACATAGAAATGACGGCAGAAGACGACCAAACGGCCCATCCAGTCTGCCCAGCAAGCTTCACACATTTTTTCTCTCATACTTATCTGTTTCTTTTAGCTCTTGGTTCTATTTCCCTTCCTCCCCCACCATTAATGTAGAGAGCAGTGATGGAGCTGCATCCAAGTGAAATATCAAGCTTGATTAGTTAGGGGGTAGTAGGGGTACTAAAGTAACCGCCGCAATAAGCAAGCTACACCCATGCTTATTTGTTTTAACCCAGACTATGTTATACAGCCCTTATTGGTTGTTTTTCTTCTCCCCTGCCGTTGAAGCAGAGAGCTATGCTGGATATGCATCTAAAGTGAAGTATCAGGCACATTTGGTTTGGGGTAGTAACCGCCGTAACAAGCCAGCTACTCCCCGCTTTGTGAGTGTGAATCCTTTTTTCTTCTCCCCTGCCATTGAAGCTATGCTGGGTATGCGTGAAGTATCAGTTTTTCTTCTCCCCTGCCGTTGGAGCAGAGAGCTATGCTGGATGTGCATCGAAAGTGAAGTATCAGGCACATTTGGTTTGGGGTAGTAACCGCCGTAACAAGCCAGCTACTCCCAGCTTTGTGAGTGCAAATCCTTTTTTCCACATTTCCTCTTGCTGTTGAAGCTTAGAGTGATGTTGGAGTCACAGTAACCATGTGTATGTTTATTGAATAAGGGTATTGTGTCCAGGCAGTAGCCATCATTCTGGAGAGTCACCCACTCTTCATTGGCGGCCTCACATCTGGACAAAGGTGGCGGGGGGGGGGGGGGGGAGAGGGAAGAGAGTGGGAGGACCTGCTCCAAATACAGATAGGAGAGGAAAGCCAGGAAACCCGATTTCCAACCTGAGATGGTTGAGGTCTCAGTCCTGGAAGTGACCACAAACTTTCCAGGCCAGATGTTGGGCAGCGTTCCTGGGCCGCGTACAATGGTCGGAAACCACAGCTCCGAACTCCAGGCCAGACTGCTGGCTGCAGCGCTGCAGAGGTCTGCACTAGTGAGCTGGAGCAGCTGAAAGGAGCTGTGGGTCTGCGGCAGCAGAGTCCACGCGTCTAATGACGCGGGCTCCTGTCCTCGAAAGCCTAGGGCCTCGTTGACTCGGGTGGGACTACTCTGGAAGGAGCCGCCAGCCCCCGTGGCCTTCGGGGCACGGGGAGCGCGCAGAGCTGACGGAATGCGGCTGTTTCTGCCCCTTCGGCGGGGAGAGGGCGCACTCCTGGAGGATCACCTCGCGCTGCACCGCTGGCTTTGTTCTCGAGGGGGGGGGGAGGGAGCCCGAGGCACCCCCATTGCTTACCAAGAACAGGGTAGAAACAGAAAGGAAACTTCAGCACATCTGCATCTGCTCTGGGCCGGAGGAGAGCAACAAACAAAAAAAACCAACCCCAAAACATTTTCATTCCCCTTTCCATAAAAGCCCCATGAAAATGGACTTCAGAACCGGATTTCGGGGTGTGTGGCGTTGTTGCTCGGTCCGGATCCTGATGTGAATCCACGGCAGCCTGTGTGACCTGTGGCTGGGGAGAAAGGGGGTGGAAGAACAAGAGCAGGGGGAAGGTTTCTGGACCTGGGGGTAGTGCGTGGGGTAACTATGAAAATAAAAGCCCTGGGGGTGGAATATCTTCAGAGACACGGCCGTTCCTGGGGCTCATGAATTTTACAGGCTGGAAGCCTCCGAGATCCTCGTTGAATAACTTTATGTGGGAACGCGGCCCCCGGAAACCAAATGAGGTTTTGCTTCCGATCCATTGGTGGGACTGCTTCCACTTGAGCAGACCCCAGTTTCTTAATCTGTGCCACCCCCCGGCCCTTCAGAGAGGCCAAATGACCCCCTCCCCCCAACAGGATGCCTTACTTTCAGAGTCTCCTTCCACTGTATCCTTTCCATCTGTTGCGTGCTAGCGGGAATAACCCCAGGAGCCCCTGTGAGATGCACGACCAGGTGGATGGGGAGAGGGAGGGGGGGTCTGGCACGGGACCCTAATACCCGAGTCTGCAGCGTGTGCTCTCGGGGCCTTACCATGCACAGACGTGGAATGGCAGAAGGAGCAGGACCCGGGGAAACAGCTTCTCTTGTCCAAAGGTAGCGTACGGCAGGCTTGGGCAGTTTATAAATACAAATGAATTAAGATTGAGAAGGATGTAGGCTGGGGCAGGTGTAAACTCACCTTCTATTGCTTTTTTTTTTTTTTAATTTCTATTGGAGAAGAGAGGTAGAAATCTCAAAGTGCCATGGGGGAGGTCGGAAAGCCACCTCGAGGCATCAGGTCACCCCTCTTCCACCCTGCAGCACCGACGAACTCACTCTGGCTGGGCCAAGTCGTCCCCTGCAAAGCCAAGCCTCGCCTTTTCTGGCCAGATTCATAACAAGAATCCCTTTTCTAAGGAACAAACTTCAAAATGTAAAATGTACACTTTATCATGATTTCTTCCATGTTTTCCAGGATCCAAACCTCGGACCGAACCAGTCAAGGATTCCTCCTTCCCGCACTTCCTCTCTCCAACCGCCCTCCCCACACTTTGGCACAGAATTCATTTACCTGAAACGTTAAAATCTTCATGTCGCTAGGTGCATCTTCAGATTGGAGATTTTTCAGTTCTGGTCCTAATTATGCTGGTTCTTACACCAATCGTATGCAAATGCATCTGATGAATATTCATCGTGGAAAGCCAGATGGGTTTGCTTTAGATGTAGCCAGGGCAGATACCTCCGCACCCAGGGCCATCGGAAGAGGCATGCAAGGTGGGTATCTAGCCCAGGTGCTAGGCTGGGAAGGCGCCAGATTCCCAGACCATGGAGGCAGAAGAAAACTGCTCCACTGTGGCCACTCCTGTGCAGTTACATTATTAGGGCGGGGCTAACGTTTCTATCCCTGGCATCCCACCTGGTGGTCGCGTCATCGGAGGGAGCCCCGGCAGCTGCGTCATGCCGGACCACCTGGGTTGCCATCTAGGCCAGACGGCCGCAGGCAGCTGAGAAGGGAGAGGGCCAGAACGACTGCACGTGAGCCAATGTGATTGAGGGAGGAAGGGGGGTGTGAGTATGTGTGTGTAAGAGAGAGACTGGGAGCGTGTGTGTACATATGGGCGTGAGAAGGTGTGTGTATGTGTGAGAGAGAGAGACAAACGGAGGGAGCCTTTGTGAGGGAGGGGGTACCAGAGATCACTGGGGGAGGGGGGACAGAAAAATGAACCTTGGGGAGGTATCCACCCCAGGTGCCAAATACTTTTGGTTTGCCACTGCCTAGAGGCTCGAGCCCAAACATTTTGGAGGGCAGCAAAATCCAAGAAATAAGAACATAAGAAGATGCCATACTGGGTCAGACCAAGGGTCCATCAAGCCCAGCATCCTGTTTCCAACGGAGGCCAATCCAGGCCATAAGAACCTGGCAAGTACCCAAAAACTAAGTCTATCCCATGTTACTGTTGCTAGTAATAGCAGTGGCTATTTTCCAAGTCAACTTAATTAATAGCAAGTAATGGACTTCTCCTCCAAGAACTTATACAATCCTTTTTTAAACACAGCTATACTAACTGCACTAACCACATCCTCTGGCAACAAATTCCAGAGTTTAATTGTGCGTTGAGTAAAAAAGAACGTTCTCCGATTAGTTTTAAATGTGCCCCATGCTAACTTCATGGAGTGCCCCCTAGTCCTTCTATTATCCGAAAGAGTAAATAACCAATTCATATCTACCCGTTCTAGGCCTCTCATGATTTTAAACACCTCTATCATATCGCCCCTCAGCCGACTCTTCTCCAAGCTGAAAAGTCCTAACCTCTTCAGCCTTTCCTCATAGGGTTGCTGTTCCATTCCCCTTATCATTTTGGTTGCCCTTCTCTGAACCTTCTCCATCGCAATTATATCTTTTTTGAGATGCGGCAACCAGAATTGTACACAGTATTCAAGGTGCGGTCTCACCATGGAGCGATACAGAGGCATTATGACATTTTCCGTTTTATTCACCATTCCCTTTCTAATAATTCCCAACATTCTGTTTGCTTTTTTGACTGCCGCAGCACACTGAACCGACGATTTCAATGTGTTATCCACTATGACACCTAGATCTCTTTCTTGGGTTGTAGCACCTAATATGGAATCCAACATTGTGTAATTATAGCATTGGTTATTTTTCCCTATATGCATCACCTTGCACTTATCCACATTAAATTTCATCTGCCATTTGGATGCCCAATTTTCCAGTTTCACAAGGTCTTCCTGCAATTTATCACAATCTGCTTGTGATTTAACTACTCTGAATAATTTTGTATCATCTGCAAATTTGATTATCTCACTCGTCGTATTTCTTTCCAGATCATTTATAAATATATTGAAAAGTAAGGGTCCCAATACAGATCCCTGAGGCACTCCACTGCCCACTCCCTTCCACTGAGAAAATTGTCCATTTAATCCTACTCTCTATTTCCTGTCTTTTAACCAGTTTGTAATCCACGAAAGGACATCGCCACCTATCCCATGACTTTTTACTTTTCCTAGAAGCCTCTCATGAGGAATTTTGTCAAACGCCTTCTGAAAATCCAAGTATACTACATCTACCGGTTCACCTTTATACACATGTTTATTAACTCCTTCAAAAAAGTGAAGCAGATTTGTGAGGCAAGACTTGCCCTGGGTAAAGCCATGCTGACTTTGTTCCATTAAACTATGTCTTTCTATATGTTCTGTGATTTTGATGTTTAGAACACTTTCCACTATTTTTCCTGGCACTGAAGTCAGGCTAACCGGTCTCTAGTTTCATCCCCAGGAAGGCCTGGTGCTTCCGGATCTGCCTCACTGAAGCACTCCCATGCTCTCTGGCCAAATCTCAGTTCAAGTTTGATTGCGTGGGAGCTGTTAGGAAGTCCTCCCCATCCACTGCTGGCTCAGTCTCTCTCTCTCTGCCTCCTCCTCACTCTCGACTCATGGCGCTAGTCATTGCAGAGCCCCCGCTGCTGTTTTCCCTGCCCTCTCCTTTTGTCTCAGTCGGTAAATGGGGGGTAGTGATAGGAACAAGCTCACCTAGGCTGCCTGATACCCTTCCACTGGCCCTGTCTGGAACTGCACAATCTTGGCTCAGCCCCCTCTCCACCATTCCCAGTAAGTCCTACAGACTATAGCACAGCTAAGCTGAGAATGAAATGATTTTTGTTTTCTTATAGGAAATGGCAGAATTAGTTAATGAGGTTCTCTGATTGGTTAGCTCAGCCTTTTCCTGTGAATAAAGTCATGGTAAGTGGGAAGAATGGCTTGAATTGGCCCTAATTGACTTTGAGTAGATTAGTCAAGGCTAGTCGTATAGCTGAGTTCCAGAAAGGTCCCAGGGGATAGGTCCATTAAACTTCTTGGTCAGATAAACCTGGGTATCTCCATACTTGGATTGAGCATCAGGGAATGGGTCCCCCACCCTGCCTTCCCATTAGGATCTCCAGGTACTTCTAAGTGATCTAGACTGGCCACTGTCAGAGACAGGATGCTGGGCTTGATGGACCACTGATCTGACTCAGCATGACATCTCTTACGTTCTATCCAAGCATGCCAGCTCTTTTTAATAACACCATTTTATAAGATTCTGTGCGCCTTGGGATTTATAAAGGAATTTTTAGGTAAAACCAAGGAGGCTAGAATAGTATGGCCTGGAGCGCAGACAAAAATGTACATAAACCATTACTATATTCGTTAGTACAACTCATTAAAAAAATAGAATTTAGATATCACCACATTGTAGCATGCAAGAACACAGCAGGTTTAATCCTCGTCTAGCTCTGTATGCCATTTCCAATAGAAACAGTCACCCATAAGCATATATATTAATTACTTTATGCATGCCAAATCGAAAACATGATTGCATCAGTAGTCAAACTGGGAAGAAGGCATACAAAAATATGCAAAGGATGTTATTTAACTATGTTTATTTTGTTTACCGTTGCAGTCTGCTATATGTCCAGCAGATGGCAGCAACATTCCAATGAGCCTGATGTGCCCCACAGCTCTATAGTTTGGGTTTTGGTGGCCGTTTCCAGTACTTTTCTTTTCTTCCTTTTGGGTTTCCAACTCATTCACAACCGCCCAGGGATGTTTCCCCTTTGTCACTCTCTAAATTCAGCCCAGCCACCACAGTGGTAGTTGTTGAGGAGGTGTCACAAAGCCTCCAGAGCCTGAAAATTTGGAGCCTAAGTCTGGTGGTCAAGGTTTCACCATTGAGCGATGGCTGGGCCGCACCCCCCCTCCCCCACCCCTCCAACTGACCTTGCAATATAAAATCCAGAACCCTGAAATTATCAAGGCAGGGAGTGGGAGCAGCATGGAAAGTCACCTTTCAAGCAGGCTGATACTGTAAAGTGCATTCAATCCCCCTACACACACACTAATAGCACTCATCACATGCAAATGCATGTTGATGAGGCTATTAGTTATGCACTCGGGATACTGAAAAAAAAACGTGCGGCCGATCCGCACATTTTATGCCCGAAAAAGGGTACAGAAAAGCAGAAAATACTGCTTTTCTGTACACCCTCCGATTTAGTATCCTAGCGATATTAAGTCTGCGGAACCAAAAAGGTTAAAAAGAAAATTTTAAAATTAAAAAAAAAAAAAAAAGTGCCGGCCAGTGAGGTTAGGAAAACTGATGCTCAATTTTACCAGCTTTTGGAAAACCAGTGCTCCTAAAAATTGAGCTTCGGTTTTCTGAACCCGCTGGCAGACACCTCTCCTGGGTTTCTGCTGCTAAGGAGGCACTAGGGATGCGCTATTGTCCCTAGTGACTCCTTTTAGCTTGACCCCTCATTCAAATACAGGATCGCATGCCCAGGAGAAGTGGCTGGGCGCGCGTTGGGATAGCGGGCGCTCAACACTGAGCACTCGGTTTTCCACGCTCCTTACAGTATCGGCCTGATTGTCCAATACATCTGTCAATTAATGGAATGCTGAGCACATAAGTAATGCACATGTACAGATTGGCCATACAGATATGAGGTAGTTTGCAAGCCTGAGTAAGTAGGTAACACATGAAGTACATTGGGTGGCAGTGCATGCATATAGTTAAGAAGCAAGTTAAGCACCAGAGGTGCAAGAGATATTTGGGTAGGAACAGCCCTGAATTAGGCTGGTGGTAGTGGGCTGAGTCTCTGCCTTGTGGTAGTAGGTAGGTGATACCAAACAGACAAGCAGAAGAAACCAGGAAGAAACCCACCTATGCGGCATCCACCTGCAGGACTGGCACTCTAAGCAGCATGGATCCCCAGCAATGTTGTCCTATCCTTCCCTCAGTTTTTTTTTATTTTAGAAATTTAGTAAAATGTTTATTATGGTAAATAAATGATAGCCAATTACAATCGAAGTGTCTGGGAAGGATAAGCGTAGACTCTGCAAATTATCAAAAGCTCTTAAGCTCATCCTTGCCTATGTCACAATCTTACAAGGCTTATATACATTTTTTCCTGGTTTCTTTTGCCAAGAATTGATCTTTTCTAAATGTGTCATTCTGACCTGGATTCCTTTCCCTAGACCACCTGCACCCAAACATTCATGCTCTTTCTTTCATGTCCAAATGTTTGTCCTCCTTCTGTACTATCTTCCCACGGCTTGAAGGAAGACATGGATCATCTCGTATCAATGTCTGCACTTTCATTTGTAGTTGATCTCCAAACAGACCACACATATATTGTATGTGAGCCATCTCCATGTCCTTCACTCCTCTCTGGCTTAGGCCCACATCCTGCAGCTGTAATTAGCTGCTTTCCTTACAGCAGACAGCACAGCGTGTATTTGACCGGTGCTGGCACAGGCTTAGCAGGGCCTAGCTCAGCAGTCAGAATTCTGCATTTGCCTCTAGAACCTTGGTGAACGTGTGACCACCCAAGGGTTCACAAGCAGTCTCGAAGGAGAAGAGGGCAGCGTGAGAGACTGTGCAGCTAAGACAGAACATCGGGCACAAAGTGTGAGCACCTCAGTCCATAAAATGAAGGGTGCAAGATGTCTTCTGAGGCAAAGGATGGGATCATTTCTGAGATCTATGACAAACAGTGTACACAGTTCTCACAGTACAGCGCTTCTCTGTACGGATTAAGGCCTAATATAAGAGCAACAATATTCAAATTAACCAATAAGAAAATTCCATAATAAATGTCAATAACTCCCTGCATCTAATAATCCCTACGTACACTGTTACTAATCTGCATAATGTTCCCACTGTACTATGAGGTAACTTACAATATTCAAAGTTACAAACAACCTAGGTGCTCAGACATTACATAGGGACACATATATCACTGAACTGACTACATAAATCCATTCACCTCCTACCCATCTCCCGTGGATCACCACTGCCACGTGGGCTTGCTTCTCCTCATTCTCTCCAAGCATTCACCACCATTACCTCACCGCCTCTGCCTTCCAAAGCAACGGGTGCAGCTCCAGGCAGTGGCATTAAGCCAGCGAGAGCTTCTCCGTGGTGGCCATCACTCTTCCTCCCAGGGCCAGCTTTTGGGGGGTGTGTGACCTGTGCCATCCAGTAGGGGGTGCCAGAGCCCCCTCCCTGAGCAGCTGCCTCTTTCTTTCTTGAGATTGCCCTCAGGGCAAAGCAGACCCTGCAGCTCCAGGGCTGAAAAGTAGACACCACAGGGGCCCATAGGGGGCCAATCAGCAGCCAATTGTGCTATGGCAGCTCTCAATTTTTCTTGATGGCAGTTCAGTACTTGATCGTTTGCTATTTGTTTTCATAAAAGGTCTCAGCACTGAAATTCTTCTGCTCTCTCTCACTGATTCTCTGCGAAGAGGTCTTGATACTGGGAAGAACCATGCCTCAGTTATGCTGGATATTTCTTCAACCTTTGATACAGTTGATCATCAGACCCTTCTGCATCTTTTGAGAGAGTGTGGAATTTCGATCATATTGGTCTGATTGACAAGAGCAAGCAAGGTTAGGTCCAAAATTTTCCTCCTGGTATTCACTGCCAGCCAGTGTCCCGCAAGGCTTGGCACTATTTGTGGTTTTACTCAACATGTACATTGCTCCGATCTGCAGAATTTTGGTTGGGTTTGTTGTGGGATACTGGCTTTAAGCAGACAATATATAATTCTGTATTGAGGCTGATCAATCATGGGATACTGGGGCCGATCTGCGGTGAAATCGGCGCTAATTATCTGCGCATATTGGGGGTAATTTTCAAAGGAGTTACGCGCGTAAAGGTAACATGCTATCACAGCAATTTTCAAAAGCCCACTTACTCAAGTAAATGCTTTTTAAAATCAGGCCCCTTTTTTTTTTTTGGAGCATGCAGCCTCTCTGCCTCTGTGGGATGTAATAAGGGGACGGTATGCAATTGAGATACGTGCAGAAAATCTGTGCAAAACAAATATCCGTGCAGATATGCGCGCTGAAGGCCCTTTTGCAATAAGCCGCGCACAAACCCGCATTAATGTGGTGACCCACTGACCCATGATTGATTCTTGGTTGAAAGCCTTTAAGTGGTTCGGGAATGTGGTAGAGCAGTGTCTAATGCCTTCATGGATCTACCACCGACCGCGTGGGAGTTATAATGGCGGATGCTGGTGAGTGGGGGAAATGCAGCAGAGATTTGGAAGGGGCTAAAAAAGCAGTCAGCATTTCTTCCATGTGCCTATTCCCTCTCCGACCTCTCTTCTGGCTTCTGCTGCATAGGTTTTTGACCTGCAGACGAGTGCTTACACTTAACTCCTGCCCTGACCCTGCTTAAACCCCTCCCCCCCCCCACACTAACGCCAGCGCTGCTCTCAGCCTTGTCCATGAATAGTTAATTGCCTCATTTGCATTGCATTAGTATTGGATTCACACTAAAACAGCCACAACCGTTTGAGCGGGTTAGTGCGCGCATTTTTTCTGTGCGGAGAAACGCACATAATACCATGCACCCAAACCCGCAGGCACAGCTTATTACGTTGGCCCCATTATGTCTAAAATGATTTTCCTGCTGTGTGTCTTCCACTAGACAATGGCTCTCAGTCAGACAACCAGCTAGCACTGAATGTAGCTAAAACAGAGGTCATAGTGCTACAATGTGGCGACTTATTTTGAACCTCTCAGTTTATGTCAATCGATAATTTGTAAGTGCCTGTTATCAACCTCAGCCCAAAGCCTTGGAGTAGTGCTCGAACGTAAGTTGACTTTTAAAGATCAAATTTAGAGCTGTTGTAAGGTGAGGTTTGTGCAAGTTGTGATTGCCACTTAATTAAAACCTCTTCTGCCTGCTGCTAATTTCGTACAGTAGTGCCAGCACCGATTCTCCCTTTAATAGATTACTGCAATAGTTTATATAGTGGAATGCCTAAATCAGATTTAAAAGCCCTATAAATACTCCAAAATTCGGCAGCACGGCTGATCTCTGGTTGATCTATGAGATCCCACGTTTCGCCTGTGCTGAGAGATCTTTATGGGCTACAAAATCCTGCTGCTAGTGCGCAAGCTGTTGTCAGTGGGTTCCTTGCCTTGGATAAACGCTCTTCTTCACCTCTACAATCCATCTGGAGGTCTCTTAGAGGTGCCATCTATGCATCACGCTCGACTGCCCGACCCTAGAGACAGGGCTTTCTCTGTTAATGCTCCGGTGCTGTGGAATTCAATATCTCAGGAAATGTGCCTTGCAAGCTGTACCAAGACTTTCAGTCATGTTGAAAACCTGTCTTTTTAGACTGGCTTTTGAAGACATGCAGATTTAAGATGTTTTATAAGCACCAGATGAACTGTATTGAGATTTTAATTTCCTGTTAAGATATATATATATTTTTTTTTTTTTGGACTGGCATTTGACTGAGTGCAGGTGAATATTGATATTTGCCTTGATAATGTTTTTCATTATTGTTTTGTTTTATTGCTTGATTATTCAGTGTGCTGATGTAGTTTTCATTTATGGAGGTTATATTGCAAACCACCCTGGGCTTCGGTGGTAGCGGTATTTAATCAAATACAGCACATCAGAACCAGCAACGAATACACAGAGGTTGATCAGAATGAGAAAGGGAAGATCTGCGCAGGAGGCAGAGGAACCAGTGGCAAGAGGAGGAATTTGGAAGCAGTGGCTGCCAGCTGTGCTTTCCTGCCCGTCGGGCCACAGAGGGTAAGGGAGAGGAGGGAGAAGGATAGAGGTTTGGGGGGGGGGTGTTTGGAAGGTGAGAGAGAGAGAAGGAAAGGGGAAAGGATAGAAGAGAAGAGGTTGAAAGGTTGAAAGGTTACTGATGGGCGAGGGGAGGGGAAGGATAGAAGGTGAAAGGGGTTGGAAGGTGAAGGAAGGGGTTGGATGGAAGGTGAAGGGGTTGGGAAGGGGGTATGAAAGATGAGGACGTGGAAGGTGCAGAGGGTTGGAAGGGGAGGGTGAGGGAGGGGAATTAGTAAGATCAGGGGGATGGAATGAGAGGAGGGTTGGAAGCTGAGGGAGAGGATGAAGGAAGGGTAGAAGGTGGAGGGAAGGATGGAAGGTGAGCAGCATGTGGCACTCTAAGTAAACCTTCAATCATTCCCCTGCCCCCCCCCCCCCAACTTACCTCCAGCACAGTGCTCCCTCCTATCAGTAGCTCCAGCACAGCGCTCCCTCCTATCTGTAGCTCCAGCACAGCGCTCCCTCCTATCAGTAGCTCCAGCACAGCGCTCCCTCCTATCTATAGCTCCAGCACAGCGCTCCCTCCTATCAGTAGCTCCAGCACAGCACTCACTCCTATCTGTTGCTCCAGCACAGCGCTCCCTCCTATCAGTAGCTCCAGCACAGCGCTCCCTCCTATCTGTAGCTCCAGCACAGCGCTCCCTCCTATCTGTTGCTCCAGCACAGCGCTCCCTCCTATCTGTAGCTCCAGCACAGCGCTCCCTCCTATCAGTAGCTCCAGCACAGCGCTCCCTCCTATCAGTAGCTCCAGCACAGCACTCACTCCTATCTGTTGCTCCAGCACAGCGCTCCCTCCTATCAGTAGCTCCAGCACAGCGCTCCCTCCTATCTGTAGCTCCAGCACAGCGCTCCCTCCTATCTGTAGCTCCAGCACAGCGCTCCCTCCTATCTGTTGCTCCAGCACAGCGCTCCCTCCTATCTGTAGCTCCAGCACAGCGCTCCCTCCTATCTGTAGCTCCAGCACAGCACTCCTTTCTTTGGTGGTATTGCCTGTGGCACAATACCCCTCTGAGCCTCCTGCTGGTGGGATCTTGCCACCCACAAAATTTTGATGCTCTGGGTGACCGCCTAGTTTGCCTAATGGAAGCACCGGCCCTGAGGATGGGAGGAGGAGAATGATTTGGAGAGGAAAGGGTTTCAAAGAGCAAGGATAAGAGAGCCAGATAGCTGGAGATGGAAGAGAGGGGGAGAAGGAGGGATAAAAGAGGCAGAAAGAGAGAAAACTGGAATGACAGA
Organism: Rhinatrema bivittatum; assembly: GCF_901001135.1. Lineage (NCBI taxonomy): Eukaryota > Metazoa > Chordata > Amphibia > Gymnophiona > Rhinatrematidae > Rhinatrema > Rhinatrema bivittatum. The sequence goes on from NC_042632.1 coordinate 36,065,471, forward strand.
GAAAGATCAGTCAGAGAGATATAGGGAAGGAAATGAAGACAACAGGGGGAGAGAGAAGAAATGGAAAATGAACAGGAGAACCAGAAAAAGATATTAGTAGGCCATAAGAAAGCATAAAAAAAAAGATGAATACCAAAGTAATTAGAAAAATAAGACATCCAGACAGGAAAAGTAGAAAAAAGCATTTTGTTTTCAGTTTAATGAATGGAATATATTAACTTTGGGACTATGCATGTCTGATATCGTTGTATTTTGTACAATATAGGAGGAAATGCACATCTATTTCTGTTTCTCTATTGTTGCACTGCATGCAGAGTCTGGCTTTTGAGGGTTTCCAGTAAAGTTTTTACTTGCATTGTTCTATCCTAATTTGTGGTCACATATTCTATATTTGTCTGTGCTCTGTGTGTGTAACACTGGTCAGATATTCTGCTAGTGTGTAGCTTCTGTATAAGGCTCTGTTGCAATCCTGTTTATTTTATTTTTTTTACAGTAAGAGGTGTATTGTGTTCTAGAGCCTGTTGCTGTTTGAGGCCTTGTAGTTAGTACTATTTTGGCATGGCAGGTTTGTTACATAGGTTCTGAGTGACTTTTTTTTCAGGGTTTTATGCTGCATCACAGAGTACCTGGTAGTGTAAGGTATTTGTGTTGTTACGACTGAGGTGACACCAAAATTTGAACTTTTTTTTCTTTTTTGCGTATGGTGAGTTGAAGGCAGAACATTCTAGTCCTGCTCTGCACCCATTGTTGGAAGAGTTTCTGAGGATACACGGTATGTTTTTACTGGACTCAAGATGCTGGATTTATACTGGAGTTCTGTTCCATCCTATACAGACCCCAGACTTCATTAGTGTTATGTGACATAATGGCAGGGGGGGGGGGGGGTGGAGAGGGAAGGGGGCAGGGTGATCCCTCAGCTCCTAACAACTATAGACCGATTTTGTTCCTGCCTTTTTTTTTTTTTAAAGATATTTGACGCCTCAGTACTCTGTCAATTAACCAACCACTTGGAAAATTTTGATTTACTTCACCCCCACCAATATGAATTCTGACGTGCTATGAGTACAGAACTTCTTTTACTTTCACTTACCGGCATTTTAAGGAGAGGAATTGACAATGGTCAACAATTTCTCCTCGCTTCTCTTGACATCTGATCCGCTTTCAACACCATCGATCACAACATCCTTCTTTTTCGGTTACAAGAATTTGGGTTAACAGGAACAGTTCTGCCTTGGTTTCGCTCCTGCCTCTCTGATCGCTCTCAACACATTAAATTCAACTATGACATTTCTTCTGTTTCTCATATAAAAGCTGGTGCTCCTCAGGGATCTGTTCTTTGTTCAATATTTATCTAATGACAATTTGCAAAATGTATTCTAATCTATCAGATTGCTACAAAGTATATGCTGATGATATTCAGTTTGTTCTGCATATTCGCTCCTCCTGGAGTGAAACTCTTGAATATCAATATATGCTTTTCTGCTGTTAAAACTTGGCTAAATAATAATAAGCTCTTGTTAAATATGTCAAAGACTGAGTTTCTTGCTGTTTTTAGTCCTTACTCCATTTTCACTGAGAAAACTATTCAGTTGGATAGTTCAAAGTTTCAAATCAAGAGTCAAGACAAAAGCCTTGGTGTTGTTTAAGATAGCACCTTGTCATATCGTCCACAAATCACTCAAGTAATCAGACAAGGCTTCTTTAAGCTACATGTTATTTCAGGTCTAAGGAAACTTTTAAATACCTCTGAATTTCTCACCGTACTGCAAGCCTCAATATTCCCAATTATCGACTACTGTAACAGTCTTTATGTTGGTCTTCGTTATGCAACACTACGACCATTACAGCTTTTGTTAAATTCCACAGCACACTTAATTAATGGTTTTAAATGATTTAACCATATCACCCCAGTTTTGATTGAGTTACATTGGCTCTCTATTGGTGAAAGAATTAAATAGAAAATTGCTATGATGATTTTTAAATTGATTAATGATCAAACTTGTCTATGGGCTAATGCTATTTTAGAATTTTACCAATCCTCATAAAATCTACAATCCTCTCAGAGGGGCTTATTAGATGTTCCATCCCCTAGAGTTGCACATTTACATATTACTCGGGAGTGCTCTTTTTCAATTGCTGGTCCAGTTCTCTGGAATGCTTTACCAATGGAGCTACATCAGTGTGATTTGATCAAAAGTTTTAGAGGACTTTTAAAGACCTTCCTGTTCTTGTTAGCTTATTTTTAGTGTTTTATTATTTTAGTTTGCTGTTTTTTAACTGACTGTATTTTATTTGGTTACTTAACTGTTTTATTATGTATTGTATATTTTATTTTTATTTCATTATATTTATGTTTTATTATACTTATATGTATGTTATCTTGCACATCGACTAGACCTATTTTTATTGTTAGGTGATTCTTATATTTTAATAAATGTACATGGTGCCAGCAGTTGCTAGGGGATGGAGAAAACATCTAAATTTATCACTGGGAGGGGGAAGGATTGGGGAAGATTGGGTAGAGATCAGGAGGGTGGGGTAAGAGATCCCCGAAGAAGTGGCAGGTAGTAGCATGAGTGAAGCCAGTATTATTCACCGGCATGGGGGAGCACAAATTCCAGTTTTCACACAGGGCGCTGGTTAGCCTAGAGCCATCTCTCCTTCCTCCTTAGTGGGTTTCCAGTCTGAAATGGAAAACTCTCACGGTGCTCTGTCTTCTTCCTCCCATAGGTTTCCCATTTAGAAAGGAATCTTACACCAGAGGAGGAGCCACAGAAATGTCAACATTTTCTATTTCATTTCATGACGTTAACGCAACAGAAAAAAAGCAAACAAAATTTTGTTGGTTTATTTCATTTGTTTTGAAAAATTAGAAAGCTCTTAATGATGCAAGTAGACTTTCCTGGGGTCGACTCACCTTGCCCAGGGCCAACTAGAGCCCACCAACTGGGCCCTCCTATTCCCCCCCCCCCCCCCCACCCATAAAGAAATGGAGTTCAGGAACCACTCTGGCTCTTACTTACCCCAAATATTTGTAACAGGCATAGAAAAAACTGGCACCTGCCAACTCTGAGAAGGTGCCATTTTGATGTCACTCTATGGTGCTAGGCTGGCCTACGCCATTTTGACATCACACAATAGTACCAGCCTTAGGGAAGACAGGCCAAGAGTCTTTTCCATGCAGATGACACTGGGGCAGGAGGCGAGTGGGCATCCCTCTTGCCCTTCTGGACCTCTGTGAACAGGGTAAGTAAGGGCAGGGGCAGGCCCTATTTTTTTTTAATGTTTATTTTGTTTCTGCAAAGAAATAGAAACCAAATAAACATTAAACAAAACAATACCTGGAGAAACTCCCAACAGGATTAAACACAAGGAAACAAAATTTTAGAGCCTGCACACTCCTACCATTCACACGTTCCCATGCTCACTGATGGCAGCTGTTCTTCTTAGTAGCGGCAGGTCCCAGGGCCACTTCTCAGTACAGAACAACTGATAGGAAGGATACAAGGATGGTAATTGGAGACGAGAGCATGAGAGGCAGCCTGGGACGATGATAGGGGAAGAGAGCGTGGGAGGCAACCTGTCTGGGGAGGGGATGGTGATGGGAGAAGAGAGCGTGGGAGGCAACCTGTCTGGGGAGGAGATAGTGATGGGAGAAGAGAACGTGGGAGGCAACCTGTCTGGGGAGGGGATGGTGATGGGAGAAGAGAGCGTGGGAGGCAACCTGTCTGGGGAGGAGATAGTGATGGGAGAAGAGAACGTGGGAGGCAACCTGTCTGGGGAGGGGATGGTGAGGGGAGAAGAGAGCGTGGGAGGCAGGCTGTCTGGGGAGGGGATGGTGATGGGAGAAGAGAGCGTGGGAGGCAACCTGTCTGGGGAGGGGATGGTGATGGGAGAAGAGAGCGTGGGAGGCAGGCTGTCTGGGGAGGGGATGGTGATGGGAGAAGAGAGCGTGGGAGGCAGGCTGTCTGGGGAGGGGATGGTGATGGGAGAAGAGAGCGTGGGAGGCAGGCTGTCTGGGGAGGGGATGGTGATGGGAGAAGAGAGCGTGGGAGGCAACCTGTCTGGGGAGGGGATGGTGATGGGAGAAGAGAGTGTGGGAGGCAACCTGTCTGGGGAGGGGATGGTGATGGGAGAAGAGAGTGTGGGAGGCAACCTGCCTGGGGAAGGGATAGTGATGGGAGAAAAGAGCGTGGGAGGCAGGCTGCCTGGGGAGGGGATAGTGAGGGGAAGAGAGCGTGGGAGGCAGGCTGTCTGGGGAATGGGGATGTTGCTGGTTTAAAATCCTTCCATCTACCAGCATGAAGGCTTTGGGTTGGGGGGGCCTTCCCTCTCCCATCATATTCCTAAATCCTCTCTCTCAGCCTCCTCATCCTCTCTCAGACACTGCCCCTCTTGTCATTCACACAATTCACTTTCAGCCCCTCCCCAATGCACCTGATCCTCTGAAACACTGATCTCCCCGGTCAGGAAAGCGAGGAACCATCCCCGGTTCCTCATTTTCCTGCGTCTGTTTCCTCCATTGGCCAACTTCGCTTTGTGGCTTGAACGCATGGGGCCCCTGAATGTAGCGGACGCTGGCACCAACCTCTGCTCTGCTCCTGCCAGCTGGGGGGGGGGGGGGGGGGGAGAGGATCGTGCAGGGGAAGAGGAGTGGGCATTGCATGAGGGAAGGGGCCGTCTGCTACCCAAAGCGCACAGATTGTGCATGAGAGCTTCCAAGGGGGAGACGGGAAAAACTCAAGCTGATGTTTTATCGTTAAACTTAAAACAGAGAGCGCTCAATGCTTTTCCTACCAATGCGTCGTCCCTTCATGCATCCCTATGGAAGGCAGCAGAGGGCACTCTATAAACACTGACGCTGCACCATTTTGTTATTTCTGGCACACAGCTTCCTGATTCTTGAGACTTAACATTGGTTTTATAAACAAAGGGTTAGACTTTTATGTTTTGCAGAATTTCTATAATAAAGTGCATCTGTTAGTGACTGTAGGAATTTTCAGCTGCCTCTGGAGACCCAATCAGGATTTTCCAAGTATTCTACATTAGGGCTAGGAACGGTGAAGGAGACATCAAAGAATCACTGTAGCTGTGAATGTCCAACAGCCAGTCAGAATGAACTCATTTTAACATTAATGAGAGAAACTTCACAAAAATGTAAAGGGCCAGTGAGAAGGGGAGAAAAGGAGACTGCAACAGAATAAGTGAGGCACCCAGAATAAGGACAGGGTGAGATGGAGAGGGGAGTTCAGTGCCCACACTTGTTGTGAGGTCAGGGTGAGATGGGAAGAAGTTAAGAATAAGGACAGGGTGAGATGGGGAGGAGGGGGTCAGTAAGCCTCACCCATAATGAAGACAGGGTGAGATGGGGAGGGAAGATCAGTGAGCCACACCCATAATGAGGAGAGGGTGAGATGAGGAGAGGTCAGGGAGCCACACCCATAATGAGATGGGGAGAAGAGGTCAGTGAGCCATACCCAAAATGAGGAGATGGTGAGATGGGGAAAGGAGATCAGTGAGCCACACCCATAATAAGAAGAGGGTGAGATGGGGAAGAGGGGTCAGTGAGCCACACCCATAATGAGGAGAGGGTGAGATGGGGAGGAGGAAGAGGGCTCAGAGCCACACCCATAATGAGGAGAGGGTGAGATGGGGAAGAGGGGTCAGTGAGCCACACCCATAATGAGGAGAGGGTGAGATGTGGAGGGGAGGTCAGTGAGCCATACCCATAATGAGGAGATGGTGAGATGGGGAGGGGAGATCAGTGAGCCACACCCATAATGAGAAGAGGGTGAGATGGGGGAGGAGGAAGAGGGGTCAGAGCCACACCCATAATGAGGGGAGGAGGAGGAAGTCAGTGATCCACACCCATAATGAGGAGAGGGTGAGAGGAGGAGGAGGAGCGAGTCACTCCCATAATGAGGAGAGGGTGAGATGGTGAGGAGGAAGTCAGCGAGCGACATCCATAATGAGGAGAGGGTGAGATGGTGAGGAGGAAGAGGGGTGAGAGAGCTACACACATAAAGAGGACAGAGTGAGGGGGAGGAGGAAGTCAGTGATCCACACCCATAATGAGGAGAGGGGAGAAGGGGTCAGTGAGCCATACCCATAATGAGGAGAGGGTGAGATGTGGAGGAGAGGTCAGTGAGCCACACCCATAATGAGGAGAGGGAGAGATGGGGAGGAGAGGTCAGTGAGCCACACCTGGAATGAGTCACACTAGAAGGAAAGCAATGAGAGATGGGCTTTACAAACAAACTAGGATAGGGATTGTGGCCCTGGAATGCCACAAACAGGTCTAATTTTCAGAATAATTCAATTATACAAATTTAACTGGCTTTTGAATTAAATATATGCAAATACTGTTTATAACAGGCATATTAATCCTGAAAACCAGGCCTTTTTGTACCACGCAAGCTCAGTTTGCCAGCTCAGCTCTAGAAATGTTCTTCCCAGGTTAGTTTTTTTTTTATTTATCTTGCCAAAATATGTTTTGATATGCCATTCTGTTATCTCAAGGCCATGCAAGACTACAAGCCCCACAATGCCCCGAGAAAGTATTTAAGAAACAGGGAGAAAATGGCCTGCAATTCCTGGGTTGATCTGGTGGCGAATGAGGGGCACTAAGCCTGCATAGCCCCTGTGTGCTGTTGCTGTAATATGTGTTAGGAATGTGAATAATCCATTTGATGTGAGGCATTTGGACCTGCTCCAGGAGCATCTTTTGTGAGGCTCGTAAGCATGGTGAAGTGAGGCAGTGGTGATAGCAGTCAGTGTGGGGGTCAGTGCAGAATTTCCAACCTTTTGTTGATGTTCTTAGGAAGGGAGACATGGATCTTTTTGCTGGATTTCCGTACACGTGGCATTGGCAAAGGTATGAGAAATATGGATTACTCCAGGAAAAGAATATAATTCAGGTTACTGCCCTTTTTGCTATGATCCATGAAAACCCTTTTAAGAAGAGATGAATGTCTGTATTGACCTGGGTAACCCAGTAGGGGGCCAAGGACCTGGCCAGGGGAGGAGAGAGGGCTTGTGCACACACACACACACACACACACACACACACACACACACACACACATATACATGGACATTAAAGAATTTGGATGTGTAGGAGTAGCTGTCTACCACGATGCCAGCCCAGAAGTTCCTGTAGAGAGGGTTTAGACTCCAGAGAGGTTAATGACATTTAATAAAGTATCATTTTATGCGTTGGAAGTTCACAGAGCAGTATTCTGAGAGAAGTCAGCTTTTTTTGTGCAACTATCCTCAGCAGATTACCTCCAAGTTCTGCAGTGCTCTCAGTAACGAGGCACCACAGTGTATTTGCCATGTTTGAAAGTCAACAGGCCTACTGGAAGCCTAAGGTATGTTGGCCATTGTCTTGTAGACGTATCCAGCTCGTAAAATATCATGGAAACACTTTTGCAGTGACTGGTCTTCTTCAGAAGGAGGCGTGCTTCTCTACTTTTAAAAAGCAGTTGAAAATGTTCCTTTTGAAAGCAGCCTGTGGGCTGTAATCAGAGCAAAGTTCAATGACCTGACTTTATGGCTCTGATCTTGCAGTCTTCAAGTCTTTGCAGTGCCCCGAGAATGGAAAGTGGCCTTGCCACGAACTCACGACCAAATGCAGCAGCTTCTAATTGTAGTTAGTATTGTTTTTATGTAAGCACGTGTGTGTTTTTACTAACAGCTGCCTAGACCATTGACTTGGGTGGCATATAAATGTTTTAAATAATTTAAATCAAGGACAGTAAGTGACAAGATTTTAAATGTCATCTGCATTGTATTGTGAAATAGTCCAGCGTTGATAGCCAGTGAAGAGTCAACACTGGCTGCTCTCTCTGCTATCCTGTGGACTAAGCAGCATTATTGGATGTGTCCTGTGAATAAAAGGGAGAGTTTGGCCCTGAATCAAGAGTCAAATTATTCAACTGCCCGCATGAGTACTTGAACATGAAATAGAGGGTGCTGTGTCCTCAGTAGGGTAAAGAGCACCTGACGTCCACTCCAAGAGCTGAAAGAGCCCTCGGAATAATGAAGGCAGAGCCCTGATAGGAGCTAGGACCGTTGCATGTCTATAGGAAACCACCCACAGGCGGGTTTTAAAATGTCCCCCAAAATGCTTCCCCTCACAGAAGGAAAGAGTGGGGGTGGGGGGAACCTGGCAGGCTATGAGGAAGCTTCTTCAACACCTTAGGTATGACATATTTTTGTTGAGAACAAACGGATTTCCCTTGGGATAACAGGCTTGACATATTTTTCAGCTTAATACGTTCCAACTTAAAAGGTTTCCCAGCAAACAAGGAAGGAAACTTACTGCAAGGGCTGATCAGGGCTTTCTCCTGGATTACTAAATGTTTAAGTGTTCAGGCCAGATAAAGAAAAGCACAGAAACCCTTTTCCACCAAAAACATCGAACATGTGTTTTCTTTCTCCATAATGCCTGAGCTGCCCTATCCAAAAGTCTCTTAGTGTGCTCTTCTGTTTGATGACATCATAAGCCACAATCAGCGCCCACTTACTGCTATCATAAACCTTTGTCACTGTCTGCTTGATGATGTCATCAGTGCTGTTCACTGTCTGCCTCATGACATCAGAAATACAATTCTGCCCACACAGATTGGTGCCCAGCACCTACCTGAGGCCTCTCTGTCGCAGTGGCCTGCAAACCAGAGAAACCAGGGTTCAAATCCCACTGCTGCTCCCTGTGACCTTGGACAAGTCACTTTACCCTCCATTGCCTCAGGAAGAAACTACTAGGGACAGGGCAATACCTACAGTACTTGCTGCAATCCTCTTTGAAGTGCCTGCAAAGTGAAATATAAATCAAATAAACAAACCTACATGCAGGCATATAGAGATGCACTCATTCTCACCCCTCTGTGTTTGTTGGTTTTGTACATTGCCCTGAAACGTACAAGGCGCAGTTTTATAAATAAAGTTGACTTGACGTGTAGACCCAGCATTGTTCTTGTAGAAATTCTCTAGGATTTTCCTTCCAATACATAAAAAATAATGCAAGCCTAGGGATGTTTCAGGACTTTTAACTGCATGTCAGCTCTTCCTAAGATGAAGCCAACATGTCGTACCGTTCCTCTAAAACAATGTTTGAAGAGGGCCCCGGGCTTCAGGCCCCCTCTGAAGAATGCAAGAAGCGCTGTGGCTTTTGGGGCTGGAATATTAGTCCTGTTCTGGGCTGGATGCTGTGACTGTGTCCAGGGAATGCCCTCGCTGCCACACGACCTGCTTGCTTGCTTGCACCCTGGTAAACAGGTTTATATTTAACCCCAGCTAAACATAGCACTGCAGAGGAAATCAATCCTCTCAAAGTGCACTGCGCTCCTGCTGTAGGAAGAGGGCCGGCAGCAAACCCTCTGGACCTCCCTGTGGCACTGCTGCCACTAACCAAGGCAGCAAATGCCCAGGCAGCAGGAGAGTCTGGGCTTACGTCATGAGGATTCTTGCAGCGCCAAGGGGGCGTGGCTTTAATAGCCACCTGAGGAAGGCAGGCAGAGTTGCACCGTAACGGGGATGTAAGGTGGCTTCTCCATCGCACGAACACCCAGTACTGGGACTTCAGGGTAGTGAACCGGTATTTCCTAGCAGAGGTACAATGCGAAGCAGGACAGGAGAGCGTCGATCCTTTTTCAAGTGTATATGTCCCACTCTCCTAAAATAGTTTGAAGGGATGAAGTTTGCTGTTGCGAGGTAGTACCCCCTAATACCATACTGGGGTGTCCAGGGTTAGAAAGAGGACCTCCCTGCTGCAGCACAGCACCCCCTAAATGTCACATTCAGGTGCCCTTATAATTGGATGAGGCACGTGCTGCCCCCCTACACTTAGTCACCCTCCTCGTAGCCTCTTTCAGGGTTCAGGACCGCCGTGTGATGTTTTCGGACGTACGTCTAGCTGTCAGGGTATTCTGGAGCTCCTGATCAAAGTCTGAAAAATTCACTCTGCTGAGAGCAGCAGCAGCAGCTCATGGGTCCTTTCTGTGACAAGGATGCTAGGGGCCTCAGAGGGCAAGCCAAAAGCCCTCTAAAGGAGCATGCAGGCATTTCTTTCAAATGAGGGACCCCCAGACGAAAAAAAAACCCCACTTAGCAACCTCATGAATCATCCAGATCCCGCCCCTCACCTCCCACCTTCCTCCTCCCTCACGGTGCCAGCTCTTATTTCTACAGAAAAGAAAATCCTCTGGGTAGAGAAACGTAATGAAGTCCAGATGACACGGCAGAATGGTTTCTATTACCCGGTGCAGTGACAAACGAATATCTGGCCAGTGGCCGCCGGTATGCACTGGCTCCTTGAGGCCCGAGAAGTCCTGGAAGCTTGAGTCCGCAAAAAAAAAAAAAACAACCTGTTAATGGCGCCGCTGGCACTTGACGTGCTGAGGAGCAGTCAGAGTCCTCTCACCATCTTGGAATGGCAGAATCGCAGTAGGTTAAGTGAGAAGGCTGGTCCGGGTCTGTCCGGGCCAGAGGCCTAGTGCTGTCTCTTCAGAAGGAAGCCTGAGGCCCCGGGAAAGCATAATGCACCAGCTTCACCCAGCGTCTCTTACACAAGTAACCGTTTTACCTTCTTCTGTCCAGGCCCTCCGAGAGGCACCTGGGGGCCCCCTACACTATGTCTCCTGGGGCCCCGTCCCCTTCAAATAACAGCCGAGCTCTACTCCTAACAGATGTGACATGGCTAGCAACAGTGCCAGTCAGCAATTTTGCAAACTTAAGAGGAAAAAAACATTACATTTTTTGCCGTCCTCCATTTAAAAATCTCCAGGCAAATCATGCAAATAACTTATTTCCCTAGCTTCAGCACTGAATTCCTTGTTGCCATAGGATAAAATTGCTTTCTTTGTTCGTATTTCTCAGCTTTGTTTTTCAGTGTTTGAGTTTATTACATTTTGAAATGAATTTTTTGGAGAGACTCAAATAGCTAAACGTCGTTTCACCGCTGTAAGCACTTCATTTTCTAAATGCATTTTTTCAATTTTAGGGGGCCCTGGCGCAGCTTTTCTCTCTGCACCTGCCCCTCATTACAGCTGATAAATTGTTTTATACTTTGCTGTAACACATTAAGTGAAACAGAGGGAAAAAGATCACTCCAGAAGTCAGGAGTCATCTTTTCTGTGCAAAAAACTATGACCTAGAAACTCTCTCCCAGTCAGATAAATACAACCATCGAGTTTCTTTCTACAAAATCATCCGCAGCACAGAAGACTCGGCAAAATCAAAGGTTCGGGCTTTCCAAAGCAGGGCAGAGGGAATGGGACGGGACGTCAGTCGCCCAGGTTCACAGGCTCTGTGTCCTGTGGACATTTCTGACTCACGAGCCTGGAGGTCTACGGGGCTTAGGGACACAGATCCTGGCTTATTCAGCTCCGATCAGACGCAGTAAGCTGCCCATGGGACTGCTAAAACCGAAGTGGCATCAAGGGACTGCAGTCTTTCTTTCTCTCCTCCTGTGCAGAGAGATCACGCCATCTCCCTGGAGTCTGTGCCAGCCTGCGGGGAGCCTGCAGAGCTGAGATGCCTCCAGACCAACCCCTTGCTGGACCCCCAGACTGTTTATCCGAAGCGTCTGGGTAACAGAGGGCAGGCAGGCAGCGGAGAGAAAGGGGCTTTCTTCAACCCATTCTCCGTCAGACAGAGTCGGCTTTCATAACTCCAGGCGCTTCTGAGAGGGGCCGAGCTAGGCCAACTCGTTTTAGGGTTACTAAACCAACAGTCCTCAGTTAACCCCTCGTCCCAGGCCTCCTCCCGCCTGTGCCTGGAGACACTGGACGGATAAACTCGCCACCGCGCAGAGGGTGAAAGAGTTCAGGGAAAAAACCAAGTGAAAATGCCAAAACTGCTAAACCCAGGCATCAGTTTTCTTTAAAGCCTCTCTCCAAACAACTGTCAGATTCCAGCAACCAACATGAATGAGATTACATCAAGGCCTGACAAATGAATGGATTAATTCTTCAGGCACTGCATGAGGCTCGCACTGCCTTCAAAATACGTTTACCCTTTCTCTCCTCTTTCCTGCTCTCTCATCACTTCCTATCTTTCTTTCGTGTTTCGCGTTTTCTCTCTTTACGTATTTGAATCTCATTTTGCTTTTCGCTCTAAACTCTTCACCTTTCATTTTTGGTTCCCACATCCCTGCCACTGAATAGCGATTTTCGGGGGCCCTGTCCAAGCATTTTCCATGCCCCGCTAACGTGCGTACGCCCTACAGGAACTTTTATGGCCCAGGTGTCCGTTCTCTTCAGGGTCAGCAGGAAACTCGAGGAGACTGAATTAGCACCCCACTAAGTAACTTTGCAGATTTTCCCTTGGCACTCCTTTGCGCGCTGGCTTCAGTGCTTCTGCCCTGCTTCATCTCACCGGGGGCAGCTCAGTATCCCCAGTTACTTCAGAGTGGCCAGAGGACCTGGAATTTGATCCAGCACATATGCTGTGGGCTTTCAGAGACCAAAAAAAAAAAAAAAGAAATATTAGACACAAATTCCAGAAGACACAAAATCCTGGCAGAAAATCTGGAAGGCAGAATACTACAGATTTTGCTGTTTTCTTGCATTTGCACCTTCCTACTCGCCTGAATTATCTCCTTCCTGGACTACCTTAACTTCCTTTTTCATGGCATCCCCTATCACACTGCACTTCACCTGCAACGTGGCTGCCAAGATTATCTCTTAGTCCTCCAGCTCTGTCCAAGCAGGCTTCCTCTTGATGTTTGGTTGTTATTTATCTAATTTTAGTATTATTTATCTTAGTATGATTTTATTGCTAACATTTTGATGATTATGATATTGATTTATTTTTTTATTTTAATGATTTTTATATTTGTTTTTTTTATTGATTGTTGTTCTATGCTTTGAGCAGTTGCTCTGTGTCTTGAGCACCTTGTAGAAAGGCATGTAATTAAGTTCTTGCAGTGATTCCCATGTTCCTAAAAAATATAAATTCTCACCCATAAACTTTTCCTTTATATTTTACCCTTTGCTGGCGTGCCCTCTGCTCTGTGCAATACTGTGTGTTTTTAACATTAGCACACTGGGCCTGTAAACTGGCGTCAAATTCTAGATCTGTTAATGGATTCAGTACATCCAGATGAATGGTCTCATTTGTTTGGCTTACATTTGAGGATGAAGGGGACCAGTTCTACAAACACTAACCGAAACCAGAAATTTCATAGCTCAGCAATATGAACATTGGAAGGAAAGTTTCCAGAGACGGGGAGGGACATCTGCGAAAGACAGGACGACTTAATAAAGAAACAATAATATTCAGCAGTGGGAAAAGTTTTAGAAAAGTTGGGGTCCAGTCAAAAGTTTTGGGAGCCACAGGAAAAATAGTTTATAGATTGTTTTCTTGGGGTTTTTGTTTTTTTTTTTGCCATTTTTTGTCTCCCCCCATTCCATTCCCAACCTCTCTCCCTCTGCATCCTAGCAGCGACTTTTCTGCTCAGCTCCAGCCTGACCCCTCTCTGCTCTGCCCAGACCCAGGCCTGACCCTAACCCCAGCAAAGACCCTTCTAGCTGGGTCTCGCAGCAGGCACCAGGCACCAGATTTCAGGCATCCGGACAATTTGGCATCAGGGGTTGTTTTCCAGCCCTAATAATATTAATTATTCACTATCCTACAAACATGAGAATAAAAATTTGGGATGGAAGTTTTACTCTTTGAAATCCCCCCCCCTCCCAAACACCCATAACAAATAGACTCACCTTTCAATATGCCCACACCTAGGTGGCCTTTTTTTTTTGCTGTAAATACTTGGGAATGCCTCACTGCTCTCTGCAGATTACATTCTTAGCATCTGTTTCCTTGTACATGTTTTTGCAAGGTTTATCCTTTTTCACAGCAACTCAAGATGCTTCCAGGCTCTCTGCACCCTGGGTGGAGGTCTCGGGGGGGTTCTGTCATCGTAGCTTTAAACCATGAACTGATGCTAGTATTCCTTAATATATTACCTGCATCAGGATCATGGCCGCTTCAAAGCAACTCATAAATTATTGTGATTAGCCTGTAATTGTAGCAGAGATGGACCCTTTCATGAGGTTAGGCTAAAGGTTGGAGGTCAAGGGTTAATCAGCACTGTGGCTATATTTTAGATCAGGTCTATTGCAAGGGGCTGCAAACCTTGGAAACAGACATGGTGCTGTATTCCAAAACTGAGTTATGTGCTGTGCAAGGTATTTAAATGAGGGTGTGCATAAGAGGCGAGAATTTATGGAGACAGAGGAACTGGGTAAAAAGAGGAATTTTCCTTTGTGGGGGCTTTTCTGTCATATGTAGGTAACATTGATGTCAACGAATTTAAAACATGATAAAGACCCGAATACTTTTCGAACTGCAGGATTCACTAATCCATCTCAGGGTTTAATGTGATCCTCCCTTACCCGAGAGAACCTGTTTTGTGGGGGCTACAGGTCAGTCTTTGGAAATTATCATCATTATCATGACTTGTACAGCACATACCAGATGTGCGGAGCCATATAATTAACAGCCCCCTACTCCTTGGAGCTTACAATCTGGTCGTGGAGCACAACAAAAACATGTCAGGGGGTTAGAGCTAAGACGGCAAGGCTCTCCGGGCTGAGAGAAATTAAAGGAGGTGGCTTTAGGTGGGCTCATTTCAGGAAAGAAGTTGAATTAAGTAAAGCTGCGAGGGATGAGGCTTCTAAGGGTCTGCATATAAGTGGGTAGGTTGAGAAGGTTAGCAGATGAAGGTCAATTGAGTTGCCAACGCACTTAATTGGTGGACCAGTAAGAAATCAAATCTTTGACCCTCCCCCTCCAAACCAGTGGGTGAGTGAAGAGCAGGATGTGAGTGAACTTAACTAGGCAGGAAGCATCAAGATGTTCTTCTTGAAAGTGGTATTTTAGTCCAGCCAGGCCCAAGCTTAGAAAAGTTATAATGATATCTGCAGGTTTATAGCACCGACACAGCATTCTATGCTGCTGGGTGCAAGGGAAAACTTTGTTCTTGGTCTATCAGGGCCGGAGCTATCAGTTTTGTCACCCAGTGTAAATGACGATTGTGACTCCCCCCTCCCGTGGTGGCGGAAGTCATGGAGCGTGGGGGCCCGTGTTACCAGCACGGAACAGGGAGCCCATGCGAGGGGAGGGCCGGGGCCACCGAGAGACCCTGTCGGCATTGCCGTCTCACAGTTCCTACGTTTCGTGACTGCCGCCGCCGCTGGGAGAAGCTGCCGGGTGGAGACGGGGCTGGGCTCCAAGCTGCCGAACTGACTAGGACGCTCATGGAGATGGCAGCTGGAGAGGAGCAGGTACCCAGATCCACTTCCCCAGGCCTGCAGTCACCAGAGGCCGAGGAGCTCAAGCCCAACCCAGTTAGTACTGTCCAAGCTACCATCTGAAACATCAGAGACTGAAAAATGTGAGATCTGGTGCATAATCACGAGTGCTGCTCTCCCTCTCCTTTCCCCCCTTTCTTCCTTCCCTCTTTGCACCTTCCCCTATTCTTTCTCCTCTTTCCCCTTTCCCAAATACCTCCCCTCTGCTTATCTACCTCCTCACTTCCATTATCTTGCAATGCTCCATCCACTTTTCTCCACTGCGCTCCATCCTATTTCCTCCTCTCCTCTTCCCCGTTTCCTGCTCTCTATTCCTATTCCCCATCCTCCTGTCTCTTTTCCCTCCCCTTTTTCCTTAATTTCCTTCCCCTTTCTTCCCTTTTTTCTATTTCACTTCTCTTTCCCTTTTCCTCCTCTGCTACTTTCCTCCTCTCTGCTATGCTTCCTCCCCTCTTCTCCTCTCTCCTAATCCCCCTTCCCTTCTTTCTGGTGTAGTCTATTCTCCTCCCTTTTCTCTTTGCTGCTCTCTTTCCTTCCTTTTCTCTGCTCTCCCCCTTCCCTCCACTCTCAGAAAGCTTCCCCCTTCCCTTCCAGTAATTTAGCAGATGGCTGCTGTCTCCTGCCTTCCCTGTCTGATTGGTTCTCTAGAGCAGAGTGCGACCAATCCCTTGCAGGAGGCGGGAGAAGAAGCGGCAGCAGCAAGATGCTGATCAGGCAGGGAGAAGCCTCGCCGTCCAGGGCGAGGCTGCCCTGCCCCTCCAGAAGTTGCCACCCTTTGCAAATACACAGGTCGCACACCTTCTTTGCCCACGCCTACCCTGTCTGCTAAGTCTGTCCTGGTCAGGAACTGGTCTGGCAGGTGTAGGTTTAGCAGGGGCTCACGTTTCACCAGAGCAGGAACAGTTCCTGGAATAGCTGAAGCCTGAAAAATTGCAGTACAAGGTGTATTTAAACGTTTTCTTCTCCTCAAAGTGTATAGTGCTATAGTCTAACAGTACAGGTTTGAATCTGGTGGACTATTGGGTGGTAATTTAGGGACTCGATGGTTTGCTTAGAACTTACAGTGCCAGCCAGCCCCTTACTTTAAATTTAAATTATTATTATTATCTGCTCTAAAGTTCCTGTTCAGAATCTGCTAATTGTTGAAAAGTAACACACTTAAATCTGGAAGGAATTACTGTACAAAGGCATGAATGCACTCATTGGTTATTGGGCTGTGCAATTCTTAGTGCCGAGTCAAAAATATGGGTTGCAGGTCCAGTATTTCACAAGTAGGATAAAGCCTTCTCCCGTATGCATGGAGGAAGCAGAGAAATACTAGCAGCATTATGAAGACATTTGATGACAGACGGATAGGAAATTAATATCTCTCCCAGCTTCTTCAAACAAAACAGCCAAACAGACACTCTCCTGTCAAAATCCAGTCCCGTGCATATCGTTTGAGCAAGCCCTGTGGCTCGCTCACCCGACGTGCTCTCCCAAGCCACCACGTTCATTCAGTTCCACCACTTCACTGACGGAAAAGCCGTCATTGTAGGTTGGCTTGAAAGCACCCTGAGATGGAAATTCTGCTTTTCATTCAGGCCGCGGCTTCCAAAACACTCTTTCGCCAATGGAGTCGCATCTTGGCCTGTAGAAAGTCTAAACATCAGAAGATAAAAGAATTCAGGCTTCATGCTCACCCTCTGAGGTTGTTTTGTTTTGTTTTTTTTTTCCCTGGGCTTCCCATTACCTCTCTGCTTTTGAACCCTGTTCCCAGCTTTGAATTAATCACCCTGTCCCAGACTGAGGGAGGAATTCAAAGAGAATGCAGCTTCCCTCGTCTGTTATTGTCATCAGTTCCTGTAGCTGACCTCATAGGGAAGGCAACGGCGCTTGTATATAAGTCAAACTTTGCAATGTTATGCACCATGCCAGGACATTTTATATAGAGCAGATTACGGGGGATGGGGATGGGGAGCAATTTTAAGACTGTTCATACTGGGATAAAGCCAGCAGGTACTTTTTACTTGTGGATTTGCACCGAGAAAGTGAAACTTTGAAACTGTGGGGGCATTTTTGGGTCATGGAAAATAGTGTGTGCAGAGCTGAAGTGCTATTTTCGATCCTGCCATGCCTCCGGGAACACCGCATCCACATACAACAAAAGGTGCATGCATCGTGGAAAAATGCAAATACTTGCAGCTGTTCGGAGGAAGGGTGGTTTTCGTTCAGGCAAATGACATACGTAGGGCCTGATTTACTAAGGTTTTTCTCCCATTCTGTGCCTACGGAAAAAAATAATTGTTAAATGCTGTAAGGTCTATAAATTGCTATTCACCTGCCTATGTGACTTTGAAAAGTGCAATAGCAAGTGATAATCAGTAGTGACCCTATGGAAGATCACACAGAGACTTAGCCAATCTTAAGCGATATAAGCAGCCTCAAGGTCCAAATACACAAGAAAGCAGCTCAGTGCTTCATGAACCGATGGAAATCTCATTGCGCATTTTTTCCTTATAGGATTCTATCTAGTGTCTGTGATACAGGTGAGCAAAGGGTGCTACTATTATTTTCTACAAGAGATATCTTATTCTTTAAGTCAGCCCCATGTTGATTGTGACCTTTGGTTCTATACTGATGCGTATGTAATGGACCCTACAGTCATGCTGCCATTAAGTCCTGGGTATTCCTGTATTCGGAAAGCAGTTTGGGTTAGGATAGAGAGAGGGAGGAATGCATTCGATACGGCCCCCCCCCCCTCCCATTGGGGGTGCTGGGATAACCGGCCTCCTCTGCATTAATAAAAAGCAGCTTGCAACAGTGAGCTCTGGGGGCAGCGCAGCTTTCAGTTGGAGATAGAAGGAAGTGTAGGAGTTTTGCCCTGGTTGGTTTTTGGGCCTTACCATCTGTCTGCAGTTCCTGGGGAAGGTCAAAGGAGGTTCCCCCTTTCAGTCCACTAACTGGCTGGCTAGGTTGATCTTGGGATATTTTTGTGGATTTTTGACTTTTCGTGGCAGGAGGCCTTGCGAGACATCTGGGCCTCTCCTGGGCATGGGGCATGGGGTTGGGATAGAGAACCACTTGGTTAGAAGATCTGGGAGGAAGAGTTTTGCTGCCCCTGCTTCCTATGCTGAGAAGGAACACCGAGAGCTGCGTGCTCCAGGGGGGGATTTCCCCTTTCCAGCTGGGGATTCAAATATTGTGAGCGAGATCGAGAAGGACTGAGGAGAACTGTGAATAAAACCAAATCTGAGTTACGTCTGAGGACCCCCCCCGCTTGCAGTCTTCATCCCTGGGATGAGAGAGAACTGGGAAACCTGTGCAGAGACAATGAAGTAACATTTTTGGCAGGCTAGAAGGGGTTTTTTTCCATCTCAACAAGAATATCCCTGCCCACTTGGGAACCTCATTAATTCAAACTCTGGATGGTGAGGGTTTCCCTTGCCCCGGACCAAGGTAAAGAGACCATTGCACAGATAGAGAAAATAGAAAGAACTGTAACTAATTTTTTTTTTTTACTGTCTTGTTTTATGATTTGTTAAGCTTTTGTTTTATTGATTTATTTATGATTTGTTAAGCTTTTTTGTTGTTTATTGTATGCTGCCCTATTCTATTATAATCACTGCAAACTGCCTAGCACGGAGCTCCGATATGGGCAGAATAAAAGAACCTTTTAATAATTCAATAAACAGCCACCTGTGGAAACCAAAGGAATTAAGTTGAACTGTGCCATTATTTCATCCGATTACCCATCAGTAAAAGCTTTGATTTTGGACACTCAAACCAAAGGCTCCTGTGTGTATTCTTTCTGGTACCTGCAGCAGCCATCCACAGCGGGGGGGGAAAGTGCACCTCTCCCGGGCAACACATATTAAGAGTCACCCCTATCACACTGGGCCCTGAAAGGAAAACTTTCCCCTCCAGCTACAAAGGACCCAGCCCCGGGGAAAAGAAGGACAGTGAGAGAGAGAGAGTTAGCCGGTGAGCGGTTCCAGCCCCAGAGAGCACGTTGGCCTCGATGGTGTGCAGTCTGCGCCCAATGGATGGGGTAACCCTTGGGATCTCCACTAGTAGGCCCTAGTCTGAGTTGGACTCGGCACCCCTGTGCGGTGGCTGCAGTGACAAGCGGCTGCCTAAGCACAGGTGGGTTGTGAGATCAGAGTGGCATTTTTACTTAGAAGCTGGAAGAGAAGGAGCTGTATTTTTTTTTTCATTGGTTCCCCTCTTCCCGGTGGGCTGGGCCGCACTTCCCTGGCTGCACAAGATATTTATTTACAAGTATTTGTATTCCGCAATTTATTACCATAAAACTGTTCAAAGCGGATAGGAAGAAAGCAGTTATCTTTCCATTCCACAACCAGCCTGGTGACGATGTCTTATGTTTTATGGGAAGACCTGATGAATCCATCTCACACCTAGTCGTTGGACAGTGGTGACTCTGTGCTAAGTGAATCTGAGTATTTTTGTGAAGTTTGTATTGGGAGGAAATTTTCCTCCCAACTTTCCCTGTTGAAAGATCCAAGGAACCGTCAGAGAAGAACTGAGGGTAAGAGTAAGAGGATTTTCATCTGGAGACTCCTACTAGAGTCCCTGCCCTGGGAAAGAAACAGTAACTCAGGAGAGGTGAAGTATGGCAGAACGACTAGACCTAAGGTATTTGTGGGAAGGGAGACCTCCAGCCCATCTATTCCATGCCCTAGAGGGTAGGATATCTCAGAACCCAAATGCTGGGACACATCCATAGTTAAAGAGTAGTTGGGAAAACTGAGTTGGGATATGGAAGTGTGTATGGTAGCAAACGATTACTAGTGAAGATCTGCAGCAGTAAAATTATTCATCCAGGCAGTTTCCTATCTGGTTATTTGGCACATACATCTACCCAGCTTGCATTCACAGAGACGTCACCCACTGAAAGATCCTACCTCCAGCCCATCTGGATAGACCTCCAGATGGGCTGGAGGTCTATCCTTCCTCCTGCCCCCACATTTGGAGAATCCATGCTCTGGGGCTGTTGGGACTGTGCAATGACAGCACCAGGACTGAGTGTAATCCCTGCTTTCTCAGGAATATTTAGCAGAGGGGCTATAGATGGAAAGACAACAATCTGTACTTTAGTTATCTATTTGCATACCTTCATGAGAGAAAGTTAAGCTCTACTTATTTAAAGTTTAAGTGCAATTATAAAATATAATAAATATTTTTTCCTGTTTCAAGTTGGTGCAACCCATCAGCATAGCCTTTTTAGCCTAGTCTCACTCTTTCTCCCTAACCCACTGGTTTCCAAAATCAGTCCTACACTCCAAAGGAGATATGGTTTACAATAAATGTTTGTGAGATACATTTCACCTAAAAGTCAAATTAATTTATATATTTGGTTACCATGAAAACCAGACCTGTTTGGAGTCTTGGTAGCTAGATTTGGGAAGCCTTGCTTTAACCCAATATCTAGTCACATGACCATATCAGGTCATTACAAATCTCTTAAACATGCAGCACAAACATTATATCACCCAGCTTTTTAAATGTAAACATTTTTACTGGTAAATAGAAAGGAAAGAATAAACATGTACAACCATCATATATTTTAATCTAACATCACTGAAACTACCATAATGATTTGTGGGAGGCCAGTTTTGGAAGGTAATATTCCCCAGTAGTAACCTTTTTAGTTTTTGGAACTTTTAAGTGGGTATTGATTATTATTTTGATTGTGTTTATATTCAGAAAGTTTGAGTGGATGCCAAAACATTGGCAATGTTGGGATTACGTTTGAACTCTTTAATCTGAGTGAGACACTAAACTAAGTGATATTTAGGTTTTTAATATTTTTCAAGGATATATAACAATACATTTTTTTTTAGCAGTAAAGTATAACTGTGGGGAAAAATACATGATGTGATTGTGAGTGCTATATTTATTATACTGGTTGAAGCCCATTGCAGGCAAGAGCCTGTAGATTAAAAATAAGCACCGATATATCTGATGGCATCCCCCTTTGGAAAGAAAAAAAACATTAAAAAAGAAATTTTTTTGTGAAAAAAATTTCTTGTGGTTAAAAGTGTTATCTCGAATTCCTTATTTTTTGCTTGCTTCCATAATGTACATTTTTTTTGTCTCATTGATTACATTCTCTTTCAGACAAATCCAGATTCTGGAGTTTTAAGACCAGAAAAACTCACTCGACTTCTTGTCCTTCACACACAGAAGTAAAATGGTCTGTGCCTCCTTATCCTGCACTAATTTAGCTCTGCATGCTGATTTTGGAAGAATATTCCTGCCTACAGCTGTAGTATAACTTATGAATATTGTTGTGTGCTCTTTGGGTTGTAGTCCACTTAGGGTAATGATTTTAAGAGAAGCAGAATATGAGTGTTTCAAATAACCATTAAAAATAACTTGCCCAGTCTGTGAGCACCGACTCTCTTGTCTGAGTGAGTGCTATACATTAGGGTGGATTTCCCTCCCTCTATGGAGTCCAGAAGTCTCTCTATTCCTCTTTTTTTTTTTGGGGGGGGGGGGGGGGTGGATTTCCGTGGGAAGTCATTTCAGTTTGGAGAGCTGTTGTATGCCTCCTTGTGAAAGATATGCAAGAGATTATAATTTGCTTTATCAACTCTTCGTCAAGGTCTTGTCAATTGCAGGTTGGCTTAGGGTTTATAGATTGTGTGCCGTTTAGTTTTACGGGTCTGTCCATTATACCTTGAAGACTGCATCATAAAATAATATATTGATTTGCACAAGCTTATAAAAAGATGATTTTCACCGGCAACTTGCATTAGCTTACAAGTCACAAAACAGATATATTTTATGTACAACCCAGATGCCTAATTTCTCAATGGATTGCATATTATAGGAAGCAGAGGTGAAATAATACATTCAGTAGTGCCTGATGACAGCAGAAAGATGAGAGGGTCCTCCTCCTGGCTTCTGATTCCTATGTTTTCCTTTCTTTCGCAATGTTACAGCTATGGAAGAAAGGAGGAGCCGGAGCAAAAAAGGCTTTCAGTGTCTTTGACAGGGGGAAGACGTCCAAGCCGTAAGAGAGATCAAGCAGAGACTTACAGAACTAAAGTTCACATTGTGGAAGGGAAGCAGGAGTGACAGGCATACTATTAACAGATGAGAGCCATTTCCGGAAAAAAAAAAAAAAAAGCCACCAGAATCCCATCTTATTCATGAACAAGATTTGGCAGAGAATGCTTGGATTCTTTATAAATGACCAGGTTTTGCTCTCCCTGGTTAGTGGGCTGGACATACTGTACATTACTATAACTGGTGCGATCAATGAATGTAACAACTGGGAAAAGCAGATAATGAGAAAACAAAGAAATACTATTCAACGGTGCAGGGTTTTTTTCCCCCTGTCACTCATTTGATCCGCACCAGGTCACGTGATGCTTAAACTATTGTTCCTGATGTGTGCGTAGATGACTTAGTCAATGGCGCTCCCTGAGAAGGCATCAGTATTTTGGAATACTGTTGTGCCTGTCGCTAAGTAACTGAAGTCAAAAGTTAGTGGAAACTGGAAAGAGCGTTCTCTCCCTATTGGAAAAATGCCAAGGTAGCAACTGTTGTTTATTTGGCAATAAGAGAATGCATTGCCCTTGCAGTTAAAAAGTAACCTTAATTGTGAAACTGTGCCCTCAGCCTTTAGCCTTGGGCATACCACAATCTCACTGACTTTTGAATCCACTCGGATAATCGCCATCTGCCCAGGGGCCTCAAAAACAGTTCTCTGTCTGCACGTTGCTACGGACTATCCAAGCCCGAACTGGAGGGAAGGGCCTGACTCTACATCCATTCTGGGTTTTCTCACAGAAAAAATAAACTTTCGGCACTCAAATAGGTTCACGTGATAGCACGGACAGATGTAGCACTCTGGGAGCAGAAGTAATCTCTGTGCGCCGGCTGCCGGTGCACGCTTCCCCAGGGCAGCAGTTGATGGCGCTGTCCCAGCCCACCCCCCTGCCCCGCCCCTCTTGCAAGGCATGTAACGGGGGTTACGCGCATGGCCGGGCTCGTTCAAAATCGCGCACGGTGCACGCAAGGCCCAGCCACTCGCGTAACGCCATTTTTTACGCACGTGGCCCTTTTAAAATCGGGCCGTAAGATTAGACACAAATAACATTTTAGAAGAGTATAAAACCCACTACTTTATTGGCTGTGCATTCAACCAAAACAGGATCTGCACCCGGTACAGGCATTCACATTCTCAGGTCTTGCTCCATCCTATGAAACTAGAAATATTAATTTATGCAACATAATACAAAAACTGTACAGTATGGGGGGAGGGGTAACTTTCAAAAGGATGTACGCGCTTAAAACGCGTTTTACACACATAAATGCACTTTAAGGGCATAAGTGGGCTTTTGAAAATTGCTATGATATATGCTATTGAATTGTCAATAGGTTTTACGCACAAAAGTGCATATTAATGGGCTAATTTTCAAAACCTGATGCGCGCAAATACCGGGAGATACGCGTGTGGCCAGGCTGGCACGTACCGGGCGCGTTTTTAAAACAGTAAGCGTGGAAGTGCTGGGTTTTTGGAAAGGGGGCAGGCCGGGGGTGGGGTCTGTCCCGTGAAGCGCACGCCATCGAGCAGGTGAGTTCGAAAACAAAACAAAAAATAAATAGGTTAGTTAGGTTAGGGGTCAGGGTGGAGAAGGGAAAAGGGAGGTAGGGTAGCTAGGGGGTTAGGGAACTGGGGAAGGCCCGATTGCGTCGCTGCGCCCTTTTAAAGAAAATACCCCCCTTGCATGCACGAGTGGACACCCGTGCGCACCTTTTGGATTTTATACTATGCACGCATGTTATAAAATCGTCGCATGCATGTGCTTACACTGGGAACTGCGTGCACACGGACATCCGCGCTGCCCTTTTAAGATTTACCTCTAAGTGAGCAAATGGGCTTTTGAAAATTGCTACAAAGTATGCTGCTTTTACGTGCATAAATCCTATGGAAGTTTACCCCCTGAATATGCAAAGACAACCATGTTATAGAAAACCCCTTTAAACCAGTTCAAGTGGCCCCTGAAACGTACTCCAAGAGTTGGGTGCCACACTGAAGCTCTTTGCTCCTTGCACAGTGAAGGCCTTGCTGTCATCAGCCATACATACCACTGTGAGCCTGAGGGTCCTGCTGATATGTACACCTCGAGCTCTTCCTGTACTGTGCTGCCCACTCCCCTAACGGAGACAGCAAACAGAAATGTAAACTTATCTCTCTCATTCCTGCCACATCGCTCTGTAGGTGGAAGGCCACAGAAACTGCACGACTATTTATGTATACAGTTTACTCTCACTATGCATGCTCTCACAGCTCAATGACGTGGGACTGTGTGAAATATAAATCGGTTAAATCAATCTACATACATACATATACACTTTGGTATATGAACTGCAAAAATAAAAAAAAATAATTAAAGCTTATTACATTCACAATATTCTCAGAACACATGTCCTAAAATAGAAAATAAATGCTGTTAAACAAATGATCTTGCAATATCATCTCCTCTGCTTCTTCATAATTCCTGTCTCCCCGGCACAAAAATATTGATAGAACTTAAACTCTTCAACCCAATATCTCTTGTCAACAAAGGTGAAACGAATAAATCTGAAATGGATAGAACGGCTTCCTGTCCTGGCCAGTAATAGCCAAGTAACTATTCAAAACTCACTAATCCTTATTCCACACAATGATCTCTCACATTACTTCAAATGAGGTACCTCTAACAGACAGCAAGCATACTTTTCTGTCATACCTTTGCAGGGAGGTGCACATCAAAGAATCCTACACTGAACTTTAAAGGACATGAATATAACTTCGCCACAAATTCCCTTCTCTGTTCTTTTATGAGCTTACTGACAGTACATATTTTTCAGATGACAAGCCACTCTTTACCCCATCTCAAAGTATTCCAATAACTCATAATAGTTGTTTCAATGGTCTCTACAATCCATTTCTAGTAGTAACATCATCTTCTTCAAACTCATATGTGCCTCTGGCAAATAACACCTTCAGAATCATCATCCACAAAGAAAACAAAATATTAATCAAATCCCAGACCTGTCTGCAGCATGGTCCAGAACACCCGAAAGATAAAAGGAATAAATGTGGAAATAGACATTGATCAATGTTATGTTGGAATATCATATTTTTAAGTATTTTTTAATTTTTATAGCAGGATCTTTTTTTATTTTTTTTTTCAAATAAACCACAATAAATATAATCATTGTATTGCTTCATGCAAAAAATGTATTTATTTATTACTGCATGAATTTATAAGGTGCCAATTCCATTATTATTATTATTATACATAATATATCCATGACTTCTTCTGGTCTTCCACGCTTCTTGAGTAGCCAGGTCAACTTGTTGCTAGAAGCATCGTGTCTCAACTGTAATAATGTGCAGTTTAACCACTGGGATATCCTCACAATCAGGCCAATACAGAACGGTGCGCTCGGCCGAGCGCACCGTTAGCTCCCCGTTAGGCCACGGGTAATAGCGTGTGGAAAACGCACGGCCAACCCTCCCCCCCCCGAAACTAATAGCGCTCATCACATTCAAATGCATGTTGATGAGCCTATTAGTTAGTCACCCACAATACAGAAAGCAAAATGTGCGGCACCGGGCAAGTGTACAGAAAAACATAAAAAACTGCTTTTCTGTACACCCTCAGACTTAATATCATATAATAAAAAATTTTAAAAATCTTAAAAAAAAAAATCTGCCTACGGCCTGGAAAATGGACGCTCAGTTTTGCCGGTGTCCCTTTTCCAAACCCATGGCAGTCAGCAGGTTTGACAACCGACGCCGGTAAAATTAGGCATCAGCTGTCAGACCCGCTGACAGCCGCCGCTTCTGCCAATAAGGAGGCGCGAGCCTTAATTTAAATACTGAATTGCGCGCCCAGGAGAGGTGCCTGAGTGCGCACTGGGAGAGCGGGCGCTCGCCTCGGAGCGCCAGCTCTCCCGCGGATTTTACTGTATGGGCCTGACAGGGAGATAAAAGATTGGTAATGGATTCCTTATAACAAGTCTCCATTAACATGGACCTATAAAGAAACTTAAGAAACACACACACTCACACAAAAACCATAGGAATACCTCTGTGGATTAGTCCAGGTGACCAGTGGAGCATCCAAAAACAACTAGTCCAAAAAAACCCTATGTAGTCCCATAAAATGCAATCCCTAATACTTGTGATCAAATATCTTCAAACCATTCCAAACAGTTATAATGTCCAGTCCTTTCAGGTAGGATTTGTTTCTTCTAATATGCCAAGAAATGGACATACCTTTGGGTCCCATTGCGCAACACATTCATGACAGTCAGGGAATGTACATTAGAGTCTCCTCAAAAGTGCAGGACGAGGCATTTAGCCTAGTCCACCTTAAGTCAGCCACAAGAGAATCCTGGTTGCAGGGCATTTTCCCTGGGGAGAGGAATAAGATGCCAGGACTCAGAGGGAAGGGGAGGCCTCAGAGAAGGAAGCCTAGAATATGCTTACACTGTTTTGCAATACTGCTGAGGTAAGCAGGTCTTTTTCAGCTTTTTTTTTGCCTGTAAATAATAAAGATTGTAGAGGAATAGCTAGAGTCCAGTCTGTTCTACCCTACAGCAAGCCAAAAACCCGACTGTACTCTTTTACAATGACATAGTTTATGAAAGTTCCTACCCTGCTTCATTCCCTTTACACGGAAGTCCATCATCTTCTGGAACATAGGATGACTCAGTGTATATTTAACATAGGTGGGATCTTTAATGAGTTGGTCTCTCTCTGATGTTCAATATACTCCATTATTTGCAATGCTATGAATGGGTAGTGAATTCCATTTGCATCACTTACTTCACTACCAAATGGTCATCTTGAAACAATTGTGTGAATATTTTATTTTCAGGTGAGTTTCCTGGGCTCACCCAATGATGATGTTTCCAGTCCTCTGGTAAGGGTACTGCTGTAAAATTCAGTTCAGGAAGAACTTGTCTTCCCAATAAATTTTTTCCCTCCATCTGGGGAAAAGGACATTTTGTATACTCTGTGACATGCTATCATTTCCTTCACTCACCTCGATGACGATGGTGAGTACCCAAGCTCCTGAGCCAAGTCCATATAATCTTGAGAGGTTTCTGGCACAGTGACTAGCAAGCAGGAGTCTTCTGAGGGACAGGGCTCTCTTTCTTAGCCAAGGACTCTGGGGAACTGGATATGGGGTCCCAATTCTGTAAGGCTTCTATCCATTGCCACCCAGCACTTGTGTTACGTTTGGCAGCCAGCAGAACATGCCCGCAGGCCGCCTCACTCACCCCTGACGTCACAGGAGCTGGGCTTCCTCCCACGGCAGGACGCCGCTGAGCTTTGCACATGCGGCAGAACACTGCCAGGACTGCTGACTCCGGCCAACCCCCATAGGCGCCCGCGCACCCGACAGCATCTCCTTTAAAGATCTTGTGATGGGAAAAGGCCGCAACACCCATGGATGACGTCAGCAGCCGTAGCCCTATATTCCTCACATTGCCTTAGCAATGGGTCTCCTGCATTCCTTGCAGTGCGTGTTGCCTTGGCTTCCAGCTCAGCCTTGCCTTCCAGCTCAGCCTTGCCTTGTCTCCCAGTTTCAGCCTCATCCAGTCTTGTCCTCCAGCCCAGCCTGTCCAGCCTGCCTTCTTATCGTCAGTGACTCCTGAGTGTCCACATTGACCTTGGCTTGCTCCTCCAGATCTGACTATGATTGCCTGCCGCCTGGACCTGACCCCGTAACTTGGACTACTCATGCTCGCTGACTGCCCTGACCTTGGCTCTTTGCTGATTTCTGTAAGCCTGCTGTTTACCTTGTCTCTGGTGTGTCTCTTTACTCTAACTACCACCTCTGCCCTAGGGACTCACTTAAGTCTTGCTGGCCACCTGAATCCAAGGACGCAACCTATGGAGGAGACGGTTGGTAAAGGTGAGGCTCCAGACTTCCTTGTTTCAGGGTGCATTCACCAGCTGCCGGTGTAGGCCTCAGGGACTCACCATTGAGGCTTTGTCAACTATGTTGCAGTAGTATGACCTCACACACCCCATATCCATTTCATCATAGAAATACTATAGGGGTGGTGACACCTGGCTTCTCTATCTTAGATTCATAAATATGCCACATCAGGCTATATCACCATCCTGAAGATTGCAGCATCCTTAAAGGACTTGGAGATGGCGAACACCACACCCCATCTGCACTATGAGGTCTGAGAGTACTGGATTTGGTGTTGGAATTGACACAGACCTTCTCTCTCTCTCAGGCTGATACAGTAAAATTCACACTCTCCCGGCACGCGCACAGGCCAGTCTCCTGTGCACGCGATTCACTAAAAAAAATTATTCAAATTAGGGCCCCCAGTAAAAAGAGGCGCTAGGGACACTAGCGCAACCCTAGCGCCTCTTTTTTGACAGGAGCGGCGGCTGTCAGCGGGTTTGACAGCCGACGCTCAATTTTGCCGGCATTGGTTCTCAAACCTGCTGACAGCCACGGGTTCGGAAACCGGACGCCAGCAAAATTGAGCATCCGGTTTTCAACCCGCGAGCCGCCGGCCGATTTTAAATTTTTATTTTTTTAAATTTTTAATTATTTTTAACTTTTGTGACCTCCAACTTAATATTGCCATGATATTAGGTCAGAGGGTGTGCAGAAAAGTGCTAATTTCTTAAAGTAAAATGTGCGGCTTGGCTGCACATTTTACTTACTGAATCACGCGGGAATACCCGATAGGGCCATCAACATGCATTTGCATGTTGCGGGTGCTATTAGTTTCGGGGGGTTGGCTATTACCCCTTACTGAATAAGGGGTAAAGCTAGCACACTGTATTGTATTGGCCTGTCTGTAAGGCTCAAGGCATGGCCCAAACTTGAAGGTCCCAACAACTGGATGTTGTAGTCTCAGGATAGTGGAAGTCTTTAATGCATGATCAACTTCCAGGATCCTCAATAAGGAAACCTCTGTCTCTGATTCACCTAACGCTTGCCACAAAAAAATAGACCAAAGAAGAGAGAATGCAAGCCTCTGCGAAGAGAATGGCAGTATGGATGCCTCCAGATTCTAAAATGTTTTTGGTAATCTGCACAGAATGGCTATGGTTGCAATCCTAACAACAATCTGCATTAAACCTCCAAGAAGGCTGTGGTATCCTGCATGGTGGCCATAGTTATTACCCTACTATCAACAAACCCGGGTGGCTGGTTGTTTAGACAACTGGCCTCACTGGTTTTGGCAGCTGTTTGGATTATTACTGAGTTTGATGATAGGATGTGGGAATAGGTATAGGGGTGTTGGATTGGTACTTGGGGTTGTATGTAGCACCAGCACACGGGTTCTTTTCCTGGTAGGTCTTGGAAATATTTAACTGGACCTCCAGTGGAGGGTGGGGTGGTGAGGGGAACAAATAGTCTTGTGCATAACTGATTAAACCAGTCTTTTGGTGTTCTCAAGGCCTTGCATTTTATTTTGCTGAAGTAGATGTAGATATGTACTGCAAATTTTAGAAAAATAGTCTATTTATAATCAGCATGCTTTATAATGCTAATCAGGTATATTCTTCTTCCCCCTTGCTCCTTTGTGTTAGAGGTGCAGACCTTCCAATGGATTGAATTCAAGTTTTGACCAACTGGTCCAGGTTACAAGAGTTATCCATTAGTTTAGGGCAGAGAAGATTCCACTTATGTTTGACCCAGCAGTTTGATACTGTCTGGTTATCATCCCAAAACATGGGGTTTATCACTCCCCTCCCATTGGAGCATGATCAAAGGCTGATTAGGGAATGCCAAGCCCTGGTTGGTGTCTGCTCACATATCCCATGGCACTGGATTGACTTGTCAACTGAAGTGCAAGAAATCTCTCCTGGTGCTAGTTCTGCTCAGCAGGGCTGCAGCAGATTAGAGGGACTTGAACAAAAGAAGGGATTTTGTGGTCCTGCTGATTCCCCACATTGCCTCCAGAATTTTTTTTTTTGGCATCCTTACTCTCAAAGGGGTATTATTAGCAACTCTCACTCCCATTCTCCTAGAGCTCTCTCAGGGATCCCAGTACACTGGAATGGAACAATTACTGTCCCAGCATAGGGGAGACAGGATCCTACCATTATTTAGGGTAATGGATTTGTTTAGCTATAAGGTAAAGGGGATTTACATACATATGGGACTTGGAAGAACCAAAGAAAGAACCAATGCCTGGAATGACCTAATAGCGGAGGTACTGAAGGCTGCCACTTTTACGGAATTCTAACATTCTTCAGACAGATATAGAGGGCAATAGTAGGAACAGGAATAAGAGGTTGGGTAAGGGACATTGGGAGAGGAAGGTGCTCCTATTGGTTTTAAGTAGATGAATTTATGCGCTTAGCTACCCAAAGTGATAGAACATCAAAGAAGACGACATAAGAACATAAGAACATAAGAAAATGCCATACTGGGTCAGACCAAGGGTCCATCAAGCCCAGCATCCTGTTTCCAACAGTGGCCAATCCAGGCCATAAGAACCTGGCAAGTACCCAAAAACTAAGTCTATTCCATGTAACCATTGCTAATGGCAGTGGCTATTTTCTAAGTGAACTTAATAGCAGGTAATGGACTTCTCCTCCAAGAACTTATCCAATCCTTTTTTAAACACAGCTTAGACTGGGCACGCCAATGCATTTGCCGTCATCTAATATGTTATTCTGCACATTGTAGGACTTCATCAGAGCTGGCCCATAATCCCATCAAGGAAAGACAATCTCTGTCAGTAGAACTTTAGAAAGGGGAACTGGTCACAACTGGCAGTAAATGACCCTCACCTCTCCTAGCACAGGGTGTCAAGGATGACCAGTACATGATTAGTACATGCAGTTGATTATAGGAAGGATGACCAATGCACTCAAACAATCTCAAGCAGAAAAGTTGTGCAATAAAAAGGTGAATTTTAAAAGTCTGCCGCGCACATAAATTGGGGGATGTACGCATAAGTTGAGCTTATGCGCACCGACCGAATTTTAAAAGCTTCCCAGATGCACGCATACCTCCCATTAAGGGGCGTGGTGTGGGCAGGGCATGGGCATTTCAGGGTGTGGCCAAGAAATGTGCGTGCAAATACTTACGCGCCCCGGAGTGCACCCCAGGTCTACTTCCTGGTAACTTTACTTCCGCTATGGAGGAAGTATAACTTAAAAAAAAATAGAAGAACAGCATTTCTCCCAGGATTAAAGAGTTGTGGGTAACTAGGTGAGTGCAGGCTTTCCAACCAGGCAGGTTTGAAGGACCTAGCTCTTAACTGGGTGAACTGGTGGATGAACTGGAGAAACTGGCAATGGCATGGATGTGCGCCCATCATACAATACCCTGACTTAGGCGGTAGAATTGAGATTTTGTACCTAGGCATGCGCCCACTTAAAATTAGGCGCACATGTATGCGCGGCCGGGCTATTTTGTAACATGCATACAAGTCATAAAATGGTCGCGTATCTGGGCATGCACTGATGCACAGGCGCCAATGTGCACCCGTGAACTGGTTTGAAAGTTAACGTCACTGAGGATCAAGTTCAGGAGGGTTATCTGAATAGCAGGCAGCAACAGATGTAGCTGGAATGCAGTAGAGAGGAGGGAGACCTGGCCGGTGGGCAACCAGAATGAGAGAATGGAGCAAGGCACTGGTTGAAGCTCAGGACAATGAGGTGAACCCTATATAACCTGTCAGCGTCCCTATGAGCTGTGCTCCTATCTGAAGGCTGCCTGATCACTAGCTATGGAAATACAGTATCTATTGAAAATAAAGCTGCCTCCTGTGTCATCTCTTTGGGCTTTGCTATTTGCTGGAAAGTTCCAGGACCTCACTAGGGATCCATCCAGCACATCTTCAAACTTCCTGATAATTAGCAAGGACCTAAAAGCAAGTCTGTTACATCTGCGTATTTGAAAAAAAAAAAAAAAAAAAGCAAACTAATTAACGAACAACAAAGCAACTGGGACAGGAACATCTTCATTTATAGCAATAGCATCCAGAGCCATGAAAAGTATTCAGGTATTTTTCAAAGACTAATTAATGAGGGCACTGCAAACAGAAGCTAAGTAGCATGCAACAGTCCCGAAAGATTGCCGGTGCAGGTTTGATTTAGAAATCAGCGGCCGTTTATCCATGAATTAACACCTTCACTGACTTAGCAGAATGCCAAGTAAATATGAAAACTACCTGCATACAATCCACACATTTATTAGATGCACCAGACTGCGGAGCCGACGAGAACTGAAACACCATTGAAGGGAGCAAGTGCAGGCTCCAGAGGCCGTCGCCTCTCATGAGCAGCTTATTTTTCGCAGGAGCCCAGGACCTCAGCCAGCCTTCAGTGTCCAGGGACTAGACAGATGCAGAAGCTCCAACAGCTACCGCCAAGCAGCCAATCAAGCACAGAAAGGCTGCAAGGCCAATTTTCACCCCAGGGGAAGTGGAGGCCTTGCCACACAGAGGGGGCCTCACTTTTCCCACCCACAGCTCGGCTGGGAGCGCTGGAGAACCACCGCCAGGGCTAGGAGGCAGCAGGGTGAACCTCAGATTTTAGGATGTTGCCGATGGTATTTGTGTGATGACTCTGCAGTTGGTTCTGCAAAGTCTTTTTTCTACTTTACTCTCAGCTACTCTCAATAAGGTGACCCCCATTGAAAATGGCCATGATTTACCAATTCTCTGGTAATCTTAATGTGGGACATGCATGGAGCAGAACTTGTCTTGAAGAAACAATTTTCTATTGATGCCAAAATTAAGTAAGATTTAGATAGGATAGATAAAGGAAAGTTTGGGCAGCAATGAAAATTGTATTTTACATCAAACATAAAATCTTCTTTGACCTGCCCATATTATCTATTCAATTTTGTCTCTCCCTTGACGGGGAGGGAAGTGGTGGAGGGATGTGAGGTCTCTGGTGATCCCTAAGGGATGAGACACTACCCCGGGGGGCATCAAACGGAGATGGGGGGTTACTGATGAAATCATTCAGGGGCTGGAAGCAGAAATCAACTCTCACCCTGGAAAGAGGCCCCAACTTTTCAAGAGCAAAGCATAACTCTATCAAAACGATTTATCAGACTCACACATGGGTGCGCACAGACCTGCAAGGTAACAGGTTAGGAAGAATGACTACGTACGGAGGTATTCGGAGGGACATCAGCGAGAGCGGAGTGTGATAGGGAAGAACTGTACTGTAAACATCTGGAACGGGTTTAAGAGCTGCGGGTTCTAATTCTGCTATTGACTTTCATTGTGAGCATGGGGGATATCACTTTTAGGGATGTGCATGAAAAAAAACCCTCTCATTTCATTTGGGTTGTTGTTTAGTTTTCTATGTATTTCAGAGATCATTTTTGGTTATTTTCATTTCACAAACTAAAAATGACAAACGCATCTCATTTGCCTTTTGTTTCATTTTGGCTGGGAATCGACCACAGAACAAAAACATCAGATGTTCCTTCTCTGTGGTTTTAAAACGACAGCGCGTCCCTAATCATGCGCCCTCTTTCACCTAGGTACAGCCGGGTCGTGGTACTGCTCTGATTCCATTTCTTCCAGGCGGACAGAAAGAAAGCTGGCCGCGGAGGTCATTCCGGGGCGGCTCTCACTGAAGCTGCTGGAGACCCACGGCGGAGCCGCTGCCCGGGCTCTCTGCACCGGGCCCGGGATTCTGGAAAAAAATCGGCTCGCATTTCATTCCACCCGGCTGCAGCTGCATTCAGTCACCGACACACAGGCTCGGGCTGCGCCCTGCGCTATTTCTGTTCTTCCCCGAGCAGCTACTTCCCTGGAACAGTCGCCAGCCAGCTGAGCTCTCCCTCCCTAGATATATTTTTTTTTCCTTTTTATCTTTGTGGTTTGAAAGCTCTCTGCTTCCTCAGCCCGGGGAGTCAGAATCCGATGATTAATTCAGCTGCCAGAGCACTTTTTAGTTCTGCCCCAGAGGGAGAAAAGCTTCCAGTAACTGTTCGAGGAATGGGGAGAGGAGGGGGGCATAGGGGCCTAGCAGGCAAGGCAGAGAAGGGACAGATAGTTTTGTGTTTCCAGGCACATCTGCAGGAAACGTGACGATCAGACCAGAAGAAACACACTAAAGGGCTCGGGCCGAAACAAACCCTCCCCCGTGGCCCTCCAGCTTCTGTTCTGAATGATACTGTAAATGGATCCAGATGGACGCTTCTGTCAATCGCCCAGCGACTCAGCCTCATGCCCGGCTGAGCTGTGTTCGCTTTGTTTCGGAGACGTCGCCTTTGATGCATGGAGGGAGTCCTGGGTGTTTGTCCCGATATAGGGAGGGGGTCCTGGGTGTTTGCCGCTTAGTATCAGTGAGCACTGCTCACTGCCATGCGGAGGGGACTAGGGTTTGCCAGCTGGCTTAGGTCTTCTGCTCCTCAGGATGGCCCTTGGGGGGAAACACAGCCATTATGTAATGGCGACACCTGCTGGTCAGATTCAGAGCCTGTGAATGCAGGGTTCCAGAAGTTGCCCCCCCCCCCCCCAAATCACTCCTGCTGCAGTCATTTCACCTTTTGCATCCAGACCCAAAACACCTCGCGTGGTTTTATAGATAACGCATATGGGGCTCCTACCCACTGTGGACGGGAAGGAAAGAGCCACGGAAGAGGGTAAATAGAGGCAAGGGAAGGGGATGGGAGGGAGGTACCTGAGAACTCACTTACCCCCTCCCCTCACACTCACACCTCTTCCCTTTCTTACTCTTTCCACCCTTCCCTTCTCAGTGAGAAAGGAAGGGAGCTGAAGTGAATGGAGTGAGTGAAAGGGAAGAGAGGGGACAGGGATGAGTGAGAAGGGATGGGAAGAAAGGGGGTAATTGAGAAAGGAGGAGAGGGAAGAATGAGTGAGAGGGAAGGGAGAAGGTCTGAGGGAAGGGAAGGGTGGAGTGAGGGTGAAGAGGAGGGAAAAAAGAGAAAGGGAAGGGGGTATGAGTGAGATGGGAGGAAAAGGGTGGGAAAGAGAGAGGTAGCAAGAATGTATGGGAGGGGTTTGCGCGGGAGAGTGAAGAGCTAGTAGAAGGTGGACGTAGAGTGCCATAGTTTTAGGGGCATTACAGCAGTAGCAGGGCTGAGACTCCTTGTTGTTCCCACCCACATGGGCCCAGGAGAGGAAGATATGTCATGTGGGTGGGAGGAAGGAGGCGCAATCACTACAGCCAGAAAGAGCAGGAGCAGCATTGGCCCACACCCTAAAAGGAAAGAGAAGTAGACTTGTCAACCGCGTGGGCTGAAGGTGGCGGCTGCTGCAACTTCCAGAGGAAGAGAAGAATGCGTTTGAACATGTGAGCGAGTGTGTAAGTGTGAACATATGAATGTTAATGAGTGTATATGAGAGAGAGAGAGGACAAAGTTTGTGTGTAGCCCCCCTATCCTAGCTAATCCATGACAATCTCAGGGGGACTAAAAATCAAACGTTTCCAGGTATGGAGAGTGGGGAACTTCTTTTATCTTTGGGTGTTACTTGATGTGTCTGTTCTGTTGACATATTTTATTGATTTTTGGGAACTTTTTAAACAGTTTTATATGAGTTTAATTATTGAATGTTCTGTTTATCAGCCGTTGTAAAATATTTTTCTTAGTATGTTTTTAATATTACTATTGATGTTTTATATTTCTTGATTTTATTGTTTGATGTTTTATGAGGACTAATGATGTTTCTGTTTTTCCATTGTTGCACTGCATACAGAGTCTGGCTTGTTGCAGACTCTACTTCAGTTTTTGTCTGCACATTTCTATTTTAAGTTTATGGTCTCTTTATTCTGTCTTTAGTGAGGATCTGACTGTATTCTGCATGTGTGATGGAATTGAAGTATTCTACTATCATGTGGTTTCTTTGTAGGGCTCTATAGCAGCCTGGCTTGTTCTGTTTTCCTAATAGAAGGTGTATTGGTGTTTTAAGGCCTGGTGTAATGTTTGCAGTGTTGCTTTTTCTAGGTCAGCTTGTTATTATTTGAATGTTGGTAGTTAGTGCCATTTGGGTAGGGGAGATTTACTATAAGGTAATTGAAATTCAGTTTACTCCTGGTTTTCTGAGAGCCAAGCTAATACCTAATACCCTTTACAATAGGCTTAATACCACAGGGGCTCCAAGTGGGGGTTTTTTTTTTGTGTTTTTGAAGGTTTTCTGATGCATGTAAATATAATATACATGTTGTTATAAATAATATCTTTAATTTCCTTTTTCATGTAAAATCTCATTTATAAATGCATAATTTTTAATTGTGTGAGGAGGGGGGTGGGGCATAAGACCATCTGTTTCACTTATGGCGTCTAATACCCTTACACTGGCTCGGAGAGAGCGTGGCACACGCAGACTCCACCATCCATCCATCTCTCCCTGCCCCATGGGGGGGCAAATGCTGTGGAAGGGTGGCAGGCGGGTACTGGGATTGATAGGAATGTGAAACTTTATCTGCCATTCCCCTGGAAATCCTAACCCCGCCTCCCCTCTTCCCCAGCATTTCAAGTTGCCAACAAGGGGGCCACCCCCTTTTGCCCTCTTGCTGATTTGACCTGTGCCATACCTTGTGCGTGGGGGTGGGGAGTGGGGCACCACCTCGTCCCTCGCCTCAGGCAGCAGATTGCCTTGAGCCGCCCCTGGCTCGGCCTCAGATTCCATGTATGGTTTTAAATCTTGCTTTTTATGGGGTTTGTCTGCATAAATAACAGCACTGGAAACTTATTCTATTCTATTACTGTACTTGCTCTGGGAGCAGGGGAAAGAGCCAAACCACTCCGAATTCTGGATGCTCTGCTCACACCACTGTAGAGCTGGAGACCCTCCAGCCGAAGGCAGAATGGAGCTCGCGGTCCTGCTCTTCTTTATGTGAAAAGCAAAAGCCCTGAAATGCATTAGATTGTAAGCTACTGATCCCCATAATTCCCAGCTTAGACTTATAGATCTGCAGTTAGTCCTGCTTTACTAAATTTAACATGCTCTGAACCTTCCAGTGCTGGGGTTTTTTCCCTACGGAATATCAAGACCACAAGAACCAAAATGCATTGGAATATGAATGAGAAAAATCAGACATGTACCAGTCATTTGATTACCAACTCACAGAGAAAAAGGTTTCAACTACTGGGTACCTCGTCCCTAGTACAGTCAGGATCTTCCGTGTTCTTGAATTCCATAGGAACTAGTCTGCAAATACAATGGTCTGATTTAGTAGGTACTCTGAGTTGGATATCAGTACTATATGAGAAATTAAGATGTAAAATATATACTTTTTTTTTTCATATGTCTCCTGGGTCCAAGCATGAAGCAGAGGCCAGAGTTGAACTGGCAGGATGGAGTTCACTAGCTCCAGTTGCTCCTGTAAATGTATTTGCTGGGGAGACAGAAGAGGTGAGTGAAAAAGGAAAAGCTGCCATAACTTGAAGGCTTCCAGCGTGAATCTATCCCAGCCCCAGTCTGACTGCAAGAGAAAGGGGTACAGTTTAGGATAGAGGGGGGGTCTACCATTTACAAGAGGAATGAGATGGCGCTTTTATTTTGCAGGGCTGTCAGGGTAAATCTCTGGAGAACTAAAAACACAATGGCATGAGCATTACAGTTTTTAATTGTCTTCATTTCCCGGCAAGTCCTCCTGTGCATGATTTGTTCTTGCCTATAATCCCTGTCATCATGGGCACCAAGATAGTTCTGCTCATCTATTATTTTCTGAACGTTAACCACAAGGTCAAAAATACTCGGATAAAATATTTCCTGTACCTGAATGTAACTTGCCTTGATCTACCAATGAAAACGCGTGACCTAATTCCACAATAAATAAATAAGGCCATGACATGGAGCTCGCCAAACTAATGGGCCTTTAGCATTTGTATGCATTTTTTGATTGACCAGTAAAGGTGCTTCAAAATGATATTCCTTTCTATTGATATTAGGCCCTTCCTTCTGCTGTTTTCTCTCACCTCCCTGCTCTCCTGCAAAGTGATGAAGTTATTGGATCCATCAGTGCAGGAGTACCACATCATCATCATCATCACATTTTAGTTATTCCTTCCATTCCCATACAAAGCGCTCAAGGCATGTTGCAACACCAATAACCGTTTACGATAAACACACACGCAATGTCTATTTGATGTGAAATTAGGTTATTATATTATGCCACCATTTTATTTATTTATATGCCATCTATTCACAGCTTTAGGCAGCTGATAAAAGTTCACATTCATAAAAAAATAAAATAAATCAATACACCATAAAAAACACAATAATATAACACAGTTAATCTTTAGCACCATGGAATCATAGAGGACTGCACTTATCCTTTCTGCATAGTGTAGTGTTTTCTGAAGACTAACATCTTTTTAAATGTCATAGTACATTCGGCCATATGTAACTCAATTGGCAATGAGTTCCACAAAGTAGGCAACAAAGAATAGTCTCTCTCTGAGGTTGACAAGCCATACTTGCTGGAAAGAAGGCCTCTCAAGCAGTGCGCTCTGTGAGGAACAAAGCATTTGCACTGGAT
Organism: Rhinatrema bivittatum; assembly: GCF_901001135.1. Taxonomy (NCBI): domain Eukaryota; kingdom Metazoa; phylum Chordata; class Amphibia; order Gymnophiona; family Rhinatrematidae; genus Rhinatrema; species Rhinatrema bivittatum. The sequence continues at coordinate 36,104,267 of NC_042632.1, forward strand.
TGTACATATGTAACTGCTGATTGATCCAAAGTAAAGAATTAATCTCTTGCATTTTATAGATCAGCAAGGCCACCTTAAATAAAATAGGTTCTTGAATTGGCAGCCAATGCAGTTCACGAAGAACTGGGGCAATATGGGCAGCTCTTGATAGGCTGAAGATAAGCCTTGCTGCAGAGTTCTGAGGCACTTGGACGCCCACAGGGCTGATTTTGGTACACCAAGCAGAGCATTACAGTAATCAAGAGTAGGAAATAACGTGGCTTGGACTACTGTACGAAATTCAGTAGGTTCGATTGAAGACCAGAGTGGCTTTGATAGCCATAGTTTGAAATAACTGCTTTGAGTAATGAAAGCATATTTAAATGAATATCCAAAAGGAGCCCAAGGCTCTACACCCATGGAGTAATTGGAATTGCCGGCTAAGTGAGGGGCAGGGGGCCACTTGTCCTTACCTAAGTTGGGCTTAAGCCAAATAAAGGCCGATACTCAGCAGTATCCAGCTTAGTTAGCCAGATAAATGTAGGACATTTGTTCAGCTGTCTTAAAGTTATTCGGCTAACTTTAAGATACCTGAGCCCATTCAGGGGCACAGCTACACCACTGAATATCTTGGCATAAGGTTATCTGGAGAGAGGCTGCTTATGTGAACCACCCGACCAGCTGTTTTTTGTTTTATAGACTCCGAAAAAGCTTAATTCCTTGCAGGTTTACTCAAAGTTGCCCCTTCCTCAGTCAACTCCACCTATAACCCACCTGGTTTAGGTTTTCCCAGTTATGGCCTCACTGTTTTAACTTAAAGCCTCTTATCTTTTTTTTTTTGTCTGTCTGTCTGTCTTGACTGGATTTTAAGCTTCAAGGAGAAGGGCCTGTTTCTCACATGCCTGTATACAAATGACAACAACAATAATAATAATAAATAATAGTAATAATACAGACAGACATATTTAACCTGCTACATCCCTTTCAAAATTGCCCGCACTCTCTTTTCTTCAGGTTCCCACTTAGATTGTAAGCTCTTTAGGACAGGGACTCATTATACCTTTCTGTACTTTGTTCAGTGCCCTGGTTTAAGGTGCTTGTAAAATACCTAAATAAATAACATGAATAACCTAGTAATAGTCCTTTCACATCAGTATTTAATTTATGACTGGACTAAGTTCCTTTCTTCCTTCGCTTACCCCCCACCTGTTTTTTTCTCCACTGCATAGTCTGCTCACAAGCAGTCATTGTCCCTCCAGGCTCTCCTGATGAAAACCACATGTCGGAAAGCAGTCGCAGAGCTGCAGAAGGGCCTCGGCTACACTGAACCAGGGAGCTGCTTTCCTTTTCTCTTTCACAATCTCTCACTTGTTTATGAGCTATGATCAGACAGCTAAGCTGCCCATGGACCCTTTTCGGTTTGCTTTTGAAACAAGATTAACATAGCAGATGATGGCAGAAAAGGACCCACCGATCCATCCGTCCTGTCCACACTGCCAAGGACGTATTCCAGCCGTCAGCCACAGGGCTTGACCACCTGCAGGATGCTGCTGCTTATCCATCTTCCTCCTCTGCACTCCACCCTTGCGTATATAAGCAATAGATGATCCCCTATTTACTTCATTCTCAGCACCTCTCCCTTTCCCACACCTAATTACAAAACTTGTAATACTCAAGGCCAGTGCAAGGATATTAGGCACCTTAGATGAGATTTCAGTCTTATGCACCACCCCTCCCCCAACACACTCACACACACACACACTTCTCTCTGCCATTAACTTTCAGATCTACAGGTTAAACTGTCCACTGAGATTCTGATAATTAAACTAAACAATTATGGTGATTCCACCTCCCAGAACAATTCTATAGAAAACCATAATTGGACATAGGGAGGAGAAATTTTCAAAAGCTTTGTAAGAGGGCTTTTTTGAAAATTGTCCACACTAAAGGTGCGCAGCCGTCAAAGGGAAAGCCAGCTCATAGTTTTCCTTTTGTCAGCTGGTACCTGCGACTTTGCACTAAAATGTACTGTTGTCCCCATCCTTTATAAAATATTAAACTGAACTTTTGTTCACTCCAGTCTCTCCCCTCCTGTTCCCTGCAGGACAGGAGGAAAAGGGGCAACAGGAATTAAGGAGCAGGCTGGCTCTTCTGTCTGCTCCAGGCTCACCCTTCTTCTCCTGTTCCCTGCACTCTGCCTTGGAGGGGCAGGGCTGGAGCAGGAAGCAGAGGCTCTTCCTCTCTGCCTGAGATCTGGGCACCTGCCAATACAGTCATGGGGCAGAGCCAGGGCACTCAGGCTTATCATAGCCTCTAGCACAGTGCCACCCCCAAAATTGCTGTGCTCTGCCTAATGGAAGAGCCAGCTGTGAGGACTTGAATATCTGCTATCTTTGGACTCCGGTGCCGATCTGGATGGTGCCCCACGAGCACCAATATGCTGCACCTAGCCTGTTAAACAGATCCAGCTGTGTAAACACTTGTCTTTCTGCTTGGATTTTTGGAGGTGTACATTCAGATGCACTCTGGATAGCATAGTTAGCTGAATAAAATTAGCCTGCTGACTTTGGAGGTATATTCAATAGTGCAGCCACATTACTGAATATAGTAGGCTATCTTAGAGCTAGATGGATAAATGTAGCTGGCTAACTGTAGGACAGATCTGTGGCCCGACCATCTTTGCCAACTAACTCTAATTACTAGAATTAGCTGGTTAACTTAGCCGGCTAACTCAACTCCTCCCAGTTACACCGCCAAAGCACCCCTAACTTAGGCCTGGATTTATCAAAATGCACTAAATATCACATGCGATAGGAAAAAGGGGCGTCTTTTATGGTACTAGGCAGTTTATTGCAAAGTGCACTATCTTAGCACTTCGCATATGTAGTACCACAGATTGTGATAACTTTTTCACATTTTGCAGTAAATACCACAATTGTTGCAATTCCTACCTACAAGAGGAGAGAGAGAGAGTGAGTGAGTGAGTGAGAGAGAGAGAGAGAGACTAGCTATAAGGCCCTCATACTAGGTAAGTATTTATACCTCTATATGAGGCCCACCTTGCTACTCGAAGTGAGGTTTAGGTATTAGTGTAGGGGTTAGGGGCTACTTTGACATGCACAGAGCGACTTACGAACAGAACAGTGCACTCTTGTGAAGATTTGATGACCCTCGGAGTGAGGAAACTCACCCAAAGAGATTTGTGCATTGTTCCCTCAACCTAGCTTGACGTTACCCAGGTAGAGAGTCCATCAAGCTAGGTTGAGAGAACATTTGGCCAGAAATCCCACCCCAAATCTCCTCCCCTTTTCCTAATTTGCATCGCACCATGCATTATGGTGTTTCCACATGCGTTAAAGGCATTTTCGCACGCGTTAAAGGTGCTTTTCGCATGCGAAAACACCTTAACGCATGCAAAAACATCATCTAGCCCTTTGATAAATGACCCCCTTAGCCAGCTAAATTCTACCTGGTTAACTTATTAGCCATTAGAATCTAGCCAGATAAGTGCCCAAATATTCATTTAATCATCTAGCAGGCTAAATGAATAAAGACGTTTTAGTTATTATTGGTTCCATGGTGGCAATGTTGGATCTTGTTTTGAGGCAAAGCTCATATGCTCATATTTTGTCTTCAGCTGAGATTTGTGGATCAGTGGATAATAACTCTTTTAAATAAATGCATCAGATTACACTAGTTGAAGCCTGCCAGACAGACCCAGCTGCATGGTTGCCTGCATTTCCACCAGGACTTCTAGTTACTACTCTGTCATCCCCAACTGGCCCAGGAGCAGAAATCAGGCCTGGGAGTTGACCAGAGTACTGCCACTGGGCTGGGCTACCTCCAGCAGTTTTTAAAAGAAAAAGCATTGTGATGCCCAGTAGAAAAAGCGGCACTGACCCTTTAAAGAAATTATTTGCATGGAAAACTTTAACCAATGTTTAAAAATGGGGCAAGATTTCTAAAAACATTTTTCTGGTGATCTTATCCCGCAAAGGAAGAGATTATTTGTTCCTGTTTCTTTTCCTAGAGCTCCCCAAACATATGTACCTTTTAAAACCCAACCAATCCATCCTCCAACCGACACAAAAAACCACGGTCCAATTCAGGAAATTATGCAACCCAGATACCCTTAGCCCGCACCTATCCACAGCATTAGACAAACGACCTCTCTGATGCTGATTCAGCCATAGCCTCCTGGATCAAGATAACTAAGAATGTAGCAGACCTTACTTGCCCTTTAACTACTAAAGTCCTCCACCCAAACTCGAACAACAGGAAACCCTGGTACACTCCACAACTTAAAACCCTCAAACAAGAGCTTAGAAGTATTGAACATTCATGGCAAAAAAATCCATCCCCATCAAACCAGGAGGCTTACAAATCTCTCATGCACCGCTACCGGATATCCATCCTCCAAACAAAGAGGGATGTTTTCTCACAGAAAATCCACCACTTCATCTTCGACCCTAAAGCATTATTCTCACTCGTCTCGTCACTCACCAAATCTTCCCCCATGACCATCCTGGACAATCAAGCTGCCAGCAAAGCCTCAGAGCTAGCCACATACTTCAAGAAAAAAATCAACGATCTGATCACACCTCTAAATGCCAACAATGGTCTTTTTCCTCCACCCCCTTACTCTGCATATATGCAACAGAACACAAGCCTTGAAACCTTCGAGCTGACATCCTCCTTAGAGATTGAAACAGTCCTAAAGAAGCTCAAACCTGCCTCGCACCCCACGGATGCGATCCCCTCCAACTTACTCATCGCCATCTCTAAAACCATCGCCAAACCAATTGCCGACATCATTAATTGTTCATTAATGCAAGGCTTAGTTCCTGACCCCCTGAAACTCGCAATTCTAAAACCACTTCTGAAAAAACCCAATCTGTCTCCAGACGACCCTGCCAACTACTGCCAAACTCCCATTCATCTCCAAAATCTTAGAAAAAATTGTTAACAAGCAACTTTCGGAGTACTTGGATGATAACAAAATCTTAGCCCCCTCTCAGTTCGGCTTCCGCAAAGCCCGAAACACTGAAGCTCTATTAATCTCTTTAACAGACACCATACTTTTGAACCTTGATAAAAAACAACCCTGTCTACTCATTCTCCTCGATCTATCAGCCGCCTTTGACACGATGAACCACTCAACACTCTTGGATCGGCTAGCTGACATCGGCATCAAAGGCACCGCTCTTAGCTGGTTCAAGTCTTTTCTACAAAACAGATTTTACAAGGTCAGAGTCAACAATAACGAATCACACCCTGTCTGCTCTTCTTTGGGAGTCCCTCAAGGCTCCTCCTTATCCCCTACCCTCTTCAACATTTATCTTTTACCGCTCTGCCAGCTCCTCTCCAAACTAAAATTAACTCACTACATTTACGCAGACGATGTGCAAATATTCATCCCGGTCACAGAATCTCTACAATAAACCCTAGAATTCTGGAACAACTGCCTTCTAACCATCAACAACCTGCTCACAAGCCTTAACTTAATCCTTAATTCCAATAAAACTGAAATACTCCTCGTCTCACAGGACTGCAACTATGCAATATCTAACATGCTCCCTACTAGTCAACCATCCTTTTCCTCACAAGTTAGAAACCTCGGAGTCATCATGGACAATCAATTAAACCTAAAAAGATTTATCAATAATACCACTAAAGATGGATTTTTTAAATTGCAAGTCCTAAAACAGCTCAGACCGCTCCTCCACTTCCAAGATTACCGTTCAGTTCTCCAAGCAATCATTTTTTCAAAAATTGACTATTGCAATTCTCTTTTACTCGGCCTCCCAGCTAACACCATTAAACCCTTACAAATGCTACAAAAAGCCTCAGCCAGGATTCTGACTAAGACCAACAAAAGAGATCATATTACCCCCATCTTGAGGAACTTACATTGGCTCCCAATTAAGTTCAGAAACATGTACAAAGTTCTAACGATCATACACAAAGCCATTCACAAGCTCATTCCACTGGAGTTCAACATTCCATTTCGACTACATTTACCCTCCAGACCGGTGAGAGCAGCTTTTAGAGATACTCTCCTTGCCCCACCCATCAAAACCGCCTTATGTAAACGAGCTCTGTCCACAGCGGGCCCCGCGCAATGGAACTCTCTACCTCCAGAACTCCGGCTGGAACAATGCCCGATTACCTTCAAAAAGAGACTCAAAACTTGGCTGTTCGAACAAGCTTTTCATTTATGCCAATGATTTCTTCTCATACATCACCTTACTATCTAACAGGCTATCTATCAAATTAGCATTCCAACTCTGCAGTCGATCAATCCAATTTGCTCCTTGTACCCTTACCTTAAATTAATCCAGTATGCACCTAGAACTTTAGCCAGATTAGTCTTGGCTCCACAAAAGAATCTTATTATTTATTCGTTTTTCTTCATTCCCCAGTTTCTTTGATACAAGTTTTACTTCCCTTGTTTATTGTAATCGCATTCTTACATGCTTGTTACTGTTATAATGTAAACCGAAGTGATATGTAATTTTGCTACATGAATTTTGGTATATAAAAATGTTAAATAAATAAATAACGTCAAAATCATTTTCATAGACAGTACGAAACTTCCTTATGCGAGCCTGGGAATGAATAAAGACCTGGCTTTTAGTCAGACCTTTGAGTCTTTCATTTTCTTTTATCATATGATAACTGAGGGGTTTCTAATATATTTGTGGATTTTACTGCAGGTATTTTAAGACACTACTCTGATTGTAATTTTATTCCTATTAGACCCTTTAACATTACATGATTCTCAAAGTGTGGAAGGACAATTACAAATAAATATAAAATAAATACACAAATCTTTGTTGAAACAAATACAATAATCAATACCTAAGTCTCCTTTGTCTCAATTACTCTAAGAGCATATCCCATTTACCCTTTAAATGTCTTTTCAAGCGACTGATATCAGTCAAAAGCCACATTCTAGATTGGTTGAACTTTTTTTTAATATGTTTTATTTTTATCTGTAATTGATTTTATGTTTGTTTTTTCTTTATTTCCGCTTTATTTCTATATTTCAGTCATAATATACAAGCATAAACATGCAAACAAATAAAACAATCAACCAGTAAGCAATATAATGAGGTATATAAAAAGGAAAGAAAATACAAGCTGATTGCTGACAGAGACCACAACTTAGGAAGAGTCTGAAATATGGGAGAATAAAAAGGAAATAAGGCAGAGAATTTCTTCCAAGGAAGATGACCTCTCCCCAAAGTTATAACCAGTATCAAACCCCGCCAGACCAACCCCCACTGATGAACACGTCAGGATCCGGACAGCCCAACACTTCTAGAATCAATAAAGAAACGAAGTGGGTTCAAAGAAAACAAACATTTCAGCTGGAAAAAATCAGCAAACATTTATCTGGAAACCGAACGGGAAAAAGAAAATAAAACAAAGAGCCTCGGTGCGACAACCTCTGGTGGTGGTACCAAGATTTTTTTCCTACGCTCTACAAGAATCAGAAAAAAATCTGATCTATGATGAATAATTCCACAGGAGATGTCAATGAGGCTACAGGGAAATTAAAAAACATGCACACGTTTGCTTGATCTTGTATATCTTTTTTTCTCCTGTTGCTCCCCGCCTTGATCCCACGTTTTGGAAAGACAGACCATTTAAATAAATACAGGTGGATTTTTAGGGCTGGTACAGGTGAGTAGAAGTCACTCATGTACTTGGGCGATTTGGTCTTTGTGGGCGGAGCCTATGTCGCCTCCTCTTCCTGCACATGCCAGACATCTGTTTCAGGCCATCATGAAGAAGATTTCTTTTGCCCAAATACCTTCCAAATATCTGCTTTTACGAAAGTTTCTATTCAATTAGTTTTCACTGTTTACCCTCCAGACTGAGGTTTAAAGAAATGTGGGTTAATTGAGCCCAAAACATGCACCGTATCATTTTTGGTCTTCAGGCTCTTCCAAAAATATACTTTGCTATTCTGCCTTTTTCATCAGTGTACACTTAAATTATCTTTGCCATAGCATTGCTTGAGTTAAATCTAAATGGACACTTGTATATTATATAATAGAAAACACATTTGTCTCCTTGCCTCTTTCTTGCTTTAGATTGAAAACGACTTTTGTTTATCATACTCCACGAGGCCTTTGAATCAATCTAAAATCGCTAAGGGTTGCTCTGAAGCACCTCTCTCTCTTCAATCTTTTTCTCACGTTGTAGTCTCTGTAACGTAGAGTGTGATTGTAAAGATTAATGATATACGGCAGCTCAACAAAAAGCCTAGTTTAAATGACTTTTAAATGATTTATCAGGAGGATCTAAAACAGTTCTACAGTCCTTAGGATCAGCTGGCTGTACGACTGCCACAAGCAAGACGGACAGGGCTGCCCCGAACACTAAAATTCTTGCTTGTTCATTTGCCAATATGAAAGATACTGGAGCTGGGCCAATAGCTCCCAGTGCTCTGCTCTTTAAAATGGTTTTAGAAAGCTGAAGCACAAAGGTGGTAAAGCTGATCGGCTCATGCCAGTCACATTGCCAGGCTAAAAAGCAGGGTCCCCGTTTGCATGCAATTACCTGAAAATGGGTGCAAAACCTGGCCCCTTGCTGTGGAACTGCCAGGTCACCTTAAGAACCGGGTCTGGCTTGGGCAGATGCACCCCCCCTCCCCCAGACTCCAATCCTTCGGGCCGGCTGACAGGAGGAGGAGAATTGCTACAGCCCTTTGCCATCACTTCCTCCTCTACCACTGAGGCCAGATCTGCCCTTTGAACCCTGCGGAAATACGGTGTCCGTTATGATTCAAAGCGTGACTGAAGCACCCAATGGCAGAGGAAGAGTACCCCAGCGCCAGAGGGGAGAGGGGAGGGAAGGGAAGAGGGGAGGAGAGGAGAGACGGGGGAAGGGAACACTGGGGAGAAAGGCAGTTGGACTGGGGGATTGAGAGAGGCAATCAGTTGGGAAGAAGAGATTGAGATGGAGGGGCTGAGGGAATATTAGTGGGGAATTAGCTGGGCAGATGAGAGAGAGGGGATCAGTGGGAGGGGTAAGGAGAGGCTGGAGTGGAAAAAAGAGGGGGTTCAGCTGTGAGGGGGTAACAGAGAGGACTGGCTAGGGCCATTGGTGTGCATGTGTGGGATCGGTGCCGGATGGGAGGAAGGAAAGCGAGGATAAGGCAGGGGTGGGCAAACTCTTTTTAAGCTGGGCCACATTTTTGGCTCTTACAGCCGGGGGAGGGCTCCCCGCCCCTTGCAGCTCCAGTTGGGGGGGGGGGGTGCCTGCCTCTTTAAATTTGTTACTATAAGCACTGAACACTTGCTGGCAACTGAAACTACAACATAAAAGATAGTGTCCTTCCCTGTGGCAGGGGTTTTCTTCTCCTCCCCTCATCAGATACTTCCTTCTTCTCCCCAGCCTCTTTTCCACTTCAGCGACATTTTTCAACGTGCCGGCATTCGTAGGAACCACCGCTGCTGCCAGCTCTGGCGCGTTTCCTAGTGGCAGCTCCAGGGCCGCTGATGATTACACACCCTATAGGGCTGGGAGTGTGCGTGCCAGGTGGCTGCACCCGCGTGCGCATGCAACCTCTCCTGGACGGACCTGTCCCTCGCTAGGGTCAGTGGAGGGAGCCAGTGGGAGGAGCCTGAGAGAGGGCGCCAAAGAATTAACACCCAAGCAGGAGGAGCAGCCCTGCCTGACCAACGTCATCCACGATGGCCCAAAATAACGCACCGACGCACGTAATGCTGTGAAGATTGTTGCAAACATAAACCTTGCCTCAAATGTTGCAGCTGACCCTGATGAGAGAGCATGCTAAGAGCATTTAATAATGGGAGACAATCTGGCAATATCCATACTAACAGATACCCAGTTTTGCAAAACTCACTCTCAGATATCAAATATAGGCCGAGAGAGGGGTTAAAACAGTTTGAAAGAGAGAATCCAAGAACTGAACTTAATGTTAATGGAAAGAAAATCAATGGAGAGAATGAGGAGACGGTGCCAGTATTATACTCACTTTCTATTTGCTGGTCTATTACGATGACAGCCATTAATTACAGCTTACAAAAGCTGACATCCGATTTGAATAGAGAGCGTGTGCAGTCAGTTAATTGGATGTGCTAACTGGCTCCACTCACAGCAGCCAGGCTGATCCAGTCCTGGTTTTACCCCATGACATGCATGGATGGAAATCAGAACTGTAAGTCCATGCAATACCAGGGCCAGATCAGTCTAACCTGCAGAAACAGAGCCAGTGCCCAAACACTTGTACTATCTGCAGGGCCAGAAAAACCATGAAAAAGCTTGGTGAAACTTAAACCTGAGCAAAATCCATTTGTATCCACGGGATGCAGAGTGGCACTGGATGCAGACCCTGATGACCACCCTACGGAGACTGGCGAGACAGATATTGTTTTCAAATGTCTCTCTACCTTTAATGTATCCCGCTGCCGATTCTTTGTTCTATCGTTTGCGTATTTGGGCGTAGCCATTCTGCGGGACTTAGAAAATATACTGGGCATACATTCATCTCATCACTGCAAAGTGGTTTTTCACAGGCTTTGGTGATCATGACCCCCCACACCACCTGAATGTGACAGTCTTGGCAGGATACTGTTCCCATCTGCAGCCCACAGCACCTGCTCTTCTCTGGTGGTCATCCATCCAGACATTCGCCAGGCCTGACTGTGCCTAACTTCTGAAATCTGACAGGATTGGTGCTGCTGGGGGTTAATGCTGATAAAGTCATGAAAGTAAGGATCTGGGCAGTCACAGGACAAGGAGGGTTACCAAAAAGCCTGTCCCACCTTGATTGCATCTGGCACACTGGGAATGCTTAGGTTGCACTTTATTCCAAGGCCTAGTTCAGCCTCTGTGTGCGTAAAATGGAGAAAGCGAAGTCTAGAATCCACATTCCCCTTCCATCTGTAATAACACAGCGTCTAGACTCCTGCACAGCGAACATTGCCTGGCATTGTTATGGAAAGATATTTCTAGCTAGCAATGCCAAGAAAGCTGGCATAAGTCTAAACCAATTATCTGGCCAAGGGGGTCCTCAGACAGAAAGGCAACACAAGTGAGGAATTTCAGAAGGGTGGGGGAAGCGATGGAGAGGCAGACCAGCTACAGTAAAGCTAAGACATTACTCAGGCTTTCTACACATTGCTTAAAAAAGCAACTTAACATTACTGCTGTTCCAGTATTTAATTTCTACGTTTTCTTTCCTGAAAGGCTGGAAAAATCAGAAGTGCTGAACTGTTCTTAGATACTAATGGGTATAGTTTTCCTTTAGAAAGAGAACTATTTACAAGTAAATGTCATTTATCCCTCCCTGTACTCCCCAACGTGAGATGATTCACTGTTTTCCTCAGCTGCGTTTTCCTTTTTGCTGTGAACTGAATGTTAACCTTTTTTCCCTGCTGGGTGTTGGAGCGTCTCTCTCTAGCTTGCCAGCTGTAGTAGGCCAAGTACTTTCCACATCGTCCTCCATAAGAAATCAGTTTCAAACCCATCTTAAATGCAGTCCACGATGGTGGGAAAACAATTGATTTTGCATTTCGAAACCAGGTTTAAAACGGATTTCCAAACTCATTGGGTGAGAAACTTAAATGAAGATTGTACTGTGAGTAAATTCTGAGATTCCTCCCCTGCTTCCCTCAGTCATAACAGACAAGGACGGGGTGATGTGCTGTAGTTTAAAAAAAAACCAAACAAAAAACCCCCACCAGTGAAATTCCCTGATTTTTTATGTGCCATTTTGTTTCCAAACCAACACAAAAATCTAACAAATTATTTTGTGTGGTTTATATTGTTTTAGTGTGCACTAAAGAGGATAAGCCCCTTTCAATTCTTTCACTGTTTTTGTCTTCACCACCTCCTCTGGAAGGGCATTTCAGGCATCCACCACCCTTTTCATGAAGAAATATTTCCTGACATTGGTTCTGAGTCGTCCTCCCTGGAGTTTCATTTTCTGACCCCTAGTTCTACTGAGTCCTTTCCAATGGAAAAGTTTTGAAGTTTCTGCATCATTAAATCCTTTCAGGTATCTGAAGGTCTGTATCATATCTCCCCTGCACCTCTTCTCTTCCAGGGTACATATATTCAGATCCTTCAGCCTCTCCTCATAGGTCTTCTCATACAGATCCCACACCATCTTGGACATTCTTCTGTGGACTGCCTCAATCCTGTCTTTGTCCCTTTTGAAATATGAACTCCAGAACTGAGCACAGTATTCCAAGTGAGGCCTCACCAAGGACCTGTACAAGAGCATCATCACCTCCTTTTTCTTACGGGTTATTCCTGTCTCTGTGCAGCCCAGCATCCTTCTGGCTTTAACTATCACCTTGTCACATTGCTTCACCATCTTCAGATCACCAGACACTATCACCCCAAGATCCCTCTGTTGGTCCGTGGACATCAGTCTTTCATCCTCCATCACATATAGCTCTTTTGGATTACTGCACCCCATATGCATGACTCTGCAGTTCTTGGTATTGAATCCCAGCTGCCAAATCTTCAACCAGTCTTCCAGCTTTCTTAAATCCCTTTTCAATCTCTCTACTCCTTCAGGCGTGTCCACTTTATTGTAGATCTTATTATCATCCGCAAATAGACACATTTTACCTTCTATCCCTTCTGCAATGTCGCTCATAAAGATACTGAACAGTGCTGATCCCAAAACCGAACCCTGTGGCACTCCACTTAATACGGTTCTCTCTTCAGAGTAGGTTCCATTTACCATTACACTCTGTCTCCTATCTGTCAACCAGTTTCTAATCCATGCTACTACCTTGGCACCCACTCCCAAGCTTCTCATTTTATTCACAAGCCTATGTGGGATCGTATCAAAAGCTTTGCTGAAATCCAAGTAGATGACATCGAGTGTTCTTCCTCAATCCAATTCTCTAGTCACCCAATCAAAAAAAAAATCAGATTTGTCTGACAGGACCTTCTCCTGGAGAATCCATGCTGCCTTGGGACCAGCAACCCACCTGATTGTAGATAGTTCACTCTCCTTTCCTTCAGCAGAGTCTCCATTTTTTTTCCCCAAGACCAGTCTGTAGTTTGTGGCCTCCTTTCTGCTACCACTTTTGTGAAGTGGGACCACCACCACCACTCTTCTTCAATCCCGCAGCACCACACCCATTTCCAGGGATTTACTGAAGAGATCCTTCAGTGGACCCGCCAGCACATCTCTGAGCTCTCTCAGGGTTCTGGGGTGTATCTTATCTGGTCCCATGGCCTTGTCCACTTTCAGTTTGCCTATTTCCTCCCAAACATTCTCTTCTGTAAACAGCTATGAATATTTTTTCAAAGAATTAGAGTCCACATTCAATTTAAACAATTTAATCTGGATCGGTCCGATGGCTCAGCAGACGTTCTGTGCACTGCCATATGGTGGGACCTGGATTCGACACCTGGCTTAGTTCTTTCACATACCAGGTCAGTCGGCTTGGGGATGTTGCAAAGGCAATGTCCACAGTCCCTTGGGAGGGCGTTATAGTCATCGTACAATGGTGACACATAGTGGTTGAGTTTATGGCTTGTGATTGCAGAGGAGGAAGCCCTGATATTTGGTCATAGGCAGCACGGTCACTATAATGACTAGACGAATGTTGAGAGGAGATATAAAATGCAAATTACTGCTCATGGCACCAGATCCCAACTCTGGCTCCAGCTGAGCTGGAAGCCCAAAGGAGGAGGATGAAGCTGACAGTCAACCCCCCTCCCCAAAAAAACACTTTAACCTGTCATTGAGTTTGCCACAGTGCTGGAAGAAAAACCATCCTCAAATGATGGAAATCATGAAAATACACATAACATACATTGTGCACACACCACACATATAAAACAAGAAAAGCAAATAATGATCTGAACAGTACTAACTGCTCGAACAAACAAAATGTTCAGTACAGTGATAATGTGCACAATGTACATTATGGGGAGGTTGTGTATGTGATAGAAGTTTTTATATTTTTGCAATATGGATAATACTGATTGATAGCATTTCATAATATTGAATATTTGATGTATTAGTGCCACTGATTTTGTATTATATATTTTATTCATAAACATTGAAGACATTTTCTATTGTTAAAAAAGTTTTTGAATGTATTTAGACATCACAGCCAGTAAGGATCACTCATTAGGAAGTATATGTGTATGTCGATTGAGAGTTACATGGTTATTTTTTTAAATTGGAAACCATGAAAATACATTTGGGAAATAAAGCCCAGACTCTCATAACTCATTCCATAGAGAAGAGAGTAATATTAGTGCTTTTAGGAAGCACTCTCTTTAAATAATGCAGAGACAGCGGGCAAAGAAAACAATAAAGCCAGGATCACTGTGTGCCATGCATGGCCAGGATGGCACAGCGCCATTATCCATATTAAATTATTCAGTGCTCTCCATGTATCAGTGAAACATTGACCAGATCAGCAGAGAACGAGACATGGAACCAAGGCCCGGGAACCTTCCCACCTTCACTGTTTGCAGGACAACAATTATATATTAAGCCTGAATTTCTCACGGCCCCGCTGATCCTGCCAAAGAACATAGGATTCTCATGCTGCGGAAAAGAAGATGATCTCCAAAAGTTGATTAAGCTCATTGGATTGCAACAATAAGGTAAGAGCTCCTTTCTCTTTTGGGCTCCTAGAAGGCTATGGGATCATCAGCTAGCTCTAATCATATTAAACTGTGTAGGCAGTAATTGGTGAACAAAAGTTTAGCAACTGCAGCTTGTCTGCTGCAGCATGCCAAATGAGTTAAAAACCTCAAGCGTTTCTCGAAAACGAGCCCTAAAGAAGAAATATTACAAACATATGAGTGCCGAGGCTTCAGATCTCTTTCACCTCCCGTACCATTGCATGTTTTCCTCCTGAAAGTCTGACTATAAATTAAGTTCATTTTAGCTGGTGGCTGGTGACTTAAAATACTCAGTCCCTCACCCCCACCCCCCTCCCAATTCCCGCTTTCCAAATAATTCAGATTAATTTTAAATGCTGCGTAGCTGCTAAGTGGCCCCAAGACACCCGTATGATTTTATGACAGGGCTGTTCCCGAACTGCTCTTTCAAGGCATTGCCTGTCCACAAACTTGGCAAGTGATAAAGCAAAAAGCAATTATGGAGATCATTCATCTTTTAAGTCCTTTTGTATTTTGGTTTCATCGGTATTAGCTGCTCTCGGCTATCCTCTTTCACTCAGTTTCTAAAATCAACCAGTGTCTGGTGGGGTAGTGCTGAGTATGCCTGAGAAATGATCTCCCTCCTTTCAAGGCAGTGGGTTATTTTTTTGTGTGTGTGATGATCCTGGAGAACGGGCCTACGATATGCCCCCCCCCCCCCCCAGCCCTGGAGGTCATAATTTCGCCATCCTGTCTTGGGAAAGGTTAATCAATTGGCCATGGGCTTGAAAAAGTCAGTCAAATGGGTACGCTGGAGTCAGACCATCGCTCTCTCTGCAGTTCTACAAACGTCTTGCCTTGAAAATAAAAATTGTAAAAATTCTCATTCAGAAACAGTCCACTACAGCCTGATCCTTGCTGCAGAAACGGATTACCTTCTACAGGAATTACAAAGCCTCTGATCACCTGGTAGCTCCCATCAACATTAAAAACGTCTAATCTTGTCTCCTCGGGCATCCTGAGCAAGGAGGGAAAGCGCATTATTCTACGCTGATTTAATACGCTTGCAAAGGGGAGGACACTCCAGTACGCCAAAGGAGCTGCCGTAGACACAGACTCAGCAGGCAGAAATCCGCAGTACTTACCCGTAAAGGGCCCTCATCTCTTCGAATCAGGCATGCAGCGTGCATCATCCTCCAAACCACTTCACACAGCAGAAGGACCACCCAGGATCCTCTCAGCTGGCAAACTCAGCAACACATTCCAGCCTTTAATAAATACACTAATCGGAGACTCAAAGTTTTAATCATTTGTTTCTTGCTGGGTAAGCCCTATTGAATATTCCCATGTGCTCTGCTGGCTGGCTGCCCATGTTGATGTACATTATATCACTGAGGCCAAAGACTGGGTTTCAGCCTCCGAGAGGAGTGTACAGTGTCTGAACCCTTTGTCACTGCATTTAACTAAACATCCCCCTGCTCCATGTCCCAAGGCCATCTGCAAGCTCGTAGAACTCTCCAGTTCCCTTCTGAGATTTCCAACGTTGTAGTTCAATCACGTCTTTTGAATTCTCATCCCAGTATATTTGGTTACTTGTAGACCTGCCTAAAGAAATGGGTAAGATTTTGTAAAGCAAAAAAAAAAAAAGAAAGAAAAAAATGTTAGCTGACCACTCGATCCTGTTCTATCAATAGAATTTATAGAGGATTTAATACATAGCATATGCAAAATTTCTGGATAGGACATAATGAATTCCATTTATAAGGACTCTTAGAAACATAGAAATGATGGCAGAAAAGAACAGATGGTCCATCCAGTCTGCTCAGCAAACTTTCCATGGTAGTATCTGCCGTGCTGTGCAGGTTACCTCCCATATATCAGTCAGTGCTGCTTGACGGGCTTTGCTTATGGACTTGGCCGTAGAAGCAGACCTGTGTTTTTTTCTTTAATATCTGAGCATCAGAACTCCAGACTGTAAAAAAAAGTCATTGCTCATGTTGGTTTGTCTCTGAATCCAAATTCCTCTTTCCCTCCATCCCCACCCACCCTCCTTCGAAGCAGAGAGCAATGTTGCAGTTGCAATAGCATCAAGGCTTATTAGGTAAGGGTAGTAATCCCATGCCTTCTGTTAAGGGCAGTAATTGCTGCTCTGTGCTGGTTACCCCAATGCCCTTTTCCCTTTTTGCCGTTGAAGCAGAGCAATGTTGGAGTTTCATCAAAGGTATCAAAGCTTATTCGGTTAAGTGTAGTAACCGCCACACCAGCATGTGAATTGGTTATTTACTCTTTCGGATAGTAGAAAGACTAGGGGGCACTCCATGAAGTTAGCATGGGGCACATTTAAAACTAATCGGAGAAAGTTCTTTTTTACTCAACGCACAATTAAACTCTGGAATTTGTTGCCAGAGGATGTGGTTAGTGCAGTTAGTGTAGCTGTGTTTAAAAAAGGATTGGATAAGTTCTTGGAGGAGAAGTCCATTACCTGCTATTAATTAAGTTGACTTAGAAAATAGCCACTGCTATTACTAGCAATGGTAACATGGGATAGACTTAGTTTTTGGGTACTTGCCAGGTTCTTATGGCCTGGATTGGCCACTGTTGGAAACAGGATGCTGGGCTTGATGGACCCTTGGTCTGACCCAGGATGGCATTTTCTTATGTTCTCATGCTTTCTTTAGGCCATAGAAGCAGTCTTGTGCTTTTCCCCTTATATCCGCGTAACAGTATCCCAAACCATGGAAGTCGGGGCCCTGTGTTGTCATCTGAATCAAATTCCTCTTATCTCCCTGCCGTTTAAGCGGGGAGCAATGTTGCAGTTGCATTAAAAGCATCAAAGCATATTGGTTAAGGGTAGTAATCTCCATGCCTTCTGCTAAAGGTAGTACCACCAAACCAGCAAATTATCCCCCCTGCACGCTTATCTCATTTCTGGCTTCTAGCCTTTAGAGATCCAGTGTTTACCCCCAGCTCCTTTGAATTCTTTGATTTCTTCTTCACCACCTCCAGAAGGGCATTCTAGGCCTCCACCATCCTCTCCATGAAGAAATATTTCCTGACATTGGTTTTGAGTTGTCTCCCCTGGAGTTCTTTTCATGACCCCTAGATATATTGTTTTCTTTCCAATGGAAAAAGTTCGAAGTCCATACATCATTGAAACCTTTCAGGTATCTGAAGGTCTGTATCATATCTCCCCTGCATTTCTTCTCTTCCAGGGTACATATATTCAGATCCTTCAGCCTCTCATGGTAGGTCTTCCGATACCGCCTTCTCGGGACCGCCTCCATCCTGTCTCTGTCCCTTTTGAGATACGGTCTCCAGAACTGAACACAGTACTCCAGGTGAGGCCTCACCAAGGACCTGTACAAGGGCATCACCACCTCCTTTTTTACTGGTTATTCCTCTCTATGCATTCCAGAATTTTTCTGGCTTTAGCTACTGCCTTGTCATATTGCTTTGCTGTCTTCAGATCGCTAGACACTATTACTCTGATCCCTCTCTTGGTCTGTGCATATCAGTCTTTCACCCCCATCACATACAGCTCTTTTGGATTATTGCACCCCAGATGCAGGACTCTGCACTTCTTGACATTGAGTCCCAGCTTCCAAATCCTCTTCCAATCTTCAAGCTTTCTTAAATCTCTTTTCATTCTCTCTACTCCTTCAGGCGTGTGTTGCAGATCTTAGTATCATCCGCAAACAGACTCTTGAAACAAAAATCATAAAATATTATATTCAAATGGATACAATGCTTACCATAAGAACCTTTTAAAGCCAGTGCCACTTCCTATAAGTGGGATCAATCCACGGAATGTATTAAAATGAAACCAGCATTGCACTTGTCATCTAAACCAGATCCTAATTCTGTGATTGAGCAGCCACTTGCTGTTGAAAGATGTATGAAAGAGCCAGGAGTAATGTCACTGGCTTATAAAAATCACTATGTAATGTTCGTAGAACAGACAAAACCTCAAATTCAGTATTTACTTATTTAAACAATTTGTAGCCTGCTGATCCACAAATCTCGGCGGGTAACAGCGGACACATACATAATTAAAATCAATACAGACAGCGCAAGACACAATTCCAACCGCAGATTTGAAAAAAGTAGCCAACGTAGTCTCTCCAACTCTAACAAAAATCATTAACCTATCACTAAAAGAAGGAAACATGCCAGACTCACTAAATGGAGCAATAGTAAAACCAATTCTAAAGAAAAAAAAACAGCGACCATCTAATCATGAGCAATTATAGACCAGTATCAAACCTGCCCTTAATTGCTAAGTTAATAGAAAAAGCAATACAAAAACAATTAACATAACACTTAGAGAGCAACAATATACTGTACCCATCACAACATGGCTTCCGCAAAAACTTCAGCAAGGAAACACTAATACTTGCACTAACAGACAACATCATGAGAGGGTTTGACAGCGGTAAACAGTACATTTTAGTAATGCTTGACCTTTCAGCGGCATTCGACACAGTTAACCATGACATATTGATAAACAGATTAGAAGAAATAGGATTAAGCAACTTGACAATCAAATGGTTTAAATCATACCTAAATAACAGATTCCAAGTGCAAATCAAAGAAGTAATGTCAGGGAAAATAAACCTTCAAACAGGAGATCCACAGGGATCTGCCCTATCCGCCACATTGTTCAACATATACATGCTACCTTTATGTCACCTACTAGCAGGTTTAGGAATTTTGCACTACATCTACGCTGATGATATTCAGTTAATACTCCCAATTGATGACACAATTGAAAAAACATTAAACTTAGCCAACATGTACCTAGATATAATAAAACAACTTCTAAACCAAATGGAACTAGTGATCAATATAGAGAAAACTGAATTCTTACACCTAGAACGAAAAAACATAACGATCATTCAGAACCCAATTACACTCAACAACAACAACCAAAAAATACATCTAGCTGAGAAAGTAAGAAACCTGGGAGTGATAATCAACCCAGAACTAAATATGAAACATATCTCTCAAAAAGTAAGAGAAGGATATGCCAAACTTATGACTCTCAATAGATTAAAACCACTACTAACGCCCACCAACTTCCGCTCAGTCTTACAAGCCTTAATCTTTTCCAGTACCGACTATTGTAATGCCCTCCTACTGGGCCTGCCATACACCACAATAAGACCATTACAGATTCTACAAAACACAGTGGCAAGAATTTTAACTGGGAAAAGTAAAAGACCATATCACTGAAACCTTAATAGAATTACACTGGTTACCCATTGAACAAAGAATACAATACAAAACTTTATCTGCCATTCATAAATTAATACACGACGAAAGAGCAGAGTGGCTGAACACAGTCCTCCGCGTACATACCCCCCACAGAAATCTAAGGTCAGCAAACAAAGCACTGCTAACTATTCCGTCAGTCAAAACGGCCAGATTAACACAAGTAAGGGACAGGGCCCTATCCCTAGCAGGACCGATAATATGGAACACCATGCTGGTAGAAATCAGATTGGAAAGAGACATCAAAACCTTCAGAAAAAATGTAAAAACATGGCTATTTAAGCAAGCATACCACAAAGAGAATCGAGAGTAGAACCCAGGGAAATGTTAGTTGCAGTCAAGCAAACTCCCCCACACACACACCTTCCTTCTTAAAGTGTGTCTTCTCTTTTTATAGTCTAAATTCTTCTTTTTATTTTAAACAACAAAGAACTAGAGTTAAGTAACACCAATCTTATAGTGGAGTTAGAAAAAACTAGACATGACTTATAACACTCACCAAATAGCATTTACTATGATATTATGTTACAGTATTTTTGATGGCACCTGTTTAAGAGTTAGAATTCTAAACATTTTATACAACAAAGTTTTTGTGCCTTATTGTGAACCGTTGTGATGGCACCCGCTTAACGACGGTATAGAAAAGATTTTAAATAAATAAAGACTAATACATATAACATATACCAATAAACAAAGCAATGTTTACTACAAGGCCTGATATGAAAAGCTCATCTAATCTACCCTATGGACTCCTAAACTTCTATAAGAAGTGATTCTAATAAATTACGGCTCTTGTGACTGGTCGCCAGAAGTCTATAAAATCCAAGGTCCCCATGGGTTGCTTCCAACTCAGCAGGCCCCAATTTCAAAATTCCTTGGGAGCTTCTAGTGCTTCATTTCACTTTTACTAAGCTTTGAAATTCAAGCAGGGCCCCCCCCCCCCCCCAAGAACAGTGGAAAAGACAGGACTTTTCTACATGATGGATGTTCAGTTAGAAAGGCAAAGGCTTAGGGAGAAAATATTGGGTAAAAAGAAGGAAAAGAGTTTCAGGAACGGATGCTTACTAATTGGAGAAAGCCAATACTTGCTAATTCTGCAGATGACAGCGGCATGGATTTGATTTACTATTAAATAGTTTGTTGTTGCATGTTGTTCCAGCAGTCATAATCATGCTTAGCTCTGCACAGACTGAGAAATATAAAATACTCATGTAGGCCAGCTACACTCATCTACTGTCTGTTCCATATTTGGTAACTTAATGGTTTCAGGCTCTAAAGGTAAAGTAGTATGTTTGCCCTTGATTGCATAGAAATAAAGATCAATAAACATAAAAAAGTCACACTCCTTTTATTAGACTAATTACATTTCTTAACTGGTTTTCAGGACTTACAGATACTGATAAAGGCAATGGAACTCCTGAAAGCTAGTCAAGAAATGTATTAAGCTAATCTAATAGTAGGGGCTTTACTCACCAACTCTGCCAGTGGGATTTCTGCTCTTAGCCATGTTTGTGCCTAGGTGGATAATGCAAGGATTGGTTGAAACAAAGCATGGAAAGAAAACACCAGTGGCATTGAAATTACAAGGCACCTAAATAGCAAAAAAGGGCACCAACAATAGTGCCATGAAAATCTCAAGACCCCTAAAGGTCGTGAAAATAGCAGCAACAGTGGTATGAACATACCAATCCTTAGAATGTGCAGTATGGTGAACAGCAGAGTGGCATCAAAACCCCCAAGAGGTAGAGTCCAGGGGAGATATAGCACAGAAGCATCAAAACTCCAAGGCATAAAGTGAACATTATGGGAAACAGCCCAGTGGCATCCAAACTTCCAAAGCATACAGACAATGGGAAAAAACAGAGTGACATCAAATCCCCAAGACATTGTGAAAAGAGCAAGGGCACTAACAATAGTGGTATGAACATCCCAGGACATCAAAAGAACAGTAAATCAGCACCAATCATGTCATGGCAATCCCAAAGCACCAGAAAAGGGAAAATGATACCAGCAGTGGCAGGAATTTTCCCTTGTCCATTGCTCAGAGACCACTGCCTGGGATGAGGAGAAAATACTAAAAATTTTAGATGGCTATTAATGTTATCCTGTCTAATGCCTGCTGTGCATAAGAAAGCAATGTATGTCAGGCATGTTTGTTCTTTTCTTTTATAAACAGTTTCAAATTAAAAATATCTATGTCTGTACATTAACTTGCACTCACTACACTGTTTTCCTTCTGCTATTCTTCAGCAGTGTTACAGTCACACTGTGTGTGTGTGTGTGTGTGTGTGTGCGCTATTTCACTACAAAACACAAAAGATTTTTGACACAGAGTAACAAAGTGTATGCCAGTCTGACAAAAGGAAACAAAAGAGCTAGAAACCCACCTCATTTTTCACTTCCCCTATTGTCAATCTTTTCTTAATTTTTCTTCAGCTTTCAGAGTTCAAAATTCAGCCACTCTCTCTCTCTTCCCACCTGGAGACAAAAGAGTTCAAAATGGTGCTGCCTGCCTGGTCTAACTTTCAATTTGAAAAAAAAAAAGAGGAAGATACTGTCAATCCATGCAGATGTCAGCTAGGCTAGGCTGATTAAAAAAAAAAGATTGACCTTCGTTTGTTCCCTCATCCATCTAGGGTCAAATGTGTCATCACTGGTTGTTAAGCACTGCTAGCTTCCTTGAAAAATAATAAGCTTGCAGTTTTGCTTGTCCCATAGAATTTAATTGGAAATAAAACCAAATGCAAATGAAAAGTCTCATTAATTTCTGGGGCACTGGCCATTTGTATTCATTTTCCATGAGCCAAAATAAATCTGCCTGAGTTGGTTAAAATTCCTTATTTGTGTTAAATGAATGCACATCCCTAGTAGATATCGCCTATAATTGGGTCGAGTTTATGTTTTGTTTCTATGAGCCCCCTTAGCTTACTGTTCTCTACTCCCAGTGCTAAATTAAACTCATGCAAGTACACTTAGTAGATAATCTAAAGCCACCCAAAATGAATTAGTAATACCTACGTGCATCAGTACATGAACTACTTAAGCTTTCTCAAACAAGCAAAAATATGGTTATTTCATCAGGCATTTCATTAATTCTATTTTTTTCAGGTCTTGCATAAATGATGTCTTTTTAGCTGCCTAGAAAGTGGGTAAGAGTAGCTATACAATTATTGTTGGGCAGACTTGGGGGACCTTTTGACCTTGACCAAAGGAAGGGGAGTCAAGATCAATTACAGAATGATCTAAATGTTGGGATGCTTCATACGATTGTGTATATGATGGGATAATGTTTTATTTAGAAGCTTTTTGTTTTTTTTAAATTAGATTTTATTTTTGTAATTTTGTACTAATGAAATGTAACTTGCCCTGAGCATTCAAATCTAAATAAACACACGCATACATACTTGGCACTGGACGGTGTCTGAAAAGTAGCAAATGTGGTGAGTTCAAATTATTGGATTGGACCAAGTTCTTCTCAGTGACCCAAGGCTGGTTTGGACACTCTCTGCTGACAAAACTGCTTCCAGAAATAAATGTGAAGGAGTTAACAGGAAATGAAGTTGGATATGCTGTGAAATTATGTACACAGTTGGAAATGTTGTGTGGAAGTGAGTTATCTACTGCAATACTTGTGCCTCTTTTTCCACCCTTTTAGATACCCAACGGTGATATAGAAGGTTGCTATTATGTGGGGCAAAGATGCTAAGACAGTAGGGCCTGATGGAAAAAAAAATTGCCAAGAATCCAGACCATTATTTATTATTATTATTTGTAAAATACATGACATTTACTTTTGAAGTCTTGTTGCAGTGGGAAAGAAGGAATTTGCTGATCTGAAAATTTTGTCCTGAGGACTAATGCTGTCAAATAAATAATCTCTTCCTCACCCCCCCCACCCCCCTCTAATAAAGCTAGCGATCCAGGGTTCTTTGAATATTTCCAGACAGTGAATTTTTGATAGATGCTCTTTGAAGTGTGCTGTTTTGGAATAGCACTGGGCGATGGTTCGTTTCATGCTGCTGAATTATACAGACATGGAATAAGAATGCATTAAAGTGGAATGCCTGCGGGTTTGCAAGATACACAGCAGTCATACAAGCAGGGCCGGTGGCAGGCATTAGGCAGACTAGGCGGTCGCCTAGGGCACCGGAAGTAGGTGGGGTGCCATGGTTCGACATGAGGGTGGCGTTTTTTTTTTTTTTTTAAAGCGAAGGAGTTGTGCGGTGTGATGCAGAGGTGGGTGATATCACGGAACGGAGCTGTGGAGATTGCGGGTAGTGGGATTCGTGTGTGTGCCCGCTCGCATGCGTGTTTGTTGGGGGGGGGGGGGGGGGAGAGAGAGAGAACATGATTGGGTGACATCACTGCCTGGAGTACCTGGACATCCTGTCACCTGGCACTGCATACAAGAGGGCAAAAGACAGAGATTCACTTGTGGCAGCTCTGCGGTCTAAATAAGGAACCAGGGTGCTTCCCTGGGCCAACCTGATGTATTCTAGGGCACCTTTTTGGATTGTTCTGTGTGACTGATCTTTGGAAAATTCCTTTTGACACCTACAAGAGATGCATGTTTGAAGCAGTAGCGGTACACAGGGCTTAATTGGGGGGGGGGGGGGGGGGGAATGGCCTGGAACTCAGTTCTTTAACAGGCAGAACAGCAGGGGTGTTCTGCTCCAGTCCCTCCCCTCCAGGCAGCCTACAGGGAAGAGGAGCGGCGGGGGTTAACCTGGAGCAGACAGAGCAGCTATTCTTCTCCCTAAGCCAGCAGCCTTCCCTGCTGTTCTGTGAGGAACAGGAGGGGAAACGGTGATACTGAAGCAGACACTGCAGAGCAAAGAATGAGTACAAAAGATATTGAATTAGCACAAGTACCGATTGCCAAGGCTTCAACCTGTCCTTGATGATTAGCACTACAGCTTACAAGTGTCAAACTTGTGATAATTCAACCTCTTTCTGTGTCTATTACCCAAGGCTTAATTTCTGGCAGAACAACCCGGAATGGCCCTTCTGCCACTTTTTCCCCAGTACGCAAGGAGACAGTAGAACTGATGGTGAAAATTAGTTCTGCCCCTCCTGCAGATAAGGAGCAGAGCTGGTGGTGCCACGGATCATTTCTGGCCCCCCTAGTCCCCTGAGGAGGCAGAGTAGAGAGAGTTGGAGCTGCTTACCTGTGTGTACGTTTGGACTTTTAATTGTTGTAATTTTCCTTGAGCATGACCAGTGGAAAGGCAGACATGAAATAAATGATTGATTCATTGACGCATGTAGTTTCTGGCCTCATTGATGCACTATGCTTTATTTTTATTTATGCTGTAAAACTGCATTGAGATGTGAATGGAAAGTGATAAATAAATGTAATAATGATACGAGATGTAAGAGGTGCCGGCTTGTATTCTGGTAAGAGTAGGTTTCATTGTTTACTTGAATGCTTGTGCTGTTCAACTTCTTGGATCTGAGAAGATATTTTGTATTTCCACTGAGCAGGTTACACGTCCGCCTGTAATGGAGGAAGATATATTGGACCACTTTACCTGGCGTTGCTAAAATATGTTTTGCCCTTTTCTGGGTTTGATCTGTTTTTCCCTTTTTCTCTGCAGTGATCTTTCCCTACCCTGGACAAGCCAAAATGGCTCAAGGGAGCCTAGTGGGCCAAAAAAGTGGAGGAGTGCCTCCTCAGAGACATACACTCATAAAGACCCCCATGGTCCCTCCACTAATTCATTTGCATATCCTAGCCCATGGGGGGGGGGGGGGGGGAGAGCATTCCCATATTCTATAAGACAGAAGCTCCATGGGGAGCCGCAGCGTGCTGCGAGGAGAAACTCTAGAGAGAGGCAGTAGAGTTGCTGGCCTGCTCTTTGAAGGCCTCTTCTATATCCCACTGTTTCCAGCCAGGAGGTCACTTCTCTTTCCCCCTTTATCTTTAAGAAGAGAAAACTGCTCCTCCCTTCAAAGTTTGTCTCCGAGGGGAGGAAGCTCTTGGGCAAATCTTTTTGTTGGACAAGGTGTACTAGAAATCCGCAGTTATCTGGTTGCATCCTATTTTTGGGGAAGAGAAGCATTTACTATATGAAATTTTGGTGGTCTGCAATGGCTGGAGGGTATCCAAACAAACAAGAGAGGAGAGGACAGCCATCCTTAGAAGCCGCGGAGATTACAGGTGTCAAGGGAAAATCTGTAAAAATAAACAGAGGACCCCCACCATTGTTTCTAGAGGAAGTCTTGGAGGCAAAGGATGCCAAAAGGACATTTGAAACATTCACTGCTGATTGATTTTTGCTGGACTATATGCCTGAGTTAACTATAATATATCTAAATGGTGGATGAAATGTAATGAGGATAAGTGTAAAGTGATGCATTTAGGGAAGAATAATCCAAACTACACAACACTGGGTTGCATATTAAGCATCACTTCCCAGGAAAAAGATCTTATAGTCACTATGCTCAATGCTTTGAAATAGTCGGCTCAGTGTGCAACGGCAGTCAAAAAAGCAAATAGAATGTTAGAGGTATCATAAGGAAAGGAATGGAAAATAAAATGGTACCTATCATAATGCCGCTGTATTGATCCATGATACAACTGCACCTTGGGTATTGTGTGCAGTTCTGGTTACCCTCTCTCAAAAAAAGAGATAGCGGGACTAGAAAAGTACAGAGAAGGGTGACCAAAATGATAAAGGGAATAAACAGCTCCTCTATGAGGAAAGGTTAAACAGGTAAGGGCTCTTTAGCAGAGAGAAGAGACGGCCATGATAGGAGTCTATAAAGTCATGAGTGAGGTTGAACAGGCAAATAGGGACACTCCATGAAGTTAATAAGTAGCACTTTTAAAACAAATCATAGGAAATATTTGTTTTATTGAACATGCAATTAAAATGTGGAATTTGTGGCCAGTGGATGTGGCGAAAGCAGTAAATGGGTTTAAAAGGATCCAGACTAGTTCCTGGAGAAAAAGTATATAAACCACTATTTGCCATGGGGAAAACCATTGCTTGTTGCTGGTTATGAGCAAGAAGGATTGGACCCATTCTCTGGGATCCTACCTGGTACCTGTGACCTGGATTGGCCACTGTTGGAGAAAGGATGCTGGGCTCAATGGACCTTCGTCTGACCCAGGATGGTATTTCTTATGTACTACCCGCTTTAGTGGAACACTTGAAGGTGTGAAGACCTTTTATTTGAAAGACTGTGATGTTGACCCTCTTTGCACCTTGAAGCAGTTGCTTCCCTTGCCACATCTGGAAGAAGTTGCTTGGGCTCAGCTGTTAGGGTAGACCCAGAAGAAGGATGACACCCTTGGTAATACTTGTTGGCCAACAGGGTTTAAAGCACTACAGAAGGAGCCATCGTTCACCTCCCCCCCCCCCCACCCCCCTTCATGATATGTCCAGGTCCCGCCAGCTCCGAGAGACTGGTGATCCAAACTTGGAGCCCTTGCTCCGCAGCACATACCGAATAGTGTCGTGGCTTGAGCCCGTTCATTTATAGGAACCTCTTCAGACCTTCACAATGTCATGGAGGGGAGGGGGGGGGGGGGGGAATGTACCTGTTTTCCTAATTTAGCAATTTTCTGAAAGAAATTATGCTCATGTTGGAAGGAAACGTCTTCATACAATGCAGCTTCTTGCTGGAGAAGGTAAATGGCAAGACTGGGTTGGAAAAGGGATTAGAGTAAAACATATGGAAGATAGATCAATCACAGGCTATTTAACTTAATGGCCATCCTGGGCTTAATGCACCTCTAAATCACGACTGCTAGAAACTGTACACAGCCCAAGGCTCCCAGATATTTTGGCCTGTTTCCAGAACCCTTGCAGGATTAAACTGTGCCCCTGAGTGGGTGATGGCATGGTGGAGTGGGGGGCGGCCATCTCCTTCTGAGATTGTTACCAACTGGATGACGCAGCCGCCTGGGGAGTGGGAGCGTCTGCTTCCAGTGATGCACCTGCACCAAATCATCCACACCAGAGTTTAAAGTGTCATTTCTGGTAGTGGCATTGTGCGCTGATGCTCTGGCACCCCCTTGGCCTGGCGCTCTTGGCAGCTGCCCATCACACTCATTCCTTCCAACAGCCTTGGCTGTCTCCTAAACCCCACAATAGCATGGGAGAAGCAATAGTGTCTACACCGCTAAACTCAGGGGTGGCAACTGAGAAACAGATAGCACTGTACCATTGGTAGCAGAGGCATTGCACTTCCTGACCCCCACAGCAATCTCCGCCTCCTGACTCTGCAGGAAGTGCTTCTTATTTGAAAGACTTCACAAACCTTCCTTGGTGACTCCCCAGTCAGTTGGCTATTCATATGCATAAGAAATTTGCATACTCGGGGGCCAAATGTATGAAGCTTCTTTTCCCCATAATCACAAAAATGGGAAAACCCCTTCAGTATATATTTATTTAAAACATTATATTTAAACAACATTTATGAATCGCTTTCCAGAAATAGAATCGCTCAAAACAATGCACAAAGCTTTCTCAACTTCTAAGTGGCTTACAAAAGCACATTCATAAAATACTATAAAACACAACAAAATAACCCGAAAAGTAAAACAATTGTAAACAAGCTTAAAACATAGCCCAGTTGTGGAGATGAGGAGCAATATGATTAGATTTCATTAGAGTCTTAAGTTGTTTTGTTTTTTTTTTTTTAAAAGACTTAAGGCCCAGTACCTTCCAAAGATAATCTGGAGGTCTGTTCTATAGTAATGGGCCTGCCAGAGCGAACAGCTTTGCATAGGACTCAACAGGCCTAACTGATGGTAGATTGAGAAGGCTCTGACTAGAGAATCTTATATTTCTTTCTGGTCTGTATAATTTCAGCAATGCGCTAATGGGGCTGCCTCATTCAGGGCTTTGTGAATTAGTATTAAAAAGTTTAAAAGTAACTCTTGGCATTCAGTGCAGTGAGGAGAAAATAGCTATAATGGGATCCTATCTACAGGTACCTGTAAGAATACAGGCTGCTGAATTTTGAATAACCCAAAGGATTTGAAAGCTGGATGATGGGAGCTCTAGAGAGATGACGTTGCCCTGGATCTCCAAGGTATGCAAATTTCTCTCATGCATATGCATCATGGATATCCCGAAAATCCAGCTGGCTGTAGGGTCACCAGGATAGGTTTAGAAAGCCCTGGTTTAAAACAAAAAAAGCAATGCCTGCAGAGCCAAAAGGGAAGAGGAGCAGGACAAACACGGGAACGGAAAATGCGGTATTTTCAGTCGCCCACAAGGCTGACTGTGCATTGACACGAGATGGAGGACAGAGAGCTGCAGGCGCATACAGGGGAGCGAGGGATAGCGCAAAGATGGGGAGGAAATGGAGCGTGGTAGATGGAGAACACAAGACAGGGGGACGGAGGACTGGGAACTGCTAGGAAAACGAGAAGAGAGGTAGAGAGTTGGGAAGGAAGGAAGGAAGGAAAGACACCAGAGAAGCAGAGGTCCGAGAGCTAGCGAAGAGAAACTGGGACTCGGAGGGGGCAAAAGAAGAAGCAGGTGATGTGGTCTGTAAGGCCGAGGGTTTGGCAATGGAAGGGCAGCTCTCTGCACATGGTCCCATTTCTTATGCACTTCCTTTAAGCACCCACTGCTTGCCATGGGGTCAGGGACAGGACGAAGGCCGCTGGGCTGGGTGGACCTTTGCTCCGGCTCAGTTTGGCCCTTCTTGTGGAAGAGGGCATCGATTAAGGTGCCAATGTGCTCCTGGAGTGGTGCTAATCGCCTGTCTGTGAGAGGGCTGAAGATTGGGAATAGAGGTGGCATAAGCAAGTTACACATGGGGAGGGAAAGTTTCTAAGCTATTGACGGGAATAAGTAGCAATGTGCCCCCACCCCTCAATGCGGCTAAAGGTCGGCACGGTGCACTCTTTCCCACTTGAAAAAGAGGCCATCCTGTGGGCATTTTCAAATCAGGGCAGGGCCAGTTCTAGGACAAACAGATCCGTCCCCAGTCAGACACTCTCTCACTCTTCTCCCCCCTCTCTGGGCACCTTCTCCCTCCTATCCGTTTTCCTTTCCCCTCCAAGCATTCTCCCCCTTGTCCTTCCCTCCATCTATTTCTCTCCCACTCCTTCCATCATTCTCTCCATCCCTCCAAGCATTCACCCCTTCTCCCTTCCTCCATCTATTCTCTCCCTCCAGACATTTTCTCTCCTCTCTCCCTCTATTCTTTCCCTTCTTCTAGACATTGTCTCCCTCTCTCCAGGCACTTTCTTCCCTTTGACCACCTCTCATCCTCCAGGCATTCTCTCCTTCTTCCCCCTCCCACCGTCTCAACACTCTCAGGGTGGGGGCAGGACAGATGATGGTGACTTCATAGCCTGGGTCTCCCCAACATTGGTGGCAGCTTCACAGGACTCCTCAGGCCAGTACCTCTGCCTGGTGGCTCCTCCTACCCACACAGGAGGGAGCATCATGACTCCTCTCATTCTCCTTTTCTTTACTACAGGCCTCTTCGCCTCCTACCCGACTGTCCATTTTCTGGCTTGTGGCCTATGCTGGGCACTGTTCCTGCCTCAGGTCTCGCTCATGGCTGGCACTCCTCCTGGGGTCCACTAAGAAGTGGGGAGCTCTAAGATTGCCCCTTTAAGGGCACAGAGACGCAAATGGGATGTTATAATTCTGCATCTAAGTGGCCTTGCTTCTCCTGCACTAGCCAGCACTGCTGCTGCTCAGCCTACTGGGGAACACCTGACAGCACCCCTCATCTCATGGGGCCCCGGCCAACCACCCAGCTTGCCCTACCCAAAAGCCAGCGCTGGATCGGGAGAGAAAAATAGCCCATGGACATAACAATTTCAAAAGCTTGCTTGCTACGTTTCCCTCTCTATTGCCTGCTGTCAGCCATTTCCCAGCTGATGGAGTCCGGATGGGCTTTTCAGGGGCCGATATTTGGTAGGGACCCTCCCATGCACTGAAAATCTCCAAGGGAAGTCACTTGTAAATTCGTCCTCTAGTTTCCCAGGTGGGGTTTGAACCTCAGACTCTCAATGTCTGGCTAGCTGGGAGGCAGAAGCTCCCCAGTTGAGCCACCAGCTTGGCTTCATAACTAAGTCCCAGCCTTTACATCATAGTCCTCTTTTTGTACAAAAAAAATAAGTCCCAATGAAACAATGTCCAAAAAACACTCAAACAAAAATCCAAGTTAGGCCCTGTTGGCCTATCTGCCACCTCCCATGTATCTCTGGGCCTTTACCACTCCTCCCAGAGATAACGTCACCCACACAGCAGTTTTTCCAGAAATAGTTCACCAGCAGAAAAGAAAACAATCCAAAACAAAATTAGAAGTCTCTGTGTTCCCAGTGCTCACCGTTCTTGGCACCATGATTGAAGTCCTTCCTTCACTCTCTCCGGCGAAGGCAGCTTCCTGGACATCACGGTCCAGGATCCAGCCTCTTCAGTCCCCAGAAGGAGACTGCTCTGGTTGAGGCTCGTTTTTATAGGGTGGAGGCTCCTCCCCTTGTGGCCACGGATTGGCTCCCGTGTCTCCACCCTCTTCCTCCCACACCTGTTTCGCTTGCCTCTCTATTTCTGGGGGAAGGAACCAGCGTGACTCCCTGGCTCTTTGTTTCCTGGTTTTCCTTCCCTCTTGAATTCCCTCCCTGGGGTTTTTAGTTCCGGGGGATTTTAGTTTCCTGTGGTTTTAACCTTCCTCCCTGGGCCGGTACCTAGACCCCGTCACACCTGGACAAAAGAGTGGGTGCAAAGTACACGGGTGGTATTAACACCGCACAGTTTATACACATTTTGAAAGGGGACCCACAGCCTCATGGCTCTCCCACCCATCAGGCATCACCTCAGCTCATGACTCCCCTTCTCCACCCCCCCCCCCCCCGGTACCCTGGCTCTCCTCTCCCATATCCCTCCCCCTGGCTCACATGGTCTCCCCTGCCCATACTTCACGGCTGCCAAGCACAGCAGTGATGGTCCTGGCAGCGGTGGCAGCGGGTAGCTAGCATGGGGGAACTCGCTGAGCCTGCACACGCTCACAGGCCTTGCCTACGCTTGGCTTACAGGCTTGAGGCAGGGTCTGTGGGGTATAGGCAGGGTCTGTGGGGTATAGGCAGGGTCTGTGGGGTATAACCAGGGTCAGCGAATCTCTCCACTCACTGTCTGCTGCCACAACCACCTAAAATTGCTCTTGGGAGCCACGAGCTCCAAGGAGTGGGTCAGCAGCAGGGGCAGGCACAGTGAGCTTGGTCCCTATACCTTTGAAGAAATTGAAAAGATGCGATTACAGTGGCGATGCAATGCTTCTTCTCTCCGTGCCTCAGGAAAGTTTGCTGGCATGAAGCACAGAAGAACTCAAGCCATATCCAGCTAATGATAAAAAAAAAATATATATATATACTGTGTCCACTGGAAAATGGATAAACATCTATAAATAATGTTAATTGGCTTTAAACCCTTTTAGTATTCAGTGTTTGTTATGATTATGTTCCTTGTCTGGCTTTCTAGAGCAGTCAACAGGAAATGAGAATAGTTTCTTCAAGCACCAGTTTCTCAGTAAGTGATCCAAAATTCCTGCATCTGACCCGGTGCAAAGTGCGATATCAGGGACCCATCGTCTGGGAAGCTGACATCTGTTTATCAAATTTGCTGTTCTCATTTCCCCTGACTGCTTTGGAATTTCGCTCCCCCAGGCCTCTCCCGTCATTTTAAACAACTCAGACCCCCCCCTCAGTCCGTATTTGAAACTTCTCCAGTGCCATTGCAAAGGTCCACCCTCCCACAGTTGCCCTGGGAGAGGGAGTTTTGAAGAAGAAATGGAGCTAAGAAAGTTCCTCAGAAAGTTCACGCACAGTATCCCCCGGGAGAAGTACACAGGCTAATGCTGGAAGCTACAGCCAGCCCAAGCAGGGCCAGCGCAACCCACTGTGCAAGTTATTTATTTATTTATTTAGAATTTTTTTTTTATACCGATATTCCTATAAAGGATATAGATCACACCGGTTTACAAAGAACTTAACTTTCGCTAGGAGGCGATACAATAAACAGTGCATATAAACCATTGAACATTTTAGAAACAATTGGAATTAAGGAACAACAACAAGCCTAGAGCCACAATAAATAAATTGTGAGTCAATCATAAATAAAATAAATAAATAAGATAAAAATAATAATAATAATAATAATAATAAAATGAATAGTTAAAGTCTTGTATTCATGTTTTAGGATCTGCATCTAGGAGAACCAAGGTTTTCAGGGAAAGTTTGATTAAACAGCCAAGTTTTTAAGTCCTTCTTGAAGGTCAGGAGACACTGTTCTTGACGGAGGTCAGGTGGAAGAGTACGTTGTGTGTTTGCACAGGGGGGCAGCTCAGAGACAGTGGAGACCTGGGGGCCACCGGCAGCCAAAATCAAGAGGGGGGAGGGCCACCCAGCAGACCCAATCCGTGGAGCAGCCGAAGTTAAGAAGAGGCCTTAGGGTCTCCCTATGGACCCCAGCCCACCAGGTAGCTGAAGTTAAGAGGCTGCACCATAGGGCAAACCTGGTGGATCTCAACCACACATCATGCAGCTGAGATGAAGAGGAGGCCGTGGAGCCACCCAAGAAACCCCAACCCACTGGCTGGATGAGATGAAAGTGAGGCGGTGGGTTACACAGCAGAGCAACCAGGCCGCCATGAGGAAAAGGAGCCATCCAGCCAATCCCAAACTGCTGGCAGCCAAAGTAAAGAGGAGGCAAATCCACCAGTGGCCAAAGTGAAAAGAAGGGCCCAATACTGCCAGCAGATCCCAATCGTGTGTGTGTGTGTGTGTGTGTATGAGAGAGGAGGTACATGTGCGTGTGCGCGCTGCTGTGTATCTGTGTGAGAGAGGAGGCATATACGTGAAAGCATGTGTGTGTGATAGGGAGAAGGAGCATGTGTGTTTGTGAGCTTGTGTATGTGATGTGTGAGAGAGAGGAGGTATATGTGTGAGTATGTGTGTGTGAGAGAGGGTATATGTGAGGAAGAAGAACTTGTGTGTATGAGGGAGAGGGAGTGTATGTGTGTGTGTCTGTGAGAGAGGAGGCATGTGTGCAAGAGCATGTGCGTGGGAAAGAGAAGGGTTGTATGTGCAGGCCCAGTTCAACTGGGTGTGCACACCATGCCTTTGCATGTAGTGGTACACCTGGGAGAGCAGCGGCAGCAGGAGAGGCTACGGGGCCGTCGGTGGAGCGCAACTCGCTGGTGGACGAAAATGAAGAAAGGCTGCAGCAGTTTCCCCTTTTAGTTGCGCGTGTACACACAGCTTTGCGACTCCCCCCCCTCCCCCTTTGCAGAAAGACCGGTGGGGCCGAAGAAAGAGTAGCCCACAGGGCGCTGGTGGAGCTCATCCCACCACGGCCCGAAGTGAAGAGGGAGGATGGAGGGAGCCACGATGAAGCCCATCCCACCATGGCCTGATGGCCTGGAGAAAGGAAACTGCACATGTGTGTGTATGTGTGTGTGTGTGAGAGAGAGAGAGAAAACCTGTGTCATGTGTCTGTGTGAGAGCTTGAGAGTATGTTTGTGTCAGAGCTTGTGTTCATGTGTGAGTGTCTGTGTGAGAGCCTGAGTACGTGTGTGTGTGTGTGCGTGTGCCTATATCTCACATATAGGTTCTCACAGGCATGCTAGCACACATGCACATAATGTGACTGTGAGGAAAAGAGTGCAAGTGTGCATGAAAGCATAGGCATGTATGTAAGAGATGGAGTGTGTGAAAGAGTGAGTGAGTGTGTGTGTGTGTGTGTGTGTGTGTGAAGATAAAGTTTGTGTGGCCATCCCTCCCCAACAATGTCAAGGTGACTGGAAATCGAAATCCCAGGTATGAAGGGCAGGAGACTTTTTAAATCTTTATTAGTTGTAATTATTGGGTGTAATTTGATGTTTCTACTGTTTTTAAATATTTTGTTTTTCTGGGAAGGAAGACCAGTGAGGTAATCAAATTTGCAGATGAATCAAAATTATTCAGAGTGGTTAAATCACAAGTGGATGGTGATAAATTGCAGGAGGAACATAAATAGCATTTACTGAAATGTACAGATTTACAGTTATCAAAAGTGGAGCAGAGCTACTTGTCAATTATTGCATCCATAATTTAATTAAAATTCAATTCAGCTGTAGCCCCCCCCTTGGTCCAGACTATGAATTACCCCTATGCTTGGGGTGGGGAGTACATCATGAGAAATTATATTTACTAATATGATTTATTTTTGGGTTCGTAGCCTGAGTGGGAGATGAGACAGGGTCTCTGTCACCCCGATACCACAATTTTGTGCCCTTCCCACGCAACCTCTCACTTGTGGCACCACAGACCGTATAAAATCATCACATCAGAATAAAACAGTAATTAACCCTTTTACTAGTATTGTGTAAGCAAACAGTAAATCCAGCCAGAATATTAAATGGGAAAAGTACAGTTGTGAAGTATAATATAAACTTGGCAGTTTTCTTATTTTTAAACCAAGCAATGCAAAATAACACTGGGTATGGCCTGTTAGCTGAGGCAACCAACGTACTCGTACAGAGAGTAAAAAATAAAATAAGGAAGGCTAATAGAGAAAGGTTGGGGAAAAAGGCAGTGAAGTACACAGCTTTCAAAAATTGTCTTTATCCCTGGGTACTCAAAAAAGGGGATGGGTGATCAGATCCACCCCAATATCACCAGTTTTTAAAGGATGCACTCTGTCCCAGGCCCCACAAAACAAACAATCAAGAAAATGAAGAAGTCCTTATCGATGGTGGAGCTGACTAGATGACAAACCAAACAGATAAGCACCTGCAGGGTGTGAAAGGTCTCTCTCTCCTGGGGAGCTTCCCCAAATGGTTTATTTGGTAGTAAACAGAAAGCTGGCCTGGTTTCAGTCTCTTAGGGAAAGACCACGGTCCACCAGTTTTTCTTACCCAGCAAGGGTTTAGGCTTGACTTTGGCTGAAAAGCTGAAGCAATTAAAATGAGATACGGAATTTGAGGACAAAAGGCAAGGAAATAAACTTTCTACCGCCTCTGCTACAATACTCTCTGTGCAAAGTTTAGAATCCTTAACTCAGTCTCTTAGGAGAGTGATCCATCCAGGTGTTCCTGTGTCTGGATACCTCTGGAAAGGAAGTCTCTCAGTTCTTGGCTCCTCTGACCCTTGTTGGGATTTTACATGTAGCTTGGCTATGAAGCAAGAACAGCTGTCTGTCTCTCTGTTTCCCCAAAGCACAGACTTCTGTCTCTCCTTCTTGACAATTAGCTCTTTAGGAGAAGAACTGATTGCAAGGCTGCCAGATGCACTCCTCTCTTCCTGGCTCTAAGTCCTTGCTGTCCCTGCCCCCCACACATAGACAGAGCCAGCCAAATTGCACCTTTTCTACCTTAAATGGTCTCCCAGCATCCCTTTAGTTTCCTCCTCTGCTGACTAAGTAGTGCTGTTCTTTGGGCAGGCTAAACAGTACAGCCCTTTTCCCAACTTGTCAACACTGAGTGCTGGATACTGGTTCTTGCAGAACATTTGTCATTCATAGAAGAGCACACAGGAGTTTTTGATGTATTTTTATATTCCTTCACCTTGGCTGTGGCGCCTTGCAGTCCCTGCAGGGTTGAAAACCCTTTTTTGACAAGTCCAAAACACATCACTCAGATCCATATGCAGCTCGGTCCACATTGTAAGGCTCTAACACATGATAAGCTCATGGGGGCAGGAATATTGTTTATAGTAGCTTAGTACACAATTTCAAAAACTATACATATAAGTGTAAACTTTAAGAAATAATCTACATCATCCACTAAATACATTACATTTATTTCATTCTTTCTTTGTTCTCAGAGGTGGGGGGTCCTTGTTCCTGTTCTCAATATTTCCTCTGATTGGTCCCTGTTCTCAGTATCTCCTCTGATTTGGTCTATCTTTTCTTAACTCTTTTTCCTGGTTTTCCTTTCATTTTGTATTCATCTGCCTCTATGACATCCTTCTCACTTTCATGTCATTTGTATTTTTATTTCCCATCCATCATCTGCCCCTACTCTCTATCTCCATCTACCTTTCACTCATGCCCACGTCTCCCTCTATCACTCACCCAATCTCTCCCTCCATATCCCCTGCCACTACCATGCTAAGAGTATGCATAGTGTTGCAGGTGTCTAAGGAAGCGAGACAGGCATGTGTTTCCCTATTGTTTAGATCCCACCTAACCCACCCCCCCCTTTAACACCCTCCATCCCCTCTGCTCAAATGTTTTTACTGGATACATGTGCACCCTCAAGACTCTCCGCCACTCGTTTATTTAAAGCTCGTTCCCTAAATTTTTGTTACATTGTATACTTAGTTCCAACCAGTTTTTGTTAAATGTAAAATAGTACGACCCTTGTCATACTATTCCAATTGTTGTTGTGTGAACCGATGTGATGTACGCCAACGAGTGTCGGTATATAAAAGCAAATAAATAAATAAATAAATCCCAGGTACCACAGGAGGCCTGGGGCTACAGCAGGGAGATGGACGAGGAGGAAGACAGCTTGGGAGTCCCTTAGAAGAATTGGGAGACCTGAGCTGAGGTCCATGGAATCATTCCAAACAAAAAACTGGTAATAGAAGAAAGAACAGAATTTTGTGCTCATATTATGCTCTTAAGAAGACTGGGCTGGATTCCGCGTACAGTAGTCTATAAAGATTTCTGTCACTCCTGGTGTCTGCTGTAAGGAAGGGACTCAGAAGCAGACAAGGGGAGTCACTTTCTTATGCTGTTGGCAATTCCTTAACTATGCTATCAAGCCCCCCTCCACTGCACAAACACCCTTCCATGTAAAACATGCCTCCATCCATGTAAGCTACCCTTCCTGCAAACACTCACCCTCCATGCAAGCATGCTTCCGTACATTTTCATCTCTCTTTTTCTCTCACACATGAGCCTGCTTTCACATTATTTTTCCAGGGTATAGTGGCTCTGAGAGTCAGGAAAGTGAGGCGTGGTTGTTTGCTAGGCGTCAGTCTTTCCAGGTTGCTGAATACCAGGGCAACTCTGCAATGGGAACGGCAGTTTTGTTTGGCTCGGATATCCAGCTTCCTTTCCCCCCCCCCCCCCCCCCCAAATGCCACAGCTGGCCTTCTCTGGATTTTGCATCTTTTGAACTAGCTGGCCTGTTAGCTGCTCGTACGAGGCAGTAAAACTCCTCACTAGTACTGTGCATGTGGTATTACTGGCACTCTGCACAGACGACTGCTGCTCCTAGTGTGTGGGTACTGGCTCATTACACTAATGCAATGTGTGGATAACACAGAGGTAGAGAATGACAGTCCTTATGCTAGCAAGCAATTATATGGCTCTGCCCTCTGGGGGAGAAGAATAGAGCTCATATCTGGAGAAAACTGCCCTATACTTAAGCCTCACAAATATAATTTTGGGCCTTTCTAATCATATTCTGTGGTAGTGCCTCATCTGTGAGATTTTCCTTGGAATGGAAGGGAATTTTTTTCCCATGGGCACAAGCAGGTCCATATCCATTGTATAAAGATATTTTGTACTACATTTGGGATGACCCCAGGAAAGATTAGTCACAAAACATACATGGGTATGTGTGAGAGAGAAATTACATAGGCACTATTTATCTCAATCTGTATCTCTCTAATTGGGACATTCGTTAACTGATGGCGGGAGCCCCCTTAACCAGTCATGCCATAATGTTTAAAGATTTCATCATAACTAACAATCATAGTATCAGGCTCTGAGGCTACCCCCATCGTGTGATACTGAGTTACAACTGCCCGAGCTGAAAATCAAACCTGTTGTATTCGTCCTTCTTCCTATACCCAGCTCTACTGTCTGCGCGCTTCTCTGCTGCAAGGCCAGTGGTTGCTTTGCCTGATGTCCCCTCCTTTCCACCATGGCCACCTTTGCAAAGACCAGTGCTGGCTGTGCATGGGCTGCCTTTGGCTAGTGCTGCTTTGTCCTTCATGCATGACATGTCTATTTGTAGTCTCTCCCTCCTAGTCTCCATATCTGGTGGGATTTCTCTGCCTGCTTGTGGGACTGCGGAAGGGTGGAAGATTGGTGGACAAAGGTGAACCGGTAGATGTGGTGTATTTGGGTTTTCAGAAGGCGTTCGACAAAATTTCTCATGAGAGGCTTCTAAGAAAACTAAAAAAAGTTGTGAGATAGAAGGCAATGTCCTTTTGTGGACCACAACCTGATAAAAAGACTGGAAACAGAGAGTAGGATTAAATGCTCTGTTTTCACAGTGGAAAAAGGTAAACAGTGGAGTGCCTCAGGGATCTGTACTTGGACCGGTGCTTTTTAATATATTTATAAATGATCTGGAAAGGGGTACGATGAGTGAGATGACCAAATTTGCAGATGACACAAAATTATGCAGAGTATTTAAATGTCAAACAGATTGTGATAAATTGCAGGAGGACCTTGTGAGACTGGAAGATTGAGCTTCCAAATGGCAGGTGAAATTTAATATGGACAAGTGCAAGGTGATGAATATAGGGAAAAATAACCCATGCTGTAGTTACACAATTTTAGGTTCTATCTTAGGAGTTACCACCTAGGAAAGAGATCTAGGTGTCATAGTGGATAATACATTGAAATCATCGGCTCAGTGTGCTGTGGCGATCTAAAAAGCAAACAGAATGTTAGCAATTATTAGGAAGGCAATGGCAAATAAAATGATGGATGTCATAATGCCACTGTATCGCTCCCTGGTGAGACCACACCTTTAATACTGTGTGCAATTCTAGTCGCTACATCTCAAAAAAGATATAGTTACACTGGAGAAAGTGCAGAGAAGGGCGACCAAAATGATAAGGGGCATGGAACAGCTGCCCTATGAGGAAAGGCTAAAGAGGTTAGGGCTGTTCAGCTTGGAGAAGAGACAGATGAGGGGGGATATGATAGAAGTCCACAAAATCATGAAAGGAACAGGTTAATGTAAATCAGTTATTTACTCTCTCAGATAATAGAAGGACTAGGGGGAACTCCATGAAGTTAGCAAGTAGCTCATTTAAAACAAACTGAAGAAAATTCTTTTTCACTCAGCGCATAGTTAAGCTCTGGAATTCATTGCCAGTTAGTGTAACTGGGTTTTAAAAAGTTGGATACGTTCTGCTATTAATTAATAAGCAATAGTAGTTTGAGATCTGTTTAATGTTTGGGTACTTGCCAGGAACTTGTGACTTGGATTGGCCACATTTGGAAACAGGATCCTGGGCTTCATGGACCCTTGGTCTGACCCAGTATGGCATATCTTATGCTCTTATGGTTCCTCTTGTAGGAGGCTCCTGCATGCTTTTTTTTTGCTTATCGACAGTCTCTCTGAAGGTTACTCGTGGCTTTACAGAGTGCTACCCTTCATGTTTTGCAGCTGTGGAGTATCATCACACAGAAGTCCATCTGCTGGGCTGCCAAGACAATACCCGAGATCTGGGTCATTTTCAATCACTGTCAGCTCGATCCAGTATCGTCCGCTCGAGGATTGCCCGTCTGTAACGTGCTCGTAGCGCACAATTCGGGCGCGCAAGGCAGTTCGGCGATACAGTGTCCAGTTTCACGCGTCCGTATCGCTTCTGAAAACAGACGCATAACCCTTTCCGCACCCGGCATGTAAATGAACGAAAAAGCTGTATAATGAAGGAATTAGCTATTCCCCTGCGATACTGTAACGGGCGCTGATATTATCTCCTCCCTAACCCGCTGTTCTGCCGCGGCCTTAACCTGCTAGTTTACCGCCTCCCCCTAGTAGGAGTTAGTGTAGTGTAGGGTAAAAACATTGCTTACCCGCCCTGGTCCCGTCCGGTCTCCTGCAGCCCCGTCCGGACCGGACGGGGCTGCAGGAGACCGGACGGGACCAGGGCAAAAAAAAAACAAACGAAAAAGTAGCAAGGCTCGGGCCTGCTATGGTAAGTGTAAAAAGTGTAAAAAACAAAAAACCTGTGTGTTATATAAAAAAATAAAACAATTTTAAATACCTGTCGGAGGGCCGTGGGTCCAGGCAGCCGGTGGGCGGCGGGCCGCCATCAGCGGCATCCGGTAGTCCCTTCTCCCTTCCTCCCCTGCCTGGATGAGCGCCAAAATCGCACGGGCGGGTCGGCAGCGGGGGGGGGGGGGGGGGGCGGCAGCAGGATCCGGGAGCGGCGGGTAGGCAGCAGCGGGGTCCGGGGGGTCCGGGGCAGCGGCAGCGGGGGGGGGGGGGGGCGGCAGCAGGATCCGGGAGTGGCGGGTAGGCAGCAGCGGGGTCCGGGGGTGGCAGCGAGATCCGGGGAGCCAGCAGCGGCAGCATGTTCGATCGCGCAGGCAGGTAGGTGGCAAAGTAAAGATGGCCGCCTGCACGGGAAAATCGTGCAATTGGCCGCTGAAGACGTGACGTCACGACGTTTGGCGTCACGGGGTGTGACGTCACGTCTTCAGCGGCCAATTGCACGATTTTCCCGTGCTGGCGGCCATCTTTACTTTGCCACCTACCTGCCTGCGCGATCGAACATGCTGCCGCTGCTGGCTCCCCGGATCTCGCTGCCACCCCCGGACCCCGCTGCTGCCTACCCGCCGCTCCCGGATCCTGCTGCCGACCCCCCGCTGCCGCTGCCCCGGACCCCCCGGACCCCGCTGCTGCCTACCCGCCGCTCCCGGATCCTGCTGCCGCCCCCCCCCCCCCGCTGCCGCCCCGCCCGTGCGATTTTGGCGCTCATCCAGGCAGGGGAGGGAGGGAGGAAGGGAGAAGGGACTACCGGATGCCGCTGATGGCTGCCCGCCGCCCACCGGCTGCCTGGACCCACGGCCCTCCGACAGGTATTTAAAATTGTTTTATTTTTTTATATAACACACAGGTTTTTGTTTTTTACACTTTTTAAACTTTTTTACACTTCCTGGTGCCTGTCATTTCAAATGTCATTTGAAATGACAGGTACCAGCGCACCCAGGTTACTGTATAGGCGCTGTTACAGCGCCTATACAGTAAAATGGGTTGCGCGGGCATAACCCTTCCCTAACGCTTCACAGCCGCGGCATGCATTTGCATGCGATTAGAGGAGAGTATCGGGGAGTTAGTGAAGAGAACTGTGCGTGCGGGGAGGAAGGGTGCGCCTGACACTACCTCACTGTTTTTACCGCGGCCTTACTGGATCGAGCCGTGTGTGTGGAATTGTGCTGTTTGGCTCTCTCTGCAGAAAACTATAATGGGATTACAGTAATGTGGAAAACTCTAAAAGAAAAGGCACAAATCATATATATTTAACGTGAATTTTTGGCATAAGAAGCTAGCCTCAGTGAATCACCACTGCCAGTGCATAAAACTGTGAAGAAAAAAAACAGGGAACTATCCTGAGGGACATGTCTTTTATTTGACCACAAAGATGTATGCCAAGAGGACTGACAGACATTTGATCGTTCACATTGTGGTACTGCTAGCGACTGCCAGAGATAAAATACAGCCATTTATCCACCGGCCTTGCTCTTACTCTGTAGTTCTCGTTTCCATCTAATGGAGTCTGGGATAGATTTGGAGCAATTTGGCTGGCAGTTGGGTTCTGAAAGAGAAGGGAAATCAAGTTCCCCTTCAAGTTGAAGGCAGCCCAGAGTAACTCATGGCAACCGTGAAAGTGGAGATGCCTCGGTTCCACATATCGCTTTCGCCGTAGGAATTCCAGGTCGCTTTTGCTCAGGTTTCCCATGGCGGTTATCTTGTATGCTTGGTGAAAGCAGATCATTCCGCTCAGGCTGTGTCCCTTCGGTTCGTGTTACCGGCCTATTGTTTCATGATGGAGTGAGCAGGGGAGACACAGGTGAGCTACACAGTGTTCTCAGTAACTAAGGGGAGGGGGGACGACAACGACGAGCGACTCCAGGTGGGAAACCGTGCAGATATAATTCGGAAGTCATAAGGGCCATTGAAATTGTGTACATGGAACTCACCGGGCGTGTTCAGCGGGGTAAAGATCTACTGGGCCTCTCTTACTAATTTTGTGGGGCACTAGTCAACAATTACTGATACTATCCTTTGTTAAAGATCTAAAAGGCTTAGCACTCTCCTCTCTTAATGCAAACTATTATTTATGTAAAATAATATAAAATATTTGTTTGTACTTAGAGCAGATGGAGTGAGCAATTCTTTATAAGATGTGCACGGCTACATCAGATCAAATATTTTTATGTATCTTTCATTAGTTAGCCACTTAGAGTTGTGTTAAGGCAACATATACATCTTTAAATAAAATAAAAATAAACCGAGGGCAAAATTAATGATTAACACAAAAGTCATGCAGGTACAATGGCTGACAGGGAGCTCTCTGCCCAACCTAGATGGGTATGAAGGGTGAAATTTGATATGAAGCAATAATCAGGGCTGAGAAATGCAAAGAAAGACACAGGAAAAAAGAAATCCAAACCTTTCATACACAGTACAATACCGGACTCTAGTCTGGACATCACCACCCAGAAAAAAGATCCTCAGAATGTCAGGAATTTGCAGACAAAACAGAAATTGTCATTACGCCTATCGTGTATTCAGCCTAGCAGGGAAGCTAATTGGCAGTCAAGTGCAGTCTAGGAGGGAGCTCGTCTGCAGTTGTAAAAGCAAGGTTCATATCTGAGCTCCTGAATAAATTGGTCTTATTGCGCCCTTCTGGCGGAACACCAAACAATGCCATAATATGCACCGTGCCCTCCCATCTTGAATACCACGGGGCAGTCTGGGCTACCTTCTCTCCTAGAGGAAAGGGCGCCTCAAGAACAAGATACAGAAGGGCAACAAAGGGGGCTGAGGGTAATGGAATGACTTTTGTTTGAGGAGAGACTCAAAAAATCCAGGACTCTTCAGCACGGAAATGAGATGACAGATCTACGTAAAACCAAGAGGTTTGTGGAGACAGTAAATAGGGAACTGTTATTCATCGGGGGGGTCGATATTCAGCGCCACTTAGCCGGTTAAGTACTGAGCTGCCACCAGTTAGCTGGATAAGTGAGGGGGCAGGATGGGGCGTCCCAGGGCAGATGTACTTACCTGGCCAACTTTAAATTAGAAGCATTAAGCCATGATGTTTTTTTCATGGGAGGGGGGTCCCAATATCACAGGGATGATGTCACTGCCACAGTGTGGCCCTCCTCCGAAAAAGCATTGCGTCTCTCTGGCGTGTTGCTTCATCTCGCAGGGCAAACACCGCGGGATACAAACAGTGCAGTTTGTGGCCCTTTAGGTGCAATGGCAACCCCCAACCTTAGGGACCACCATCGCCATAAAGGGCTGGCCACTGAAACCAGCTAAAACGAAAAGCTGAGCATGGGTCAGGGCTAATCCCTAGCACAACCTGGGGCCGCCACGCGAGGCGGCCCTGATCCCCAAAAGGTTTAAAAATAGATTAAGTGTCATGCGCAGCAATGGATTCCACCCCCCAACCCTGTCTTCACTAAAATTCAATCCCCACTCACCCCAATAGAGAAAAAAAAGCTTGTTGGGGGGGGGGGGAATAGTGTCCCCGCATAGGAATTAAAATCATTGGGGTTGAGTGGGATCATCCCCTCTCCAAATGTATAACAAAAATCATTGGCGGTTCAGTGGGGACCCCTGACCTTCACCCCCATGCACCCACCACTCCCCTCCTGCATCCCCCAAACTTTCAAATTGTGAAGCTCCCATGTTGAGGCCTGACCTGACCTTGCCCCATCATGTGACTGCAGCAAGGTCCGGGGATTCCCCCCCCCCCCCCCCCCAAATAAATTTTATGGCAAAAATGAAAAGTTGAGCAGGGGTCAGGGCTGACCCCTGGCTTGACCCAGGACCATCACTCGTGGAGGCCTTGAATCCGCAAAGGTTGTGACATTTTTTTTTGTTTGCATGGCCGTTTAAATGTAATGAGGAAGCCTCAGGACCC
The DNA here is from genome assembly GCF_901001135.1 of Rhinatrema bivittatum. Classification (NCBI taxonomy): domain Eukaryota; kingdom Metazoa; phylum Chordata; class Amphibia; order Gymnophiona; family Rhinatrematidae; genus Rhinatrema; species Rhinatrema bivittatum. Next base: position 36,148,956 of record NC_042632.1, read on the forward strand.
ACATTAGGGACCCAGGATTCCCGCGTTACATTTATCGAATTCCCAGGAAATGTTATTTTATCGCAGCAGACCATTTTCTCGGTCGGTCACAATAAAACATTTACATCAAATTACGTATTAATGACATGCTTTGCATTCATTTGTATTATTTATGCATGCAAATCACATGCAAAGTATGTCATTGTAATAGGGCAGGGCCATGCAAATGATCACAGATTGTGAAATATCTCTGCAATAGTGCTCTATCACACAATATATGCTGTTTAACGCACGTTAGAGCACTACCGTGGCTTGATGCATCACCCAGTTAGCTGGATAAGTGCTGATTCTCAGCCGCATCTGGCTTAATTAGCCATATAAGTCTAGGACAACTAAACTTATAAGATAGCAAGTATATTCAGAAACACAGCTAACTTGCTCAGCCAGAGAGCAGCTGAATATTGACCTCTCAGCATCTAAATTAGGGTCCTAAATTTTAGAACCCTAAACTAGGTGGATATTCAACCAAATTTAGGAACCTAAGTTTTCAGCTGAAAATTTGTCTTAATTTAGGGACATAAAGCTTGTAGGTGCCCAAATTTAGACCTGCAAATAATTTGCCTACTGCTGAAAATTAGTGCTTAGTGCCCAACATTTTCCTGTCCTAGTTTTGCCATTATAGCTCCCACTTTTCAGGATCCTAAAGTTAGGTGCCTACTAGTGAATGTACCATGCCACTGACCTCGGGTTCGCACCACGGTCGGCATCCTGCACCTCCTGGTCCCAGGCCCATCACTGTGTCCTGCAACTTGCTGGGGCTTCCCAGCATTCTGCTGCATCCTGTTGCTTGGAGTAAAGGCTCTTAGCAACTTACCAGCTTTATAGACCCAGAACCCAGGATTTCCTGTGGTGCAGACTGATGACATCACCACTGCACTAACATATTAGGAAGCTCGCTCCTCTGGGCAGGTCTTCGTTCCTTTGCGTCTGGCCTTTCCTGCTTCTGACTACTGATTGAGACCCGACCAAGCTTCATAGCTTGCTTCCTTCTCCTGCCTGTCCTGATCCCTGCTGGTCTCCTGCTTCTGAAAGGACTCTGCCTGCCCGTCCATGTGTCTCTCTGCCTCATGATTCTTACCGTTCCTTGGCCCTGTCAGTCAGCGATCCCACGGGCCATTTTTCCAGGCCCGTGACAGTTTGCTCAGGCCATGGACCGGGTTGACCTGCCCCTGCCAGAGTTTCTTCGGGACCTCTCGCAGATGGTCCAACATCAACAAAAAAAAAAAAATCAAGATCACATCACTGGGCTCCTGCAAGTCCTTTCTTTGTGGCTCAATACATTTCAGTCATTCCTAGCTAAGACTACACCATCCCGAACATTGCCACAGCTAGTCATTGCTCCTACCCTATCTCTAGTTACTCTACTTTGCCTGGTAATTCCAAGACCTATAGAGGCTTCATCAGCTACTGTATGATTCACGTCGAGCTCCAGCCAGCCAACTTTGCATCTGAATTAGTGAAAATGGCCTTTAGAATCTCTCTGCTGTCTGGTCAGGCTCTGGCATGGGTTTCCCCCTTATGGGAGAAAGATGACCGCAGTCATACCTGACCTGCTTCAGGAAACTCTTTGACGAGCCTGCTCGAATATCTTCTTCAGCCTCAGAATAAGTCTGCCTGAAACAGGGCTCCATGACCTTTGGGAAATACTCTGTACCCTGGCCTCCGAACTCTCGGAATGAAGAGGTACAGATAGCTGTATTCTGGCAGGATCTATCGGACAGGGTCAAAGATGAACTGGCTGTCCGGCCAAACTGGATGATTTTGTATCCCTGTGTGTGTAAGCTGACATCCAAATTCAAGAGAGAGGTCCCCAAAACAGGAGTTTTCCGGACAAGGTGCCCGATTGGGTACAGAGGATGAAAATACTTGGTAACTCAATAGTCCGTGGGTGGTTCCTCTTTGTCTGTGGTTACTGGGGGTCTCTGACTCTAGTGAGAGAAGAAAGGGTCAGAGTTGTGCTGTCAATCTATCTTAGGGTCAGCAAAGAGTATAAAATCTAAACTTACTCAACTGAGCTGCTATTGCATTTTTTCTTAGTCAACAAAGTAGTGTTGCCATGTTTGTCTACTTTGATACGTAGAAATAATGGTCAACAAGAAAGTTGTACATGGACCCAATTTAATCACAAATGTATCAAATTAGTATAATAGGTATCACCTACAACTTGTTTGTTGACCTTCACTGACTGAGCAAATATAACTAAAAATGTAGACAATTACATAGAATTAAAATGTGCATAGTATAGGTATTCATTCTTTTTTTTATTTTTCCCTTTTTTTATTTTTTATTTTTTTACAGCAGATGAAAGCATATTAGAAGGTCCCAAGTTGTAGGGGAATTGACTGTCACTGGAGGACTGTGGAAGGCTTAAGTGGGTTGTGAGATGGATCCATCCTCCCGGCAAGCAGGAGCACAAAGGCAGGGGAGCCAGACCACAGTTTGTTGATGCTTTCTAAACTGAAAGCAGATTGCCAGCTTTAGTTGTGGTAAAGATTGCCAGCTTTAGTTGTGGTATCTTCTGAATAAAAAAAAAAAATGAGGCGCTGCAGTTCTGCAACATCTAAGTACCAAAAACCATTTCCAGGTTTGCATTCTCTGTGGTCCCCATTCTGAGGTGGAACTTGTGATTCTACCATTTGCTCTGCTTGAGCGGGCCCCGGATTGGGAACTACAAAAGGCTGGGACTTCAGGAGGAGGCCGGCAGACACCGACCACATCCTCAGCAAGCAGAAAACGTGCAGGCATGTTAGTCTTTAGTGAAGGGTGATGGGAGGAATTGTGTTTTCCATTCTAACACATATATGCTTCTAATGCAAAACTTATGCACACAGCCTTCTAGATCATTAATACACACCAACAAATGTATATTACTTATGCATATTCATTCAGCCAATACAGATGTGTATATTCTATGAGCAAATAAGTTTCTTCATTCGGAGGAAAGAGGCAGGAACATAGCCCATCCCCCAAGTTTTGACCCCGTGCCTCCCCTCCTGATCCCCAGGCCTCCTTGCCTCCTGCCAGCAGCACTTCAAGCTGTGTCTGTATCCTCCCCGCTGGTGGTTTGAGTGCATGCTGCGGGATGCATTCAGACTACAGACAGCGAGAAGCCAGTGAGCGGAGGAGGCAAACACTGCATGAAGCATTGCTTTCCTTTTGTCCTTTCGGATCGGGGTGTGAGCGACCAAGAATTAGGCAGGGCTGGTTTAGGATTTTGGAAAAGGGGGGCTGACTGGGCCCAGGGCTAAGGGACACCCCGGGTCTTCTACTGACCACCAGGGACTTTTCTTTTAAAAGCTGGAGGTCAGAGGGGTCCAGGAAGGGGGCACTAGCCCAGCAGGGTGATTTTTGGGGGTTAGGGAGATGAAGGACCCTGCCTGGGTTTCTATTTCATTGAAAGGAGGGTGGGGAGGTTTAATTAAAGGGGGGTTGGTATTGGATCGGGGAGGTGTTTGGATTTAATGGGAAGGGGTTTGGGCGGGGGATGGGGCATTGCCCTGTGGTAGACTATCCTTTTTTTAAACCTTTTTTTGCAGGGCCTGGTGGGGGTTTTCTTTTACGCTTTGGGGGGGTTCGTGTTGGGCCGCACGGCCCTTTAAAGTGATGGTGGCTGTGCGCGTTGGGGGCCACTATCGTGCGTTTAGTGGGCCCCAGCCACGTTCATTTGTCTTCCAGACTTTTTCCGTAAAAGCACACGGCAATATCACCATGATATTTTGTCAGGGAGGGGGCAAACCCCCCCCCAGGATAAAAATGTGCAACTTAGTAAATCCAGGCCTTAGTTTGGTATCATCTGTGAATTTTGCAACCACATTTATTATTCCATCATTTATAAACAATTGGAATAATGCCATGCCTAGTCCCTGTGTATTCTCCTGCAGTTTGAGAGCTGGCCATTCAATCCCACTTGCTGCCTCCTTCCCCTTTACCAGTTACTGACCCATGAATGTTCATTTTCCCTCATCCCATATCAGTTTCCAGAGCAATCGCTCAAGCACTGCATTGTCAAATGCCTTATTAAAGTCCAAACGCACTATGTCAACCGGTTCACCAGCATTCATGTTCCAAGTTGTAATTTTGAAGAATTCTGAGACATGACTTGCCTTCCCGAAATCCATGCTTATACCATGTCCTCTGCGTTTAAGAATTCTGTTCTTGATAATGGTGACCATCATCTTACCTTGTATTGATGTCAGGCTTACAGGTCTATGATTTCATGGTTCCCCATAGAGCCCTTCTTAAAAATTGGAGTCACACTGGCCACCTTCCAGTCCTCTGCTACAACGGCCATTGTTAAGTGACAAGCTGCAAATCAATGTAAGTGTGTCTACAATTTCTAGTTTTAATTCTTTTAGACTATTTATATCACTTCTCCACAGTGATGTCTTTTAGTACTTCAGAGGCATTACCCTTAAGGAAGGTCTCTAGTTTAGGAATCACCCCGATATCTTCCTTGGGGAAGACCAATGCAAAAAAATTGTTCAGCTTATCTGCTATGGCCTTACCACCTCCTTAACCCTTGGTCATCCAGAGGGACTAGTCTCTTACTTTTGATATTCTGGAAAAATCTTGTATTATTATTTCTCGTTTCTTCCCAAAATCCCTTTTGGCCTGCCTTATCACCATTTTACATCTGCTCTGGCATTGTTTGTGCTCCCTTCTTTGATCCATTTTTGATTTTCAATAAAGGACTCTTTCTGGGTTTTAATAGCCTTATTCACCTCACTATTTAGCCATGCTCAGTCCTTTTCCTCTCTTTCTTTGATGAGTGGGATGCACTTCAACTGGGCTTCCAATACGGTATTTTTAATATTATCCCATTTATTTTATGCACACTTTGAACCGTTCTGTTGAATCCCTTTGGTTTCTCTCTAACCTGCATCTTCATTCTTTCAAATTCCTTTCCTTTCAGGCAAACTGCTGCAGTTTTGTCCTGGATTTGTATTCCAATATCTATATCAAATTCAATCAAGCTGTAGTCACTGTTGCCCGGCAGTTCCACCCTTGAGAATGAACTTTACAAAATAATTAGGGAATACTAAATTCAACACAAATTACCCCTCCCTGGACACAGTGAAGGAGTTTCCTTAGCATTGAGGATGATCAAGCAGCCACAGAGCTGGCATCTGTGGTTCCAAAAGTGCCTCAGATTATGAGAAGCCTCTAAGTACAATAAAATATTACCTTGCAAGTTTTACATTTTGTGGGTAATGCTATGGGGTATCTTAAACGACATAGTTTAGGGTCTTAGCATGTCTTAATCCCACCCTGGAAGGAAAAGGAGGAGAGAGAGAGTGCAGGTGCAAGAAGCTGGCCTGGAGGCGGGTGAAAATCATCTAACGTCCTGCAGAGCATCCTGGTGGAATCTCCACCCTGGAGAATCTCTGCGGCAGCTCCTGGAACTGGGAGCACCATGGGATCGGCGTAAGCTTCCACCCAGATAAGGGTGGTGGGTGCAACGTGAAACTGCTCGCGAGGGGGAAAAGGGATCCTCTGCTTGAAGGCGACAAGAGAATCAGCCACATCCTGAAATCCCTTTAACTCTTCTCTCGGAGCAAGCGGAGAACGGCAAGAAGTTCCCTATTCCAGTCTGTCTCATGGTTCAGCTGAGAACCGTAACAGCTCATCATTTCCCGTGGAGAAGCAGGAAATAAAACCAGACCGGTCTGGACCCACTCCTGCCGACTAGTTCTTGATTACAGCGTATGGAATTACATAGCAGGGCTTCAGCCAGGAGCCACACAGAGGAAGAATATTTCCCTCACTGTGCGTTTCTACCTGAGGTCCACGATAACAAGTGATTGATCTGCAAAACTCAGCACGCTGCAACTATTCAGGCATTCCTCTTGAAGTATCCGGCTACAAATACACATACGCACAACCCTCTGCAATCCGCACAATGATGCATGCGCTGTACGTACTTCTATTAACTGGCACCCGTAGAAAACCGCACTGCCCTTGTCCCTCCCACTCTTCACCCCTCCAAGATGAAATACACTAATGTTTAAATAAGAGAGAGCGGTTTTACACCAAACACATGGGTTATGGTAGGGCAGCTAGCCAGACAGAGAGGGCAGACACCAAGTGACCCCACCCCAGGGGATGGGGTAATTAGACAACAGGGAGGAAACTGTCCATCTCATGATCATGTTTTCATAGCTGAACAAGAGGGAAATTATCTGTCTCTTTCTGCTTCAGTGCCACAGAGGAAATCTGCCTGATGTAACTTAAAAATAAAAGGTCTGTCCGCCATTATGCCTGCGTCTGTTTGTGGAGCCGAGGAGCCGGCATCTGGCGAGTATAGGAAACGCCAGACTCTCTTTTCCAGTTTATAGTGATTGGTAGATGAAGGCCTTTCAGATCTGTGGATCAGGACCTGATCTGGTAACACATATTGGGACAGGCAGGGAGCCCCCATGTACAATGGGCCTGTAATATTAGATGGAGGTCCTCATTAAACAGAGAACCGTTGGGTTTAACTTTCCTGTCTACTGGAACGTAGAAGGCTTTGGTTTCCAAGAAGGGATCCACAGCAAAGCTAGCCCATTATCAAAGGACTGTAACAGACTTGGCTAAAGAGAGAGCGAGGGGGGGAGTCCGTGTGTCTACACAGAAACATAATCCTCCCTCTATCACTCTTAATTTGCAATGAACCTTTTCCTGCTGAGAAAAGCCTCAGGCAAAAAAAAGTGCAAAAAAAATCCCTGCATGTCAGTCTGACCGGAAAATTTGATTTCCTGCAACTTCAGGACAAAATCCACAGAAAATACTCTGCAAATGAAAAGTTCTATAAAGAAAAAAAACAAAACAAAACCACTGCAGACATTTGCTCCAAAAGTGGAAAGTTTGAAAACCAGGTCCTTTTTTTTTTTTTTTCCCTGTGCAATTTTTCATTTTCCTGAAGCTGTAAGAAATTAAATCTTTGGGCAAAAGTACTATTCTGAAACGTATACATCCCAAATATTGTGATGCATGGATGATTTAGCATGCAAATGATCTGGGCCCTTTCCACTATGGACTTTTTCTGTAGGCCAGGGCTCGTTGCTGTGCCTTCACACCATTGCCTGCTGCTCAGATCCAGGCCAGCACTTCAGCAGCAGAGGTGGCCCTTAAACGTGTCGGAGCTCCTTTCTGAGAGCCTGTGTGATCATGGGCATGCTTCTTCTTCTTAGCACTAACCTCCTCACTTAATGAGATTGAGCTCTGTCGGCTCATGCAGCTCCTCTAGTCTGTCCTGATCTCAGCACTGCCTTTGATACGGTTGATCGTCAGCTTCTACTCAATTGAGTGTTTGATTTTAGTATTAGAGAAAACTCTCTGCAATGGTTCAAATCTTTCTTGGAACGCCGCACTTCTAGCGTTTGTTGGAATTCAGAGCTTTCCTCCTCTCTCCCACTTCTTAGTGGAGTGCCCCAAGGTTGCATTCTTTCTCCTGTACTCTTCAATCTGTAGCTCTCTCCTCTCGCCACTTGAATTCAGAGTTTAAGCTTCTCTGGGTATCTCCTCGCTGATGACATGGAGTTTCTTGCTAACTTTAAACCAACATCCCCTAATACTCTGTCCGATTTTAATAACCGTCTTTCAAAGGATTCCGACTGGTTACATTCTTCTAAACTCAAGGTCAATCCTTTAAAACTTGAAGTCATTTGCTTTTCTTGTACTTCTCTTTCTACTGCTCTCCCAGTTCCTATCATGGCAGGCTGTGCCATTCCGATCAAGGACACAGTCGCTACAATTTTGATAGCTCAATTTCTCTAATCATATTTCCAATGTTCTCAAGACTGTTTATTTTTTCCTCAGATCTATACCTCGTCTTTAGCCTTTTTTGGACAGTTCTGATCTTAAAATTTTAACTAATCCCCTTCTTCTGTCTAGACTGGACCACTGTAATGCTTTATTACGTGGTCTATCAACAACCCAACTTAAATGACTTCAACTGGCATAGGTCAAATTTTTGTAAATCTAATTATGATCATGTTACTCCCCTTTTGGCTGATTTACAGTGGTTTCCAGTGTCCCTTCATATACAATTTAAAACTGAATGCCTTACTTTTAAAGTCCTGCATTGGGGCACTCCTTATCTTGCCTCTGTTATTTCTCCCTATCTTTCTTCTCACCTGCTACGGTCTTCTCAACAAGAATGCTTAGTGCTGCATTCCATTCAAACATTCATTTTGAAAGTTCTAGAGCTATTTGCTTTTCTTATTTATTCCCTTGTCTTTGGAATTCCTTACCTTTCAACATTCATCTGGAGAAAGAATTCATAAAATTTAGGAAAGCACTTAAATCTTACTTGTTTGGACAAACTTTCCCACATTTGAGTAATACTTGAACTCGCTTATACATGCCTTCTCACTTTTTTTTTTTTACACCTGGCCTGATTCTCTGCTTTTCTGGTTATATTTTTTCTTTTGTATTGTTTTACTCATTTTATTTATTCATGTATATTGACCTGACTTTTGGTTTTATTTTTATCATTTTATTATATTATGTTTGCCTTTTTATTTTTTGATATGTTTTATATCATGTCTTTGCTAGTTTTAAATTGTTAGTGTTATTAATTTTATTTGTACATCACTTGGTTTTACATTTGTAATAACTGTGATTAATCAAGTAAGAATAAACACAAACATAGCTACTGCATGAGCCTCAGAGCGAGATAATTAATGGGCAGTATGCAGGGCATGGATAGATGGATAGCTGGTCCCACTTTGTACAGTACATAACACTGCCTCATCTTCCTCCTTGTGAGTCTCCTTCTTTGAATCCTTCTGGCCTCTTGTCTTATCCCTAGGCTGAGCGCCCCGGGGACAGCCTGTACTGAGCACTGGATGCCATTCACTGACTGTTGGGAGCAGCAGCAGTGGAGGAGCTCTGGCAGCCACATGGAGCAGCCAAGGTAACTAACTGAGCCAGCTGCTTGCACTGCACCCACCTCTCCCTTCTGTTGCACTTGTATATAGGAGGGAGCTGGTCCACTGTGATGAGTCCATGTGTGTGTCTGCAGCTCTGACCTCCCTTTGCTTTAAAATTTGGCCAAGAGACTGATGCTTACAAATGCATCCTCTCCACCTCTGTATTGTCTGCTCTGTGGAGGTTGGTGTATCCCACAATTTTGTTAATGTAGGTGTGCCTTGGGCTTAAAAAGGTTAAGAAACACTGCTGTAGGCAAAATGGCAAAAAGTCCATTTTGATTAAGACCTTATCTTGTATATTTTGGTATGTGTCTGTGTTCACAAAACAAGAGAAATCTGTGTATATTATGCAGTAACATATGTTTGAATACACAGATGCGGAGTTTCTGCCTGTTTGTGATATGGGTGTGCACCAGAAATGTTTTTTTGTTTTGTTTTTGTTTTTTATAATTCATTTTTTGTTTCTTTTTTTGCAATGTACTATTTATTCAATTTTTCCAATATTTACAAATAGTAAACATTTTTACAATTTGCAGATAGAATACAATTAAATTTAACAGCTCTACCATTCAACACAAATTTTACATGACAGATTCATATCTACTTTTCCAAGAAATCCTTGGGGGAATCTTTTATAAGCGGATAAAAAGAAACTTATACTCAAATCTCAAAAAAACTGGTATCGTCACATGATTGTAGAAAGGATCTTTAACTAGCACCAGTACAAGATAGGACATTATGAAGAGATTTTTGCGAAATCGTTCTGAACTATATTATGGGGAAATAAAATCTGGATTTATCCAGATATCTCTCGTATAACTCAAGAAAGAAGTTCCTAACTTTAAGATCAGAAGAGGTGGCGAGAGGGGCCACTTTCAGTCTCAGATATCCCTGCAAATGTACTAAAAGACATCAGAATTCAAAATACATTTTTCTTGAACCAATTCAATTACAAAGATTTCTGGAACCAGATAACCCATAATGTCCTATCATTTTTTGTTTCACTTGATATTTATTTCAGTTCATTTTGAAGAACTAAAATAAACAGCAAAGCAAAAAAAAAAAAGGCAGGGGTCAGTTTCCTCCATCCCTTGCCACCAAAAAACCCAAAATGCCACTGAAATAAACAATGTTAAATGCCCCCAGGCCTTCCTGTATATCCCCAACCACCCCCAACCATGAGGTTGCAAGCACAAGAAATGGTCAAAATGGTGCAGGAATGATACCCAGTTCCAGTTGCTCCTGCCTCGTCAGGTCCCATTTTCAAAATGGCGCTGGTCGGCCCTCAGGCTGGCACTATTTTACGGGGCGGTTGCTCCTGCCCCATTTCAGCTTCTTCTTGTGCTTGCTACCCCACAGATGGGGAAGGTTGGGTTTGGGGAGGGTGGAGGATACAGGAGAGCCCAAGGGGGGTGGGGTGGTCATTTTTAAATGTTGATGGTAGGCTAACGATTTTTTTCTCTGTTTCTGAAAAGAAAAGGAAGCCGGGGCAAAACTGAATTTTGAGGGCATTTTTTCCCATTTGCTTTCTAACAAAGAGAAACAAAATGAGGTTTATCTGTTTGATTTTTCCCATTTCGTTAGAAAATGAATGCACATCCTTAGTTTGTGTGTGTATGTGTGCGGGTATAGATATACATGTAGATATAGATATGTCAGGGCGGGAGCAAAGCATTCATTGACTAATTACAGCTGTTGCACAATTTTTCTCCAGGAGTGTAACGCTGAGAAGGACAACTGCTCAGGCTTATTTAAAGCTTTTCTGACAAATGCCAAGGTGATATTTTATTGAGATTTTCTGCAGACTGCATTCCGGGGACTGAAAAACGGACGCAGAGATAAGGAACAGAATTCACAAAGCAGCAGCCAAAACACTGGAAAGGAAAAATCCTCCCCTGACAAGTCTCTCTCCGTCCCCACACTCCACCCGTTTCCTCTTATTCTCTGACCTCTCAAGCCTTCTATATAAACAGTTGCAGTCTGGGCTCTTCCTGCCCTGCCGGGAATTGAGACCTTGGATAAACTTGCCAGACTGGGCTTAATGAGGTTGATGAAGGCTTGTAGATTAAGAGAGAGTCTACACTTGATTGTAGGAAATGCCTGTGACATTCTCTGACCCTTCCTGGTCCACGTCTGTGGCGGCACATAATGAAATCAGTATCAAATTCTTGCAGAAAGTCTACGACAGAACCAGGAATCCCTAACGCTTTCTTGAAGTGGGTCGTTCTCTCTGATTATATTTTTCCCTTGGGCAAGTCACTTCACCCTTCATCTGGTCAGGTATAAACAGATTGGGAGCCCTCTGGGGACACAGAAATACTTTACAGGACTTGAACGTAATCCGCTTTGAAGTGCCTGAAAGGCGGAATATAAATCAAATGGCTAAATAAATTGTGGGCTGCCAGTGTTTGGTTTAAGGTAACTCTAATTACAGTGCGTCACACTGCAATTTAACAAAGAAGAAAATGTTACCATCACAGTGAAGAAAGAGCTTTGAGAAGCACTGACCTGACGTCAAGATATTTCTGGAAAAGATTAAGAGTTAAAGATCAGGCAGAGGGGCCGATGCAATAAGACGGGCGTTGAAAATGGGCGCTGGTATTGAGGGCCTGGTTTTCTAATGCACACGCAGCCCCGTCCCCATGGCGCCAGATGCAGTATTTAAATGAAGGGTTGCATAAAAAAAGGGCACGCTAGGGGAGAAGGTCCTTCTGCATTTATCCCGCTTTTTCTGGCCAGTTTTGCTGAGGGTTGCTGAAGACGCCCATCGCTAAGCACCCCTTGCTATGGGCGTCTAAATTGTGCATCCAGAAGAATTCATTTTCTAGATCAAGTCAATATACATTTAATTTTCAACACCACAAGCAGTAAATTTAAGTGTCACAATGATACTAAGTAGGAGGAACCACAGAGGACCGTATTTTTAAATTTATCATGAGTCCTTGACTCCTGGATTGACTTTACACCACCTCCGGTGCTGGCGTTAAATTTGCCACGTTAAAAAGTGCGCACTGGGCACCCAGCAATTTCTCTGCATGGGGGGGGGGGGGGTTAATAGCTACAAGGAATTTACATATCAGCTACACATTTGTTTGGACACATATTTTGGATGCACCAATCTCCTTATTGCATTGGGTGCTAGCCTAGCGCATCCAAAATATGTGTCCAACCACACATAAACCCGTGAGCTAGGCTGGGCGCACTCTATTGCATGGGCCCCAGAGTTAGTGAGGAAACAGTTACCAAGTGCAGATTTTGAAATAGCAGAGCTCTTAATTGCAGAGAACTTTTGGAAGGAGGATATTTCTGCAGAAAAAAAACAACAAACAAACCCTGTGCAAACAAACACCGATGCTAAAAGCATAGCAGGACTTCTGCCCGATCTTACAAATTTCGGCCAAAGGAGCAACTGCTTCACGGCTCTCTCTGCACTAGATTTGGCCAGCACCGTATTTGGGGGACCCTGTTCCCTTCCTGAAGCTGCAGGAAATGAAGAGTTTACACTATCTCAAAACTGTACAAGCAAACTGACGACTTTGCCCTGGTTTCTGCTTTGTGTGGATGTGCTGTCATCTTAAACAGACAGGGAAATAACCATTATTTGTTGTTTTGGTTGGTGCCACTTCCCATAGAAAACAACACAAAATAAAACAATGTAACATTGTATCCTTTTGTTTCCGTTGTCATTATAGCGCCTGCTAAACTATTTTGGCACACACTGAGGTTACGGAATATAAGAAATGCTAAGAAAAGAACATGATCTAGGAGTGCTAAAGCAGAAATGAAACAACAAATAAAATTAAAGAAAGAAACAAAATAAATGTTCTTTCTAAGCACATTCCTACTGTGGTTTATATATATATATATTCTAGCAGTGGTGCCCTTGGGATTGTGGGGTCCCTGGGTTGATTACTAAGGGCATTTCCCATTTCATGTCTATGGGAACAATGCTGAGCCAGTGGCCCTCAAGAGTCTGAATTTTGAGGAGGTCAGGCAGACACATTCCAGTAATGCTTTTTTAAACATTTCAGGGTTGAACGTGGAGTTGAGAGGTAGTTTAGTGGTTAGAGCAGTGGGCTAAGAACTGGGGAAGCCAGGGCTCAAATCCCACCAATACTCTTTGGACAAGTCACTTTCCATTGCCTCAAACTTTGGGGGGGGGGGGGGGGGGGGCATTTACCAAGCTGTGGGATTTTCCCCCACAGTGGGAGATTCCACAGCTGTAGTACTTGGTACAGCAGCTTTGCAAACCATGCAGTACACGTTCCCCGGCGGTAAAAATAGCACAGTGTAAAAACCCCAAAAGATGCAAGATGGCGGCTCCTTCTCTTGGGACCACCATGTTCTTAAAGGGCCATCATAGCCCAAAAGACCTCCTCCCCCCCAGGAATCTTATGAGATGCACTTCCACCATCTCTAGTGGTGGCCTTCAAGAGAAAAAGTAAAAAAACAAAACAAAAACAAATTCTTATAAATGCCCCATCCCATTCCAATAAATTACCCCCCTCCTGATTTCCCAACCCATCAGCCCCCCTGGGGAGGGGTAAGGGGGGGGGCCCTGAAGTTAACTTTCAGAAAAATAACACTGCTTGCGTTTTTTTGAGGCAAGCCACACTATTTTATTAGCGTACAATGTACTAATAATGAGCTGCCTTGCATGCAAAGCAGCTTATTTCCATACCAATGTTATTTGGGGTTCAGAAACGCATGGCATTTAAAACACCATGCGTTATTGCGGCGTTACCTGTTTAACGCAAGGTAAATGCTTAACGCAGCTTTAGTAAATGACCCCCTCAGATCTTTCGCTCTCTGGGGACAAGGAAATATCTACTCTACCTGAACGTAACTCACCTTGAGCTACCAATGGAAAGGCGTGAACTAAATCAAATTTATACATTCATATTCTTGCATATTTTAATAAAGAAGATAGTTTTCCAATCTTCTTGCAATAACACTGACTTAAATGTAAACCGAAGAGACAGTGCTTTGAAAATGTTTTCGTCATAATGTTTTTACTCTGGAATATTTATGATATTCACAACAAATATCAACAGCCTATTCACCCGTGATTAGAGCACATAAAATAAGAAGCAAGCTGGAAGCGCTCAGGTGAACATTAACAAGGCCAATTGTACGGTGGATCTTCCAAATATTTTTGGCATGAGTTGGAAAAATAGCTGAATGTTAAAATACAAATAGAAATACTTCTGTGCAAAAACTTCAGCCATCTCTCCCCCCAAAAAGTTACAAAATGCTGGTGGGCTCCTTAGTGTGGAGCCCCAAGTGGTACCCGGTTTGCCCTTCCCTCTAAGGTCACCACTGCTGCTGGAGCGGGGGGGAGGGAGGGGTGTCTTCAAGCTTGGTCCTCGAAGGTGGCTACCCAGTCAGGTTTTCAGGATTTCCACAATGAATATGCATGAGATCTGTTTGCATAGAATGGAGGCAGTGTAGTGAAAGTAGGGGTGACAGGAGGGTCCATCCCCCACAAAGTCCATGTTGTGAGAGACATCTTGGAGGGAACCTGGTCCTTCATTGCATTTACGGGAGAGGGGTTTTTTTTTGCATTGGACAGGCTAACCTGGAAGATCCAAGCATTGTTTTGGTCAAGGTGTTATCTGTGAGTACCTTCGGGAAGAAGAGCGGGATTCTCAATATTCCATTGGGAAGGACGAGATAAAAGCCTTGTTCGGAAACACCAAGGGAATCCTGGGTGCGAGGGTTTCCCCTGGGTTTGGCTTTGCTGTGTATAATTTTGATCAGTAAAATCTCTTTCTGTTTGGAACAAAAACATGGAGGCTCTGGCCTGTTTATTTTGAGGGTGATCCTCTTTTGGGCCCAACAGCTTAAGCCTGTCCCCATCCCAGGATCCGTGTTCCCAATAATGCACTGAGTGAATCAGGGCTCAGCAGTGCTGGTAAATGAGACCCCTCTTGAAGCAGCATGAACTGCTCCCATGAACTGTTTGAAGCAATTTTACCGAGTTGCATATTTCAAATATTACAACATATACAATAGATATTACAAATGTGCAACTAAAAATATTAGCAGATACAAAGCACAAGTCTCTCTCTCTATAAAATAAACAAAAAGACTTAGCAGAGGATACAATAAAGGAAGATAAAAGCAAACCCAAAGGGCAGGATTAAATTAATTTGTTCAACCTTGCCTCCCCAAACAGTTCTTCATCCCAATAAAAGCAATGTGCATCTGCTGTGTGGCTCGGCGAGTTATCTGGAGACACTTATCCCGGTAACTCAGCTGAGATATTCAGCAGCTCTTATACTTGGGCTACCTTAAAATTAGCTGGATAAGTTTATTGAGGGGTTGGACATGAAGAAAAGGGTGCAGGGGGGTAACCTGCATGGAGCGGCAGTTACTGCCCTTAACAGATGGCATGGGGATCACTGCCCTTTACCAGTTAGCCTTGAGGCGTTTGATACAACTGCAACGTCGCTCCCTGCTTCGACGGTGGGGAGAAGGGGAATTGAATTCAGATGACAGCCAATGCTGGTTCCTGATTTTTACGGCCCGGGGTACTGCTATGCAGACATCAGTGATAAAGCACAGGACTGTTTCTATGGCCAAGTCCAAAAGTGAAGCACGTTCAAGCAGCATCATTTGAATTATCAAGAAGGCTGCTCACACTGTATAAATATTGCTTGTAGTACTTTTGTTATGGGTTTGACAGTTGCTTGATTATGATTGTAAATATTACTACTCTTAACAGTAACATGGAGGTAACCTGCATGGAGCGGCAGTTATTACCCTTAACGGAAAGATGGGGGTAACCTGCACAGAGCGGCAGTTACTACCCTTAACAAAAACATGGGGGTAACCTGCACAGAGCGGCAGTTACTACCCTTAAGAGAAATATGGGATAGCCTACATGGAGCGGCAGTTACTTCCCTTAACAGAAACATGGAGGTACCCTACACAGAGCGGCAGTTACTACCCTTAACAGAAACATGGGGGTAACCTGCACAGAGCGGCAGTTACTACCCTTAACAGAAACATGGGGGTAACCTGCACAGAGCGGCAGTTACTACCCTTAACAGAAACATGGGGGTACCCTACACAGAGCGGCAGTTACTACCCTTAACAGAAACATGGGGGTAACCTGCACAGAGCGGCAGTTTACTACCCTTAACAGAAACATGGGGGTAACCTGCACAGAGCGGCAGTTACTACCCTTAACAGAAACATGGGGGTAACCTGCACTGAGCAGCAGTTACTACCCTTAACAGAAACATGGGGGTAACCTGCACGGAGCGGCAGTTACTACCCTTAACAGAAACATGGGGGTAACCTGCACTGAGCGGCAGTTACTACCCTTAACAGACACATGGGGGTAACCTGCACAGAATGGCAGTTACTACCCTTAACAGAAACATGGGGGTAACCTGCACAGAGCGGCAGTTACTACCCTTAACAGACACATGGGGGTAACCTGCACAGAACGGTAGTTACTACCATAAGAAATTTGCTGGGCAGGTTGGATGGACCATTTGGTCTTTCTCTGCCATCATCACTATGTAAGTACCGTTCTGAGTATCGGGCCCATAGTATCCATGCACCGATAACCTCCCAGAAAAGCTGGCAAAGCTGAGAACAGTAATGGAATTCAGAAGGGCCTGGGACAAGCACAGAGGATTCCTGCTGGCTTGAGAATGGAAATGAAGAACTGGGGTGACTTTTCCGCTATATCTATAGTGGTGGCCCCTACAGAGCAGCAGTTGTTACTGTCTTTAAACTTAAAAAAAAAAAAAAAAAAAGATAAATAAGTACAAATGTGCTGGGCAGACTGGATGGACCGTTTCGGTCCTTATCTGCCATTATTCGCTATGTCACTATGTAACTGCAGTTTCTTGGGTAATGAAGGAGAGATTCATTGGGTTGTGGACTCTGGAGATGACACAAAGAACTAAACAATAATAAGTGCTGCTCTCTTTCCGTGGGGATCAGTCTTGGAGCACAGTACCACTTATTCGGGCTTTTCTCTTGCTAACTAAATATGTTTTTTGGTGAAAGGAAATCCCTGTGATTCAAACCTCGGTTGTTATGTCAGACCCTGAACTCTGGGAGAGCCCTTTGCCCACTTCTCAGTGCATGCTTGAGGCTGGCATTAGACATAGATACAGTCAGAAAGTAAGGAATAGGGCCCAGCCAGCGCCAGCCACCCTAAAGCTCTACCTCGGGGACATCACTCAGATTTGCCCAGGATTTTCTTTGTGGTGAAGGGACCCCGAGCAATCGCCTTACATGGCCCCCCCTCTAGAACCCACCCTAAACATGCTAAGCCTGACTGTTCTCCAGATATGAAGTATCTGGCACAAAGGCACCCGGACAGACCCTCCCCCCCCCCCAATTCAGTCCCTTCGTCTCCCCCTCCCACAGCTCTGCAGCAGGTGGTGCCAACCAGCTCAGCCCCGTTCCCCCTCGTTCCACTGTAGGGTGGGGACAAAGCTGGAAGCAGCAGCTGCTGCCGACCCGCACAGCCCTGGCTCTTTATTTTAACAGGTGGCTTTTCATCTTCTTGCTTTGTCGCTTTGGCCCGAGGTTGTAATATAATCCTGCTCCCAAAGGGGGGGTCAGGTGGAAGGATGTTAATCCCACCAGATTATCCAGGTTTTCAGTCTCGGCCAAAAAAAGACCAAGAAGGGATTTACATTCTACTCAGATTTTAAATTTGATCTTAGCCAAAGAGAGGTTGAGATGCAAGGTACTGCTCCCGAGTCTTGCAAGTCATTCTGACCCCCTCTATTTCAGACCACAAGGTTCGAGATGAAGGCGAGTGCTGCTAATGCAATCCCCAGCAACTCAAGGTCAGGGGTACAATGTATGACTAAGGCGATTACATCACAATTTACTGAGATTGAAATACATGAACATTTCAGTGAATCCAAATCAAACTATTCAAAGATAGACATATTTTCAGTGTAATATACGTAAATGAGAACCTATGAATAATTCACATTTTAAATGTAGAGCACCATTTGTGGAAGAATATTGGTGACGTTAGGTTTTTTTTAGGGGATGTATTTGCTCTTATCGTGTAACTAAAACACTCAGGCCAAGGGTTGTCCCATCCCATCTGTTGCTTGTACTGTGGTCGCCAGACTCCGTTCCATCCTGTTCTCGTGTCTCTGGGTCAACGTTATCTGATCGACTGCTGTGGGCTTGCTGACCTTCCATTTTCTGTCAGTATAAGAGGTGCTTGTTTGGCAGTTTGATGCCAGTTTTGCCAATGAAAATAACTAGGATATTTTTTATTGTTAAATCTAGAACTAGTTTTGCAAAAATTTTGCTTCATTTGCCCCTAAAATATCCAAGGAAATGTAATGTTTGGTAATTAATTCTGTCTAATCTGTCTAAGCTGGACTACTGCAACTCTCTACTGCTAGGCCTTCCAGCCTTATCCACAAGACCTTTACAGATGGTGCAGAATACCGCAGCGAGACTACTCACTAACACAAATAAAAGAGCCCACATAACACCTATTCTTCACAGCCTTCATTGGCTTCCTATAAAAGCTAGAATCACCTACAAGACTTTATCAATGATCCACAAGGATATCATGGGCATTGCCCACCTAAATCTAAACTCACAACTTCGCCCTCACACTTCACAAAGACCCATCAGGCACAACTACAAAGGTTCCTTATATGCTCCCCCGATCAAAACCAAACGAACAAAACGAGCACTCTCCACAGCCGGGCCCACCCTCTGGAACTCATTACTGCCGGATCTTCGCCAAGAGACTTGTCATCCAACTTTTAAGAAAAACCTAAAAACGTGGCTTTTCAGGCAAGCCTACACAGAATCACAAGATCACTCCGACACCGGTCAAAGAGAAAAATAGTCCAACATCAGATCCTCGATCAGCCATACTCCCCTCCAGATCTAACCACGTCAGATCTGAACAACACACCTGTTTAAGACTCCTTCTCTGATTCATCAGTCTCCTTTTACTCATGCACAACTCGGACTCTGCACAGCAACAAGGTCTATGTACCCACATATCACAATTTAGACTACCCCTCCAATTATTCAAGATATATACTCATGCCTTAAACATCCTTTGTATTTATCCACGTCCTGTTGACGAGTTATTATTATTATTATAGTCTATGCAATATTTAAATTTGTATTTAAATTTGTATTATTTATTTATATTTTTATATGATATGTTATATGTTACTCATATGTTAAGAAACGCTGTTTAATGTAACGCCTTTATTGCGACAGTTTTGTTCTATGTAAACCGACCTGATTCGATACTTGTATTGAGAATGCCGGTATATAAAAATCCGAAATAAATAAATAAATAAATAAGGGAGCATATGGAGGTCCCAGGCATTAGAAGCGGCATAGAGATGGCTCCAGGAAGTTTGGGCGATCGCATGGCTTTTGGAAGTTTGCCTGCCAGGAGAGGGTTCCTGCTCATGCATCAACTACACCTGTGTGGTCAGCATTTTGGCTTCCTCTGGAGCAACACAGGTACAGTTCGAGCTCCAGTGAAGAGTGAAACAATGCGTTTTCAAGCAACACGGGGATTGCAAAATTACACAGCCAGCTACTGTTTGCAGCATAAGTCACAAAAAAAAATATGCACCACTATCCCTGAGAACAGAAGTAGGCAGCTCCAGTTCTGGAGTGCCACCAACAGGTCTGGTTTTCAGGATCTCCACAATGAATATGCATGAGGTAGATTTGCATACAATGGAGGCAGTGCATGCAAATATAACTCATGCATATTTCCTCATGGATATCCTGAAAACCAGACCTGTTTCTGGCACACCAGGATCGGGGTCACCTACTCCTGCATTTGAAAGTACTAAGCAGAATCCCTGCATCACTGAACATGCTGATAAATATTCATTTCCCTATTTATGCATTAATATTGTGCTAGCCAGTAAGAACATGCCCCCTGTTTTACTTTATTGCTTAGGCAGTACCTATGCGTTTCAGGGCTAGAGGAGGTGTAGCCTTCTATCAGTCCCTTGATAACTTATCGGCCTGATTTAGCAAAGGTTTGCATTAATAAATCACTCCTGCGGTAAGATTAGTGCCAGTGCAAACTCTCTGACATTCCTTCCACAATTGTCAATGTGTCAGGGCATGCTATGAAAAGAGGATATTCCAGAGACTTCCTAGTGCATCATTTTATTATTTTTTTTAAACAGTGGCAGCTTGTGTGTAGGTGCAATAGTGCCAGCGCAGAGTCAAAAATACATTACGAGAATCAACAAGGTAACACAAAAAAAATTATGAGAGGGACTAATGCAGGGTTGGTGCTTCCATTAGGCAAACTAGGCAGTTGTCTAGGGTACTACATTTGGGGGGGGGGGGGGGGGGGCAGTAAAATTCCACCAGCATGAGGCCCAGACAGCTACTCTGCCAGAGCCGATAGCACCAGAGGAGCGCTGTGCTGGAGCCACTGTCACCGATAGGAGGGAGCGCTGTGCTGGAGCCACTGTCACCGATAAGAGGGAGCGCTGTGCTGGAGCCACTGTCACCGATAGGAGGGAGCGCTGTGCTGGAGCCACTGTCATTGATAAGAGGGAGCGCTGTGCTGGAGCCACTGTCACCGATAGGAGGGAGCGCTGTGCTGGAGCCACTGTCACCGATAGGAGGGAGCGCTGTGCTGGAGCCACTGTCTCTGATAGGAGGGAGCGCTGTG
Source organism: Rhinatrema bivittatum (assembly GCF_901001135.1). Classification (NCBI taxonomy): domain Eukaryota; kingdom Metazoa; phylum Chordata; class Amphibia; order Gymnophiona; family Rhinatrematidae; genus Rhinatrema; species Rhinatrema bivittatum. Next base: position 36,169,590 of record NC_042632.1, read on the forward strand.
CTGGAGCCACTGTCACTGATAGGAGGGAGCGCTGTGCTGGAGCCACTGTCATTGATAAGAGGGAGTGCTGTGCTGGAGCCACTGTCATTGATAAGAGGGAGCGCTGTGCTGGAGCCACTGTCACTGATAGGAGGGAGCGCTGTGCTGGAGCCACTGTCATTGATAAGAGGGAGCGCAGTGCTGGAGCCACTGTCACTGATAGGTGGGAGCGCTGTGCTGGAGCCACTGTCACCGATAAGAGGGAGCGCTGTGCTGGAGCCACTGTCACCGATAGAAGGGAGCGCTGTGCTGGAGCCACTGTCACCGATAGGAGGGAGCGCTGTGCTGGAGCCACTGTCTCTGATAGGAGGGAGCACTGTGTTGGAGCCACTGTCATTGATAAGAGGGAGCGCAGTGCTGGAGCCACTGTCACTGATAGGTGGGAGCGCAGTGCTGGAGCCACTGTCACCGATAAGAGGGAGCGCTGTGCTGGAGCCACTGTCACTGATAGGAGGGAGCGCTGTGCTGGAGCCACTGTCACTGATAGGAGGGAGCGCTGTGCTGGAGCCACTGTCACTGATAGGAGGGAGCGCTGCGGGAGGATGGTGCATGGCCAAAGATTCTCCTAGGGTGCTAAATACTCTTATGCCGCCGGCCCAGAACTGATGGAGGGGATGTGGAAAACTCGTGTGGAAAGGCGCAGTGGAGGCGGAAAATGTCAAAGTGGTACCAGGTATGGGAGGAGAGCAGAGTTGGGGGGGGGGGGGGGGGAGTGACAGTAGGGCTCATCACACCACCTACATTTTGACTCACTGATTATTTATAAAATAAATCTCTATATGTCTTTACTTATTTAAATAATTTAGAGACCTCCTCTGCAGGTGAGGTGGTGTACAATATTAAAACACCTAAACATATAAGTTTATCCGTCAAACTTTGCAGTCTGGCCAGCGCCTGAATATGGCCCCCCCCTAGTTTTTCTAGGCATCTGAATTTATGATCCTACAAGTGGGGGGATATGGGGGGGGGGGGGTGTTAGGGCAGAGAAAAAAAAGTTCTGAGTTTTGCACTGCTTTTCAGCACTGGGCACCGGTGCCTAAATCTAGGAAAAAGAAGAGCTGGCCTCGTTCAAGTTTTAGGGCCCTAAATTTAGGTGCATTTTCAGCTGAAAATCTAGATGCCTAAGTTTGACTGATAATAACCACCTAATTTAGGGACTGAGTCATCAAGGTATGTTCCCATAGCCACAGAATAGGAGAAAAGCCTTAGTGAATCAGGCTCCTAACTTAGGAGCCTAAATGAAGGCACTCAGCTTTTTTTTTTTTTAATATCAGCATCTTAGTATCACAACCAGGCACCTACCAGCTCAGAAAGCCCCCCCCCCCTCCAAAAAAAGACAACAAAAAAAGAAAAAAAACCCACCACAAAATCCCAAGCCCCCTCCTCTCCATCATACCCAGCACTCGCCCGCCCCATCAGCATACTCATTTCTGCCAGCTTCAGTGTGGACCCCTCTATCCCAGGTTCAAGATCCTCTAACCTGCCCCACAGAACCCCTTCCGTCACTCGGCCAGCAGAAGCCAACCTTTCCTGCTCCCTAGTTTCTTCCTTGCCTCTCCTCGCCAACACAGAGATGACGACTCCTCACTTTACTGCCTGATAACAGTCGGCACTTTGCCCCCAGCTGCTCGCCCTCTAGTCCTTCCTCCGCTTAGGGCACCACCTTGCTTCCCTTCCTCCTAAACGTGACAAGATGCAACCCAGAGGAGATCAGATTTCCTGCCAGACCCTGAGGCTCGTCAAGGGTTAAGAAATGAAAAGCTCCTCTCCCCGTGCTTACTAAGTTTTAGGTAAGGTTGCTTTCACTTTTTTTTTTTTTTATTATTATTATTTGCAAAGTTCCTGAATGTGATTCCATTGCTGGAAAAAAAAAAAGGGTTTTATTTATATATTCTAGCATGGGCGCCTAAAAATATATCAGGCTAATGCCTTCAGTATGGATGAAGTATACCATATGCTGCTGGAAACAAAAGGGGCTCTGTTTTATTAAAGTTTCATATCTACACTCCCACCAACAGCTCCCTCCCTTTACCCTTAACTCCTGGATCTCAGCTCCAGCAGCTGAGAGAGAGAGAGAGAGAGAGCAAGCGACTGAGTCGAGCTTCTACTACTACATCGTGAGGGTCAGGCAGCTGAGGTTACAGAAAGCAGACCTCAGGGCATGGGAGAAGGGGACGTCTGGGGATGCCACTCTGCTGGTCCCCTTGCAGGTAAGCAGATTTGGGAGAAACATGGGAAAGCGGGGAAGTCACCCACATTCGTGCAAATAAAGACATCTGGGGGTCCAGGAAGCCAACTGGTGGGGAGCCACTGAATGGAGCAGGATGAGAGGGGGATCAGTTCTGACAGTCACCATTCTGTAACTCTTGGAAATGGTGCCCTGCTCCCCAGCTGCAGGTACCTATCGCTATTTCTCTTCCCTGAAGAGTGAAAGCAGAGGCTGCTTTAAGGAAACTTCAGTGTTTACCCCTGCCAAAGCTGTTAGGCTGGGGACAGCAACAATCCCCTCCCCCGGGGCAAGCATGGAGCTTTGCAGAGACCCTAGGGGTCCAGCTGTGCTGTGTGCGTGTGTGAGCGCGCATCCCTGGATTCCTGTTTTGTGTTTTGCACATGTGCAATTAACTTTCTGCTCCTCCGGCTAAACTGAGAGCGTGCAGATCTTCCTCCAGATTTGTTGACTTTTCCTGAGGATGCTTCTCACTCTGAATTGATACACTGGAGGAAGACTGCACGGTTATTCATATACAGTATGCACCATGCATAGTTTGTACTTTTCAGATTCCCTGGTTTAACTAGAAAGAGACAGGAGGGGAAAAAAAGAGAGATGCCAAGAGATCCATTGCTTGAATGACCCCCAGCTTTTCTGCATGATTGGGGCATCACTATAGTGGAAATCTATATTATGTACTAATATCTATGCTATATGCTCACACAATGTATATATATATATATATATATATATATATATATATAAAATACAGTTATGTATACAGTATGTAAGTGACCTTTATGAGAATGCAGATTCCGAGGCTCATGTAAATTACTGTGTAGTTGCACACTGGACACCTATTGTCTCTGACCCTCTACAGATGGTATACGATATATATAGTATTTTAGACGTATATATATAAGTCCATATTCAGTAAGCTGGTTAGTGGACAAGTTATCCAGCTGAAGTTAGATGGATAACTTGTCGCATATATTCAGTGGGATAAAAGTCAGGCTGAATATAACCAACCTAAAGTTATCTGCCTAACCTAGCCAGATGTACCCGATATTCAGCTAGGTTAGTCCCTAGCCTTCCCCAGAATGGCCATGAAATGCCCCTTTTTTTTTACCCATTTAGAATTTAGCCGATAAGGGTTGAATATAGCCAGGTAAGCCATTTAGACGTATAACTATTATGTCATCCATTTAAATGGCTTCTCAGTGTTTTTGACCCAGCAGACCAGACGTATAACCATTTAAATGGCTTCTCAGTGTTTTTGACCCAGCAGTTTTCTGCTGTTTCTTTGGGTTTCCAGCTCAGTCAGAACCAGGGCTGGGATCCGATGCCCTGATCCCTCACAACTACCCAGGGTAGTTTCCCCTATTTTATATATATCCTCCATCCCCCAATTGCACACCAGCCATTGCAGCGAGCCTTCAGTCAAAGGCCATAGGACCAAGGCTCCATCCAGAATAGGGTAACATGGACCCCCAAGTCTGTTCAACAGATGTTGCCATTGTGCAAGACTGGGGACTCCCTTTCCACCAGGGGTTGTTGAAGCCACTTCTACAGTGTTGCCAGCCCCGGTCGGCCTGCAGAGGAGAAGACCCAAGGTGGGAACTGAAACTATGCACGGCAGCACTGCTGCTGTGTGAGAGACTGGGTCAGTCCTGGTAAATACTAAAGTATTACAGAGGATGACAAAACAAGGAGAAGAGATAAGAAAGGGAAGAAAAAATAAACTATCTAAATGCAGAAAGACTTGGTATTTCTGTTAGCTATGACAATATTTTCCTTTTAAGAACTTGCTACCCCTGGAAATGTTCGTGCTTCACGGACATTGCAGTGGAACTGGGGCCAAAATTGCTCTTTTGTAACAACCAGACCCAAGGGATGTGCTTTGCAGATTTCCCCATATTTGCAGACATGTTCAGGCAATGTTGGAGTCTATCTTTCTTTTGAAGGTTAAGTATTTCCATGCAGTCCTATCACAACTGTCTCTGCATATTAAATTGTTTATTTTCAAAACACTCACGTCAATTGCCCACATGCAAACCTGATCTAACATGATACAAGGTACAGCTTGTAGGGATGTGAATCGTGTCCTCGATCGTCTTAACGATCGATTTCGGCTGGGAGGGGGAGGGAATCGTATTGTTGCCATTTGGGGGGGTAAAATATCGTGAAAAATCGTGAAAAATCGTGAAAAATCGAAAAATCGCAAAACCGGCACATTAAAACCCCCTAAAACCCACCCCCAACCCTTTAAATTAAATCCCCCACCCTCCCGAACCCCCCCCAAATGACTTAAATAACCTGCGGGTCCAGCGGCGGTCCGGAACGGCAGCGGTCCGGAACGGGCTCCTGCTCCTGAATCTTGTTGTCTTCAGCCGGCGCCATTTTCCAAAATGGCGCCGAAAAATGGCGGCGGCCATAGACGAACACGATTGGACGGCAGGAGGTCCTTCCGGACCCCCGCTGGACTTTTGGCAAGTCTCGTGGGGTCAGGAGGCCCCCCACAAGCTGGCCAAAAGTTCCTGGAGGTCCAGCGGGGGTCAGGGAGCGATTTCCCGCCGCGAATCGTTTTCGTACGGAAAATGGCGCCGGCAGGAGATCGACTGCAGGAGGTCGTTCAGCGAGGGTTCCGGCGCCTCGCTGAACAACCTCCTGCAGTCGATCTCCTGCCGGCGCCATTTTCCGTACGAAAACGATTCGCGGCGGGAAATCGCTCCCTGACCCCCGCTGGACCTCCAGGAACTTTTGGCCAGCTTGTGGGGGGCCTCCTGACCCCCACGAGACTTGCCAAAAGTCCAGCGGGGGTCCGGAAGGACCTCCTGCCGTCCAATCGTGTTCGTCTATGGCCGCCGCCATTTTTCGGCGCCATTTTGAAAAATGGCGCCGGCTGAAGACAACAAGATTCAGGAGCAGGAGCCCGTTCCGGACCGCTGCCGTTCCGGACCGCCGCTGGACCCGCAGGTTATTTAAGTCATTTGGGGGGGGGTTCGGGAGGGTGGGGGATTTAATTTAAAGGGTCGGGGGTGGGTTTTAGGGGGTTTTAGTGTGCCGGCTCACGATTCTAACGATTTATAACGATAAATCGTTAGAATCTCTATTGTATTGTGTTCCATAACGGTTTAAGACGATATTAAAATTATCGGACGATAATTTTAATCGTCCTAAAATGATTCACATCCCTAACAGCTTGCAAACAAAAGATGCATCATAGTGGCTGAGGGAAAGAGGAACTCTTTTTGGCATGCGTCTTGCTGCCAGAATGCAACCTGGATGTCTGGATTTCACACAGGAAATGACTATGCCGTGTAACGCCTGGGCAAATCACTCAGATATTACCTCTGTAGCCCTCCCTTGCACCCCCAAAGGGGTGCAAGGGTCGGCTGCAGAGAGCTCGGAAATGGGCTGGGGGGGGGGGAGAGAAGAAGCAGAGCATGGTATTTCTACTCTGTCTACATGGCAGGTTATCTGGTGGCGCTAGAGGGATGGCAGATCACTGACTGTGTCTTTGAAATGAGCTGGGTAATCTGGCTAACAGATTGCGGGGCCTGGAAAATCAGGCAGCACAGCAGAGAACAGGGGCCACAAGAGCTAGGGAACTCATCATCTTTCCGGGGCTGGGGCGGCCTGCGGCTCGAAGTGCAGAGCAGAGAAAGCCATTTGTAAAACTTAAGACAGCAAACATTTCAGCAAGAACTAGAAATAATACAAATAATTAGGATTTATAATGCGCCTTTTTGTCCAAACAGGATCCCAACGTATTGCTCCGTGTTGACACTTCAAATAGATACATATAGCTATCTCTCTGGGGGGGATATGTTGGGAGCATTTTTCTGTCACCAGGACCATAAAGCAGCTTCCCAGGAATAATGCTTGTCATCTAGTTACAACTGAATAATGCAAAGTATGGGGAGGTATTGTGATTACTCCTTGTAGCTACTAGCCCACCCTTCCTCTATGATTCTCATGGATAGAAGCTGTAATGAGTTTAACATCACAACAACAAGCCTTTGGCTAAAAAGGTGTGCCACAAGCACGCTCAAGTCAGCCTATAGGTGTTGGTGTTGAGTGATGACTGGGGCATCCTCCCTCTCCAGTCTCCCAGTTCCTACTAGCAGATGTTCCAGATGTTCCAGTGTACAGCTGCCACTGGTCCATTGGGTTAACACCATTTCTAACTTTTTTTTAAAAACAATTTGTATCAAACCATATAAGACTAATCGGAGAAAATTATTTTTCACTCAACGCACAATAAAGCTCTGGAATTTGTTGCCAGAGGATGTGGTTAGTACAGTTAGTGTAGCTGGGTTTTAAAAAAGGTTTGGATAAGTTCTTGGAGGAGACGTCCATTAACTGCTATTAATCAAGTTTACTTAGGGAATGGCCGCTGTTATTAATTGCATCAGTAGCATGGGATCTTCTTAGTGTTTGGGTAATTGCCAGGTTCTTGTGACCTGGATTGGCCTCTGTTGGAAACAGGATGCTGGGCTTTGGGCTTGATGGACCGTTGGTGTGACCCAGCATGGCAATGTCTTATGTTCTTAGTTTATGCCGACTGGACTCCGGCAGTACTAATTTTCACAAAGGGCCTGTTTCACTACAGCTTTTCTTCCATTGTGTGACTATTGGAAAGGACCTCAATGAATCAGGCTCTGTGGTTTGTTAAATTCAGTTGAAAGAAGACTAGAAGAGCATGGGTCCAAGCTTCCCTTATTACAAGGTGGTAATCCGGAAAAGGTGAAAAAACAAACGGAGAGGACCAAATGAAGAGCCATGCCATCAGCACACGTCCTGAAAACAGAGTTAACCAATCAGAATGATTACATTAAGCCAATCTGTGCTTTCAGTTCAGTTTAGTTCTCTCCGTGTATTGGCTGAGAAGACACAGATCTTCATTTGAAAAATCCTCAGGAAGCATAGAACAGCAGCACTATTATAAGTGGGTCTTCCCCGCTCCATTTTTCCCCCCAATTAGTGATAATTTTCTGAAAAGAAAAAAGTCCCCTGGTCAGGCCCAGTGACAGCTTCCACTTTCCACTCCAGCGGGAAAAAAAAAGAAGCAAGTTAAAACAGGTTGCAACCTTCCAGGTGGGTGGCCAGGCATGACCCGGCAGAAAATCACCTCTGCCAGGTGCTCTTACTTCAGATCCCTCTAGAAACCAAGAACCAGAAGGGAAATCTTAAAAAAGGAGCCTCAGTGCCACTCTTCTGCCAGCAGAAGTGGCAGCAGCCTTACGTCCCCCTCTGTAGTGCTCAAGGCAAATCACCTCCACGAAGCACCCCAGCCTTGCTGGCCCTTTGTAATACCTCGGGGCCCCAGCAGGATGCGATGCTGGCTCAGTGCAGCTCGGCCTCAGAAATGGAGCCAAACGCTAACTGGAAGTAGTTAGTAGAGAAGAGATAGGCAGGGGTGTAGGGAGGGAAGGGAAAAGGGAACAGGCAGGCAGAAGGGCAAGTGAGCGGACACGTGTGTGAGCAGCTGAAAGCAAACAGGAGAACCAGCAACCAGTGCCGTGGAAAGGAGGGATGTGCAGAGGGACCGCATATGTTACATTCGGTATTCGTATTCTGGGGGGGGGCAGAAACGTTGCATTCGGCAAGGGGGGGCCCAGATCCATTCTTATTCGTTTCCCGGCCAAAATTTAATTAAGTACAACCCCCACCCTCCTGACCCCCCCCCCCCCCAAGACTTGCCAAAACTCCCTGGTGGTCCAGCGGGGGTCCTGGAGCCATCTCCTGCACTCACACCCTTGGCTGCCGGTATTCAAAATGGTGCCGATGGTCCTTTGCCCTTACTATGTCACAGGGGCTACCGGTGCCATTGGTCGGCCCCTGTCACATGGTAGGAGCAATGGACGGCCAGCACCATCAAGTCCACAATCTTAGGAGAAATCTGTCCTTGAATATCCCTGTATATGTTTTTGACCCACCCATTCTATTAGTTTGGAAAGAGGATATGAAACACAAAAAGTCGAGTGGGATGGGGGTTTTTTTATGTGCTATTTAGAAGAATTGCTCATCAAAGTAATTCTATCTGCATTCTATGGGTATTGTTGGTAGAGGAAACCACTAAATTTGTATAGCTGAATAGCATAAGAAATATGCAATTACTCACATTGATTGGGCATGTTCAAATACCACAGAGCGAAGTCTATCAGACATCTGGAAGGCAAACATCAGCAGGGGCTTTTTCACAGCAACCTTCCTGAAGTTAAAGAAAAATATCTTTAGGAAAAAAAGAAACCAGCTTTTACGGTGCTTGCATGGCTTTCAGGTGGGAGGTTGCATTCTTGCTGTGACCCATCCCATAGAGAACTCATGCAGCAGTAGTTCATTCGTTGCCCCTTGCCGAATTTAAGCTTTAGGAATAGAAACATTGAGCCCTTCCAGTGCAATTTTGTTTTCTTTCAGGGTAGCTATCCACAATGTAGTGACTATTAACATTTCACTTTACAAGCTTGGTCTACATTTTACCGCACCATTAAAGAGATGCAGTTGATATTTCCATCCTACACAACCAAAATATGCACTGGTTTAATGACTCCTTACAATTCCGCACCTTCACTAGACCCACTAGATCTAAATATATGACAACCCTACACACACCCTCCCCTAAATTTACACATCTTACTACCACGAAAGAACGTGCCAAATGGAATACCATGCCCACCGATATACGCCAAGAACACTGTTCAAAAAAATTCAAACAAAAACTCAAAACCTGGCTATTCAAGCAGGCATGTACTTGATAATGCTATCACTTACCTTCCCCCCTCGTAATATCACCTTCACCTCTACCTTGACTCTACTTCTTATTTCCTTCTACTTCTCTTCACCTTAGAAATATCTTATTCTATATTATATTATACATTTTATATCTAAATTCATATTCCTGTATTATTAGTGCAATACCCATTATTAATGCAATAACTACATTACTATTTCATATGGTTACTGTTTTATTTATTTATTTAATGAGTTTTATATACTGTCATTCAGAAACATCAAAATAACGCCATCATAACGGTTTACAAAAATAAGGTTACAGGGATAAGGGGGGTTAAACAAGGGATGCAAAGAACAAACTGTTATTAAGCATAGGGGATAACATGTGTAAGGATTTAGTTCAGTTTTTTGTTTCATTTCTTATTTATGAAAACCTAGATGTGATGAATTTCATTTATTTATTCATGAGGTTGGATTGGAGGGCGATGATGTTGTGTTGTTCATTGGGTGAGTTGGTATGCTTTGTTGAACAACCATGTTTTTAACTTCTTTTTGAAGGTTTTTAGGTTTTCTTGAGTTCTGAGCTTAGTCGGTAGGGAGTTCCAAAGTTTTGGGCTCCCAAAGGAGATTGCTCTTTTTTGGGCTGAGGTGAGTTGATTTGAGTGTGTTGGTGGTGTTTTTAGGAGTCCTTTATTTGCTGATCTAAGGTTTCTGCTTGGGGCATGTAGTTGTATGTAGGGGCTTAGCCAATTTTCTTGTTCTTCATATATAATTTTATGATTTTAAATGATTACTGTCTTTATATGGTTTGAACTCAGTTGTATCTTGTTATTAATGAAATACCTACAATACTGTTTTATACGGTTACTGTTTTTAAATGGTTACTTTTTTATATGGTTTGAACTCAGTTCCTTGTAAAGCCTTTTACGCTACATTTAGTGTTCCTTGTAAACTGATGTGATGTTCCCTACGAACGTCGGTCTAGAAAAACTTTAAATAAATAAAATAAATAACTTTGTTTGCCATAGGGATGCATTCTGGTTAAGGAGAAAAAGGTGGTGGAAGCATGAGAGCACTGATGAAACCCTTTTCTGGCATGGAATCTTCTTGATGTTGTTTATGGCATGCATGGTAAAATAAGAGAAACAGAGTGAAGTTTGGATGCAGGCACTGCATTTTGATTGGTATTTAGACAGCTGGAGGAGCTCTGTAGGAAGCATTATTGGATGAGGTCTTTTGAAGGTAACATATGAACAGCGCAGAAAGATTTTTTCATGCATTAAGAGCATTTTAAACTGAGAGACTGTGTAATTCAAGCAGAATATTTTCCTCTCTTCCCAGGGAGCTATTTACAGAATTACCAGGGCTTGTAGAGAGAGAGAGGGTGGGTTTTGAAAGACCTCCTGTATAAGTATCTTTGCAGAAGAAACCTATAGTCAAAACCGCTCTTAGACAACCATCTTACATTTTTTCAGAATCTCTCCTGCTGCCATTCAGGAGGGCTGGGGCTGAATTCTGGAGCCACCTTGGGCTGGCTGGGGACGCTGCATTTACAGGGCCAGAGGATAAGAATCCTCCGTGCAACAGCGACACCTACTGGCTGACTCGGAAACACCCCCGCAGTAGCTCCGGGAGGGAGGCCTGGACTCAAGTCAGGAGGAGGCAGAATGAGTAAACGGAGGGTAAAACCCAAGCAGTTGCAAATGAAGGTTTCCATCTCGCCACAGGCCGGTTTGGACAGGTTGTGACTGAAGTGGAAACCCGAAGGAGCAGAAGGAAGCGGCCACCTGGCCCTCCACCCGATAAAACCCCACTCCTGCCTTTCAAAATTGTTTAAAAAAAAGTTGCAGAAAGGGAGAGGGTTTTGGATCAATAAATAAATACAATTAGTCAAATCTACACGCAGGGCATCGGTAGCGTTGTAAGGATGTATTGTAGAGTTTTTATGCTGTAAACTGCCTTAACTCTCCTTTGTAGGGGGGCGGTATATAAATGGAGAACCGTACATACTGTACCTAGAGCACTACACATCTCAACTCGCCTCTTTGGTTACCGCCGTAGGTAACAATAGCGCACCGTTCTGTATCGGCCTGTAAGGGAGGTTAACTTACTCTAACCCAGAGGAGCCGCAAAAGATCCTAGTCCAACCCTGCCCGCGTGCTGTGAGGGCTCGGACAGGAAGAGAGAGAAAGCGAGGGGGTAGATCATGAATAATAATTAGCTCAGCTTTTGGCAGGATCCCAGCTGCCAGGCTGATGTCTCATTAAAGCTTAACAAATCCTTCCCCAAGCCCTGCGCGCAATGTACGATGGCAGCAGGCAATGCCTAGACAAGTCGTGGCAAGGGGGAGAGAGGCGGCAGCAGGCACGGGGCCCAGAATGCACCGTCAGCTCCGACCCGGAATGGCATCTCCCGGGGGAAAGCAGTTTATTCCTGGCTGCCGTTCCCAGCAGGCTTAAAGGGGCCACCTCCCGGTTCCCAAAGGCGACCTCTGCCCCAGCTGAAGACTTCCACACGCTGTCAGCCCTCCCCCCTCCCGTGACATGCGTTGGAGTGCAGTGCAAAACCAGTAAAAATGTAAAAAAAAATTGGGGGGAAAAAATATGCACCCCTGAAAAGAAGGTCAGTTGCTTGGCCCATGAAGGATTGCAGTGTACAGAGATTGCCAGCGCACGAATAAAGGAAAGCCTGAGATTTTCTGTTTCACTAAGCCTAATGCTGGAGAGAGATTTTCCTGAAGAGCACCAAGCGGTACCGCCGGAACCACAGTTACCCCCTTCCACCAGAACTCGAAGGGCAAAGAGGTTCTCGGCTGGGATTGAAAAATCCCCCTCTGTTTCCTCCTTCTTTCACCCTACAGGCTGGCCGCACTCCCAAACCACTTTTCTCTTTAAGCAGAAGCTGCTCTGCCATGATTCACAGTTCACTCATTTATTTCATGGTTTTTAGAAAATGCAATGGGGGGGGGGGGGGGGGAGCCTGGTGTCCCATTGCAGGCTGGGCAAGCTGCAGCTTTGGCAAAATATGGGGGTTGTTTTTGTGTTAGACATTAATGGGGGAAGTTCACCCAAAATGATGTGGCACCCTGAGAATAGTGGCATATGTTGGCAGGTTAGATAGGTAGAAATAAATAAAGATGCATAATTTAGCCCTATAGAAAGGTATCACCCACGGTTTATTTTTTTGCTTTTATTTCTAGAGAACACTCTGGAATTTTCCACAGAATCACATGCAATATTGTGAAATTCTGCAGAAGTTGTGAAATGCAGGTGTTCATCTCTATGCATTTTAGGATCATTTTCTCAGCAAAATGAGGGAGGTTTGTTAAAACTTAGAGGGCAAAGGGGAGATCAAAGATGGAGCTCCTCATATGAGCTGAGGAATGTGGGTGGGGTTTTTTTATTTTTATTTTTATTTTTGCATCTTCTATGGTTTACCTATTATGGGGAAACAAAAAGGCAATGCTTGGACTTTCTCTTTGCCTTCTGCTTCTCAGTAACCAACGGATGACTTTGTGCACCTGGCACTGGCAGTGTTTTATATGACAGAGTCCCCGCCATCGGAGAATCAGTGAGGGAGCAGCTGCTTGACTGGAGCTTGAAGTCTCGTTTAGTCTATCAGATCAGATCAGAACATACTTCAAAAAAAATGGAAAGAGCATCCAAATGAAGAAAATAGGACAAAGCAAAAGCACTGGCAAATTAGATGCAAAACACTGATAAGGCAAAAAGAGAGTTTGAAAAGAAGCTTGCTGTAGAGGCAAGACCTCACAATAAAAACTTTTTCAAATGCATCCAAAGCAAGAATCCTGTGAGGCGTCATTTGGATCATTAAATGATCAAGAGATAAAAGAGGCATTTACGGAAGCAAGGCCATAGCAGAAAGACTAAATTAATTCTCTGTTTTGTGTTTACTGATGAGGATGTTGAGAAAATACCTATGTCAGAAAAGGTATTTAATGGTGATAAATCAGAGGAACTGAAACAAATCATGGAGAACCTGAAAGATGTAATACAACAAATTGAGAAACTAAAGAATAACAAATCACCTGGACCAGATGGTATACACCCTAGACAGGAATTCTTCTTTCTGCAGACTCTCCTCAGTGATGGAAGCTTCCATTCTGGTACTTTGCAAGGCTCCTAGCATCACTCCGTGGGGTGGTGGCACCCTCATACTGTGAATGGCAGACTGTCTTCTTCTGACTCAGACTTTCCCAGGTTCCTTTTCCCTCTGAATCTGTACCAGTTGGGCACAGTAGTTTTATGAAACCATTGGAGAGTGGCAAACCTCCTAACACAGTCTTACCTGCACGAACCTCATTAGAGGAGCAGGGTCTGTTGAGGCTGCTCATCCTACACTACTGCCACACCAGATTTGTTGGGACCTCTGTGGCCATAAGAGTTAAGGGCAACTCCACTAGTAAGAGGCAAATTTGGGGTCCCTTTACAGGAGAAGAGAAAACAGCTTCTGATTATGTGCCCGGAAGTGAATATTCTACATTTGCCCTACTACTGCTTTGTTAAAACTGAGCTGTGAGATCTGTTTTTTTTATGACCCTCCTCAACTTAGGGTTTTCTCCTAGAATCTAGATTTTGGGGTTCTAGGGATGGCAATAAGGTGTTCAATAATGTTAAAATGCTTCTTGCTTGGGGTATTTGTTTTGAAGATCTGGTGCTATTTGTCCATTTTTATACACCACTTTTCATGCTCTTTGTACAGTGTTCTCCTTATATTGGCTGTAAATTCCCAGCTCCTGGTTTTTCCTTCTTGGAGCTCTCCATGTCTTTGGATTAATATAGAAGTGATTTGTAGCTTTTATTTCTTTTTCTTATTTGCTTTGTTATAGATTACTTTGCCAGCACAGGCAAAATTGTCATGCCAATAATCTGAATCTACATATTGCCAATATATTCAACTTTACTTGTATCAGGTTTATCTTGATGTTAAATTTAAAATTTGAAAACCTAAAATAAAATTTAAAAATGTTGCTTTTGCCATGGAAATAATTACCTGCCTGAGATGTCTTCCACCATGGATGCTGGCAATGAAGGGTTGATGTGGCACTGCCGCTCTACTGCCTATCCCGCTCTTCCACCTAAATCTAAGACTTCATGTGTGTGCATGGAGGGGGAGTTCAGACCTTAAGCCACTCTGAGTTATCGGGGGACACATGTGAATGAACTGGCTCCAGCCTGAGGAATTATGCAAAGGATGAACACCTCTTATGTTCTGCGAGGTGGACAGGGAAAGAGTCAATGATGTTTAGGTGAAATAATACTTTACTCAACTACTCTTGGGTTGACTGAAGTAAATCAACTTGTCCAAGGTCACACAGAAGTCAACAGAAGTCTAAAGCCCAGACCAGTGAGCCCTCCCCATCTGTAGCACACATACTTTGCTATAAATGACTTATAATGTTTTAAAAGTGCTTTATTTTATTTACACACACTCAAAATGCATAATAGCAAAAAGAGGAAACCGGAATGGCGATCACCTGTGAAATCATTACCTGTAAATCAGTGTCATGGAGAAGAATAGGCTCTCCCTTTAATCGCGGTGATACAAAGGCCAGAGGAAGTGCCTGCCAAGTTTCCAGCTACTGAAGTGCAGACGCTGGAACTCGGCTGCTACGAATGGAATGGGGAGACTGCTGCAGGGACTCCTGGGAAGTCCAGTCTGCATGTACTTTGATACAATGCCTAACCACATCCTAACTCAGATAAAATGTTGTCTGATAGTCAGACTTTGTACATAAGTATCTGCTTTGGGCAGACTGCAAGCGCACTTTGAATACATGCTTTGCTCTCTCTGGATCTCATTAGTGGATTCAAACTATTTCCTGCCCTTTCTATCCAGCCAGTTGATTAGTTTTAGACTAACTCGCTAGCTTGCTGTGGATACTGACAGGGTAAGATTTTGTGCCACAGGTAATCGTTTTCAGAGATTTTATGAAAACCCACTTTACATGGATTATATAGCACTTGGCTACAGAGACTGATCATTCCCTCGCTGTCTGCTGATACACAAATTCTGTATCTTGATGTGGAACAAGCAACAGATCGATTAAGAAGATGTATGGCTAGTAACTAGCCTGGCGATGCCTCCTGCATAGGGCAGTGAAGTGGCCCATGCTTCTGGAAGAACGGTAGTGTTGACTTTCTGCTTTATACAGGCTCATCAATTTGAAACCTATCTGAAATGCATAGCATGCTTTGTTCACCATCTAACTGAGGACCACACACTTATGGCGTGAAAGCTGAGCCACTCAAGGCATCCTCTCATTTACTGTCTGTCTATGACCGAAGACGGATTCCCAGAAAGTTTCTTCATTTAGCGCCCAGTGGCTGCTATCTCAGACTTCAAGGCTTATCTCCCCGAAATTCTGTTCTGCGCTCGGAACCCATTATTTGTACATGCTGGGTAACAATTGTTGTAACACCTTTCAAAATAAAATCGATATTTTTAGGATAGTTTTCCTTTGTAAGTAAAAAAAAAAAGCATCTTTCCCTTTCAAAATTATTCCTCCTCTGCCATGGCCTTCATAATAGTTTGGAAATATTATCACATATGATTAAGCATTACAACACTTTACTTCTCTAGATAAATTGTGTTATCACAATGCACACTTGATTATCTGCGGCAGTTTTCTCCTGATCCACTTTAACTGCTTCCATTGCAGATTCTGCCACACTTGCAGGCTGCTCTTTGGCACTCAGGAGCTGAAGTACTGCCTTTTAATCTCATGCAACATTAATCTCCCTCACCTTTCCACAAATGTGAATGACAGTTTTGCCTCACACCCTTATTCAACTGCAGAAAGAATGTTGAATGCTGTAATAGAAGGGAGGGACTAACAGCACTTATGTAGGGACCGTTTGCAAATCATATTTTTAAAAAAATGTCACGTGACTGATCAGACACACATTGAGTAAGACACCAAGTAGCATTTGTAAGACGCTCGAACATCCACTGACTTGGTTGCACCTTGTAATGCCTTTCAGCTGGCCCAGTGATTTGCTGGAGGGGTCCTCCAGGGTCTTTTGAGAGCCCCGTGTTATTTTGTTTTAGGAAATCAGAGAGCGTTTTTCCACATGGAGAAGAACTGGGAAAAGTCCTTTGATAACGCATTGATAGCACATCATGGAGTTGGCCTCCATGTCAACTTTTTGGTTCCCCAGTGAGGTCACCTTTGAACTGCCAGGCTGCACAAATAGCAGGGCTTCATTCTCTTGGAAAGGCTGAGTGAACAAAGTTGATTGGTACCTGATTCAGACCTTCCAGTTCATAAAGCTCCATGCCATATTTTAGGATTCCCATCAAGCAGCAGGTCATAAGAGAGTAATGATTTAACCCATGAACTTGTAGTTCTGATTTCTCAAAGAAAGGCAAGACTGCAAGGGTGAAATGTCAAGGAATAATCCAATGATATGGAATGTGTTGGCAGTCCAATGGTAGCCAACATACAGTTGCTATTAGCCACCTATTATGAGGTACATTTTCAAAATAAGAGTGGTGAATAAGGAAGGCATGTCTTCTTAGTTAAATGGATGAAGATCTTTGCACAATAACGCAAATAATGGTTCTTTTTTTTTTTTTTGTATTTTAATGTGGCCATTTTCTCCTGCTTCTGTGGGCTTCCAGGGCTGGGAACTGATACCAAGGAGTGTTTGTTTACAATTACCCAGGCATTCTTTCTTTTATGTATTCCTGAGCCAACTTACTTTAGTCCAGTCATGGCCAGCAGGCATGCACCAGAGCTCCTTCTGGAATTTTGCAATCCTGGGCCCTAAATCCAGCCGCTAGCCATTTTCTGATGACAATGTCTTCCTCCTCCCCAGGGGCTGTGAAAGTTGCTAATGTGGCATCCTTAGCCCTGGCTGACCTGGAGAGTGGAAAACCTGACCTGAGAATCGAATCCAGATCATCTGTAGGGTGGTGCCCAGCGCTGCCACTGAGCCATCAGCCTGGCCCAAAAATGGTGATTCTTAACCAGAAGGACAAGTGACAAATTCTCTAAATGTGGAATCTCCTGACTCTGACACTTAGCATAATATGGGATGCTAAACTGCTCTAGTTTTGAGCCACCATTCTGTAATTTCAGTTCTCTAAATTTATACCTGGACAGGGCTGCAATACTTACTGGGTTCTGTTTACTTTATTTTCATATTTTCATGGGTGGTAGTCTCCATAGCTGCAAATAAAAGAAATGCAATTTGCTGTGTACGATCCTGAAAACCTCTCCTTACGTAGCTTTAGTCAATCAATAGCCATTTTAAGCCAATCTGAAGTTATTTTCTTATTTGCCTACAATTTTTGCATATTTGGGGAATTTTGGAGCCCCCAAGGCTTAAAAACAAACAAACTGAAGCCCCCCCACCCCACCCCCCCTCCACAGACAGATGGTATGGGCTCATTTGACCAATGTATTGGTCAAATGTTATCGGAAAATGGACATTTTGCTTCTTATATGTCAATACTTTGAGCATAGCGAAGTATGTTTAGCCCATTCTGTAGCAGTTATGAGAAACATGATCCACTGGTCCTGCCAATTCCCTAACATTTAACTGGAAATCCTAATGTTTATGGTTCCCCTCCAGTACAATTTATGGGTCTCCAGTCTCCCATGAGACTGCTGCTGACAGCAGGAGCAGGCTCTTCATCCCTCATTTACATGTGCATGGACCTCAGAAGTAGAGGAGAGAGACCCCACAGCCATTGCCAACCTGAACCTACTTCGAATAACTCACTTATGTTGCTCGCGGTAATACTGACAACGCCAATATTTGTTTTTGGAAAAGTTGACGTGTCTACTTTGCTTTGTGGCCTCTAATCCTATACTTTGCTTTGTTGCTTCTGTTTCTTTAAGAGAAGCTTTCGGGCATGCTTTGAGTTGATTTCTTTCCTGGATTGGCAACTGTGAAGTCAGGAGCTCCTGCCAGAAATATTTGTGTAGGAGGAAAGCAGTTAAAAACGATTCCCTTTTTATTTGTAATAAATGCAATCTGCATCGTGCAACAAAATATAAACAAAATAAAAGCAAAAGAATGTAGAGGGCCCTGGAAGGGGTGGGGGCTTAGAAGATGCACAGCTTCCCCCCTTCACTGTCTTTGATTGAAATTTTAATGTAGTAAGTTAACACTGGCCTTGTCAGTTTTCTAGTGAACAAGAGCCTACAGAAACCAATATGCAGAATCTGTTGGGTTGGTATGGCAGTATTTGCTAAGAAGGGGACTAGAGCTGGTGTAGAGAGTCATAACTCACTCTCGCTACATAGCTTTGCCAAATGTTCTGCAGCACTATCATAGTATTACAAGACTAAAGTATGCAGATCTGTGTTACTGAAATGCTCCAAGATTACTAGGGTCACATAACTATAATCTTATTATGGGGGCTTCCAGGCCTGCACATTTTCAATAGGACTCACCGGGGAGTTTCCCCATTGAAAATTCGGGGACAGGCCAGTACCGCACATACAAATTTAGCAAGTGGAAAGTGGGTGCCACATGGGGATTTCAAAGTGAAATGCTCAGTCGCTGCTTGCCAGTCCTGTCCTATCCCTATCCTCAGCCTTGGTCCTGGCTCCACCACTTTGGGATGCAGGTAAAAGTGTTTGCCTACTGCACAGGGGGAGGGCAATTTTCAGCCCCTATTTTACTTGGAAAACTGCTTAAGTTACCCAGGGAAAATCATTTGAAAATTGTCTTTCCCAGCGGCAAAACTGAGGGAGCTTTTTGATTGGCTGCTGACAGCACCTCCAAGCCGTGCATGTTATTGTTACAAGTACACAGTTTGGGCCTCTTCACCATCCCTCATATCTACACATCAGGAAATAGGAAAAGTCTATTGCTCACAGTATCAGTCTTCAGGATGATACCTACCACCATGCAGCGATGTTAGCACACTGAAATAATCAATATGATTGCTACTTTAAAATCATTATATATTATCAGTTGCAGCAGCGTCCACACACAGAAAGAAATTACGTGCTGTGGTAGAGGCTTCCGGGTTCACTGGGATGGGTATTATGAGTACTAGAATGGATTAAACATACCTGAATGTTTGGGGAAAATCCCATCATTTAAGGAAGGACCTCAGCCTTCAAATGTATCCCTTTGTCTTAAACTTGAATATTTGGCTTTACCATCATGCAGGATTTTTTTTTTTTCTAATTGTCAACCAACCAACCAACCAACCCCCCCCCCCCCATCCTTCTCCCACCCCCACCCCTCCACTTTCAGAAGTAATAACCCAGGTGGAAATTAAGGGCTGGGGGGAGAGGGCAGGAGAAAAGATGAAGGGGAGATGACGGGAGCCAGGTGAAGCTCTCTAGTGTCAGAACGCAGGGAATTCATTGGTCATGGGGAGCCAACACTTTTTGGAGCCAGATCACTGCATCAATGACCTCGTGATCAGGATAATTAAAGGAACATTTAAAACAAGCAGGACTTTTGAAGTTAAAATGATCAGACGCTTTTAACTGACAAGAAAGGACTCAAGGAAGACCTAGATATCTTATCTCATAAAGTATACTGGCTGTAACCCTCTTAGCTCCATAAACTGTACTGCCTGGCTCTTTCTGCTCCCCCATCAAACGCCCTCACCCAAGCTCCCCTTCCCACTAACATTGGAACGCCTTTTACCATTCACTTCGATTTCCTGGTAATGTCCTCTTTTGCTCGTTCTATTTGGAGCTCGGGGGGGGGGGGGGGGGAAGCATTAATTGCTTAGCCCCTCAGTTTAGATAAAACATTTGTGGATGCTGGTGAGGCAAGGACTAATTCTGCTTGCTAAGCAAAGCTTGCATGCAGTCCCTTTCCTCATCTCTGTCGTTCACTGGATTCCTAGGAAAGGCACAGAAGCAGAGGTTAACAAATAGAAACCAAAAAAGGTATAATTGTGATCCTTTTTTACTGGATGACTTAACACATTTCCGCATTAGATGTGAGAGCTAGTACTCTCTCAGCCCCTATTGCCAACTCATTCTTACTCTCTTATTTCCTTTTTTTTCTCACCTAAACATTTTATTTTCCTGTCTGCCCTGTGCCTTTTTTCTCTCCTCTACTCTTTGCCAGGGAGATGGGCTGTTCAGCTTCTCCCATGCTTTCTCATGGGATCCTCCTCTTCCTCATAATTCTGTAGAGAGAATGCCTCTTCCGCGAAGGCGCTAGACTTACCTACTCTCAGATGTAGCAGCCTGAGTTTATGTGTAAGAAAAATCACTGCTACATGGTGCACAGTAAGACATTAAATATATCACCGGAAAAGCCATCGGGATCCCCAGTGTTGTTAAATATTTAAATCTTGAGTTGCATGTTTCCACTAAATATTAGAATTATTTTCAGGACTCCTACTATTTAGCAGAAAATCCTAACCTGGAAATTCCTGTGCACAGTTGCCCATGTAATATGCTATTTGCACCCTTCTCTTCTGTTGGTACTAAAAGCAGTGTTAAAATACCTGCACCAGGCATACATTACATAGAATTACTTTCTATAAATTGGAATGCATGCAATAAATAAACACATAAAAACAGAAATACAGTGGGGAATCAATAAATCTAAATCTAAATAAATAAATAAATAAGCACAACATCAAACAGCTTAGATTCACCTTACTTATTAATTCCTTTGTGTGTGTGTAAAGTAAAAAAAAAAGAAAATGGCACTACACTCACAATATAGAATGGGGCACCAAATAAGCGTTATATATAACAACGAACGTCGGCATATAAAAGCTTTAAATAAATAAATAAAACAAAGTCCCAACTCTCTTATTATAGAAATAACATTTATATTAAAAACAAATCCACAACTGAAACAATATTCATCCAAGAAAACCTTTAATCAGACCTTCTATTATTTATTATTAAAATCAAATAGAAGACTGACCTCTCTAAAAACCATTTGCTTGCACACATCCACACACTTATACTGATACACAGCCACACGTTGCTGGCTCCTTTGCTGTTTTAAATTGAAAAAAACTGCTTTAGAAATTGTAGTTTCAAATCATTTCCTCAGGCCGCTGAGTCAAGATTAAGCGGAACATTCACGCCATTACCTGACGATACCGTGGTGAAAGATTGCAGAAAGGTTGCTGCTGGTGTGAAAAGCCAACGGGCCTGGGAACCCCCTTTTTGGGGGGGAGGGTGTGGTAGGATCCACGACTAATCCCCCGAGGAAGCCCGGCCTTTGTGGGACTTTATTGTGGTCATTTTTGGCTCATACAATCCTGGAAGAATGTTTTAGGTTTGGTAAATGTTCTAGGGTGGGCAAACTCAGTGTTTCTTTTTCGATTGGACCAAAACAATTTGTAGTGATATTATGTTGCAAAATTAGGGATACAATTTCTATTGTTGTTGAGGGAGTGATACTTTGTTGCATAGGTATAGATTTTATTAGACTAGAGTGTGGAGAGAGGTCAGTCTTCTGTTTGATTTTTAATAATAAATAGGTTTGATTAAAGGTTTTCTTGAATGAATATTCTTTCAATTGTGTTTTTTTTAAAATATAAAGGTTATTGCTATAATAAGAAAGTTGGGACTTTGTTTTGTTATATATATGTATGTGTGTGTGTCTCTGTGAGTATAAAGACATACGTGTATGTATATAAAGTATAGTTTCCAGATGTTATGTTTCATTTTTCCTGATGGCTTGCATGACCACTTTTCATTGCAATGTACTTATTGCTTTATTTTCTATTTAGGAAGTGAAATGAGAAAGCACAACTTGAAAATATTTTAAAAAAGAAGAAATCCCCCCCAAGCATCAAGTGTCCCCTTCAGCATCTTTGAAATCCTTACATCAAACCTACGCCTGCAGATTTAGAAAGCAACATTTTGGCCGGTGTTCACTTTCCTTTGAAGATGAGCCTCATTTAGCTGATGTTCTGCTTGGTGGAAAATAAATATCAAAAAAAGAGAAGACTTCCCTCTAGAAGTTTCTGTACCAAAAGGGATGTTCTAGTTCTGAGATGCAAAATGGGACTTGTGCAAGAGCTGTGAGCAGTGAAAAGGGAGAGAGCACAAGGAAGACAGAGAGAGAGAGTGAGACCACAGGAGAAACAGAAAAATACCCTGCGTAGGACAGTGAAAGACATTCCTGAACGTGATAACAATATGTGTATCCGTGCCCATCGCACGCTGTGCATAAGGTCGTGACCTGGAAGAAGGTACAATTTGGATCGTGGAAATAATACATTCCTGTCTTCATCTTTTACTGAGAGACTTCTCAAGTGTATGACCTATTGAGAATTTATTGATTACTGTGCTCTAAAAGAGGACCTTGAAGGCCAGCAATATGCTTCAGGCAGCGCAACACCCTCTACAGGCCCAGACCACCTGTAGTGGATCTAATGAAATGGTTAAATATTGTTATGAATACATCTCCAAGATGACTCCTGAGCACGAGCACCAGCATTTGGTTTCACAGCAGGCATTAAAGGTTGAAGTCTCAAGCTGCCAGGAGTCCCAGAAAGCAGGGGACAACTGTCTTACCAGTGCCAAGACAGAAAAGGAAGAGGAATGCTCCCAGGAAAGTGAGTTCCCTGGGAATTTCAGGCAGGAGCCCAAAGAAAACAGAGGCAACAAACCCAAAAATGGCTCTTTTTGTGTGGAACCTGCCGTTGGTTATCCAGGCCCCAGAGAGTCTCCAAGGTTTTCCAGAGTCGCAGAGCTGCTGAAAGCTTCATCTGAGGGGGACTATGCGACTGAGACTAGGAAAGATCAGGAGTGGAAAGTGGTGAAGGTTAAACAAATTTTGATTTCCAGTGCTGACCAATCAAGGAAACCATGTAAGTAAAGATCTCCTTCCTTTCCTCCTAATTGTATAATTACAGTACATGTTCAGTTACACTTTTAGCATAAGACAGATGGGGCAATCTAGATAGAAATTTTAAAACTGGCCAACAAAGGACACATGGGATTGATATCGCAGTTTAGAAAAGTTAGAAGTGTTTTTAGGCAAATGGTTGATGACATCAAAGGAAGAAGAACCGATGGATACATGCAGCTCCCTACTCCATTATGGCGCCAAACGTGGAAAACAGTATAAGAGATATTGGTCAAAAGGGGATTAAGGGAAAGCAGTCAAGAAAAAGATGACAGAATGATAAAGGAGAAAGGAGGGGGAGGGCAGATTAGCGAGGGAGGGAGGGAAGGAGTGGAAAACACAAACCTTATAACTAACGTGGAGGTCAATAAAAAACCAGCGGAGATTACCAAACAGAAGAACATTGTCTTCCAAAACTGAAGGACTGAAAAATTAAATTTGCTATAGAATTTTATATAAGTGATAGAGATTTAAGAGGTGAGGCCAGACGTCTAGCAAAGATTTTATAGGACTCAAGAGGACAAAGCACAATCATAGGCAGCAAAAGTTTCAGTGGAGAATTCAGACAGAAATCAGATACATGAAATATTCAACAGATGAAATGCCACTGCAGAAAAAAACAGGACTGAATCAGAAAAAGTCCCAAAGCCACAAACCCAGGGAGATGGAAGCAGAACAGAGTGAAGAGATCCTGGAGAGAAGAGAAGGGAAATTTGACTTTATAGCTTTCAAATTTAAGATGAGTTGACATTCAAGGTGAGTAAACAGTGAGGCAGAGGAAATTCTGTTTGAAAATAGAAGGTGAACAAGGAAAGAGAGTGCTAATCTTTTAGAGTAAAATTGGTTAGAAAAAAATCCAAAGCTGCATTGAGTAGGCCCAGCAAATGGGTATCTGCCGTTCCTTAGTGCATTGGAGACATGGGGGCTAGGAACCTGCCAGACATACCCTGCAGGCTGAACTCATAGCTGGAACCATGGCACAGGGCATAGCAAACATCTGAATGTGAGAAGTCACTGAACTGCACCAGGAGGTACCTTCTGACTCTGAAACAGAACTGGGTAAAAATATGCATCTAGGTGTGTCTGACTTTTGGAAAGGGATCAATGAGAAAGCATAAAAGCACAGAATTATATGTTTGATAATGCCAACTGATATGTCTTGATATGAGCTTAAATGATATGGTATTAGCACTGGATCTATACTGAAGAACTCTGGCTTGACATTATAAATAATGAACTGGAAAGAAAAATATTATACTCATGTGCACTGCACTGATGACATGAAAGGAGCTGATTTACTACTCTAATTTTGGGAGAGGTAACATTAATAGTTACATTTATATGTGGACCCTGCTTTAGAAATGCATTATGTGGACTCAGTGACCAGATAAGAGCATGGTTTTTGGCTGGACCTGAGGCTCAGGTAATAAGTGCTGTGCACTGCTATCTTTCGCTCCCTGGGTTGGCCAGGGCTGGGGGTGCCATAGAGGCAACGCTCACAGCTCTGGGGAGAAAAGAGTCATGGTCCCTACTTAAGGGTGACGCCTAGTGGCTGGAAGGAGCCTTGCAATATGGCCCCTGTCCCAGGACTGTGAATGCGTTTGCAAATGAAGGCTCCTGGCACCAGATCCCAGCCCTGGTTCTGACTGAGTTGGAAGTACAAAGGAGGAGGAGGAAACCGACTGGTCAGACAAAAAAAATCCATATCTGGAATTGTTAACAATTCCGCTGAAAGGTGAATACTAAGCTACATGCATCTTAGGAAGCAAGTACATTATGTATGGAAAACCGCTGAATTTACTGCAGAAAGAGGGTGTTATTTTATTATTTAATAGTGTTCAATGAGATGGCATAGAACACAGCTTTAATTTTCATGCATTAGGGATGGAAGGTTGTCAGGATCAAGCATGAGCACTATGACTAGAATATGACATGAAGTGACTGAAGAAACATGCAGTAATGTTTATTCATATTTCTCAAGGTCCATAGACCAAGGCACCAACTTAGGGCACTGCAGAGTCCTGCAAAAGCTTGCAGCAGCCCTGGGAATAGGATCTTCCAATGGGGGAGAAGCACTGCTCCAGTGCTCCTCAGCCCCAGGGGATTAGTAGCTCAGTCACCGAAATAAAGTCCTCACATAAAAATGTTGTTGTGCCAAAACAAAGCCAGTTTATTGACACAAAAATAGGTGAATCAACATAGTGAAACAGCAATCCAAGGTTTCCAATAGTCATAGTGACAAGAAACAGTTCCTCAAGGCTCTTGAGCAACAGCTCCAGTGGTTAGAGGTCCCACAAGATCTTGCAGGCTTTCCTTCCTCCTTCTTACCAGAATCCATCAAAGACACATTGTTCCCATTCAGGCTTTTCCCACACAATTCCTTGATGGTGCAATGAGTCCTGGATGGCTCCCCTTATCATCTGGAACTGGAGGATTGCCTTCCTAGCTGGTGCAGGTTCGGTCCTTGAAACGCCACCCTCTTGCGTTCCAATCCAGAGAAGAAAGAAGCTTCTCATCCCTCTCCCCAGCTCCACTCAGAATTCCTCCCCCGGACACTTTTGGAGCACATATAAAATTGGTAGAAAGGATCTTGCAGATGGGGATGAACCATGGCAATCAGGACACTCCTATCACCAGTCCCCGTGCCAGAGTCCTCCACATTGGTAAGAGATAGAAAGATACATTCCTGGCACGGGGACTGGTAGTAGGAGTGTCCTGATTGACATAGTTCCTGTTCCAGTTGCAGTTCCTGTTTCAAAGGTTTTCATTTTGAAGGTGGCTTGAAAAAAACAACCAAACCAAAACAGGACTCCCCTGTTATGACCTGGAACCAGATGGCCACTATACAGCCCCTATAGAGCTATATAGCTCCTGTATCCCAGGCTAACTGATTGCAAAGGCTCATTCAGGATCAATGAAGCAAGCAGACACTCCATGCTCTCTTGGGTTCTTTCCTGATTTTTTTTTTGGGGGGGGGGGGGGGGGGGGGGGAGAGCAAAAGTCTTTCAAAGCTTTTAAGCTTTTGAGGTCTTCTGGCAAAGTCCCAGCTCTGCATTTTTTTCTGGCAGATCAACATTTTTGACAGTACTGAAAGGCAACATGAAAACGCCTCAGATTTCCCCTTATAAGGCCCTTTGGCTTAGATCCCAGCTGTATATTTGCTATAGATGGTGACCATCTGGCTTCATATCAGAAGAAATAGGGGAGTCCTGGTTTTTTTTCAACCCACTTTCAAGGTGAAAAACTTTGAAAAGGAACTGGAATGCCAGCACTAACTCAGTGGCTCCTTATGACCCGGATCCAGGAACCCACTCTAGCTATGGATATCTGAAGGGGTAGAAAAGAATCCCAGTTATCCTTTAAGAAGATGGTACTGTGGCTAGGTAGTTCAGCCTAGGGGTTTATTTCATGTTCCTCTCACCAGAGCCTTTATCCCATTCCACTTAGAAAGCAGGCAATCCCTTCCCTTTTCATCAATTCTGGATTGGTAACTGCTTAAAAGATAGGAAACAGAGAGTAGAGCTGAATGATCAGTTTTCCCAATGGAGAACAGTGCATAATGGAGTTGTCCCAGTGATCTGTACTGGGACCAGTGTTGTTTAACACATTCAGAAATGATCTAGGAAAGGGAGTGATGAGTGAGGTGGTCAAATTTGCAGATGACACAAAATTATTTAAAGCAGTTAAAACATGAGCTGATTGCAAGACTGTCGAATTGGACATCTAAGTGGCAGAAGAAATTTAATGTTGACAATTGTGAAGTGATGCACATAGAAAAAAAAAATCCTAAGTATATACAATACTGGGTTCCATATTAGAAGCTACAACATATTGAAATCTTCAGCTCAGTGTGTGGCAGCAAACAAAAAAGCAAATACAATGTTAGGAATTATTCAGAAAGATAAAACAAAACTGGTAATATAATAATGCTATTATACTGATCCAAGGTGCAGCCACACTTTGAACAATATATAAAGGATCTTAGTTTGAAGCAAAACAATTAGGTATGCAGGCTAAAACTCAAAATAGTGAATGGTCATCTTATACAAGCACAAGACTTGCACAAATAACTTGTGTTTTAATCCCTTACATGCACAAAGGTATACTAATGAATCAGAAGGTACTTGGCAACATATAAATAATCAGGCAAACTACCGGTATGAGTATTTTTTCATTTGCATATAGTCTCATCATTCCTTTAGCAGGGTTGGGTTGGACATTTGTTAAATCACATTTGTACTCAAGGATTTTGATGTCTGCGAGATCCTGGAAGGAAAAGTAATACAAGGAGCATCTAAGATAAGTACAAAGATATATTTTCAACATGAAGCTAACATAACGATGAGACTATTAGGTTTTTATATGCACAAGAGAAAAATGCCCAAAACGTTTTCCTGATTATTTATATGTTGCCAAGCATTTTCCGACCCATGATTATACCTTTGTGCATGTTTAAGGAATTAAAACACAAGTTATTTGTGCAAGCCCTGTGCCTGTATATGTCAACCATTCACCAAGTTACTCCAGTTTGAGATTTAATCAGCATCTCTAATTGTTTTGGTTCAAAATGAGATCCTTTATATATTGTTTAAAAGTTTATTCTTTCACCTTTTGGGTTCTTTGTATTGTTGGCAACCACACCTTGAGCATTGTGTGCATTTCTGGTCACCACACCTTAAATAAGATGAAGCAGAACTAGAAAAGTTCTGCTTCATCTTTTTTTTTTTTTTGCAGAGAAGTGCAAAAAAAATGATTACGGGGATGGATTGGGTCCTTAAGAAGAAAGGCTAATAGGTTAGAACTCTTCAGCTTGGAGAAGAGGCAGCTTAGAGGGGTTGTGATAGAGTTTTATAAAACTATGGGCCTCATTTACTAAAGCTTTATCCTATCCATGTTTAAGGGAAAAGTTGCTGTAATTTTCAAAATGTCACACGTACAAATGAGCATATATGCGCTTAGATAGCTGTATTTCATAAACTTTGAACATATGTGCGTTTATCTGCTTTCACGTGCACATATGCGTGTGTAAAAAGAGGTGGGATGGAACATTCCGGAGTGGGGCCCACACTTATGCGCAAAAGTTGCTATTTTAAAAGACACTTCCGTACGCACATTTGCACACTCATTTGCATAAGTTTACACCTTATTGTATACTAGTGGTCAAGGGGAGGTCTGGGTGAATGGGGGTGGGGGGGGGGGGCAGTTCAGGCTGAAGAGCCAGGAGGGTCTCATTGAGCTGCAGAGGGACTGGGTGAACTGGTGGACTATTTGATGAAACTGGTAGTAATAAAATACACCAGCTTAGGCATGCAAAAGCCGCCTTTCATGAGTAGGTCCCATTTTATTTGCATGCGAAAAAATATAGGCATGTATATTTTTAAAATAGGAGAGTAAAGTGCACGCGCTCAGTCCATTGATATATGTGGTTTCAATGCACTGCATGCATTCGTGCATAAGCCTACTTACACGCATATGTTGCGGGCTAGATATATGCGTGTTTTAGAAAATATGCATATATCATACGTGCATTTTTTAAATACTATAGTAAATATATTCGCAGCCACATACACCCACATATGCCACTGCGTGCAGTTATTTGAAAGTGATCCTCTTAGTAAATAAGGCCCTATGTGTAGAATGGAACAGATTAATTGAGAACAGTTATTTACACTATCAAATAGTACTAGGGACTATGAGGAGCTCCTGAAACTAACAGGGAGCAGATTTTAAATAAATTTAAGAAAATATTCTTTTCAATTAATGCACAATTAAGCTATAGAACTTGATGCCCACAAAATGTAGTTAGGGCTAGTAGCATAACTGAATTTTTAAAAAGGTTTGGATGGAGGACAGGTCCATAAATAATTATTAGCCAAGCAGACTTTGGTTTCTCCGTGTCTACATTTCTGGGGATAGCAGCATGAAATCAACCTTCATATTAGGATTTGCTGAATACTTCCATGCAACCTGGACTGGTCACTATCGAAGACAGGATGCTGGGCTCGATGGACCATTGGTTTGACCCAGCATGGCATTTCTTTATGCACATTTGCTCACATAGTTTTCAATTACACCATCCACAAGTTCATTACAACTCCTGGAAATCACAAGTTCCATCTCATCTCCTTAGTGAATCAGCAGATGATGCGACATTGGTCCTGTCCCCTGCTTCTACTTAGTCTTTCCTTTTCTCTGTTGAAAACACTCATTTAGTTGTGGAGGTAATCTTGTAAAACCGAGGGCGCCCTGAATTTAACAGGGAGCCTCTGCTCTTCAGGGAACTCTTCTGGACCCTACATTGTTCTCAAATTCTCAGTACCTTAGGCAGAATATAAGTTCCCTCTGAATTTTATAGACCAATTCAAGTTTTTGTCCAGTCACTAAATGAAAATGAGATGAAAAGGCAGGGGGGAGGGAATATCACTAAGGTAGCAGTTTTATCATCTTAGCATCATTTCTTGATCATCAGTGAGTTGCTGAGCTGGATGCTTTAACCACCACAGATATTTACCTCCTATACCAGTGATATTCACTCCCAGCCCTCGAGAGCCACAGACAGGTCAGGTTTTCAGGATGTACTAATGACTACTCATGAGATAGATTTCAACATAAAGGAGGCAGTGTGTATGTAAATCTCTCACGCATATTCATTAGGGATAGCCTGAAAACCTGATCTGCTTGTGGCCCTCAGGGACTGGGAGTGAATACCACAGCTCTATAGAATGAGAGGAGCAAACTGATCATAGATGGCAGTGAACTTTCCTTTGAAAAGGAAATGAAAATGACCACCCAGACCTATGGACTATGACAGAAGAAAGTCTTGAATCTTTTACTGCAAAGTAATTATTTACTGTACTCGTTGTAATTACACCGCCAGTCACCCAAAAGAATATGCAAAGCTAGAACGCATTACAGGAGGCAGGGACCTTAATTATCCCAAAAACATGCCTCTTTAAACATTTGTTAGCCTTATAACAGTATGCTCCCTACTCAACTGCTTTCATTTAACTAACCAAACTACAAAACGTCATTTTTTAAAAAGAATTCTTTTATTCTCCTCTACAAGGTGATGAAGGACTTCTTGAGTATTAAATAGCACAATTACATGATCAGTCAATACCTTTCCAAAAGCCAGTGTGCACACTGAGAGAGACTGCTAAATATTTCCATTATGATAATTTTGGAATTCTTACTAGATGACATCATTTCATTCCACTTTTTAGCAAGAGCAAGGTCTGACCAGTCAGAGTATGATCCAATGAATGAAGGATCTTATAAGACCAATAGGTACAAGTGAACTATGTCTAGTATCTTAGCCAACCCAGTAGGTGTGGATCTGGACATTACAAAACTGAGGTAGGCTGGACTGGTAACGTTCCCTATCTGGAATTTCGTCTTTATCTATGGTGCTGCCAGGTACAGTAAAAGAGAAGGAAACTAGGAAAATCTCTATGTCCCTTCTGGTGTGTGAATGAGATTGCAAGCTCTGCTTCAAGAGTTATAATGTGGTGCCACACATCCATTTGGAGTTGTTCTTCAAATATGATTTATATCCTGTGCCCCTCTTGCAATGATAGTTATGTTCCCCCTCAATTTCCTCCAATCCATGACTACACTGTTATTTTCTCCTGAAGATGCTCACAGTGCAACAGGTTACATCACATTCAGAATTATAGACCACCTCTCTCTCTTAAACAGACTCAAAGTGGTTTATAACATATAATAAAGATATGATAAATACAATTATAGCTATATAATAAAAAAGTGCAATTATAAATATTAACCCGCAGCCCTCTTCCCCCACTTTCACCGGGGAATAGGTAAAACTGTAATCGCATAACTAAAATAAAATTACAATACAGAAACAATCAAGCCAGGAGCTGGTGTCGTGGCTCGGGTGCAGAGTTGCCCATTGCCATGTGGAATGTCCCTGGTTTGATCGTCGAGTTGGCTGGAGCTGGGGAAGCTGAAAAAGCAGCATTCATGGTCGCCATGGGGGAGGGAGTTGTGGTCATGGCTAGGTACACTGAAGGAGTGGGGGTGGGGGTGGAAATCCTTGTATAGTGAGTGAATGCCCATGGCATCAGGATCCTAGCCCTGGTTCTGACCAAGCTGGAGGCCCATAGGAACAGGAGGAAACTGCCAGATTATAATAAAATGTTATGATTCCTGCCCACAGAGTTCCCCCCGTGAGCAGGCCTCTTACTTCATGCTGTTTCCCGTTGCGGCTGGATGCCGCCATTGGGCCTTCATCGCGGCAGGAGCCGCGGACCCTGCTTGCTTCTTAAGCGGCCTGGAGGCCGCCTCTGCCATCATGCTGCCGCGGCCCGGACTGCCATGAACTTGTTCCCCCTTAGCGGCAGAGAGCCGCGAGTCTTCCTTATCTTCAGCGGCATGGAGCCGCCACCACTGGGGCATGTCCTGAGGTCTGGGGCTGCCTCTGAGCTCTCCCTCGTGGCACAGATGCCACCAGCTGCTTCTTCCTGCTTCTAGTTTCCGGCTTGCTTCTCCTTCTGCTTCCTGTGCGGCGGTTGCCACTGTCTGTGGTGCTGCTCCTCTGTTTCCTGCTTCTAGGTGCCGGTGTGCACCTCTTCTCAAGATGTAAAGGGCCCACATCCGGATATGCCCTGGGCCCCAAATGATGACTGTTTCCTGTCTCAGCCCTATAAAAGGGCTTCTCCAATATTTCTGCCTGGCTTGCATTGGAGTTTCTTGCTCCTGGAAGTCTCGTCTTCCAGCGCTCCGTCAGGTCTTTGTTCTTCATTGGAGCTCCATGTCCTATCTCGCCTGAGTCATCGTTGCTTCCTGAGTCTTTGTTGCTTCTTGTGGCTTTCTGATGTTCCATATCTTCATGTTCCGAGGTTCCTAGTCCAGGCTTCCTGATGTTCCACTTCCTGATGTTCCAGGTTTCCTGATGTTCCACTTCCTGATGTTCTGAGATTCTGTTCCTCCTTCACTTGTTTCGAGTCCTCTTGACCCTCCAGCTCCTTTGGTTCTCCAGAAGACACCTTGTTGGGGTAAATCCATCTCATTGGTTCCTGTTCTCGTCATTGGAGTTTCGTCTCAGCTGGATTCCCTTCCTGTGCTAGTCCCATTCTCTGCGTGGTCTGTGACCAGCCTCTTTAGGTTGTGTAGGGCGTGCTACAGGGACAGGGTGGTCCGTGATCAGCCCATTGGGTCCGCCCATGTCGGTGGGCTGTGTAGGGCACCCTGAGAGACAGTGCCAATGTCCGAACCTTCCAAGCTTCTCGTCTCGTCCAGAGTCTTCCAAGTTCCTCATCTCGTCTAGAGTCTTCCAAGCTCCTCGTCCACATTCAGAGTCTTCTCATCCATATCTTGAGTTTTCTGTGTCTCAAGGCCTCCGTCTGCCCTCATCCTCAGTCTGGCCTGCTGCTTCTTGCTGATACCCAGAGGCAAGTCCGAAAGGGCTGGAAATGGTCGGAGGACTGTTCACTAACCAACATGTTGTTGGCTTTCCAGAAGCATGCAGGTCTGGCAGCGGGTCAGACTTTGTCTTCACCCATGCTGGGACATGCCTCACCAACCCTCGGTGCTGTCTTGGATTCTTCTGGGATCGTGCCGAGGCCGAAGGGCACACAATCCCCTCAAGTTGGGATCACTCTCCTAGTGTTCCCAAACATAACATAAAAATCGAAACAAACCTACCAAACTGAGATGCAGAACAGCATGATTCATTATTTGCTAGGGCAAGTTTCCCCTTTTATATCTATGAAAAAGTTCTTTATAGAGTAGCAACAGGGGGTAAATTATATTTTAATGATATATAATTATAAAGGATACATTCAATTTATTATTCACCTGATGACAAAATATGCTCTAAGCTAGTAACAATGAGGTCTAAAAACATAATCAAAACCCTACGTATTGTGCCTAACATCAACAACCAAATCAATCTCTAAACAAACTCCTGTAGCACACAAAACAGATTATAACAGACATATTAAAAGACAAAAAAAACCCCTGCACAACTAACAATTAAAAGTAAAGTTGTCACCCTAAGGAGAGGTTCAGCTTATCACCAACCCACCCAAAACCGTAAACATTCAGATTGCCTTCGATGACATTAAACCAATCCCGTTCTACCAAAAAAATAAAATACATCCCTCCCATTAATAATTGTGTAGTTTGTGACACATTGCACAAAATGTAGTTTAAAGAATTTTCAGTAGCATTAAAATGGATTATTCCACAGCTATCTTGTCACGAAACATCATGGCAGATTTGCAGCTAATAACAAAGAAAATCTTATCCCAAAATTGAAAAAATGGTTGTAAATCACTAGCATATGGACCATCATACATGGAAACGAGGTGTATTAGCTAGTAACTGACCACTTAAGTCCAAAAATTATAATAATAGGTCCAGGTCTCAAATTGAAACTGATTTTTTAAATAATTTTTGTCATGAATATAAAGCTTAAACTTGCATGTAGGAAGCCAACATATATATCAAAAATCCAAATACTTTGAGGCTGATGCATTAAAGTATGCATACAAAATATGCTTCCAAACTGGGTGCCCATTTTTTACCGAGCACATTCAACTCTCTTAGGCGCCTGATGCAATTGGTAAATGAGCTGTCGTGCTAGAACGGATGCGCTAGAGATAAACTGTGCGTCCCTAGCCTGTCCGTGGCATCAGGTACCCATAAGACATGGCTGTGTGCGGGTTACCAAAATGGACACTCAATTTACTCAATTTTATCCCACGGCAGCGAATTTAACACCACAATATACAGCACAATAATCACGGCCTGGAGTGCATGTTTATTGTACACCTGTCAAGCCTTTTTTTTTTTTTTTTCAGGATGCTACTTTCTGTTAGGGATGTGAATCATTTTTTGACGATTTAAAATATCGTCCAATATTTTTTAAATCGTCATTAATCATTAAAGAGTGCAATACAATAGAAATTCCACCGATTTATCGTGAAAAAATCATTAATCGGGTTAGTGCACACTAACGGGAGTTAGGACACAACCTAAAAACCTATATACCTACCTCTGTACATATGTTCCTGATTTATGGTTCCCAGTTACATTTAATTGAGTTTATGAAAGTTCTCTTTAATAGTTTTCCTGTATACTTGTGTTAATGTATTCTGCCTTGAGGCAACTGTTTTAATGTATTTCCGCCCTGGAAGCGACTGTTCAGTTCCTTGTAAACTGGTGCGATATGTATTCTTTACAGGAACATCGGTATATAAAAATAATAAATAAATAAATAAATAAATAAAAACCCACCTGATCCTTTAAAACCGCTCCCTTAGCCTCCACCACCCTCCCGTCCCCCCCAAAAACATTTTAAAGTTACCTGGTGGTCCAGCGGGGGTCCCGGGAGCGTTCTCTCGCGCTTGGGCTGTTGGCCGATAAACAAAAATCCCACCCGACCCTTTAAAACCGCTCCTTTAGCCTCCACCACCCTCCCGACCCCCCCAAAAATGTTTTAAAATTACCTGGTGGTCCAGTGGGCCCAGGAGCGATCTCCCGCTCTTGGCCGTTGGCTGCCACTAATAAAAATGGTGCGATAGCCCTTTGCCCTTACCATGTGACAGGGTAACATGCCATTGGCCGGCCCCTGTCACATGGTAGGAGCACTGGACGGCCAGCGCCATGGTAGGAGCACTGGACGGCGCCATTTTTAAAGATGGTGCCGGCCATAGCTAGTAGTTTACAATATTTTTTTTTCAGTTTTAGAATAAGAATTTCTTTGTAGCTCGATCTGCAGCTAAACCACCTCACTGTTTAGGCGTCACTGTGTTTATGATTATAGAAACCTGTAAGACTATGATCTCTGCAAACTATCTATTTTTCACATAATTATCCAGAATGTTTTTTGTTTGCTTTGTGTTACATTCTTGAAATAAGCAAACCAAGAAATGAATGCATTCAAATGATGCACAGGAGAGCAATGCTTGGCGACCCTTTGAGGGGATGCACTGGCTTCGCCTACTTTATTTTTAGAGTTTCTTGCAAGGAGATGAAACACAACAAGGCTTTCTGTCGTTTTGGTCTACACACACATACACACACACAGACACACACACACACACACACACGTTCCCTAAGAGAGACCCTCTTAGCAAGGGGGTCTTGTGCTGATGGTAAATGAAATAATCTGATCGACAGATGCCTTTATCGTGATCGGATGTGTAAAGGAAAAGGAACAGAAGGCCAAGAGAAAGAGCAGAAAAAAAAGAAAGAAAAGGAAAGTGAAAGCTATAAAAGTTGAACAAATAAATCAAGCAAGCAGCAGAAGAAGAAGGAGCGGAGGAGAAAACCGGGAGGGAAGAACGCGAGGGGCGGCAGCCCTGGGGGGGTCCTGCCGAGAGGGGCGGGCACTAGGACCCGGCGCCGGGGAAGCTTTGACGGACGCGGGCAGTTGCCGAGCGCTCCGATCCCCGATCCCCCTCCCTCTGCCGGGGCAGGAGAAGCCCCGCACGGAGCGCAGCCAGCGGCTGAGGGGGGGCCCTGCCGGCGCCAGGTAAGGAGCGCAGGAGAATAGGGGGGGGGGGGGCTGCGGAGCCCACCTGTCGCTCTCCCCCTGCTTTCTGCCTGCCGATCTCCCCGCCGATGATGTAACCCTGCCTGGGGGCTGAGCGCTCCCTCCGCAGCCTGGCATGGGGTTTCGGTCCCCAGCACCCAGGGTCTCTCAGGGTATTGCACTAGGAAGAGACGGGCCTCGCCCTTTTCGGTCATGGTCATGGTCATGGTCATGGTCAGGGACCCCCCCCCCCCCCCCCCCAGTAGGTGGGTGCCTTGCGGGCGGATAACTTCTCCCCCCCCCCTCCCCCGCTTGCCCTGCTGCAGGTTGGGCACGAGGCGGGGGGTGGGACGGGCTTGCATGGCAGGTCCTCCCCCCACCCCCGGGCCACATCTGCGCTGTGCGCGGAATAAAATCCGGGCGAGCGCGGGATGGAGGAGGCTGCAATGCTCATCAAAGAGCCGAGGACCGTGGTGGCTACCGGCAGCCCCGAGGAGGCGACCGTGGCTTGAGCGCTTTGAGAGGTTCAGGCAAAAAAAAAAAAAAAAAAAAGTTATGGCAACTGACGGCAACTTTCTCCGTTGATACTCCAGGCAGACGGAGTTAGCCTGTTGTCACCTAGCGGCTGGCGCTGTCCTCGGCCGACTGCATCGGATTCTATAAATGGGCGAAGCTTGGAAGCGATCGCCACTGAACTCAGTATTGCAGGCTCCTGCAACCACTCACCGAGACCTCCAGTCTAAGCGATCTTTACTTCTAAAGAAGTGCAAGCAAAGCAAAGCAGACAGGAGGAGGCAAGCAGGATCAGAGGTGAGGTTTTTATTGCAATACTGTCTGAAGAAATGGAGCTTTTCGCAGTAATATAGGATTCCCTAAGAAAGGGGCTAGCAGAACAAAAGAAATCCATGCCAGTGATAGGGGGATTATTAGTGGAGTGCCTCAGGGACCCGTCCTCTGTCATAAGTAAGTGTGCTGAGAGGTTAGAAGGAAAGGGGTTTTTTTTTCTGTTTACAGATGATACAAAGATCCGCAAGCAGGTGTACCTTTCAGATGCAGAAGATAAAACGAGGCGTGCTAATGAGTTTGGCAGCTAAGATTTATGCAAAAAAAAAAAAGAAGCACGGAGTCATGCATGCAGGGTACAGCAAGGCAAAAGAAAAAAAAAAAGGCAAAAAAGTACATGACGGGAGGTGATGTGCACCACCCAGGGGAGAGACCTGCAGGGATCAAATATGGTGATCTGGAGGCTGCAAAACAGTGTGGAATGCTAAGGGGCATAGACAGAGGTATCGCCAGTAGAAAAAAGGTGATGATGCATCTGTTCAAGTCATTAGTGAGATGTCATCTAACGCCAGTTCTGGAGGCCATACATCCAAAAGGAGACTGAATAGAAGTAGGCTAGAGCAAAGCTATCAACACGATTCAAAATCTGCACCATGAGCCCTATGAGACTCAAAGACCTAAACATGACTATTAGAATCGGGGCATATGATAAAGATATTCAATTATCTCAAAATATAAGTAATGACTAGAAAGCAAGTATTTTTCTGCGGAAAGAAAGCTCTACAACACAAGATGATAATATGAGACTCGAAGGGGGATGATTTAGGTGTAATAAAATGAATTTCGTACAGAAAAAGGGTGATGAATACACAGAAGAGCCTTCGGAGGCTGGTGCTGAAAGCAGACACAGCAATAGAATTGAAACAAGTCTGGGAAAAACACAGTGGATCCTTCATTGTTGCAAGGTTGCGACAGGAAAGGAGAAATAGCCAGACCAGATGAGCCTATTGGTCTTTGCCACTATATTCTACGTCACAATGATGTAAGCATCAGTCTAGATCTCTTCCCGAGGCCCCATGTACGTCACTGGTGCATCGCACCCAACTTCCTCCACTTCTGCTGGGAACGAGATACAGACGTAGCTTCCACCAGCTTTGCACCACATGTCCCAAAATACGGAGTTCTCCGCGATTCGTTCGTCCGTCTGTTCTATGGCTTTAAAGTCAGGATGATTCCTTGATTGCTGTTAAACTGAGGATGTGTTTATCTGCTCAGGACGTCCTCAGATTGTTATATTAGATTTGGGCCTGGTTACCTAAACATTATTTCGCCTTAGACACAAAATGGGAGAAGAGGTAAATGAGGTTCTTAATGCCAGGCACACGGAGAATATGGCTTGAGGTTTAGGAACTATTTACCATTCTATAGTTGAACGCACATAACTAATAACCGAGTGGATCTGATCCAAAAGTTATAAAGTGTGGTATCTCTACAATGTTTATATATATATATATACACACATATATATACATATACACACATATATATACATATACACACATATATATACATATACACACATATATATACATATACATACATATATATACATATACACACATATATATATATATATAGAGAGAGAGATACACACACAGAATATTGAAAAAAACATGCATTCAGCCCTAAGCTTTTTTTTTTTTTCATAGAATAGCAATTTACAATAATTGTATTCATCTGGTTTATTGGCATCCAATTCAATTTCTTTTAATTTTGTGTCTGAATGTATGTACACTGGCATATCTACATATCTGTACAGCTGTGAGTAGAAGAGGTTCATTGGCAGTTTTACCTTTTACCTCAGGATGTGTGTATGGAAGTTGTTTCATTACGATATTGGACTATCTTAAAATCAGAAGAGCAGTTTTGCATCGCCGTTTAGCAAAGCAGCCAGTGTTTGTATTCCTCCTGGAGGCTGCCTGCTCTATGAACGTTGGTTCCCTGCATGGTCCCTCAGTACCATACTACGTGATGTTTACCAAGATCTATCTGGGCTACCGGAGCAACTGAAGTTACTCTCTTAGGAGACAGAAATACAAGCTCAGTGAAGGCCCAAAAATTCATCCTACAGTGATCAACTTTGTCACCTACAATTCTGTTAAAAAAGAAAAAAGAAACATCCATGTAACAAAAGCAGCAGCACAAGATCAGCTTCTGGGAACAGAGGGGAAGGCTATAGGAAAGCATTGTTTCTGCTTTTAGAATCTGAAGGCCTAGATAAGGATAATTTTGAAGGGACGGAAGCCTTGGCTTAATATTATATTGAAATATACATTGAAGTAGATAAGCTAGTTGAAGGGTCAAGGCAAACAATGAGGTCTGTTTCTCCCATAATGGCCTAATGAAGGGCTCTGTCTGAATTCTGAATTTTGATATGCTTTCAATATTTTTTCAGAACAATGGTAATGCAACTGAGAGCTACAATAAGATGAGATATTGTGTACTTCATAGGGAAATGATAATGTACATGGAAAATATTATGGAAACTGACAATCATGTCCCTAATGAAGAGACTGGAATTGCTATAGATTCTGATTCCTCCTTTTGTTTCCAGCAACATGTATCTTTGTATGTTAATGTTTTTGAGTGTGTTTTGTACTGTGTTGGCAGTGATGTGTTCTGGTTTTTAAGTAGCAAACCACTGTGATGTTCCTCTGAATGGCGGTATATCAAACGCTCTTAAAGTTAAACAGAAGGACTCTGGTGTCATGGGCCTTTATCCACAACTGCCCTGGGAAATGTCCCCTTTTGTACCGGACCTTCTCACTGTTCTCAGTCTGCTCATTACAGCAACAGTCCTGAGGCCAGGAGCCTGCACCATGGGCTCTAAATCCAGTCATCAGACGTCATCCTTAAGGCTGACCATGACTTCCTCCACTAGGGAGCATGAATGCTGCATCTGCAGCATTCCCCAGCCAAGCTGGGGGTCGCCTAAGACCCAATCTGGGAATCAAACTGGGCTGATCCGTAGGTCCTGGCACCTTTTATTAGAGCAACCAAAAAGTTGGCATCCTTGAGCCTTTCTTCAAGGAAGGGGGAAGATCCCTGTGTGGTCTCAAAAGCTCATGCACTACATCGTATTTATTGATGGAATAAACAGGCATCACAACCACAAAAAGGCTGCAGTTATTTTCTCATGACTAGTACGGTTTCTGGATTTTTTTTTTCCATACACAGCGACCAAATGCATCAAGTTCCCCCCTTTGTTTGCAGCTTCTGCCTTGTATTCCTCTCTTGTAATTATTGTTTTTGTTTTATTTGTTGGTTGAAGCTGGACATCTTCAGTTCCCCTAACCCGTACATCCAGTTAGTTCCTTTCCCTTCAGCTGAATAAAAATGTCTAAAAATACCGACGTCATCCTAGGACCCGACCAGACAGAATTAAAAGGAGAGTGGCTTGCAGTGGCTTTAGGCATTGAAATCCGTCGCACCACTCCACAAGCCACGATAAAAGATGATAGAATTGCACGAAAGCACTTGAAAGTTAATAAGCGAGGTTTCCTCTCCCATCTGAAAGAGCAGAGCCTCAGCAGCATTCGCAAACTTCCCCAAGTAGAAAAGCTCTGATTTAACCCAGGAGATTGACCCCCAGTGTGATCGGAACGGCAGCTTTGCTGGTAACGCGAGCCTAGATTTAAGGACTTTGATTCGACAGCTATGTGCTGGTAAAGAAGTACTCCAGGCCATGAGATTGACACATCCCCTGACCTCTTGCAAGCTTCTCCAGAAAAAACGGAAAAACATTTCTGAGTTTTCTGCCTGCTGCTGGGGAGGGCAGAGGTCCTTATCAGATATGTATGGTAAAATACCAGAGAAATAAATGTTTTTTTTATGATACTGAGCAATTGTTGACCTTTGTCTGGGCTCATTCTGCAACAGAAGTTAACTCTATGAATCACTCTCAGTTCTCTGTTTCCCAATAGAGCACATTAGGTCTGCTCACTGTTCAGCTAACACCCGCCTCCCCATGGCACTGCTGGCTTAGCATAAGGAGACGGAGTCAGGGTTAAAATCCCAGTTCTAATCTTGGGCAAGCCACTTTATGGAACCCGCTTAAGGGGTAATTTTCAAAGAACTTACCCGCGTAAATGTTACTTACTATCCTAGCAGTTCTCAAGAGTCTTTTATGCAGCGTGAAGTGCACTTATGTGAGAAAATCCTTTGGACAATTCAATGGCGTGTATATATTGTAGCAATTTTCATAAGCCCACTTACTCGAGTAAAGTGCATGTACTTCAGTAAAACCCA
Organism: Rhinatrema bivittatum; assembly: GCF_901001135.1. NCBI lineage: Eukaryota > Metazoa > Chordata > Amphibia > Gymnophiona > Rhinatrematidae > Rhinatrema > Rhinatrema bivittatum. Next base: position 36,210,001 of record NC_042632.1, read on the forward strand.
GTTTTACACATGTAAATGCTTTTTAAAACCAGGCCCTTAGAGTGTAAGCTCTTTGGGGAAGGGACGCATGATCCCTGAATTGGAAGAATCCTGTAAGAAGCCCTGAGCATCCTTTGGAAAGGTAGGCCAAAAATGACTATTGCTAACCCTGACTTTGATCTGATTTTCATTCCTTGGATCTTTTAACATATTGTGCACTTTTTTTTTGCTGGGACAGTCTTCGATTCCCCCCCTCCCATCTTTCCTGTGAATGGATTTATAATTAATAGCTACCACCCTCGGTATTTTATTTGGTTTCTACAAGATGTGCGCGCTTGGAAATGTAATTTGCAAAAGATACTTGCAACAAGCATTAAAAGAAATGAATGAATACCCAAAAGCTTTGTCACCGAGCATGTGATAAGATCACGCAGCTGCTGACATTCCTAGCATATTCTGTTGTGTTTGCACAGTGCAGCATAATGCCACTTAGACGCACACCTGATACTCGCTGGCTGCTGGGAAGTTTATTCGGCATTGTCTGTGATCCCTGACGAGGTTCGGAATAAAGGATGGGGGAACACAAAAGAGAGGCCATGGCTTTGCTGAGCCTGTGGCGTGAGGCGAGGGATGTGTGGACAGGCAGGATCCTTCTCCCCAGGATGCGGGAGCAGCGGGGGCGGGGGAGTAGCGCCTTCTTCCAAGAATGCACCACGCTGAACGGGGAACCTTCTACTCAGTCCCCAGCAACGTCTCACCAGCACCACTCAGCCTGCGTGACAGTATCCTGGCAAACTGGCCGTCATAAAGGCTCGTGGGTGGGTGGTGGCTATTCTGTTACAGTGTGCCACACGCTGCCAACCTCTGTGAACCCCTGTGCCTTTAAGGGGGGGGTAAGTCCAATGGGATGCTGCAGCTCGGGTTGAGGGGTGCTTGGGAGAAAGTGTTTCCAGGTCGGGGGGGGGGGGGGGGTGGAGATGCCCCTTTCAGCCTGGTGCCCCCCCTAGGCCAGGGCTCCCCCAACTGTGGGTCAGGACTCCCATCTGGGGGGTCACAAAACCTTCAGCTGGGGTCACAGGTGCCCCAAATGGCAGCACTCTCCAAACATCAGCGGCATTACCAGTGGAAGGCAGCATGGGGGGGGGGGGGGGGGCCTGTCAGCCAGCACACGCTGACAGGCCCTGCAGTGGCACTGCCCTTCCAGGAGTTTCTGTGGTAACAGGAAGCCCTGCATGAGGAGGGATCAAGGTTGCTGCAAGGCCTATGGTGCAAGCACTATCCCACAGGCCCTGCACTGACATTCATAGTAATAATTACTGCATCTCGGAGCCACCTACGAGGGCTGGATAAGATGGAGAGGGATGGGCTGTGGAGGGTGAGAGAGGGGAGAATGAATGATCAGCTGGGGAGCTGGTAACATAGCAATGATGGCAGAAAAGGACCAAATGGTCCATCCACTTTGTCCAGCAAACTTCTTATGGTAGTATCTGCTGCTTCATGCAGGTTACCCCCATGAGCAGCAAGTGGCGCTCCGTACAGTTATTTCCAAGCCTTTTGATAACCCCATAAAAAGTTTACTGCTGGCAACATTTTTACTGGGTGCTGAGCCTTCTTGAAAATTCAGACAGTGCTGACGTGTTTTGCTTATGGACTTGGCCTTAGTAAAAGTCCTGTGCTTTTTCACTTATGTCTGCATATCCGTGCCCTAGACCATAATAGTCAGGGCCCATGTTGATTGTATCTGAATCCAATTCCTCTTCCAACCCTCATTGCCATCAACTCGGAGAGTGATGTTGTAGTTGTGTCAAAAGCATCAAAGCTTATTGGTTAACAGTAGTAATCCCTTACCTTCTGTTAAGGGTAGTAATTGCTGCTCCATGCAGGTTACTCCCATGCTTATCAGTTTCCCAGACTGTAAAGGTTGAGGCCTTCAGTAGTTATTGTCTGAATCCAACTCCCCCTTTCCCCCTGCTGTTGGAGAGCAATGTTGGAGTTGCATTTAAAGTATGAAGGTTTATTGGTTAAGGGTAGGAACAGCCGCTTCAGCAAGTTATCCCCATGCCCTCTTTTCTTTAATTCCATCCTCTAGCCCAGTGATTCCCAACCCTGTCCTGGGGACACCCCCCCCCCCAGCCAGTCGGGTTTTCAGGATATCCACAATGAATATGCATGAGAGAAAATCTGCATGTTATGGAGGCAGTAATCCACTCTGAAGTGCTAAAAAAAAAAAAGTGTGAAAAGTGGAATATAAATCTAAAATCTAAAAAAAATGCTTTTGAAAATCAGGCCCAATACATTTTCTGTGCTGAAGACATTTTATGCACAGAAATGGTATTTTATGCACAGCAAACATGATTTGTGTACAAACTGTGCCATCCCCACAAACTCTAGGTTCGGTTCTAGAAACTAACATTAGCTCAAATACATTTACTCCATCGCTGATCAGGAATTACATTTCCAGTGTTAAGAAACCATGTAATGCATTCAGCCTACATGCTTCTCTGCATCAGGGAGCAATAACTATTGTCATCACTAACATGGGAGGAGCGCTAATTTCTGTGCAAAGTTTAACACAGGTTTGTGCACACATTTTTTTGCATGCAGAACTCCTTTGCTGCATCAGGAGTACAGTACACATGCACACAAAAAATGTGCACAAATTTGCATGTAAAATGGCACACAGCCCTGAGAATGGCATAAGAAGAGAATTCATTGTGCGGAAAAACTGGTGAATAGGAATGATATCCAGTTTGATGGTGCTTCATGTTAGATATCTCCTCCTTCCTTTTTTCCTCATCTTACTAATTGTACTCTGCTCTAAACATGTTGTTGAGGAGAATGAGTGTTTTGTGGTGCACAGTTTGTAACTGATTTTGTGATGCTTTTCTGCATGTTGATTCTGATTCCAAGCCTAAATGCCCTTTCATAGATTAGCTTTCTCCTCCTTGTGTCCTTGTCACAAGTCAGTGACAAGGTGTGCAGCAGAATTTATGTATTTTGTAGACTAGCCTGGTGACATGAGTGCGCTCACTGCTTTGGAAGCATTTCAGAGGCAACATACATAGGGGCGCCAAATCAAACTGTGAAAAAAAATCTGGTCAACCTTTGTCCTCTCCCCTCCTTCCCCATGCCCATGACCTTAGATGAGCCTGGGCTCTTTCTCCACCAAAAGCCCCATCCTAGCCCCTTGATCTGAAGTCCTTCACCCCACGTTTACCCTAGCTGAACTTGGGCTCCTTCTTCCCCAACAGCCAGCCAGCTTTCTCTCTAGCGCTGATGTGGAAACTGGACAAGCGCAGCGCCACTATGTGAGTGAGGGCGGGACCTGCGAGGCCAGTGCACACGTTGCTCTCACTGACTCTGCAGTGGCTCCTCCCCCACTCTTGGGCAGGGTTCCTTTGCCAGCAGGAGGCTCGTGTGTGAGAGGATGGATCAGAACCACTCTGGGGCTTCTGAGAGCACACATGCCCTGGGCTTACAAGCCAATTACTCAACTCACATCCTGCTAGCACTCTTTCCCAGCTGCCAGAGCAACTGCTGAGGTCCAGCTATTGGGGGGGGGGGAAGGAGCTGCACTAAGGCGAGCTGATCAGAGAAAGAAGAACATGGGGGTCGGTGATTGTTGGTGGGGAGTGTCTGATCCTGGGGAGGCTTGCAGTGGTCAGGATGCTCTCACTTACATTGCCAGTTTTAAAATTCTTCCAGCTGCCGGCGTTCCTTCAGTAAAGACTGGCTGGTTGGCAACCCTAGACACACACTGTCTGTGCTGTTTTTCTGTGTCCCCTGGCAGAAGACATGGTGGAATGATGACTTAGCTCACAGAAAGTTATTTGTCGCCTTGGCTCTAGATCTTGTACCATGGTGCAGCTGCCTTGCTGGGGAGACAGACTGGCATGGGAATTATTCTGTGTCTCATAGGCAGGCTTAAGGCTGGATTGAGTAAGGCTTTTTTTTTTCTCCCCCATTCTCCTGTCACACAACTCCTCCGGAGGCCCCTTAATATACTCATCCTGGCTAGGAATAACATTTATTTGACAGAAGGAAGGCTAATCTCCAGGCTGTCCGTAGTGGACTTGAGGTTCACGAGCCACAATATTAATTACATATTATTAGTTCTATACACACTCAGAGCGATAAAAGCAAAGTAGCTGGTGTACCCTGCATCACTGATGCAAGCTTGGGGATGACATTTCTTTGAGAAGTGCGAGCCCAGTTTTGCTAAAAGCATAAACTTTGGATCACATTTTTTCCCTGTATTATTTGATGCATGAGTCCATCCCGCAGGGATACCACCTAGGAGAAGCTTCGCAACTGATGAGCTCACCAGCACCGTGATAAATCTGGTACCTGGCACTGAGACGGCTCGTGAACAAGCTCCTTGACTTTACCAACCAAAAAGGAAAAAGGTTCCAGTCTAGTGGCTCAGTAGAAGGAGGTGGGTTTGGATTCCCAGGTCGGCCAGGGCTTGAGATGCTGCGGAGGCAGCGCTCACAGCCCCTGGGAATGGGCGAGGAGTTTTAGCCATCGCATGGTGGTGGAACCTAGCATCCCAATTTAAAGCTAATAAGAAACCCCCGTCTCGGCAGTTTATAAGAACAGAATGGTTGCTTGCCATGCTGGCCCGAACCAAGGTCCATCGAGGCCATAAAGTTGGGAGGGAATATAAAAGCCCCAGGTAGTAGTGTGTGAAGGCCTCCTGGCCCCAGAGTCCAGCCCTGGTTCTGATCCAGCTGGAAGTGCAAAGGAGCAGGGGGGAATCTGCCGGGCCAGGAGATAAAGAGAAGAAGCCAGGGCTGTCTGACGTGACAGATCTGAGTGCAGCCCTGTTCTGTCTCTGCCACCGTGTCTGCAACGTCCGCCACACTGCAATCGGCATCAGCAGTTCTAGAGATTATCAACAACGGCCTGTGCAAGCAGAATTCCTCTGCTATGGAATGCGAGAATGTCCCGTTCATACACGGCGGCAGAAATAGTGAGACTGGGTATCTTATATCCACCATTTCCCCTCAGAAATGCAAACTGAAGAGATTGGGTTAACACGCCCCGTTAAGTCCTGTTTTGGAAATATTTTAGAATTTCCTTTATTTTGCTCCTATGGTTGAAAAAAAAAACCTCACATACCCTGCATCTGGTATCCATTCAGCATAGGCTGTTGCGAAATAGTCCTCTGACATGTTTTACTCAACAGAAAATCCAGGGAAATAAAGCAAAAATAACCGTACGCAGTAGGTGTGGAAGGAACTGCTGCTGTCTTACAAATATTTCTTTAAATGAGAGTAAACTGAGGGTTTTCTTTGTTGAGTTCTGAAAACTGATAGAGGCTGATGATGGGGTAGAGGGAGCTGGAAGAAAGGGTCTAGAGGTGGGTGAATAGAGAGGCAATATCCAGAGTCAGAAGAATTCTAGGGTGCATAGGGAAAGGTCTAACCAGTAGGGGAAAAAAGAGACAATAATGTCTCCATAAGGTCATTGACGAGAGCTCCCTGGAGTATTGTGCCCAGTTCTGGAGGCCATAACTTCCGAGGTCAGAGTAGCGATGGCGCAGAAAAGTGCTACCCAATAGTGCAGGGCGTGCACCTAAAGGAGCTAACACCGTAATACCTTAGAGGAGACGAGACATGAAATTCCTAAACCTCAAAGATATAAATTATGAAAAAGAAGCAAACCTTTTTTTTTTCCCAGCAGAAAGGAAGCTCAGAAAAAAAAAAAAAAAAAAAAAAAAAAAAAGAGTGCACGATATGAGGGTCCAAGAGAGTAGACACAGGATCATCATTAAACAAAAATATATTTCTTCACAGAAAGGCTGCTGGATGCATGGAGCTGCCTTCCAGGAGAGGCGGCGGAGACTAAACTAGTAACAGTTCCAGAAAGCTTAAGATGAGCAGAGAGGATCCTTAATTGTGAAGAAGTGAAGGGAAAGCCAGAGATCAACTGAGTTCCATGGCCCTGCACCAGGAAAGAAACTGGGCAGAGTAGATGGGCCTTATGGCTCTCGTCTGCTGACAGATTCTCTCTTTCTTCAGCCCTCAGGCATGCAGTCTGGGTGGGAGGTGGTTTAATGAGGGCCAAATGGGGAAAAATGCAAGCTAGAAGACATCAAATCATTTGGAAACCAAAAGAAAGGCGAGTGAGGGGGCCAGAGCTCGTTGGTACTTTGAAGGAAACTAGGAGTTTTGTCATCCTTTAGACCAGCGCTTCTCATCCCAGTCCTCGGGACACGACCAGCCAGTCGGGTTTTCAGGATTTCCACAGTGAGCATGCAGGAGATAGATCTGCATGGACTGTCTCTGTTGTACGGAAATCCATCTCCTGCAAACTCGCTGACTGATTAGGTGTGTCCCGAGGACTCCCTGCGTTAGGCAACTACTTGCACCGACTTGGTTAGGGAAATGCATCGCCCGGACCGCCGTGTACAGACGCAGCCGGGAGACGGCTCTGAAGTCTAAGCATGAAAGTACTAACACTTGCACACTATGAGCAGGGCCAGTGCAAGAGAATTAGGCACCCTGAGAAGAACCCCAGTCTTCCCCCCCTCCCCCAAACATTTTGATAATTACATTAATCTGACCAGAAAAGCACCCATCCCAGAGCAATCCTGTAGAAACACATGACGGGCCATCAAGAGGCCAATTTTCAAAATGAATTGATGGAGGTAAATACAGATTTCCCTGGGTAAAAGGTTTTATTTTTAATTCAATTGTCCACCCTAAAAGTGCCTGAAAGGATGCACAGTTCAAAGGATAGGTCTGCTGCCACTACGTTCCCTCTGAGAACTGTTGCAGAGCCTGCATGTAACAGTCACCCACGGACTTAGCAGCAAAACTGCTCTCATACTTTGTTTCATAGACGGATACATAATCCAAATCAGCTTCAGAAATCACAGTGTCTGATGAATATGTCCTCTGTGATTTTAGGGTTGGGGGGGGGCAGACTGCCCCCCCAAAAAAACCCAACCAAACCCCCAATCAAGAATTACACACATTTATAAATCAAAAGAAATCCATACCACATTGACTGAAGGTAGTCTCCAGAAAGCTAGGCTGGCCAGGTTGAACTAGGATATCTTCCCGTACTAGTCTATGAATACATTTCAAATTTGCTTCTTACCTTACGAACAGTAACACAAACTCCCTCCATTACCAAGCACTTTGTGAAATACTGCAAAATCCTGTAAAAAAAAAAAAAAAAAAATCACTCGGAATTCTGCCATGCCAAACAGCACTATCTCCCAGAACTCAAACAGCAACAACTCTCCCTAGGAAAAGACAACAAAAGCAAATATTACACCATGTCCTGGAACAGCGTTTCTATTTTTCCCAGCAGGGAAAAGGAGAGGCCTAGGGGTTAGAGCAATAGGCTGAGAACCAGGGAAGCTACATCCTCCCACTGACAGTCCTCGTTTTATCTCCCACTGCCTCTGGTAACCAAGTAAGCTCTTTTGGGAAGTAATTTATTTGACATGAATTCTAAAAATGCTGTAAGCTACCATTTAAAACTAATCGGAGAAAGTTCTTTTTTACTCAACGCACAAATTAAACTCTGGAATTTGTTGCCAGAGGATGTGGTTAGTGCAGTTAGTGTAGCTGGGTTTAAAAAAGGATTGGATAAGTTCTTGGAGGAGAAGTCCATTACCTGCTATTAAGTTCACTTAGAGAATAGCCACTGCCATTAGCAATGGTTTTGGGTACTTGCCAGGTTCTTATGGCCTGGATTGGCCACTGTTGGAAACAGGATGCTGGGCTTGATGGACCCTTGGTCTGACCCAGTATGGCATTTTCTTATGTTCTTGAGCTTTATTTGGGAAGACAGGCTAAAAATCAAAATGTTTTATCAGCAAGGCACCTCCTGTTGGGAAAACAGAACAAGCCGGAGTAAACGGAAAGTAGACATGAACAGAATACCTCATGTTGGTCACAAACAGAACACAGGGAAAAACCCTCATCAAATACAGAATAAGTGACCACAGATTATAAATAGAAATAGACAGACAAACGCTGAGCTTTTGTCCATTCCAGCCTCACCGCCTTCCCTTCTTGTTCCCTGCAGGGCAAGAGGGAAGGGGCTGGATTAGGGATCAGAGAGGCACTTTTTTCTCTCTTTATTTATTAAAATATTTTCTTTCTAGCCTGAGCCCCTCCCATCCTGTTCCCTGCATGACAGGAGGGAAGGGGCTGGATTAAGGAGCAGAGTGGCACCTTTTTTTTTTTAACTCTTTGTTTAATTTTTTTTCTATCTGTTCTAGCCTGACCCCCTCCCATCCTGTTCCCTGCATGACAGGAAGGGAGGAGCTGCATTAGAGAGCAGAGTGGCACTTCCCTTGCAATGCTCTGCAGTGTCTGCTCCAGACTCACCCCCTCCCCTCCTGTTCCTAAATGACAGGAGAGGCGAGGGAGCAAAGTGGCTCTACTTTGCTCTGCTCTGTGCTCTGTCTTCCCCAGGCTCACACCTCACCTCCTGTTCTCCACGGGCTGCATGGGAGGGGAAGGGACTGGAGCAGGAGGCAGAGGGCTGTCCTCTGCTGCCTGGGTCTGGGGGCACTGGCCAGTAAACTCATCACGGCAGAGTCTGGTGTGCCCGCGCATTGCATTAACCGCTAGGGCCACCCCCAAAATTTCTGTGCTTGGCTGTAGGCATCGAGGGCCAACCTTGCCTATGACCTGTGAGTGAGGAGTATCCACCCCCCGCAGTCCTGCGTCTGCCTTCCCTGGTGACAAATATTTTGTTATAAGCAGTGACTCAGCTTTGGGCCTTCACTGGTCACTAGCCAACCTGTGTCTTGTGCTCTGGTGTCATCCTTCCTCCCTGGCTGGAATCCCCCCTGATGGATTTTCTCTCTCTCTGTGTCTCACGGCTGGAATAAAGCAAATAACAGTACTTGTGACTTTTTTTTTTATATAGAAAGTCACAACAGTTCTCTGGGTTTCAGGCTGTGGATGCCGGGCTTTAAACAAGCTTAACCTGCTTATAAACCAGACCCAGATCTCTTTCTTTTCATCTCATTCTTCTGTCTGCTTTTTATTTATTTTTTTACAAATTCTTCATTATTCCCAATGTTGTCCAACTTCTCTCCTTAATTCTTCTTGGATATATCCCCTGGGAAAGCTGTTTGATTTTTAGGAACAGGGTGAAAGATTGATTGCGAAGCGGCATCTGTTAATTAGCACCTCAAGTTTACTAACATTACTTTTTAGAAGGTCTTAGAAGGGAGAATGGTATGACTTGCATGATCTGAACATAAGGATGCCTTTCCTTGTCTTTGTTCCTCTCTCCCCATCACTCTTTTTCCTCCTTTTATCTCTCCATCCGTAGCAATTAAAAAAAAGAAAAAGAGGGATTTGCTCCATAAAACTCGGACATTTCCATATGTTAGATACCAGCAAGGGGGGGTGAAGTGGATCAGCACCAGCCAACGTGGGTCCTGGAGCTGTTCACGCCAGGTGTGGGCCTGGGCGTCTGGCGGGGGGTGAGGATAACCAACAAATAACAGCAGCTAAATGAAAGCCAGATCGCCGGTGAGGCGATGAGAATCCGATTCTCGTGCCAAGGAAAAAACAGGCTCCTGCACAGAGCGGCCTGCTTTATCCCGTCAGCGTCGGAAGAAAACCTTTTGCCAGCGTTTTGTTTTTCCCCCGCCACCTCTCCTAGTTCTCTGGTCATCACAAACGCGACAGGTCAGGATGCAGCTCAGAGATGTCCTCCCCACCCTTCCTTCTTCTCAGCAATGAAGGGGCCAAATGATTCAGTCCTTCCATTGGCAGAAGCCTCATTTCCTAAGGAACAGAGTCAGACACCCATTAATTACCAGTGGATGCTGGGTAGCTGCTGAAGCTATTTTGCAGCTTAAATAGTTTGTGCTGGATTGGGCCAAATGTAGTTTCATTACAAAAAAAAAAATGACAGTGATTAAATAAACATAAAATTAAAAAAAAAAAGAAGTGTCTATTTGGATATAAAGATATATTCAGGTTTGAATGTGTTTGCGTATAGCTGGTTTTGAATGAGGCTTGGACAAGTTTCTGGAACCACTGTTAAGCCAGGGAATGCAATATTTTTACTGCAGGCCGCTAGGAGTGAACAACAGGGACTGGATCTCCCCATTAGGATCTGTTGTGAACTTGCTCCTGAGGGACCTGGCTTGGCCACTGTCAGAGACAGGATACCGAGCTCGATGGGCCTTGCTCTGACCCAACATGGTGCTTCTTGACTGTGCATCCAGCTTCCCTCAGTGAGTTCTGTAACCGGTGGAGTCTTCTCAGCTTTCACTCTAACTCCGTGTCACATTAGAATGCCAGAGTAGTGATACAGACATCTCGCTAGTAAGCAGTATGTCAACTTGTTGACAGCCTAAGTGGAATAGATCAAAACTCAGTCGCTGTCTGCTTGTTACAGAGCAGGTCAAAAACAAGAAAACAAGCGCCAGGACAAGGTTGGTATTTTCCACCTTTGCTTTGTAATGACTCGGTAAACTGCAAGCTTTACCCTTCTGCTTAGCACGGATGTCGCCAGTAGCCTTCAACTGGAATCAGTGGCCGCGTACCTGTCCTTCCTGCTTCCTCTCTAGCCTACAGCGTGGTGGTCCATTAGATAACGCTTTTATTCTCGCCACTCAGGGGTGATAACTTGTTTGCAGTAAAGCCTCAACTCACACCCCATTTAGCATAACAGGGAGTGGGTAGAAGGAAGCTCTGACTCTGATGGCCAACAGCTCTGCTGCGCTGATTACAGTTTTATGCATTGCGTTTGCTTAAAATAGGGGGCAATAAAATTGTAAAGTTTGCAGGTATTTTCCCCCCTGCTGACTTGGTACCAGTTTTCAGAGAGAAATGGCCCACATGCCTTGCCTTTTAAAACTGCCCTGGGGAAAATGTTCCTGCACCGACTTGCTCCTGCTTTTCTGTGGACAATATTTCCCTGAAAAACAAAGTGCACAGTTTGAAAAATGCGAAAACCATTTATTTATTTATTATTCATAAAGCACTTGATATTCTACCTTTACCAACTGGTCTTAAGGTGGATTACAATCAAATTTATAATCAGATTCCTGTTCCCTTTGTATATTGGTTTACAATTAGCATAGAGAACACAAAAAGGAGCCCATGAAAGAGGGGTAAATCAGACATGGTTAGAGGTGCAAGGAGGATTGTGGTGGTCATTTAAGGAGCAGCATCAGGTTTAAAATACCATGTGTAGATTGGTAATTATGTAGACAATATCTCTGCCTGCATTTGGCGACAGTGAAAGCTACAGTGTACTGATCTTCCACCATACCCGTGGATTTCCTACATTTCTCTCCAGCGCTGTTGAAATTCTGTTCCCGGAGGTTTTTGGGGTTGTTTCACCCTTTGCTCTATTGCTGGTAGGCGTAAGGGTCATAACACCCACAAAGACCCTGGCTAAAATCCAACCAGTTCTGCAGACAAAAAAAAACCACATGGAACTTCTGTTAAGTCTAGCTTCATGCACTGAGAAGGCAGAGAGAGCGAGAGCGTTCCCAGTAATACAATCACAGTTTATCCCAGCAGAATACCACTGCTGTCATGGCAGTATGCCTAGGCAGACAAGCCCAGTACTGGGAGTAGAGAGGACCCTAGTGTGATCAGTATTATGGGATATTGGCAGATGATGGGGATGGAAGGCTGCTCGGCTCCTGCTTAAATTATAGGCGTAGTTCACTGCTGCTTTTCTCATTCTCTGTGAGAAAAAAAAATCTTAGGGAATCAGGCCCTGGGTGTGCTAAAGACATTCACACGCTGCAACCATGTTTCCTCCTTGCTAGTTACATATTCTGCTTCTTAGGAGTAAAAACCTCTGGTATTACATTGCAGATGTCCCCAAAAATGTGGTTAGACCTGCAGTACAATACTGGAGACGGGGGAGGCCCCCGAGAATCTGCAGCTTCTGACCAGACCCACTGGCATAGCTTTATGAGTAGGGTGATAAAATTACATTTTCAGCGGAGTTCTTGGCATGACCGTGTGGCTATGGGGGTATCACGGAAAAACAGACCTCTTAAGGTGCTTAGTGTAGTTAGTGTAGCTGGGTTTAAAAAAGGATTGGATAAGTTCTTGGAGGAGAAGTCCATTACCTGCTATTCATTAAGTTGACTTAGAAAATAGCCACTGCTATTACTAGCAACGGTACATGGAATAGACTTAGTTTTTGGGTACTTGCCAGGTTCTTATGGCCTGGATTTGCCTCTGTTGGAAACAGGATGCTGGGCTTGATGGACCCTTGGTCTGACCCAGCTTGGCATGTTCTTATGTTCTTATGGGTCAGATGTCTCAGGTCTACAGTAGCATCCTTCCGGGCTATGGCATTGTGAGCAAAGAGCTTTGTATGGGGATGGTGCAGGCTTTGAATGAGATACATTTACTTAAGTGAAGGCGATAAGGAACTCGCCACGGTTTCCATGGTCCAGGGAAACCACAGACCTTTGGGTGCTGAATTTGTGGCAGCAGGGCAGGATTTTATTAGCCTTGGTCCCTGTCTGGATCGAGGCGCTGCACTTAGCACTGGTGTGCATGCTCCTGTGAATTGCTGGGAAGGGATTTTCTGTTTCGTATTGCAGTCCATGTCATTGTTTTCCTTTGGCTCTTTTTTTAAACTATGAACTGAAATGCTGCCAGCAAGGTTATGAAAGACTGAAACTGAGCAGGTCTCTCAACCCCTCAGCAACAAGTATTAAAAAAAAAAAAAATGGAATAGTTGCTTATGGTAAGAACAAGAATAGTGAAATTGGGTGAGGATGGCAGGGCGATATTGTGCGAACAGTGCCCAAAGCACAGATTGGTGGACAAAGCCCTTAAGCGTCTCAATTGCTGGTAAACCTTATTGGAAAAGATATCTACACCTTAGTGAATACAGTGTGGGCCTACATTGTGCAAAGGGTTAAAACATAAATATGGGGAGAAAATAAAGAAGAAAAAGATAACAGTGCCGGAAAGCTGGTTTTTTTTTTTACATATCTGCAGCCTGATAGCAGAAGTGGGAAGATCCCTTGGCATTAAATATTCCAGTTGCAGCAGCAGCTGTTTAAAATTGATGTGCTAGACTTAAAAATAGGACAGAATAACACATTTTTGAGGCCTGTTCTCAAGGGCCCAGTTACATTTGCATTTTTATGTATCGCACATCTTGAAATACAGAAGTATTCTTAGGCTTATTGAAGTCAAAATAATTGTAAGATCCCAAGTAAAAGAAGATTTCGTGGCAGTCATTTATAATCTGACTTGTTATGTATTTTTTTTTTTTTTGGAGAATTCTGGACGTGAATCATATCCCAGCTTAAGGAAACTGAAGCTCTGCCCCGGCTTTTCACTTTTTAGAGATCCATTTCAGAATGGCAAAATTCCAAAGTCAAATGACGTCCATGGACCTCAGCCCAGTTCCTGCTAAATATAATGTCCATGTCATAAAACCATGGAAAGGCTACGCCTTATTGACCATTTCAATATGTGGCTGGAAACCTGGGGTAAAGAAGGTGGCTTTAGATATTCAAGACTAGGCCCATGCATAGAAAAGTAAAAAAAAACAAACTACATGGTAAAGAGGGCCTACGTCTTTCTGAGGCAGGGAAAAGAATCTCAAGTGAGAAATTCAGATCATACGTCATCAGGTGTTTAAACTAGAGGGGTGGTGGCAGATAGAATGTCGCTGCGTCCCATCCCCCCCCCCCCACAAAAAAGATATGAAATAGGTAGAGACAAGAACAAAAGAAATCAGCTCAATAATCCACTCTACTCCAGCAAAAGGGCAGAAAAGGAGGCAAAGAGGAACAGCTGGAAACCTAGGAGAAGAAATGCTTGTAGTCTGGGCAGGCCCTAATGGTGGACGCAGATGAATGTGGTTGCTATTACAGCAATGTGGTTAAGTGAAGTCTTATGAATGGAAGACAGCCATACCGGGCTCTAATCTGTTCAGGAAGGATTGAGATGACAGGAAAGGGGAAGGAGCAGCTCTTTATGTCAAAAATAATATCCAAGCACCAGAAATGAAGGGAGCAGGGGGGGAGAAAAGGAGGAGACGCTGTGGAACATCTGAAAGAGAGACAAAGGGGCTTCCAGTTACACTGGTGCGCTCTACAGGCCTCCGACTCAAGAACTGGACCGGGATCTGGCTTCCAGTTACACTGATGCGCTCTACAGGCCTCCGACTCAAGAACTGGACCGGAATCTGGCTTCCAGTTACACTGTGCACTCTACAGGCCTCAGACTCAAGAACTGGACCGGGATCTGGCTTCCAGTTACACTGTGCGCTCTACAGGCCTCAGACTCAAGAACTGGACCGGGATCTGGCTTCCATTTACACTGGTGCGCTCTACAGGCCTCAGACTCAAGAACTGGACCGGGATCTGGCTTCCAGTTACACTGGTGTGCTCTACAGGCCTCCGACGCAAGAACTGGACCGGGATCTGGCTTCCAGTTACACTGGTGTGCTCTATAGGCCTCCGACTCAAGAACTGGACCGGGATCTGGCTTCCATTTACACTGGTGAGCTCTACAGGCCTCCGACTCAAGAACTGGACCAGGACCTGGCTTCCAGTTAAACTGGTGCGCTCTACAGGCCTCCGACTCAAGAACTGGACCGGGATCTGGCTTCCAGTTACACTGGTGCGCTCAACAGGCCTCCGACTCAAGAACTGGACCGGGATCTGGCTTCCATTTACACTGGTGCGCTCTACAGGCCTCAGACTCAAGAACTGGACCGGGATCTGGCTTCCATTTACACTGGTGCGCTCTACAGGCCTCAGACTCAAGAACTGACCCGGGATCTGGCCAAAGACGTCCAGAAGGTGGACAGGAAGGGAGATCTGTTGCTGCTGACTATTTTAACCTTCTAGATGTGGCTTGGAGTATCCTTCTGTTGAATCTATAAGAAGCAGAGAGAGATTGTGGATGTCCTTCAAGGGACTCTGCTCAAACAAATGGAGATGAAGGAGAGGACTGGGGAAAACACCGAATTAGATGACAGATCAGTTAATGCTAGAAATGTTTCAATAAGAAGTTTTAGTCACTATTTGGTGAATAGAAGATGAAGGCCTATGGACTTTTCTATACAATATTAGCAGCCTTGGTGGGGGGGGGGGCACTAAATAAATGATTCTATTACTTGTGTAATGAAGACCTCTTCAATTTATGACAGGATGCCATGTATCTTTTCATTACAGAGGAAGCCATCTCTGTGATTGCTTTTCATGTGTGTGTAGGAACCTTTACCAACATTTGATCCCCACCTTTAATTTTAGAGAATATATTTACTTCCAGTGCTGGTTTAACAGCACTGGAAATTGAAGTTGTTTCGTAATCTGGAGAACTACAGCGTGGGTCAGTAGTATCCTGCCAGGGCGATTCAGGCTTACTGCTCAGATAGTCCTTAGCCTCTGCAGAGATTGTCAAAGATACCAGATAATGGCAAGTAGTGAGTATCTACAGGTATATCTGTGCACAAATAGTGAAAAGTCTCAGGTTTTTGCTGCAATACTGCTTAAATCTTTTTAATACATAATAATGCAATGATAGCAAGTTATTGCTTTAGTCTGCAAAGTTGCAGGCTGTATTCATTCAGAAGTTTTGTTGTTTTTTTTTTGCCATCATCTTGGATGGCTCGTCCAAAACCTTACTAGGTGGATCTTTCCTCATTAAGGAAACAGAATCATTCCACAGTACAATACTCCCATTGAAAGTGCCAGGAAGGTCATGAGATCTCTAACTACATTTTACTGGCAAGAAAACATATGTGTGTGTGTGTATATATATATATACACACACACACACACACACACACATATGTTTTCTTGGGGCAAACCAATGACCAGAAAACACTAAAATTCACACATACAGAATACACACATACACACATATACATACAGAGAAGAGAGACAGAAAGGCAAACCAATGACTAGAAATCAAGAAAACACATGCACACACCGAACATATGTATATATATATACATAGAGAGAGAGAGAGAGATGTGCATAGTTTTTTGTGTTCGTGTCGTTCTTTGTTTTTCAGCCGCCATGGAAAATGTCAATTTTTTCGGTTCGGGTCTTTTTTTTCGCAAAAAATCGATTTTTAGTTAGTGCGTGCTAACTCCCCGTTAGCGCGTGCTAACTCCCTGTTAACGTACACTAACAAAAACAGTTAGATTGTTACCTTTTTGTTAGTATGCGCTAACGGGGTGTTAACGCGCACTGACTCCCGTTAGTGCGCACTAATCAGAAAAACGAATTTTTGAAAAACAAAATGGGAAAATCCAGCTCTTTTTCGGGCTCCCTGAAACATGCCAAATTGGAGAATTTCATTGAAATTTTCCAATTCTGCAAAAACGAATGCACATTTCTAATTATATATATATATAGAGAGAGAGAGAGAGAGAGAGAGAGAGAGAGAGAGAGAAGAGCGAGAGAGAGAGAGAGAGAGAGAGAGAGAGAGAGAGAGAGAGAGAGAGAGAGAGAGAGAGAGAGAGAGAGAGAGAGAGAGAGAGAGAGAGACAAACTATAGACTGTGGTAGCCTGATAGGGTATTATACTGAAAAAGACAATATTTCATGAAATGTAGTATTCTCCATTTCCCCTCACTTTATAGCTCCTCCCCCTACCCCCATCCCATATGGCACACCTGGACAGTACCAGGAACCCTTGCCATCCTCCATGCTTGGAGGGAGGTCTCCTACAAGATGGTCCCTCAGTGTTGCTATATGATCAGTATAGGGGCCACCATGACAATAGACCTCTTCCTTCTTGGGATGAAGATCAAGCGCATTGCCTCAGAGGTGTGCCTGACCCCAGCTAGCTCTGCTGGACAGGAGGCTCATATCCCAAGTCACCTGTGACTCCTACAACTCGCTCGGAGTTGAGATTTGTTTTTTCCTTTGTCACCTGTTACTGGTTTCTATCTCAGTCACTAAATATAGTTTCTTTTAATGTTTTGATGACAAACTGTCTCCTTTTTTTTTGCCCCCTCCGACTCTCATCCATCCTCCTGTCTATCTATTCTTTCCATGTTCAGCTTCCTAGCTTTGTCCTCTGGCACCCAGCTCACCACTTCTCTGTCTACCATATGCTGTATAATATCCTCTCCAGAGGATGTCACTATTGTTTTCTGCAGTCAAATAAATTCATTAAAATTGTTTCAGCACTAAACAAGACCCTTTTTTTTTCTTGGCAATTCCCTTTAGCATTGCTCTGATGTTCACACAAGTGGAAAAAACAGAAAGAAGAAAGTGGGACACAGTTAGCAAATCCCCCCATCACACACAGCTTGCTTGATCATGTTAATTCTTCCTTCCTTCCCTTTGTAGTTCTTGCCAACATGGAAAACCCAACATCATACGTAGCACAGGTCAGGATTTGCACAATCTCACACAAAGGCCGCATAATAAATATAGAGCAAGAGAGCACCTTGGTGCCAGCAAACGATTTCATAACTATTAACTATGCTGTGATTTATTTCCGAAGAGTCAAGAGGCAGACTTTGACTAGCACAGAAGGCCCTGCGGTGCAAAACCTCAGTCATATGCAGCAAGTCTGCTTTGGAACTTAACTCTTCACGTAACTTACTCGACGAACTCTCTGCATCTGTGAAACCCGCCACACCGTAATACTGTATAATTTGGTGATGGTTTGTGATTTTAAAAGTATTTGAGTTTCATATCTGTTTTTTATTAGGCACGTTTTGCTGGGGCAAGAGCACCTATTGTTGACCATGGGTCCGTCTGTCTGTTAGCCCCGTCCATTCATTACGTGTTATGGAAGTCACTGTGGATTTCTGTAAAAATCCACTGAATGTATTTTGCAGAAATTCAGTACAAGGGATGGGGAATACAAGTTGGGGGAATTTTGATTTTGGTTTGAATCGGTGAAACATTTCAGTTACTTGACAGCTGTTACTACTACTGACCCCTGGGGCATCTTTCCTGCATCCCAAAGGGGTATTTTCTGTAGGAGACGGAACTTGATATATGTATATTATATGCATATGTGTGTGTGCATGAAATATATTAGGATCTGCGTAGAGAGGGTGATATGTAGGTCAGATGGAACTGCTCACACAGAAAATTAACTCCTTTGAATATGCTGTTGTTGGGATTTTTTGCTTCATGTGTTCCATTTTAAAGGCCCAGAGTTCCACATCTGCATGGTGTGTGGTGTGGGCCATAATCCTACCTATGCAGGCTAGTCAGCACTTTAATGTGAGAACAGGGAAGCTGGGTACAATCTCTGCTCCAGTGTTGGTTTGTTTTTTCACCCGCATGCGTACAGTCCAAATATACTTTCCTTGTTCTGTGCTGCCATCTTCTGTTCTCTGGCCTAAAAGCTTCAGGTCGGTGTTGAGAGTCAGCAGCCCGTGAAGCATGTGCTGACCTTTACAGTAAAATAATGTTTGTTTTCTTAACCAAAACATTACAGCATAGTGCGATCAGCCCAGCCCTGTGAAGAAAAGGGGACAGATCTGTGGGATAGTTCATGGCTGGCCAAGCCTCTCCTCTGAGCGTGTTTGTACAGGAAGTCGGACACAAAAACAAACGGCAACCTGACACCTTTTAAGTGCAGAACTTGAATTCTTGTCCGATCCAGTCATTGCACTGCTAAAAAGGGAAAAAAAAATGTGCACCAACAGTGAGGGCAGCAAAGTCTCATCTAATAGAGTTTTGTTTTCACGACTTCCAAACATTACTATTCAATCTTATATTGGGCGAGTGGCGATATGCAACAACGGTTTACAGGACTGCAGAAATAGGAGTTCATCTTTTTTTTGTCCAAAACACAAATTCTATGAGCTCAAAATATTTTTCATAAATTTTAAAATGGCCTTAGTAGCTAGTAATGGACTAAGGTCTGCAACCAAGTTTTATTTTTAATATATTAAGAAGGGGGAAGTGTAGGGCCGATTCGGTGGCTTTGCACTGCCATGTGGAGGAACCGGGGCCTGAATCCTGGATCAGGACCTTTGCTTCCCGAATGACCAGGAAGTCTATTCACCGGGATGCTGCAGAGATAGCACTCACAGTCCCTGGGGGAGGAACCAGACATTGCGCAATGGAGACAATCTGGATTTAGGGCCCATGATTGCAGGCTCCCAATGAGGGCTGTAATGGCTGGATTGAAGTAAGCTAAGAGGATGAAATAGGGGGGCAAAATCCCCAGAGTAGGTGCAAATGAAGGCTCCTGGTGCCAGATCCCATGATTGGTGCTTATTGAGCTGGAAGCCCAAAGGAGGAGGAAGAGGAGGAAAATGCCAAGTCAAAAAATTTCAGCCATTTTGCAAAGCTCTTCGCATTGATTTTAAGGACCTTGTGAGATTGACATTCAAAGGGTTTGTCTGGGGAACTTTACGAGTTACCCAGCCAAAACCCGAGATTTCCCCCTGCTTTGTCGCGTAATTTTGTCCAAGCAACTCATTAGCAGCAATATGGAGCTGGGTAAAAAGAGGTGGAGATGGAGGCTGAAGTTAGCCAGGAAAGTCTGGTCAGAAAAAATCTGTCCCCTAAACATATTCGGAGAATTTGAACTGGGTATGTGCAGCGGAGCACTTCTCCGGTTATGTTCCGCTGAATGTCTGAGGAAACTGCTCCGGGCAACGTTCCCGCTCATCGGCCTGCTGAATGTCAACTTCTGCCTTTAAAAGTAAATGCCAATTGCAGTCTAGTAGAACAAGGGCGCACGTTCCAGGGGTAAAGCAGAGGAATACGGATTAAGATTACTGAAACTATCAGAGGTGCATCGGTGGACTGATCTGCCAGAGGAAGTTAGGACAACAAACTGAGTAAATGCATTGCATTGCAAAGAACATTAAACAGGTTTTTAAAGAGGATAACACAGGCTGGGGTGACATCCTCTCTGTCAGTAACATGCCTGAGAGGAGCAGACTGATTGGGGAAGGATTTTATGAAAGCTTTCGTTACAGGAGAGTTGGATATTTTTTTTTTTTGTAAACCATTCCTGCTGCCTCCTACATGGACTTACAGATCAACACAGGCAGCTCCATTGGGTCATTAACAATAGCCCTACCACATGCGGCATGCATATTCAGAACTCATGCACTAATTTAAACAATTGGGTGAGAACGGGTGAGATAGGAAAAATGGTCCATGAGTGCCTCTCCTCACTGCCGCAGTGTTGCAGCATTAGCGCAGTGGATCACTTACACTCAGTTTAAAGTTGAAAGATCTGTGTGGTCCATGGGCTTCAAATTACATCACTCCAATGACTAGTCTCTTGGCCCAGATGGAAGGCACAAAGTTATTTCCTGACTTAAACAGTAGTGGTTAGAAGTCTCCTTGGATCGGTGACCAAGAATGACCCAGTTGCTCATTCATTAATTTTTCCTGTTACTTCCCTTTTGTTACTCCATTATTACCTAGAGGTGTGTGAAGTCTAGCGAGAAATGGCTAAAATTCTTCCCTTGTGAGATCAGGGGAAAAAAAGAACCCAAGGCAGGGAGGGGGAGGGGTCAAAGTCTTCCAAGAATGCAAAACCTACCAAATTGAAAAATAGATAAAAACAATGAGGCACAGCGAAGCAAACCCAGAAAAAGAAAATAGTAAAATGTACCTAGAGAGGTCAAAGGATTTGTCCGGCTAAGACCCACACTTGAACAAACCTGGGGTTTAAATATATCCCCCTCAATGACCTGACAAATTTTAGTCGGAGAAGTCAGTATCCAGCTAAAACTTGGGCGCATAAAAAACAGGCGGACCAGGGATATTCTGGGATGCAGCAAAGTTATAAACAAGTATATTCAGTAAGATGTTTATCCCCCTGAATATCCGGGTCAAGTTATCCGGCTTATTTGAGGAAGGGGAGTTGCTCCATGAATAGCCCTGTAAAAACCCTGGAGCTGTGCATGTCATACTTTTCTGATTGGTTTCTTGCTAGGGGCATTCTCTGAGCCTTTTTAATCGGTATATATGTCTTACTGAGCTCCTCTGCTGAGGTGCGCTTAGTTCACATTTTCATGGTTTTTGTACTCTTTGTCTCTGAAGTTTGTTCTCCAGCTTCCAGACTTTTGCAAAGTAACCACTGTTAACAGTATTTGAAACCATCCTCTTTTCAGGCCTCTCTTCACAGGGTCTGATTTTAAAAAGCATTCACTCAAGTAATAATTTTGAAAATTATTGCAATATACCCCATTGAATAGTCCATAGGATTTACTTGCATACGTGCATTTTACTCTTTTGGAAGTTGCTACAATAGTATGTTACATTTACAGGCGCAACTCCTTTGAAAATTACCTCCTTAGGTTTTAAGTTATCCTAAATCTGTCGCTAATGTTAACCTTTGTTTCTTTTCTTTTCGTTAGGTCTTTCTAGAAGTGCCAGTCTTTCAGAAAAAGAGCTAAAAGAAGCCAAAGCCAGAAGTCAAAAAATTGCGGCTCAGTTAACTACTCCGACAGCCACCAGCTCCAGAGGGGCGCTGCTTTTTAACAGGCGCAAACAGAGAGTGAACAGGTTCACCTCAGAAGGAAGCAGAGCCGGTGCAACTGAAGCAGTCACAGAGGAGAAGCAAGGAACTCTTCACCAAAACCATGGAAAGGAAGACAGCTTGAAACGTAGCTCGTTACACGAAGCACCGCTGAAAACATTATTGTGTTCTGAAAAACCTGGACTGCTAACACCCGAGAACAACATGGAGGAATATGAGGAGAACAAGACAGAAATAGAGAATCTTGGAAATATAAAGGATTTTCAAAAGAATGAGGATAAAGGTGAGGAGATTCTCTCCTCGGAAAATATGAAACAATCCAATGAGAAGTCCTCTCCTAAAGAAGCAAACAGTATCCCTATTAGTTTTTACTTAAAGGAAAACACAGAGAAGGCTTCAACAAATGGAATACCTGAGACATGTGAACAGAAAAACATGCCACTTGCTGACAAAGGAAAGAATGATGGGCAGAAAAAGCAATATTGTGAAGTTCATCTAACTTTGGCTAAACCTGCCTCAGTGGCAAATAGAACAGCCAGGCCATTTGGGAATCAGTCCCCAGCAAAGGTAAATCTTTCAACCGATAAAGGTCCCATGGTAGATATTCCTCCACCACCCACTTATGCAGAGACCTTGGTCAGTCCTCCTCCAGCAAGTTGTGTGAGATCACCTCCTTCTTATTCTGTTTTGTATCCAACACCAGCAGAGCATAAGTCTCATGCCCCCAACCTTTCTAGCTATGGAGAAAAGAAACCCACACCCATGCAAAAATCAGGAGTCTTGGAGGATTCCATGGTGCGTCGATCAAATAAGAAGTCCATGTTCACCTTCATTGAGAAGCCAAAGTTATCTCCTAATCCAGACCTCTTATCTTTAGTTCACAACACGGATGAAAAACAGAAGCAGAGAGATCATGGAGAAGCAGTTCCTGAAGAAGAGCCTTTTGCTCTTGGAGCTGAAGCATCCAATTTTCTGAATGATAGCGCATCAAGAAGAGGGAATAATCCTTCTGCTGATATTGTGCCAGCGTGGTCCTCATGCCTAAAATCTCCAGATTTCCATGCTAAGCCTCCACCAAAACCTAATCAAACACTCTCAGAAGCTAGAGGAAAAGGAGCTGAATTATTTGCCAGAAGGCAATCAAGGATGGAAAGATTTGTCATTGAGTCCCCAACACATCATGACTCTGCAAGGTCACCTTCTCCCACCATGTCATTGCCTCCCTCTTGGAAGTATGCCTCAAATGCTCCTGTGTCTTCTGTAGCATTCAAACAACCAGCCAAGTACCTATCAAGATCTCCAAAGCCTCTACCAGCACATCTCATTACCAACGACACAGCAGAAAGTGAGCATTCTCAAAAGGAGTTAGAAATCTCAAAGCGTCAGCCATATCAACTTCAGCCTTCTCTGTTTGTCCTATCGCCATCTAAAAGTCCTGTCAGTTCTTTGCCTAGAGCTGCTCCTCCTCCCAAACCCGTGATTCCCAGTGCATATCGTTTAACAAGACAGACCTCTTGCCCATCTCCTCCTCTACCACCTTCTTCTGTTGTTCATTCTTCAGGTCCATTTAAGCCAGATAGACCACCATCCAATCCTTTGTCTCCATCCTATGGTGGCAATGTTGGAATTATGCCCCGAGACACCAGAACAAACTTTGGAGGAGTACCTGAAGCCACTGAGATTCCACTTGCATCTCCTGTTCCTTTTTCACCAACCAGAGTGATGTCACCAAGAGCTAAGGGAGTCATCCAAGCTCCAAGACCTTCTTTTTCCACCAAGCAAGCAGGAATTGAATCCCAGGTGTGGAAGCCTTCTATTTATTACAAGTAATCAAATTTACAAATTTGTGGTTTTACTTTAGGCTCAACTAGTTGGAACCATCTTTGATGGGTAATTGTTACAAACAAGCAGAAGCTTGAAGGTCTTGAGTGCCATCATACTATATTTCTGAAACCAGATTTCTAATGCCATTTTGCTTAGTCATGATCCTCTCTAAGGTACTTACTGATAGTAAATGAGGAGAATTTCAGTCTCTGATCTATCGCATTTCCTTTAGAGAGGATGGTTATGAAAGGAATGCTCCTCTCTTTAAAAGTCCATGGAGATTACACAATAGGATTAGGTGTCAAGGTCTCCAGCAAAGGCTGTGCAGCCAAAGCCTATTCATTTCTTAAAGACACTTTCCAAGGGTGAGGAATTCTTGTGTATGGAATCAACACCACAGTGTAAAAAACAGAACAAACTGAGGAACTGTGAGAGACAAGGAGATTATCTTTCTCTAGCTGAAGAACTTTGGAAGCTGCCTTCTTTTCTCCTGCTCAGCTTCAAGACCTCTCTCAGCATTGCATTTCTGGCACCACTTTTCTGTTTTTCTTTCCTGTTGACTTTATCTGCACGTTTACATACTGCTCTGTTTTACATTCTCTCTCTACCGTCTGTAAATCATCAGGGAGCTGCATGCATTTCATTTTCCCTGCTGATGATCCTGAAAACCTGTACCTTGTACCAAAGAATATCCATAACGCTGCTCATCTTCTGGCATATGCTGTAATGCCACTCTGCTTCCTCACCTGTTTCCTTTCTTCTCCTTTTCCTGATTCTTGGAGTCTGCAGTTTAAATATAACCAGTCTAAGTAATGATACAAGCTAGATTTACCCGGAAGGAATGATATGCAGTAGCAGGATGAGTGGATTGCAAATTTATCATAATATTTGTATTTGTTTATCCAACATTTATGGCCCACTAGTCTGAAGAAAGCTTGCTTGTAGTGGGTCACATAGTTAAAAACAAAGTATAATGGTGAACATGAAACATAAAAATACTACACAACACACATCCAATAAATAAAACAGCCCAGATTCCAAAGCGGAGACTACAACAACCAAAATCAAGCAGCACAGGCGCCATCATATGGCTTATTCATAAATCTCCTTGTGAAAAAGCCTAATGCAAAAAGTAAACTTTGAGTATTTTTTCTGAAAGTCCAAATCAGACTTCTGATGGAGATCCAAGGGCAAAGGGGCTCCATGAAACTAGCCCTGCTATGGATAAATAATCTAGCATGAATTTTGGCCAGACGAAAGGTAGAAACTGATGTGATACAAAGAAATCCCCCACTCCCCTGCAGTGACTGAGAAGGAACATTTTCAGTTACTAGTACGTACAGGTATTCTGGTGCATCCCCATGAAACGTCCTAAAGGCCTTTATGTGCAATTTTAAAGTTTCCTTGCCATGGAAAGGATAGCCAATACTGTCCTGCTAGGATGCGCAGCTAAGGTAAAAACCTGGATTCGCATGGCTAGAAATCACTGTTACCTATCAGAGTCATGGATTCTACCACAGCGAGTTTAACCCCATGTGTTCAGAATACTATGCGACACGTTACATAGGACTGTCAGCTGTGTGCCACGTCTGTAATTACAGCATTCATCTGTTAACCCCTCTGTAAAAATGTGTTTAGATTTTACTTCAGCTCTGCCACAAAACAATCTTTCTTGTTTTGAATTGATAGACACACACACACACATATCTGGCCAGATTCGCGCGTAAGTGGGCCACACGGGAGCTATGTGAATTTTAAATATCTGGGAAGGGCACACGTATATCTATGTACGCTGGCAGAACATGGCCAGCACTGATGTGCATAGCCTCTAATCTGCCTCAGCTGGTGCATGCCACTTTGCCACAACTTACCTAGTTAGGTGCAGGAGTCCATGAACGGAGAGACAGACTTTTTTATAGGGCTCAGTCCGATACTCTATATATGGACCATTGTAAGGGGGCAGTGTTACAGACACAGAGAGGTATTCATTTTAATATTGATATCAGTAAAGAATTTTAGACCTTATAAGCGATGAAAAGGAGTTGATTTGTATAATGCAGCTAGCAGACCCTGCAGTGTACAAATCAACTCCTATTGTTACAATTGTCATCACTTATAAGGTCAAGATTTCTTTACTGATAATTTTAAAATGAATACCTCTCTGTGTCTGTAACAACGCCCCCCTAACCCCAACCCACCTCCCGAAAATAGACCCCAAATTAGTACCCCCTTACAATGCTCCATATATAGAGTATCAGGATGAGCCCTATAAAAAGTCTGTCTGTCTGTCTATCTGTCTGTCTGTTCACAGACTCCTGCACCTAACTAGGAGCTGTAGCAAAGTGCGTGCACAAGATGTGTGTGTACAACTGCAGATTTGTGCGCACACTCAGCCCTTTTAAAATCTACCCTTATACGTATAACTTGTTATGGCACTTTAGAGCAGTTTAGCAGAGTTCCCCCAATTTATAAGTAAATGCAGAACCTCTGTCGTGAATTGGGCATCTATTTGAAGAAGTCCTACAGAATACATAGTACTTCCATCACAGATATAACCATACGAAACAAGAGAAAAGCGTGTGAAGATTGGTAACGCCGTTCCAAAAGTAAGAAACTAGTACTCATGTGGGTCTTCAAAGTGTGCAGGAAAGCCGTTTATTTGTAAGTCTTGTTGTACAAGGTACAGTCCCCCAACATGGCCGTGTTTCGCCGATCGGGGGCTGCATTGGGAGGGACTCACACAACCAATTATATAATCGGGAAGAAAAATTCCTAAAGTCATATAACGACACACATAGGACCGATGTAATAGGTAAATAGGATCTGATTAATTGTGAGGTTTGGCGAAGCCACCCAGTATAATGTCCCAATGTGGATGGTCGGAGAACCACGCCCTTCAGCATAGAGAGTCCTGCACACTGGTTTCAGACTGGTTTTAAACTGCAAAAGTAAGCATCTCCAATCAGTATGGAATACAATTCAGCCCGGTTTGAAAGGATTATACGAGTACCGCTCCCTCTGTGAATCATCGGGGATCTCCCTTCTCTCTTTTACTGGTGCATTTCAGAAGAGCTCAGGTCCGGCTTTGTGGTTTTTGCAGACATAACTGTTTTGGCATGTTTTCTGACGACTAATTTGCAAGTCATTAATAAAGTTGGCATGGGGTGCTTTGTACATAGCTTGAGAGATTTTTGTACAAAGATGGCTGGGATCGGGATTACTCACTTTGGCCGCACAATACTTTCTCCCCTAGCCTCTTAAACCTGAGGTCCACTGAACCAGCCATGCACACGGCCTCCTCGCAGCTCTTTTAACATATCAGTAGGTACGCGGCTGTGACACTGTACAGGTTTATCCAGCTACGAAAAGAAAGTAAGGGAAGTCAGATGCGGTCATTTTTTTTTTTTTTTAACCAGTATATAATTACAGAAAAGCAGCAATTGCAATCTGGAATCCATGGTTTACAGAACACAGAATCCTAGATGATATATGCAGACAGTAAGTGTAGATGCAAAGCTGTTTACTCAGTGGCACTTGGCGAACAATCCTTTTTTTTTTTTTAAACCTGTCTCACTTCTGCTAGCATCTGAGTGACGTTTCAACAGTCATTCAGGTATTTCAGCTTTTTCTGATCATTTTGGCAGTCAACAATTTCATATTTACATGAGCAGCCAATGGTAAGATTCACTCAGAGTATTTCTGTGCAGAATGCTGCATTCTATTCCAAAGGAAGGTTTGGAGAAGTATGACAGGGGAGGATAGGGGAGTTTTATCGATGGACATGTGCCTTTAATCCCATTTTTATGACTGACCCATTTGCTCCTCCAACAGGATAACCAACTGTGCGTCAACACACATATTCTTGGCCTTCATTTATTTTAAACTTGGCTAGCCAGAATTTCTAGAATTTGTCTTCCTGCACTTTTTTTTTTTTAATTTAGGCATCACAACTGCAGTCTCCCGAATGGTTTCTGATAGGAATTAACAAAAGAATCTGGGTAAAAATGTGCCCAGGTTCACGTACTTGCCAGTTAGCGTATGTGACTCACGTGGATGCAAAGCCAGTCACTGGCATTTATTTATTTATTTATTTAAAGCTTTCCCATGCCGACGTTCATAAAACATATGACATCGGTTTACATAGAACTCGGGTTACTTAACACAGAAGCAGAAAGCAAAGTTAAAATAAAACTAAGAGGTGAAAGGAGACAGAGATAGGTAGAGATAAGAGGGGTACCAGAGAGGGGTAGAGGGTGAAAGGGTCTGATGGTTTCATTATTCAGAAGAATTTATACAGTGATTGTAAAACAAAAAGGGTTATATACAAGGTTGATACATCAGGTTAAAAATACAGAGGATTACATACAAGTAATATGTGGCAGAGGGTGCTAAACAGCGTCATCTACAATTCGGAGGGGAGGAGGAAAAAAAGGGGGGGGGGGGTGAGGAAGGGAGGCGGTGTTCTAGGTGCAGATCTGGGGTCATGGAGTTCCATAACTTGGGGCCTGGTAAGGAGCAGGCCCGTTCCTTGGTAGAGGTGAGGTGGAATAGCTTGGGGGATGGAGTGCGGATGGATCCTTTGTAGGCGGCCCTGGTGGCTCTGTTAGGTGCACTATAGTGCAAAGAGCCATTAAGCCAGTGAGTGTGCTGATTGTGCAGGGACTTGTGGATGATGGCGAGGCTCTTGTGGATTATTCTGAAGTGGATAGGGAGCCAGTGTAGGTCCTTGAGGATAGGAGTAATGTGCTCCTTTTTGCAGATATTGGTGAGGATTCTGGCTGCTGTGTTTTGGAGCATTTGGAGGGGTTTAATGGTGTTCTTTGGGAGGCCAAGAAGAGGGCCTTGCAGTAATCAATTTTTGAGAACAGAGTGGTTTGGAGGACGGTCTGAAAGTCATTGAAGCGGAGGAGGGGTTTTAAAATCTTTAGAACCTGAAGTTTAAAAAAGCCGTCTTTTATAGTGGTGTTAATGAATTTTTTAGGTTCCACTGATCATCCAGAGTGACGCCTAGGTCCCTTACTTGTTGGGCGGTTGATGCATTCAGTGTGGACGGAGTGGGGGTGGAGGGATGGCTTTTGTCCGGGGAGATGAGAAGTTCCGTTTTTGCTGGGTTGAGAGCAAGATTGAGGTTGGTAAGGAGCAGGTTAATTGAGTTGAGGCAGTGGTCCCAAGTCTTAAGTGCTTTAGTAATGGATTCAGTTATGGGGATGAGGATTTGGACATCGTCCGCATATATATAGTGGGTAAAAGCCTTGATTAGATAGGAGTTGGCAGAGGGGGGAGGAGGTAAATATTGAAGAGTGTAGGTGATTTCTCTGATAATGCAGTTATTAATTTATGTACACACATTTGATTTTCCAACTTTTCCAAATTTGGTCTCAAGATGGATTACAATAAATTTAAATAAACAGAGGCATCCGAGTAGCTTACAATCAAGCAGAAATGTGCAATGAGACTTTCATTGGGATCTGTGAATAGTTTAAGACCCAGCTAAGTCCCTGTTGTGCATTGCACAGGCCCTCATTGGGAGTTCAGGTAGCTGGGCCAGAAGAAGGTGGAATGCTTTTGCTTTTTATCTGAACTTAAGGCAGCGTGTCTCCAGATGCAGGGTTAGTGGTTCTTTGTTCCAAAATGTTGGTGCTTAGCAGCTGAAAGCGTAAAGTCTTGTGCAGGACAATCTGGAGGTGGTCAGCAGAGGAGAGGAAAAAAAGAGCCATTTTGGAGGAGCAGGAGCCCCTTTGAAGGCGTGTAAGGGGAGAGAAGAGACAGATATTCAGAGGCCTGTCCATTTGAACTTTTGAAGACAACATAGAGAGTTTTACATTTTATCCTGCTTCCTACTGGGATCCAGTGAGGTTGATGTACAATAGGCTCAATATGATCGGTTGCTTTTGCACCTACAAAACTTCTTGCGGCAGTGCTTAGGAGCGGGAGGTGATTCACCCCATATTGTGAGATGCCGCTGTATAGGGAATTGCAGTAATGGATTCTGCTGGTGATTGGTGCATGGAATACAATAGCAAGATTGTGATTATGAAGGAAATTGCAGAGTCGGCGGATCTTATGCAGATACATGAAGGAAGGCCTTACTTCAGAGGTCTGAGGATCCATTGCGAAGTTTTGGTTGTTTATCCCCTAAGTTATGAACTTAGAATGTAAGGTGGTACTTGCTAGTGAGGGATTGTAGGGGGTGACCTTGGCAATTGAGTCAGAGGAGTTCCAATTTTGATGGATTTAGTCTGAGTTTGTGATTACTAAGCCATTTGGGCTGCTGCTGTAAGACAGTTATTAAGCTTGCTAATGGATGAGGTTTGATTAGATCCTGTTTTGATGAAGTGTATGTCACCCCTCCTCAGTTCAAGAAATCAAATGACATCAAGACCGATGGGTCAATTAGTGCCTGCTGGTATTTTCCAAGTACCATACATACTAGTGAGCATCATAAAATGTTGTGAGGGTCACCATAGATTTATGTTTATGCTTATACTGTTTACTGAACAGCATAACTCCTAACACAGTCCTTCATTAGTGATGTCATACCTTTGACCAATGATTATCCAATTCTATTATATTATTTCTGGAAGTCTTGCCACCACAAAGAACGGTTAATAAAATGAAGGTTAATAAAAGTTCAGCCTATTTTTATTATATTACACTTGAAATTATTAAGCAGAGATAGTGTGAAAATAATAGAATAAGCAGTTCCCATTCACCATTGCATTGGATTAAGAAGCGATTCAGCTAGGCAGTTTACCCTAAACTCTCCGATGATGTCATGAGATAAAGTTCCGCAGCTGGAGATTACTCCTCTGAACCGAAACAGAGAAGCAGCATAAACAAGTCAGAACGGGAAAGTGTGACAAGTCGTCGTTTCTCCTTCCTCTGGTAGCCCCCAACCACAAACCAGTGCTGCCAACTCCTTGCTTCACGAGCATATGCTTAACTAAAGTAGGGGGCTGGGTGAGAGCCTGATGGAGATAGTAGCAGCAAGGGGTCGAAACGATAGGTGGGGCCATCAGTGCCCGTTCCTCTCCCAGGCCCGGATTCCCATATGGAAGCCAGGATAGGGTGGGGACCTGGGAGAGGAACGCCTACTGATGGCTCTGCGCGCCAATACAGCCCCTTGCTGCCGCCACTAGTGTCGCACCGGGCCTTGCATTGGCCTCCTGCTTTAGTAAGAATATCCCCCACAGGACAAGGGACAGTGGGGGGGGGGGGGGAGGTGGCAGGGCCTGCACTCCCTACCATCCATCCCCTGCTGCTGGCAGCTTCCGTCTCCCCGCTCTTTGGGCTTCTCTGGCCACTCGTGCTCAAACACATGTGCGCGGATGGATGGTCAGACAGACGGATGACCCTTCTAAGCCAGGTGCTCTCGTTTGTCGTGAAACGACGCTAAAAAAGTGCTGAAGGGGCTGCTCAAGTCACTCGGTGACCACTGATCAATGCTGCAGCAGAGACCGGCGCTGAGAGGTCACCCGGGTTTTCTCTCTCTCTCTGTGGCTGAGCTGGCCTTGAAGCCCAGGCATGGCAGAAAGGTGGGCACGGATTAGGAGGAGCATGGCAATGGTTCTTCCACAGCTCCGTCCAGGAAATCCTGGAACCAGAGAGCGGCAGCTTGCTGGCCTCTTGCCTGGAATAAATGCACCATGAATGTGGCTGAGTGGAAATGTTTGAAAGGGCTTACATGGGGAGTCCCCGGCACATAAGAAATGCCATACTGGGTCAGACCAAAGGGCCATCAAAACCAGCACCCTGTCTGCAACGGTGGCCAATCCTGGTTACAAGGATCCAGTCGTGGCTCATAAATAGGGGATAAGCAGTGA
This sequence comes from Rhinatrema bivittatum, assembly GCF_901001135.1. Classification (NCBI taxonomy): domain Eukaryota; kingdom Metazoa; phylum Chordata; class Amphibia; order Gymnophiona; family Rhinatrematidae; genus Rhinatrema; species Rhinatrema bivittatum. The sequence continues at coordinate 36,241,048 of NC_042632.1, forward strand.
TGTTCCAAAATCTACATGGCTAATAGTGGTGATTTATGCACTGTTCCATGTGAAAAAAGCAGGAAAACAAAACCCCATTAATATGATATAAAACCACCAACCAGCCTGCATCTTACAACATCTTACTGATGAATGGCTGTAGGTGACTATGTTAGCATCATCAGTGGAGACTGGGCAAGTGATAACACATCTCAGTATCACATCCACTGCGTGTAAACCATTGCCAAACGCAGCTGTTGGTCCTTTGTGAAATAAAAAAAAAAAATAGCCAAACAAGGTGATAAACCTGTTATAAGACAGAAAGCATGAAAAAATGTTTCTTGACTTCCTGCGTCACGAATCTTATTCATTTTCTTACAGATGTTATGCACCAATTACTTACATGTTTTCTGGTCCCACTCTTCAGTATGCTGGTCATAGGAACAAATTTGCACGCAGTCACCAATCAGTGTTTGGCAATGGATTAGAAGTCAGAGAAGGGATATTGTATCGCTGGCCCAGCCTCCTCCGCTGGTGCTAACACCATCACCCACAGCCATTAGAAGATGTCCTAAGGTGCAGAGTAGTTAGTGGCTTAGTATCGTGTATTCATAGCATTTTGTCTCCCCACTTCTGTCACTTGATTTATTTCAGTAGGGGCATCTACTCTGCTTTCATATTTGTTTCATGGACTTTTCCTTCAGGAACTTGTCTAAATCCTTTTTAAACCCAGCTGTGCGAACTGCTTTCACCATATCCCCTTGATTAGGAAAAGCTACCACAATAAATTAAAAAAAAACAAAAACTAGAAATGCCAGCAAAGAATTCTAACCCTGTTTTATTGTTTGCAAACCCTGATGAAGGATATTAGAACATAAGAACATAAGAACATGCCATGATGGGTCAGACTAAGGGTCCATCAAGCCCAGCATCCTGTTTCCAGCAGTGGCCAAATCAGGCTGCAAGTAACCAAACATTAAATAGATCCCATGCTACTGATGCTGGCAATAAGCAGTGGCCATTCCCTACTAATTCATAGCAGTTTATAGACTTCTCCTTCAGAAACTTGTCCAAACCAGAACAACACACTTAGGAGGGACAGGAAAGAATTTTGCCCACAAGATCAGAAACAGGCAAGCATTTCACAGCAGACAGAGCATGAGACACATGGAATCAGACTCCTAAATAAACAAGCGTGGCCCTAAGTCAAACTGTTCCCATTTTTTCATTTACAGTACTAAACAAAAAATAAAAAATTGAGCTCTTCTGGCTGCATTCATCTTATCAATATATTGCAAGTCATAAGGAGATTCAAATTCAAATTTGATTTATAAATAACTAATAATGCCCAGAAGATGATCATGGTACAAAATGGGGCCTGACAGAATACAGTGCGTTTTCTGCTCTGACTTACAATCTGCAGAGAGAATTCTTACTACTGCGGAGAAACCCTCTGATGTGTTATTAAACTAAATTATAAAATGAATTGACTAATTTATAAATGGAATGCACGGCTCTTCAATAATAAAGACATAGCGAAGCACCTCAGCCTAAAAGCCTTACAATACATTTGGGGTCCGAGTCTAGGTCTTTATTGATTGTATGCCCTCTCTTGCATTATTCCCTACATGGTGTGCAAATTAGTGTTACTGGATTTTAATGGGACAAGAGTGTTGAAGGTATTTACGCTGCATGATTACATGGAGGAGATCGCTTTGTTTCAAAAACATGCCCAATTTGTTGACTTACATTTTTTTGAAGTGTTGGCATTGAGAATGGGTCTTTGGACAAAACAAGCGCCATTCTAGCATTTCTCTAATCATCATCACCTGTGACACAAATTTGAATGAAATTGGATAAAAGTTTCAAAAGCTGTTGGGAAGGGGATAAACACACAGGAACACTTAGGAGGGGACTATGATACCGTTATTTGATAGAAATCCATCTCTCTCTCTCTATCTATACATTAGTTCCTTCTATCCTATTCCTTACTGCAGTCACGGTTTAGTTATGGAAACCCCCACCCTCACGTGTGAGTGCTGAGAATAAACGCCACGCCCCAAGGGCAAGCATTAGAAACCATTCTCTTTATGCCAGCTGTGAATGGCACAGGGACAGTTCACCTTCCACTGATACTGCTTCAAAGTGCTTCTGCTTGCATTTCCCAACGTTTAATCTGTGATGTCGACCACTGTGGAAGTGGCTGGCTCTGTGACATAAATAACCTCTGGTGAGCTAAGTAGAATACTCCAAAGCAGTACCTTCAGGCTCCAAAACCAATACATAATTATTAAATAAAGCTGATTTGATAGTGGCTCAGTAATAGATAAAGCATAAGTATGCACAGATGGGGAAAATCATGAAAGGCTGAGGATTCCAAGGTAAAATTACTCATTAAATATCCCCCAGTCATCTAAACAGATCACTGGAGACCTATTTGTTATTTCAGTCCAGTAAAGCGCACAAAATCAGGGTTCTGCCGTATGATACGACGACTAATATGGAAGCACAAGAGCAGCAAACAAGCGTACAGAACCACCCTAGACCTTGGCAGACCAAGCCTGTCTGCTGGTACTGGGACTGACAGAGATTCAAACGTTACACATCCAGTCCTGCGGATGTAGAGGTCAATATTCAGGGCCGACATGGTGGTGTCTGACTATCCGGCTCCACTCAGTAGTAGACCAGATAACTGCTTATCCGGCTAAGAAGTTAGCTGGCTAAGTGGTGGGCTGGATGGGGGACATAATGGGGAGAAGTTATTTATTTGACTAACTTAGGGTAGGATTCATCATTCCTCGTGGAATGATGAATCCTACGAAAAAGGGGGCAGGGGGGCGGGCCTGCAAAAGGCCGCAGCTGTTCACACTGCGGCGGAGTGATTTTGTCAGACGCGGTGCGGCCGGCTGCAGCCTTTCGCAGCAAATAACGACACCATAAAAGGTGTAGCTATTCGCCGTGCTACTGCCGCCGATAATGTTCCTCACATTATCGCCAGCAATGGTGCCGCAGCCGACTCCTCCCCCTCCCTGCCCCGACTCCTCCCCTCCCCGACTTCTCCCCTCCTGCTAATTTAAATCCTATCGCCCTAATGCACACGATAAACCTTTAGTAAATAACCCCCTTAGCTGGTTAAGTGGCGACATTCACATTTATCAGGCTAACGGGCCGATATAGTAAAAGTCGCGGGAGAGCAGGCAAACGCCCGCTCTCCTGGTGCGCGCACAGGCCACGCTCCTGTGCGCACGATTTAGTATTCAAATGAGGGCCCATGGTAAAAAGAGGCGCTAGGGACACTAGCACGTTCCTAGCGCCTCTTTTTTGACAGGAGCGGCGGCTGTCAGCGGGTTTGACAGCCGACGCTCAATTTTGCCGGCATCGGTTCTCAAACCCGCTGACAGCCACAGGTTCGGAAACCGGACGCCGGCAAAATTGAGCGTCTGGTTTTCAACCTGTGAACCGCGGGCTGATTTTAAATTTTTTTATTTTTTTATTATTTTTTACTTTTGGGACCTCCGACTTAATATCACCATGATTTTAAGTCGGAGGGTGTACAGAAAAGCAGTTTGGGCTAATTTTTGAAAGTAAAATGTGTGGCTTGGCTGGACATTTTACTTACTGAATCGTGCGGGAATACCTAATAGAGGCATCAACATGCATTTGCATGTTGTGGGCACTATTAGTTTCGGGGGGGGGGGGGGGGGGTTGGCCGCACGTTTTCGACGCGCTATTACCCCTTATTGAATAAGGGGTAAAGCTATCGTGTCGAAAACGCGTGTCCAAACATGGGTTAACAGTGCGCTCCACCGGAGTGCTCTGTACTGTATTGGCCTGTAAGTTAGCCGGATAAGATAGACCTGGTATTGAGCAGGTCTAAAATTAGCTGGACCTTTAAAGTTATCCGGGCATATTGACTGGTGTGAATGCACCACTGAATATCCTGGCTAAATTAGCCAGATAAGTCCATTAGCTAACCCGTGCTGTTTTGAATATGGACCTCACAGTGACCAGCATAGAGAGAGTGGCTGAGAACAATCTCATGGGTGACATCAGGTAATTTGGATCTGCTGTATATTGCTTTTTTACCACATAAGTGTCGTCGTTAATTCAGTGTGTTTTCGGCAACGCTATGAAACGAATGCCGCAGCCTTTATATTACCCATTGAGTTAAACCTAGCAGAGGGCTAACAAAGAAGCAACTCTACCTTTCTGCACATAAGAAGGAAGACGTTTGTGTTGCATCCAGTTGTTTGATTCCATTTGTTGTGAACAGTTTAAAATGACGCCGTAGTATTTGAAAAACACACCGAATTAACGATGACACTTATGTGCTAAGAAGGCAATATTCAGCAGATCCAAATTACCTGATGTCACCCATGAGATCGTTCTCAGCCACAATTGCATTCTTTATACAGTAGCCCCTGAAGCAGCTCTATACATAGAGCAAAACTCGGCCAGAGTCGGGCTGAAATACTGTGGAAATAAAGCTTTTTGACTACACACCGATCTCATCCTTTCTTTTGGTCGCTACACGGCTATATTGGATTGGTTTCCAGTTTGTTTTGGGGTCTATAACAAAATTATACAGAGCCTGAAATACAAACCCGACACAGAGAAATTTGAAAGGCACTCAAAATGATCTTGCGATAAATGTGATAAATCAGTTCATTACAGCCTGCCCACTGGCACAATAGCAGTGCTGTGCCTGCCAAGTAGAGTTCCTGGGTTTGATTCCCGGGTCAGATCATCCATCCCCATATTGGCTGGGGCTGGATGCTGATGACACAGCACTCAACCCCCCTGGGAGGCAATCATAAAGGCCGATGTACTAAGTGATGAAAAATGTCACTAATGGGATGTAACGCCCAACTCCCCAATGAGCGACTGCAATTCGAAATCAAGCTTAGCTTGTTAAATATGAATTATTTCAATGAAAATGCCTTCGTGGGAGGATTTTCACAAAAAATATCCCACCACCTTGATGAGGGATATTTGCTTTCATTTCCAGCAGCAACAGCAACATTTTACCCAAAAATTTGCTCCCCAAGTTAGTCACAAGAGGAGCTGACTTTTGTGTAGAATTGCCAGAAACCCAGGGGAAATTCCACATCGGCCTCTGAGCCATCACACAACTGTGATGCCTAGAGGTTGGATTTAGGGTCCATGCTTGCAGGATTTTGGACAGTGCGTGGCTCCCGGTCGTTGCAAATGAGTGGACTAAGTAAGTCGGGAGGGGGCATAAAAGAGAGGGCCATGGCCCTGCTCGCAAAGGAAGGCTTGTGGCAGCAAATACCGGCCCTGGGTCTAATTGAGGTGGAAACCCACAGGAGCTGGAAAAAGCTGCCTGGTCTACAAAAAAACAGGTTTCTATATTTAATGAGCTGACCAGAGCCAGAGCAGAGTTGGTGGTCATGCTTGCATGGCTGATGTCTGGAATACGTCCTTAGCTGGAGCAGTGTAGGCAGGGTTGGCCAATTGATCCTTATCTGCCAGTAAATACTAGGTTAAATATGTTGCGATATACAGCATAGTTATATCTTATTTCTTTTTGACTTGTAGTAGTGTGGTTCAATCAAAGAGCAGCAAGGGATATATCAGCTTCTCTTGCATCACCTGATGTTACTGTTTATGGAGCAGCTGATGGAAGAAAGAGTGAAAAATTATGAATGTAGTGAAATGGGAATCTTTTTTGTTGTTGTTGTTGTAAATATCATCTAGCAGCATGATGCTCTGTGGAAATGTCTGACCTGAATTTTCTGCTTAGGGTCAGAACACAGTTTAAAAGTCTGCTACTGACCTTGGAAGGTCAAAGTGCAGAAACACATTAGATAAGATGAACCATGATGGAGGAATGGGGTTTTATCTACAGAGAGAAAGTCAAGAAAGAAAGACATCTGCACCCTATCAGCCTGTGAACTTAGCTGATAACACTGACACCACATTTATCTTTTTGTGATCCTTGTGGGTTGTAGCATCAGACAATACTAATTCACTGGTACTGCGAATGACAGGCCGATAAGCTCTGGGCCCCCAGGCTGATACATCAGGAGAATGATATTAAAATTTTGCAACCTCTGACCTCTTTTGACTGGTTTGTGGATTTAGGATAAAATATTAACATTAGATTCTAAGCTGCTTTAAGTTGTTTCATTAGTTATGATTGGGTAGAACCTTGCTCGCACCTAACTTCCACTCTTGTTCTCTATACAGGAAAGAAGAGAGTCCCTTCCAGCCTCTCCACTATGCTCTCCCAGCATATCACGATGCTCCCGCCCCTTGAATGAATGGGCAAGCCCAGATCATGTCCACGGCTCCCGAGAAGGGTACACAGAGGCGTTCAGAGTGATGAGCCCTCCTCCACCTCCTCCTATGTCTCCATCTTGGAGTGAGAGATCCCTCTCACCACTCAGACAGGAAATGGACTCCAAGGCCAACAAGCAAATGCAGGCACTGATTGCCAGGAATATTATTAATGCTGCCAGACGGAAGAATTCCTCTCCAAGGACCCCGGTGACAGAGGCTTTCAGGCCCTTCACACCACCTATGGGTGCCAAGGTACAGCCTAGCAGCAGCATGCCACCCTGGAGCCCCAGAATGATGACCAGCCACTCTCCAACCTTCAAGAGCCCGCTGCAGTCACCCACTACACTAATGACAAGGTCCCCAGTCAGGCGTTACACTACAAGATCCCCAACAGATTCTGATGTCTCCATTGATTCTGAAGACTCCGGAGCCAGGTCCCCCGCGCTGAGAGGCTACAGCATCTGCCCCCGAGGCTGGAACGGCAGCATGAGGATGAAAAGGGGGACCCTGCCCACGGAAGCACCTTGCACTTCCTAAAACCAAACCACCACAACGAAGACAAGACGTTTGATGTCCAGAGGATCAGTTGGATTGACCGTAAATTTGATTGCCCCTGATCCTTCCCAGCAAATGAACGACAGGAAGCTGAATAAAAGGCTGGTAGCACGCCACTATAGCCACTATAGCAGCCCACTACCAGCCCCTAACTGCCAACAGCTGAACAGGAAGTTTATTGCCGGAGAATGAACAGTAGGCCTGGGATATATACATAAATATATATATATGTGCAAAGCAGATTGCATAGCTAATATGACTTGAGCACTTGGCGTTTCACCATCAAATAGTCTCCTGGGGTTCTCCAGACAAAAAGTAATCTTATTACAATACTACACTTACAGAAAGGTTTTGCTTTTGAGGATATACACAACAGCTTTCCAACTGGAGTGAAATAAGAGGAAAGGGGAATGGAAGAACAAGACAAGCTTCAATGGATTTCCAAGGAACGCTTTTCTGTCTTTTCCCCCCAACACTCCGCCAACACGCAGTAAAGCAGCACATTCAGACTGCTTGTTCCAGAAGAATACTGCCAGCAGAGAGGCAAGCAAAGGAGGACAGCTGTCCGCACCATGCTTTTCAACGTTTTAGCAACACTTGTTATGCACTTTTGGCAATACGATGGGATCAAAGTCTGTTCCAACAGCCTGAGGGTGAAAAAGAAGAACAGTTTTTTCTTTTGTAACTTTATATGAAAAGAGCATGAAATGTCTGGCTTTGCCAGCTCACCTCTATGGAACAGATCTTAATAGTGGGTTTTTTTTGTTTTTTTTTTATACTGTCCAGATGCTGGTTAGATTTTTTTTTTTTTTTTTTTTTTTTTAAGCATGAATGGTTCTCCCCTTTTGATCCTGGCACTTATCTGGGTAGCATCCCAGCAAAACTGAATATTTGGGCCACAGGTGACCAAATCAAGAGCAATGAGATTTTGCACTGATTTATTCTCAAACAGTATTCAAAGAAGTCAAAAGTTTAGAGCTGCATGACTTGAAATGAGCAACTATTTCTGACACCAGTAGACTGCAAACATTCAAAGTGCCTTTGAGTTGATTTTTTTTTTTTTTTTTATCTTGCTAGAAGTGAAATTGAAAGAAACTCTTCAGCTGAGAAGATCTCTGCTTATAAGGCAGAATATTACCATTGATGCAATGCACTGTCTCTGAGCAGGGCCCTTCAAGTTCTGGCTTCTGACGCTGTAAATAGGGCAAGCGCCTAAGCATTACCCTTTCAGACTTTCTGAGTGCCTACATGTTCATTGGCGGTCAAAGTTTACTGCTTCTCATGGAAATGATGTTGGTCACATTTTGGATCAGGTGCACAAGTCCAAGGTATAGCAATAGGGTGATCACTTTCTCTCTCTCTCTTCCTCCACCCCTGAAAAGGACTAGGAATGACCAGCAATTGCTAAATTACATAATGAGTGGAACATTTAGGTAATAACTAAACATATTGCCCTGTCTTTACTGGTAAATGATTATAAACTACCGGTTACTGAGTTGAATTCATACTCTAGGATATTACACCTATAACCACAAGTCATGTGACTAGGTAGAGCCACTGATGTATACCACCATCGGCTTTGGTCAATATCGGTGCTGTAGATTATATGTAAACCTCATTTTTTTTTGCTTTTACTCACTGGTGAGGTTTTATTCTTCTTTATCAGAGGTTGTATTCTAACAAGGCGATTCTCATAGGAAAATGTAAATGTAACAAGCTATCGTAGCAGTTTTCAAAATCCCATTTACCCACTTAAAGCAGGTAAAACCTATGGACAATTCAATAGCGTATCTGTCTTAAGTGCCTTTCAGATACGCTATTGAATTGTCAATAGGTTTTGCCTGCTTTAAGGGCACTTAACATGGGTAAATGGGCTTTTGAAAATTGCTACGATAGCATGATACATTTACACTTTCCTTTGAAAATGACCTCCTAGATCCTTATTGGCCAGCAGATCAGAACTGAAAAGGTTGGATTTATTAGTAAGTTACCTGATGGGTGGCAACCAGACCAGTGCTAGTTTCTCTGCAATCCAATCCTTTCTTTCCTTTTCATTAAAAAGAAAAGGGGGGAGGAGAGCTGGAAGTCACCACGGAACTGATATCCTGGACCAGGCTCTTAATCCTCCCACCATTTCTGTCTCATCGGACCATTTCTGTCTCATCGCATGTGTGTGAATGTTTTACCGATGCCAGACAGGGCTGCACCAGCACCAAATTCCTCCATTTAACCGCAGAGTGACCCAAGACTGTGGGGAAAAGCTAGAAATATTTGTTCTCGGCTTCAGTGAGATGTTGGCCCCCGTGATGGTCTCAGCCCCTCGGAAATGGGAATGGGCCCCAGAGTGCTTAGAAATGCAGCGACAGCAAGCAAGGCGTTAAAGGATCGGCTTCTCCATTAGCCTGGTTTTCCATTTCAGTAGACGCGAAGGCATGAGATGAAGCAGTTGCCTCCTTGTCATGCAAGAGGAAGCAAGGTTTGATTTTTGATGTTTTTCTACTCCCATCCCTGTTATTTGACCTAGCTTTTATAGTTTGTTTCCTAGTAAGAGAAAGCTTTGGGTTGCTAGCAAAGAATAATTCGTTGTCGTCAGCTCCCACTCGTGACATTCCCCCCCCCCCCCCCGAGTTTTCAAGGCAAGAGATAAAAAGTTTTTCAGTGCCAGAAGTCACATCTTGCTTTCCCACCTTTTTATTTTTCTAGAATGATTGAGGAGCACAAACTGACAATGTATGCTTAGCTTAATTTGTCTGGAATGCATAAAGCATGTGAAGTGAAGCTCTTCTTCATTCTAATGCAATCAATCTATTGGGGGGGGGGGGGGAAGCAAAGCTTCTCTGCTCAAAATGTTCGCACAGGATTTACATCCTCGTGTCTAGAGTGTCTATCTGTGCAGAGCAAGATGCTGGATTTGTGCCAAGTTACTTGCATCTGTGCAAGAGAGGATTGTTCTGCATTCTGCCCAATCCCTTAACTCCCCTTTGTCTACATCCTACCTAGGCTTCTTCACGTTTCTGCATCTGTCTTTGCATGTGGAGTCTGAGCTATTTGTATCACTGTGTTTGTTGGCGATGATGACGTAGCCGAGTTGAGAAAGAGAATTTTGGAGGAGGACTAGGAGATGGCGATAAATGATTGGAACATATTCTTTGTTAGAGGTGGGCGAGAGAGTAGCACATGATAAAAGCGAGACAAAAGAAAAAGGAATGCAGCCCCCACTCCCTCATAGCAAAGGAGGACATGGAAGGGTGCAGGTCCTGTCTCTAGTTAGGGGAAGGGGCAGAAACGTCTAGGCCCTTGGAATTAAATAGTTGGACTCCATCGGGTCACTTTCCATGCTTAAGGTGAGGGTTCTCCAATTCTTCCACGTACATTTAAATGGAAATGAACCAGTTTCTTACAAGCCATATGTTTGCAGGATCCTCTTGAGTCATTATCATGGGGTCTCCAAATGGAGATGCTTTACCCTTCTAGGACATCCATTGGTACCCGAATTCCAGCAGGTCAGTCTCCTCATCGTTAGGTTCCTCTCTTACTTGCATTGTAGTACCAGGCTGGCATACTCTCCTTTTGTCTTTGATATGGAGAATCGGGTTTGCACCATAGTTATAGTAAAGCTCCTTCTCCAACCAAACTACAGTGTGTAGCTTAGGTTCCCAGATGCCTTTCTGGTGAACCAAAATTAGACAGAACATAGGATTTTTTTTCCTCCCTCTAGAAGAATCCTAAAAGCAAGACTCTTCCACTTTTGGGGAAATTCTCTGCTCCTTCTCTTCCCCACAGTCGTTGGACAGAGAAAAATCAGGAATGGAGAGCTTCAGACTTTGTTTTCCCTCCTTATGTTCCAAAAGTAAGGAGAGTGCCTACAAGCCGCTTCCTTTGCGGCTGCAACTTCTGACCTAGCACACAGCAGCTCCTGTCCTGTCAAGTGCCTCATGCAGGTAACTGCAGGGGATAGAGGCTTCCTTTCTCCCCCCCCCCCCCCCCACTCCTTTCTCAAGTCCTTCTGGAAAATTCTAGGGAGTCTCTCCATACCATGGCAGGAATCTATTCTGGCAGCCGACCAAGGGGAAGCTCTTAAAAATGGACCATACCACCAACTACCATGCCACAAATATGACATTTAAATTAGTAAGGAATCCTAAAGGTCCTTGGAGTAGGCTAGATACTTATTTGAGATTGTGTGTCTCCTTTTGGGTAAATTCTCAGGTTTTTCCCCTAATCTCTGATCCTGACTTACATGTTTTCCCAGCAATGCCCAGCTGGAATGAGTAACTGCTGAAGATGATACTCACACAACTAGTTTGACCTAAGTGAGGAAGGTTAGTACTATACAATACCAGTATCTTTAGCACTATGATCTCAGTTCTTCCAAATTCTTCTGAGTTTCTGAAAGGCAAATAGAAAATAACACAAATAATCTTGTAAATGCAGATATTTGGGAAATAGAGAGAAAATATTTGTCATCGACTGAATAAAATATTTAGAGTGCACAGAAGGAGAAGCTGTCATAGATGATGCAATAAGTCTGCCAAATACATTCTCTCAAACATCTGAACCTTTAATTCACCTTAGTAGTAGTAGTAGTAGTAGTAGTAGTAGTAGTAGTAGTAGTAGTAGTAGTGTTCAGACCCAAATATAGTTATTCGTTCTCCAGGCTGGCATTAATCTGGGCCAGGATGTCACAGCACCAGCACAGCTGCCATTGCTTCCTGTAGGAGCAAGTTTTCTACTTAAAGATTTTTTTTTTAAATATATATTTGGGGAAAATTAGGAAGTCATGCTGTACTATAATCTCTTCCTTTACTCTATCAGGTAACATATCCAAAACATTTTAACAACCTTTCCCCTAATTGTAATGTCTGTGTACTTTAGAATGCAAAAGTTATTTTAAAAGGATCAGTTGTGCTTTCTCACAGGGGATAATGATGCCTGCCTTTTAAACATTGCTTTGGCCCTGCCTATTGTGTACCAGACATGTGCACCATCTCTCTTAGAATGGTGTGTGTTTTTTTCATTCCATTCATGGGGCTTTTTGGGTTGGGTTTTTTTTTTTTTACTTCTTTGTCTCTCTTACTCTTTCAGTTACACCTCTCATACTCATTCTACCACTTTGCACATTTTCGAAATTCCCATAAAACCTTTTAACCACACCAGACACACCTCTGGCATCAAGGATGACAGTATTAGCCAAAAAGATGCATACAGTATTAGCAAATTGCACTGCTTTAATGTCTAGCAGGACTCATTCATATTGACTAATCAGAGCACTACTATCAATATTCAAACGCACAAGGTAATATAGATATATATCACTCACACCATAAACATTTGCTTATTCATTCATATCTATAATCAGACACACAACATAGTACTGGTCATACATGAACTAACACCACAAAATTACATATTATAACAATACAAAATATTTATCTACAGACAAAAGAAAAGGTAAAAAAAAACAAACCTATACTACCTTTTCCTGAAAGGATAATGGAGGTGGGCTGTAGCTAGGTGTCTCCTGCTGCTGCTGGAGAGGAATAGGCTGGGGGGTGTCATGTTCTACTCCTCCTGCAGTCACGGACTCAGCAGATCACTGTGTGGCTGAAAAAGAAGGGAATTATAATATGAAAGAGCAACACTAGGACATGGTAAGGCATTGTGAAGGCTTAAACTCTACCAAACCACCTACAATGCCCATTTTTCATAGAAGCAAACCAACACAGGGCGTGGCCATGAAATGAAACAGCGATAGAGAAAAGATTACTTAGAAGCACTGCAAAAAGCTGAACATTATTGAAAAGCCCCATAACCCCCAACACCGAAGAAAGAGCACATCCTAACACATCACTGAACTCAAGTAGCTGACTCTCCCAGATTCCCCTGTCATCAAACAACGGCAAACATTTAACAGCTGACTAGCATCTACCACTACATGCACACATAGTCAATGGTATAACAATGGACAAGCCATGCAAACTAAGGACAACTCCTAGCCAAGACCACCTTGCAGAAAACTGAGCAAGCAGCTATGCTTTCACATGAGAAAATGAGAAATATTTACTGAAAACAAGGCACCGGAGCTGCCCTTGCACAAGATAACCCTCCCGGCTCAGGTTATCCATAATGACATATTCAGTTGGCTGGGGACCCAGTCTGTACTCTCTAGCCAAAAAAAAAAAGGTGTTGGCTGGCTGGCCCTTTCGTGTTCTGGAAAAAAAAAAAAAAAGCAAGGCTAATCATTTGAGTTCAGAACTATGTACATGCCATGTTATTCTCTACACTGCGGTTATAAGCATGCCACAATAGTTTCATCATTAGATCGAAGCAAACCCACAGAAAGCTTCCATCGACTGAGGTGGCCAGGAGGACTCTGCCAGAGTATCTCGTTTCTGGCCCTGGTAGTGATCCCATCGTACCAGCTAAACAAAAGAAGGCAGCCTTGGCCTCCTAATTAAATAAATAGGCCCCCACAGCTCCCATTCTTGCAGTCAGGGAAAGAAGGAAGTCATATGAGGAGCTCCGTACATGAGTGGGTGGCACTGCAGAAGGATTTTAAAATGCCTTTGCCATGTCACACAGCTGGTATGGATTATGGTGTGCACGATTTCAGTGAAGGCATTACTAAATAATAACACGACTTCTATTATACTTATCCCATCAAGGATGGATATGTGTTTATGGCTCTTCAGTATGAATGACCAACTGATTTTCCTGTTTCATGGGCAATGGTGTGGATGTCTTTCACCGGAGCGTAGTGTTGCTTGTTGGCCTACTACTTGCATAGAAGCTATGATCAGGAAAATGGTTTCTGACTAGCTCCTAGGAAAGGATGAAATGAAGGAGATTTTTCTGTCCAGTGTTTGCTGTCATTTTTGGTTGGTTACAGTCCCCTAGAATACTGTTCCTGTCTGCTGTATACGTATAGACAGGCGATAGAGGTCACATGTACAGGGTCCGAGCCTTAGGATGGCTGCAATGTCCCATCCAGATCCCTCTAACCTTAATCCTCCTATAAATAATTTGATCTGTAATGTCAAATACATAGATGGGAATGTATGGCATGATAGGAGTCTTATAATGAAGACTGAAGTCTCAGATTTGTGAAATTCAGAAATACGTGTTTGTTTGTTTTTTTAAAGCTATAGTTTTCAACCCAGCTCAGAAGCACAGCTAACTGTGTGTTGCCCAACCTAGCCACAATGAATGTGCGGAAGTCAGATTTGCATACACTGGGTCTTCCATGTATGCCAATATGCATATTCATTACATATATCCTGAAAACCAAACCAGCTATGTGTGCCTCTGGAACAGCACTGAGAACCATTTTGTTAAAGACCCCATGTGTTCCCCCCATGATGTGCTTTGTAGCTAAGAGAATGAGGGCAAGGCAAAGTGCACCAGAGACTCTTATTCTGTGCTTTTTTTCAAAGCTCGCCATACAACCATCACTTCCCTAACTCCTGCTTAATATTCTTTATTTCTTCCTTGCAATTATAAAAGTATATTTATGACCAAAAATGAACCCTGGGTGTTTTCTTTTCTTTCTCCTGTTCTCCATAGACTCCTATGGAGTAGGGTAAGATAAGTGATTTAGAGCATATTTACAGGAGGTTGTGCAGTCAAGCGTTTTTGGCTTCTTGTCCTTAGCTCGAGCTGACATCGTGGCGAGAGGAGGCTCAGATGGGCTTTCTCTGCTCAATTCCTGATGTCAGTGACATCAGAAGAGTATCCAAGAAAGGACAGAGAAACTCAGCCACAGTTTAATGAGGCCGATAATGTATCGTTGCCAAAGCTGATAAGCGTCTTGCTGCCAGAAACTTTTCAGTCCTGGGGAAATCAGGCCCTGCGTGGTTCCGTTTTTCCACAGAGAGTATCCTGGGAGAAAGGCCTTGAAAGGATGCTAAGAAATAAAAGTAGTAAAATGGAATTTGAAAACCTTTCTTCTGCCGTTACCCCACGCATCTGATTCCAAGCCCCTTCTTACCACAAGTCTAAATCAAAACTGCAGCTTTTTGCCCCTTTTCCTCCTGCCCTCGGCAGCCTGTAGGAGTTTTGGCCAAAGGGTCCAGCAAGGGTGTCAGGTGTTGATATCTATCCGCAATGATGACATTACTGGCCTCTATTTTTAGCCTCCTAACCTTTAAAGAAATGCTGGCCCGGCCTTTTCTGGAGATGAATGGGAGAGTTCCCGTGCTATCCTTTTAACTCTGGGTACTCTGACATCGGCTAAAAATCCCTGATATTTTCTCCTGTACAATTTAATCTGGGGCCGTGAACTCAGCCTCCACAACTTTGTTCGACTCCGTGAGTGGGGTTACCTGATCTGCGAGCCAGACCTAGGGCCTGTGCATGGCAGTACTGAGCCACTAGGCCAGCCTAAAAATTGCTATCTTTTAATACAATTTAAACAAGGGATCCTCGCAGTAAAGAGGTAAAGTCAGCAGGTGGGCTTTACTGTGCTTCGTTTCCCTTTCTCTCTGTTTCCTTGATCCATCTTTCCCTACTCAGTTGTAAATCAGTGACCTGGGGCACTAACATGATACTTTGTGCATCCCACAGATGCTGATGTTTGAATCTTTCATATAAAGTTACACCTCCCATGCAGCAATAAAGAAATGCTTCCTGAGAATTTTTTTTCTCCGTCCTGTTTTATGCTATAACATAAGCTGTGGGTGTTTTCTCATGCCAGGGCCCCTTCCTCCCAGCTATTCCCCCACCCCCCTAAACATTCCTTTGATTTTCTCCGCTACCTGAACTTGTGAGGATTCTCTGAGAGGAAAGAAAAGGTCCAGGGCCAGCAGCAGCCTCCAGCTTCTGTTATTACTGGTCGGGGGGGGGGGGGGAGGCAGAAATCTGCCACAGTTCAAAACGTTTCCAAGGTTAGCGACGTGGCATAAAGGCAGTAACACGGCAGATGCCCAGCAGTGATTTCATGTGCCTCTAACCCAAAGTAGATCGAATTCTCACCTGGGACCCGACTCCCTATCCATTCCTGTCCTGCTCCGTGCAGGTTTCCCCCCCCCCCCCCCCCCCCCCCCCCCCATGCTATGCAGGAAGCATAGCGCTACCCTAACACTCCTACCCTGGGCTGCCCAGTGCCTTCATTACCATTCTCTTGCCATTGGGTATCCTCTGTGTTTATCCCATACTTTCTTGAAGTCCGTCACTGTCCTTGTCATCATTACATCCCCCCCCAGGGTGGGCATTCCAGGCATCTGCAACCCTCTCTGTGAAAAAATATGTTCCTGATATTTTTTCCTGAATCTACCCCCTAGGATTTTTGCCCCCCCCCCCCCCCCCGAATAATTTTCAGAGGCACTGCATATCCCTGTAGCATTTATACCCAAAGCAGACGGGATACAGTAAACAATGGGAACGTTTCTGAAAATTAACAAGATTCAGCACCATGAGGTGGTAACTCCAGTCCCATGAACATAGCTGCGAACTATTGCTTTCCAGTCACCCAGAGATTGTCCCAGGGTTGTGGTGGGGGGGGGGGGGGGGGGGGGGGGGAGGGCACATGGCCAGTAGCAGCTTGTACACAAACTTTCTCTCTGACATACACCCTGTTCATTTTCACACACACGTTCACTCTCACTCCTCATTCTCTCACATACATAAACTCACAGACACATTCACACACGCACTCTCTTTCACTTCTCTCTTTTCCGTATACGTACTCTCTCGGTCACACATGTGCACATTCATTCTCTCTCCTCACTGCCACGGCAGTTTCCTCTTTCCCCAGGCCTGCGGGACCAACGCTCCTCTTATTCTTAGTTCTCCTGCACGGGCCCCGATACTGCCGCTCTTCCTGCCTCTGCTCAGAGGGGCTGATGGTGCCCATTTCTTGCACCCTGCGAGGGGGGGCTTACGCTGCTGCTCTTCCAGCTCCTGCCGCACAGTGGCCGGAAGCTCCTCTCCCTCCTTCGGCTACTCTTTAATCCAAGCCTTCTTCTGCAGCTGGCCCCCCGGGGACTCAGCAATTCCAGACTCTTTGGGCCATATCCAGAAACTCCCCAGGGTCTGCCCACGACTCCTCTTTGCAAGGGCGTTTCTTGACCTTGCTACACTACCACCTCTTTCTCTGTCATTTTGCCAGTGAAATGTGATCCTTTTCAGCTCCTTACTTCTAATATTGCTGCCTATTAGCTCAATATGAAGAGGTAGACAGCAAGACTTTAATTTGAGAGATCCGTCCCTGGTTAAGAGGAAAAAATATCAATTAAAAAAAAAAAGCTATTGGAATCCTCAAGTGGTGTGCGATAGCTCTTTAATACAGTAGGGCATCTTTTATCTGAAGACCCAATATCCCAAAATTCCCATTATCAAAAAAAAAAAATCATAGACCAGCTCATGTTCCATTATCTGGAAAAACATCTGTTATCCAGAAATTAATTGGCTTCTTATGTTCTGTTATCTGTAAAAACTTCCAGTATCCAAAATTATTGTATCAGAAAACTCCCATTATACGGAACATCCATCATCTGGAAAAATCCATTATCCAGAATGATCCTGGTGCAAATTAGTTTGGATAGAAAGTGATGTATTATATATGAGACCAAACATGATGAAATCTCATGCAATGAACCATCATGCAGGCTGTATTCCCAGCATGCAGCTATCCCACAGCAGATGGCCTCAGTGAGCCACAGTACTAAACGCTTCTGCAAACAGATCATTCTTTTCACGGTGGTGAGCTATCTGTGAGACAGCATTACAATGTACCGTAATACTGAAGGAAGACTCACACAAAAAGATAAAGGGGTAAATTTTAAAAGCCCTGCACGTAAATCCAGCCGGATTTACACGCGCAGGGGACTTGCGTGCCAGCGCGCCTATGTTGCATAGGCCGCCGGCGCACGCAAAGCCCCGGGATGCGTGTAAGTCCTGAGGCTTTGCTTGGGGGTGTGTCAGGGGCATGTTGGGGGTGGCGTGGCATTCGGGGGTGTTCCAGGGTGGGCCGTGGGCATGGTGCCAGCCAGGGAGCATTCTGGGGGTGTGGCCGAGGCCTTCGAAGCAGCCCCTGGGCCGGGGAATGGCGCACCGGCAGCCAGTCGGCGCGCGCAAGTTACACCTGCCTCAGGCAGGCATAACTTTTTCAACAAAGGTAGGGGGTGGGGGTGGGGGGCCGGAAAAAAGTTCCCTTCAAGGCCGCTCCGATTTCGGAGCGGCCTTGAAGGGAACGGGGAAAGCCATCGGGGCTCCCCTCGGGCTCGGTGCATGCAAGGTGCACATGTACACATGTTATAAAATCAGGCGTAGATTTGTTCGCGCCGGGTTGCACGAACAAATCTACACCCGCGCATATGTTTTAAGATCTACCCCAAAATGTCAAACTTACCTAGCACCAGTTTACGGTTTGTCAGGTTCCCTTGCCGCAAGCCTGACCACTGCCTTTGACTTCCGACTTAGGATATGCCCATTGCACAAATTCTGCTAGCTGGCAACTGTGCCTTAATTAGAAAAGATAAAGCTCCAATATGAGGTCCACATTCAGCCCTGGCCTGCTAACAAAGTCAGGTGGATACATTTCTCTGGTTAACTTCGCAGGGATAGAGAGTGGCGCAGGAGCATTGTATAACATCTCCAGCTATCTTGAAGTTAACCAGAGAAATGTATCTGGCTAATTTTAGGAGCACTCTTCAGCTGCCCTAAAATGATCTGGCTATGTTAGCCAGGCAATGCTAAAAAAGTGGATAGCCGACTTCACCCCAGAATGGTCTGGCCCTGCTCCTGAGTTAACTTTTTATCTGGCCAAAAAGTATCTGGCTAACTCAGGGCCGGTCAGCATGGTGGGATTTTTATATCCCACCATTTGTCCGACTAAGTCCAAGCATAGCTGGGCAAATGGTGCTAAATATTGACCTTTGTGTCTTGTTTCTTAGAAATGTATAGAAATATTAATATTCTCATGTCAATGATTATGGTTACTGACTTTCAATTGGAATTCAGATGATAAAGAATTCAGAATGAAAAAAAAAAAAAGAATTAGGCTGGGTTGTTAATGTACTTGCCAGATTCTTATGGCCTGGATTGGCCACTGTTGGAAACAGGATGCTGGGCTTGATGGACCCTTGGTCTGACCCAGTATGGCATGTTCTTATGTTCTTATGATAATCATATGCTGGAAATGTAGACTCTTTATGGATGATCAGGAATCATAGGTTAGAGCCTGATGCCTAAGGGGCCTGGAATTCAGAGAAAGCTTCTGTGAAGTTGCGTGCAGAAGAGATTGGAAGTGAAGTTGGTCAGGGGCCATGAGCAAGGCATGAGATAAGTTTCCAGGAAGAGAGGGCATTTTGTATGGTTTGACAAGTGGAAAGAAGAGTTTTCATATTTTTATTTAATTCTGATATTTATGAAAAGATATCTGTTTAGGTAGGTGATGCAAGAGAGAATTACTGCCTTTAATTATTTTAAGTAAGCTGAGTCAAAGTGAACACATATTTACATTTACTGAGTGTCGTGAGAATCCACACCAACATGAATGACTGAGAAATCCTAGCGATGGGTGATATATGCCAGGCAAAAGTGGACAGGACCCACTGCTAGGGGTAGGCAAGAAAGGTGACAGCCCCAGGCAACAAGCCAGAGGGGGTACCCCATCACCTTTTTTGAGAGAGTCTGAGAGCACCTGAGTCCAAAAGGGAAGGGGATATCATTTTGTCCCACGATTGCCTTGTCTATGGTTGCTGGCTTTATCTCAGTGGTAACATTTTCTCATAATTGGATAAACAAATGAATGCACGGGTGGATATGCATTTGGGAAGTGTGAACATGGCACATGGTTTCAGTATGTTGGATATGGTGGATCAGTGGAAGAAGAATGACCCTGAAAAATGTATGTGAAATTCTTAATGTAAAGAAAAACTTGAGGAGAGACGAAGTATGATGCAAGCGGATATAAAAAGCTGAAAAGGGAAAGCTAAACAACTTAATGGGGTGCACGATGTGAAGATCACACAGGCTCCCAGGTAATGCTATCAAGATAAAGGCAGTGAGCATGCTCACTTAATAGTGCAAAGTGCAAGTCATTTGTTAAGAAACTAAAGCTATGTTGAATCTCATTGGTTGGGCCTAAATACAGGATTTACCTTCAGATAGAACCAAGCGCAGTAGAATGAAATGTGTGTTTTTGTTTCTTAATAATAAATTGCATTTTGTAATATTAGATGTGCCCGCCTACAGTCCTTATTTTGGTTTCCTGAAAACATTTTCCCGGTGAATACAGAGATAAATCCTCTTCCTCTTTTGAAGGTGCTGGAGTCGGTCCAGAGGGTGGCTACTAAAATGGTCAGTGGTCTTCTCTGTAGTGCATGGGGATAGACAAAGATACCCTAGAGGAAAGGCAGGATAGGGAAGACATGACAGAGACATTTAAATTCTTCCACGGTATCAATGCACAGGCGACGGGCCTCTTTCAATGGAAAGGAGGTTCTGGAATGAGTCATGGGATGAGGGTGAAAGGGGGATAGATTCAGGCATAATCTAAGGAAATGCTTCTTTACAGAGAGGGTGGTGGACGACAAGGACAGCACCTGAATTCAAGAAAGCATGAGACAAGCACAAGGGATCTCTGAAGGAGTGGTAGGGATTCTACAGATAGGTCGTATGGTTTTTTTTTTCCATGCTCTCGCTCCCAGGAATACCAGCGGTGCCCTTCCATGTGAGGAAACCCCAATTAGCACTATCATTACCCTGGGATTATACACTTGGAGCCCAAAATACAAAGGGTTTTCTTTTGTAGTACATCTGTGCATAAAGGCTTGAGACATCTGATGTTAAACTGGAGAAAGAAAATACTTTGGGTAAAGAGTTGGATATATGACAATTCATTCTATGTCAAGGCACTTTGGTATAGGACTTCATATTCTTTCATGTTTTCTGCCAAGCATTCTACATCCAAAATATATTTGTGCAATGAAAGATTATATTATTCTAAAATAGGTTCATATCCATTCATAGATTCACTGGAAGGACTTTGACTATATATTTACTGCATTACAGTGCTCCAAAATAAAAAGCAAACATTATTCCACCCCTGAAATAGTGTCTTGTTTTATTTCAAAAATATGCCATGGCAGAGCTTAGCTCCACACGAGCAGCGCTCACCGATAATGTTCAGGGCCGTTTGCTGTAAGCGTTGATTTAAGAGGGTACTAGCAAACCTTCCCTTTGTAAATCCCAAAATATGTATAGCCAAAAACGTTTCACTATTGATTCCCAAAAATGATGGCGTCTCCAGAGTATACCCAAGACAGATTATCGGGCAAATGAGGCAGGGCTGAGCCACATTCCCAAGGAAGAATGGGAACGATGTCTCCAGAGCAAGGTTGAGTCGTGTTGCCAAAGCAACACGGGGGGGGGCAGTTTTGCCAAAGCACAAATGAAGAACGTTAACAAGGAAATATGAATATTCTTTGGAGCATGTTTGAGGCACATTAACAAGGAAATATAGAAATGGTTTCCCCTGAGCATGGTTGAGGCTTGTTAAAGTACATCAAAAGCCTGTGAGGGAGTCAGCTGGACCACTAGGGATGCTCAGGGAGTGTCTTTCTTGCTCTGATTTTCTTGATAGCACCATTCCCCACTTTTTATGCACGAGTCCCTGTGGTTTACTGTCATGTCTCCCAACCCTGAAATCCCTAAGCCATGGGTGTAATCTCCACTGCCCCTGACACTCCTGGAGAGCCACCAGCAAAGGGACACTCTCAGGTTGGTGGTCGCCCAGGCATGGTGCCACAGATTCAGAGAGCACTGGTCCTATTAAGAACACAGGATTCACTAGGACTCCCTCACATTGTTGCCATTGGAATACCTGGACAGTGAGAAAGTCCCATACCAAGACTACACATGGCTGGTTATTCTCCTCAAGGGGAGAAACACCTTAGCTTCCTTGGAATTGAAACAGACTTCACAGAACTTGATTCTCAAGTAGGGTTTGAGACTGGACTTCAGATAATTCACTATGAATTGGAGGAATTCTAGCCATTGGGTCGCTGAGGATAGCGACTGGCAGACTAGAGGACAGGGTGACTCCTTAAATAGGCAATCATTCAGGTAAGGAAACATGTAGATACCACAGCACCTCAGATGTGCCACCACCAGTGCAAGGCACTTGGTGAAAAGTCTTGGTGCCAATGACAGCCAAAGGGAATCATCCTGTCCTGAAGGTGGTGCTGACCCACCACAAATTTGAGGAAATGCCAGTGATCCCAGGGAATCATGACATGCATATAGGAATATTTTAGGCCCAGAGAAAAGACCCTGTCCTCTAGCTGCATTAGAGGCAGTACTTTGACTAGCAGCACCATTTTGAACTTCTCTCTTCAGTGAAATTTGTTGAGGGCTTAAAGGACCAGACTAGGCGGCAGGCACCCCCTTTCTTTTTGGGGATGAGAAAGTATCTTACCAGCTGCCTCTTTCTGCAGCAGGGACATGCTCTATTGCCCTGTCCTCCACAAGGGATGAAATCTTCCCCTGATTAGGGGGTCCTATCCTAACTTTCTGTTGGAAGAATGTGGAGGAAGTAGAACCTGCTACCCATGTGGACGATGCAAAGGACCCAGAAGCTCCTCGTGATGCAAAGAGGGTAAAGGTGACTTCCTGTAGGACCTCTAGCCTGATTTGGTTCCAGTTTGTCTTCTGTAGGAAGTCAAAAAGTCTTTTTTGTCTGGGAGACTAGATCTGGCTTTGGCTCCTTGCCTCACTCTCAGCTGCTGTTGGGGGTGAGCACACTCCTGAGGCAGAGGTGGAAAGTACCTTCTCTGATAGAAAAATTGCCTTTTCTTGGAAAGAGAGTGGAATCATTTGGTAACGTGTGTGCAATCAGTCATCACGTCTGACATCTGCAGCATGGATTGGTTGAACTATGCCAACAAATAATATTAATAGTAGTTTTACAGAGGTTTCTTTGTTGCATATAGGGCTCTTAGAGCTTTTTCTTGTACTTTCTTTACAGCCCATTTTAAATTCTCAGATGCAGGGTCTCAAGCCAAGGTATGAATAATCTAGGGCAGTGGTTGTCAACCTTTTTTCTGTCAGGTCACCCTTGACAGATGATGCCCACATGCATGGCCCACTGAACACCTGACCATCATGGAGCTAGATGTAAACATACTCTCTGCATCCACAGGAAACCCCAACACCTAGCAATGGGTGCACAGCAGAACTAGGATATTTCCCCATAGAAAAAAAAAAGAGATTCTGATTCTGGTGTCCTCTCAGTAAGACCAATACAAACTCTCTCTACTGCCAGGCACACCGTAAAATGCAAAACCTGAAAAGCAACTCTAACTCCGAGGACTCAAACAGCAATAGCCTATCAATGAAAAGGCAGCTGTGCACCCCCCAGGCATGTTCCATTGAGAAAACACAACAAATAAGGCTGGTACAAATGCCTACATGCTAGTAAAATACCTCACCTTAGTCATATACACAGAATCGACCTTTACTAAATGCAAAATAAAAGACCACAAATTACAAATGTGGAGACAAAACCTGGAATGGAAACCCAAAAAATACACTCTGCATGCTCTGGAGAACTAAAAACAGAAATACATTAAGCAAAGAGCGATGATAGAAGAAATGCACATTCCCAAAACAGACATCATATGGTTCTTGTAACCCATAACTCCCCCTCCAGTTCTTCTCTCACACTCAGCTACCCCGATCCCCTCCTTCCCACCTCTTCCTGCCCAGCAGTCCCCATTCCCTCTGTTCTCTTCCCCACCCGCCTTTCCCCATCCCATACAGGGCGAGGAAAGCATCAGCAGCATCACGTCCGGGGGGGGGGGGGGGGGGGGGAGGGGAGATAAAGTTGGTGTCTCGTCAGGGCTAGGGGAGCAGGAGGTGGCAATGGCTCGCTCTGATTTGGGTGAAAGAGGAATCAGCCTCCCGCTGGGTCAGAAAGATGTAAGCCAGCGTAGCCTTTTTCATGCCCAATAAAGGAGAAGCCAACCTACTCTCACCCAAGCCGAGGAGGAGATAGCAGCCTCCTACCAGCCCTGCGACGCACCTCTCCCAACCACTGGCCTACGGGATGCTCAACCTCTTGTGGGGAATTTTTTAGGCCTTTTCTGGAAAATCATAATTTTTAATTACTTTTACAGCCCATGCTTTGCAGTAGCAGGTTTAGATTCTCTTTCGGACCTTCTGCGGGGGTGACAGAATGACCAACTCATCTGACTACAGCAGCCATTTTACTTCACTTTTCTCCAGATAAGATTTTAACAGACTATTAAAAGCTTGTGTTTTTTTCAAATTAAAATATATTCCTCCAATCCTCCAAATATGTGGTTTTATTTGCATATATATATAAAAAGACTTACAAAAAAATTTGGTTTTCTTGGACCTAAACAAGACCATATAATTATATTCATCTGCCATGAGGAAACACAAGACATACAATATGAATGCAGTCCATGACTGATTTGCAGTGGTCATAGTTAAATTCAATTCAGATGTCTACGTTTGGAATTAATTTGCTTAAACCAGTTGTGTGATTCTTTTTTGTACATGGATTTGTTCATGCGGGGATTACTATTCCTGGGAGGAATTAACATCCACGGGCCAGAACTGATGCTTCCATCACAGGCTCAGACAGACATGGGTCTCCCTTCCCACAACCGGAGCTTCGACGGGGAGGACCCCTCCCCCCTGGACAGACTGACCTGCAGGTTAGGCTAAGCCACCGATATGACCCTCGGACCAAGACATTTGCCTACCCCCTCGACTGCAGACATTGCAGTAACCTTCCCTCATTACCAGTAGGTCACAGTTCTGTTGGATTATACTGTGCCATAATTTAAATTAAACTAGATAAAGTAAACCCAATAGGATGAAATGAAGAAAGATTTATAAAGAATGAGTCACTGCTCAGATAGCTCCAGCTCTATTTGTGGGCACTGAAATTGCAGCAGTGACCCTGAAGATGCTGTAAACCAGCCCTACACGAGCAGAGACTCTAAAGGCAAATGTCACTGTTATAATCACAGATTTATTTAAAACTACATAAAATACAGATGTGGCACTAGTACTCAGCATTAATAGCAATGGAAAAAGGTTTTGAGATAACTCAACTGACATATGAAACAAAATTCAGTCCGTCTCCTCTTTTTATTTAATTTCTTAGGCAATATTAAAGGGGTTTTTTTTGTTTGTTTTTACACAATCCTTAGTCTCTCTCACTAGTAGATCTAACCTTAAGAAAATCAGAAGTACTGATGCATCTGTTTCTATAGCTCTATTCAGTGTTGATTTTTGTTTTTTCCTGCCATGCTTTTCCACACTGTAACTGGAATGGAGGTTGGAGGCTGCTAGTGGCCCCAGCCTGGGACCTCTTTTCTTTTCATCACAATTAGCATGATCTCTAGGGCTCTCGCAATCCTTAGCCACAAGAGAGCCCGCTGAAGAGGCCAGCGTGCTACAGATCTGCTTTTGACATTTGGTTGCCTGACTCTCCCTTCAGCCAGAAATAAGTTGATGATGTAAGGCAGCTAGGACCTTGGAATCTTAGCTTCAGTCACCCCAGCTGAGCTGAGACTCTAAGAGACAGAGAGAGAAACCAGCAAAGGGAGAGGGGGGACAAGGCGGTGGCAGACCCGTCTGGAAGTCCCAAATAAAAAAACACATCCCTTTCCAAATAGCACTGACGGAAATTATCAAAGCGGGGAACCCAGACGGAAATCCCAAGAGAGATTCTTATCAATCAAACTGGGCATTCTTCAGCTGTATAAGACTTCAGCAAGCAGGTGAGGGAAGCTTTAAGTCTATTTTCCTTTTATGTCGTTTCTGAAATAGCCTTTGGCTAATGTTAGTCTCACAGGATGGAATAGCCTTTCCTGGAGAAAAGTATTAATCTTCTGACATTGTTTTGTATGTTGTGTCCTGCCTTGGGCACATTTCTTATTAAAAAAAAAAAAGCAGGTAATAAATCCAAAACAAACAAACATATCCTACCAACAAACCTTTTCTTTCTCCTATGATGCTTGGGTTGAGGTTCTCACACCTCTGCTTATGATTTGAATGAAATATTCTAGGAACTGTTCAGACCCTATTGTGCCTTCCCCACTACCCAACTCTCGTTCATCCTCAGACCTACCACTTCAGAGAAAAAAAAAAAAAAGAGTGACGGCACGATGTTTGGCAAATCTGGATAACAATGTTCAAGCTCAAGAGACTGTAAATCCCAGAAATTGGAAATAGCAGCACCTACAGCTCAGT
Organism: Rhinatrema bivittatum; assembly: GCF_901001135.1. Taxonomy (NCBI): domain Eukaryota; kingdom Metazoa; phylum Chordata; class Amphibia; order Gymnophiona; family Rhinatrematidae; genus Rhinatrema; species Rhinatrema bivittatum. Next base: position 36,267,115 of record NC_042632.1, read on the forward strand.
AATGATCTGAAAGCTCAGGTTAGGAAAAACACTATTCTTGTACAGTAAATGGAAGAAGAAGAGGCAGGCCCTAGATCTCAGCATAATATACTAAAACTTGGATATAATAGGTCTGTGTCCTGTTTAGAGGGGTGTTGAAAGGACAGAGCTGGCAGGCACTTTAAAAATGTGAAGCTAGTCAGCTTCAAAAAGAGCCTACCACCACGTTCCACATGAAAACACTTAACCTCTTCTACAATTTAGTAGAGGAAACAAAAACCAGTTTCCCCAATACTGTGCTTATGATGCTCACTGTAGCTGATGATAGTACTGAATTGTTTAACCACGTTTTTTTTTATGTTCACTAGGCACACACCTCTCTCACCCAACAGCCACAGATTGACACGTGCTCTCCCCCCGGAGTTGCACAGTTCTAATACGTAGGGCAGTCTCAGTACCTGGTGACTCATATCAGCCAGGCACCTCTGAAAAGTATCCATATGCTTAAAAGCACTGGACAGCAGCAGGTTGGTGAGATGATAGCCTCTGGAATACGTGGTGCCTTCACAGATGTGGAACAACCAGATTACTTCACTATTATTAAACATTTCTATTACTCTACCCAACCTATGCAGCACTGTACAAACACACACACACACACAAAAGTCAGCCCCTGCTCAATAGAGCTTACACTAATAAGACAAACATATAGGACAAGAAACTTGGGGCATTTCATAAAGCAAGACAATGGTTAGAAAGAAAAGAAAGTTAGTTAATGAGGCTAAAAGCAGACAATCAGGCCTTAGATTTAAAAGCAGCCTCAAAAAGGTGGTTTATATTAGAGGACAAGTGAAGCACTATCCCTCTTGCTGTGCCATCCATGTGCTCAGAGCTTCAAACCCGAACATCCATCTGTCATCTGATAATTGCAACATTGGAAATAGCTCCTGGCATAGCCTTGGACGGTGTGCCTCACGAGAGCTGAGGATGAGCTGGGTGTGGGGAGGGTCTCAGTGTTTTATTTATTCAGTAACTCGATTTGTACAGAGCTTTTAAACAATCATGAGGAAAATGAGAGAACACAAATCCTTTAAACTACTGTACAGCTGTGGCAGGCAGATTGCTTTTTTTTTTTTTTTCTATATTACTCTTGATATGCACTTCGTTTCCAAGTTTTCTCTAATTAAATCAGTCTCATTAGCAAACAGTCAACCCATTCTTCCTAACTATAATAGGACATGAAAAACCCTAAAAATCAACCATAAAAAGTATAAATAACTGTAGTTTATATTTTTACTTTAATTAAACATAAGAACATAAGAAAATGCCATACTGGGTCAGACCAAGGGTCCATCAAGCCCAGCATCCTGTTTCCAACAGTGGCCAATCCAGGCCATAAGAACCTGGCAAGTACCCAAAACCTAAATCTATTCCATGTTAGCCACTGCTCTTACTAGCAACGGTATTTTCTAAGTCAACTTAATTAATAGCAGGTAATGCTATTAAGAACTTATCCAATCCATTTTTAGACCCAGCTACACTAACTGCACTAACCATGTCCTCTGGTAACAAATTCCAGAGTTTAATTGTGCGTTGAGTGAAGAACTTTCTCCGATTAGTTTTAAATGTGCCACATGCTAACTTCATGGAGTGCCCCCTAGTCCTTCTATTATCTGAAAGAGTAAATAACCGATTCACATCTACCCATTCTAGACCTCTCATGATTTTAAACATCTCTATCATATCCGCCCTCAGCCGTCTCTTCTCCAAGCTGAAAAGTCCTAACCTCTTTAGTCTTTCCTCATAGGGGAGCTGTTCCATTCCCCTTATCATTTTGGTAGCCCTTCTCTATACCTTCTCCATCGCAATTATATCTTTTTTGAGATGCGGTGACCAGAATTGTACACAGTATTCAAGGTGCGGTCTCACCATGGAGCGATACAGAGGCATTATGACATTTTCTGTTTTATTCACCATTCCCTTTCTAATAATTCCCAAGAGTAGAGCAAGCAAGGATAAAGCTGGGAAATTGCATATCTTCTTGAAGTCCAGTTTTGGGCCCAGTTGTTTCCTCCTGCTATGGGACCTCCAGTTCAATTAGAACCAGGGCTAAGATCTGACTACATGAGCCTTCATGTACATCTATCTAAGGATTTTTCCCCTATTTTTTTTTTGTATTCCCCTCTCGACTCACCTAGCCCAGCCGTCCCAGCAACAGTCCTTACTGGGGGTTGAGTGCAAGCATAGCCCAGTGGTTAGAGCAGCAGGCTGAGAACCTAGGAAGCCAAGGCTCAAATCCTGCTGATGCTCCTTGTGACTTAACGCAAGCCATTTCACCCTTCATTGCCTCATGTGCAAAGTTAGATTATAAGCCCCAAGGGGAAAGGTAAAATCCTAACAGTACCTGAATGTAACTGACCTTGAGCTACCAATGAAAAGGCACGAGTTAAATCTAAAATAAATAAAAAAAAATTAGACCAGGGTTCCCCGTCCAGAATTCAGCAATTATGGTAGAAAATCCATCCACTGTGTCATTGCTGGATCATGACTGGAACGCCTTCCGTCTAGGCTCTGTGAATGCTGTCCCAACAGCATCCTCAGCCTCAACCAAGAAGCAGAAAACAGGAGCTGAGAAGTAAATCCAAGTCTTCCATAGGGCAGTGGGCATTGTCACTGATCTGGCCAGATCTAATCAATCCTGCAACTGAAAATCTGGAGTTAAACCCTCCCAGTCTATCAAAAACGACAATTTAAGAAGAATATAATTCCATTGACCAGCCTCCTGTTCACTGCAAAAGTTAATATTCACAATCAATTGAAAAGTACTGCTGCTTTAGGTTACTATAATAATTATACTGGCCTTTAAAATATATATAACTAACACAGGGGTAGGCAATGCTAGTCCTGGAGTGCCACAAATAGGCCTGGTTTCAGGATATCCACAATGAATAGGCATGGGGTATATTTACATATAATGCAGCAAATATCGCATGTATGATGCACAGACTTTAGAGTTATCTAGACCATTGTGTGGTAAAAGTAATTTGTCAACGGAATGAGTAGCTGTGAGTAGTTTGGCAATGATTCCAACTCCCGTGTTATGCTGATCTGAAAGTAATTGTAGTTGTTTTTACTTTGAAGTTTTATTTTGTTTGTTATATTTGTATTTGTCTGTCTACTGTTTTGTTGATATATTGTGTATGTAAACTAGTAAGCCACTGTGGACTGTAAATAAGCAGCATAGAGGTCATGAACTCTGTGGATTACCAGTGGGAGACCCTTAGACAACTCTTGGATTCTGCGCCTTATGAACAATTGATGATTGAACCTATTTCAGAATTGTTGAAGCGGATATCCCTACTTGTATCTAATGCTTTATCTGTAGGTTATATTACTAATAAGGAAGCAGCTTTTGTAGTAGAATATCATCCTTGATTAGCTTGTTTTTATTTGTTGCCAAAAATACATGAGGCTGGCGTTATTTCCTGGATGCCCAATTGTTTCTAGTTTGGGTTCCAAATTAGAACTATTATCGAAATATGTGGATGAATTTCTTCAACCCTTTGTTCCAAAGGTTCAATTTTATGTGAGGGATTCCTCTCACTTTATTGAGTGGTCTCCATTTGCAAGGTAATGATGTTTGGCTGGCTAGTCTGGACAAGGGGTCTCGATATTCTAAGATTACCCAGGGTGAAACCCTTGATGTTGTACAGAGTTGTTTGGATTCCTCATGCTCTACAGACAAGGTCACCATCTTGTTTTTTGGTGTTGTTAGCCAAATTAGCCCCTTACAAAGAACTTTCTTGATTTTGGAGGCACAATGTATAAGCAAATGTTCTTATGTTTCAAATCGAGGGGACTGCTACAAGGTCCACCAAGGCCCCCAATATAGCTTGTCTTTTTGTTTCTGCTTTCAAAGATGAGTGTAAACTACTCAGGTTTTTGGAGGTTTATCCTCTTTTGTTAAAATACATTGATATATTTATGATTAAAGGGTTCACAGGAATTTTTGGACCTTTTAAAGAACAGTGTGATCCCAATTTGAGATTTGCATTTACCTTGAATAGACATCAGGTGTCTTTTAGCATGTGGGTATAATACTGGTGTTTTTATAACTACTTTATGTAGGAAGCTGACTGATAGAAACAGCTTACAACCTCCATATCTGAGATCAAACAATCCATTGTTTATAGCAGGTTTGTACTACGATTGTACAGATTTTACAACAGATATCCTGTACACACAGTATGGCAGGCTTATAAACATGCTTGTTATGTGAACTGTGATCTTTTGTTTCAACAGTCTAAAGTACGCTCTTTGGATCGCATGGTTGCATTCCTCCTTACACCATGTATACATCTAGGATTATTAAAATTATCAGAAACACTGGTCTCTATAAGAGGCTCATGCATCTTTTTTTGCATTTGTCTTTAAAAAGATAGAGTATGAAGACCATTTGGCCTCATCTCATTGGTCTTGTCCTGTGGTTCACGTCAATAATTTTGGACACCAAAGCTGTGACCATTTGTCTCGCAGTAGTTTTTCATTCCCTACCATACTGGTAAAATTACAAATTTTAATCCTACACTAATTGTACTTCTCATCAGATTGTGTACCTTATTTTATGCCCCTTTCAATTTAATATATGTGGCAAAAACTATGAGAGCTATTAAGACCCTTGTTATGGAACACTGTAGCAACACTCTGTACTAACCATATTGAAACATCCCTGTCAGAGCACCGGGAAGAACAAGGGTATGCTGTAGAGGGATTCTAGAATCTGTGTATTGGGACATTGGGCAAGAAGGGTGCTAACATTCTGTATACTGCTACATAAGTAACAGAAGATGAATGTACGAGTTGGGTTAACTCCTGCTGGTTGAAAAAACAACAAGATTTGGGGGGGGGGGGGGGGGGGAGTTCTTGTAAATCTGTCCCTTTAAATTGTGTGCAGTTATTTATTAGATGGATTTTATAAAGGCACGTCAATGGATTACATTACATGCTGATTTTCAAAATGGTGGCGTGATCTATTTTTTGAGTGTGTATGCATGTCATCCACTGAAGTTAATGCGGATTATATTTTGTTTCGGAGGCAATCCGCTCTATTTGGGTTTTATGTGTTTCTTTTATATATTTGTTTTTTAGCGATCAAGCTGGTTGGGATTGTTAAAGAGAAACTTATGTGATTTGATAACTGTGTGATGTCAACCCCTAATGAAGGCATTAGGTGAAACAAGTCAGGGTGATGTTGAAATTTTACAACAATCCATGAAGAAAGTGTTCCCATTTGTGATGAGGCTTTACTTCTTCTTTCTTTTGTATGATTGAATACTGTTTCGCTGAGGAGGAAGGAACACCATGCTGGTATTTCTCTGTATCCCGCTTAGTGAGTACATTCTGGTTGCCAAAGGATTTTTTACAAAGTTTCTTTACAAGTCTTCTAAGGAACTTTATGAAGCTTTACAAGTTAGGCGCTTTATTTATTTAAACAATTTTGTATTTCGCCAATCCACAAAACTCAGGCACATATGTACATAATCAGAAACAAGTCAAACCAGCAATAAATAAACAAACCATAAACAATGACAAAATAAATCAAAGTAAATAGTTATAAAAATTCAGTAGCTGTTTTTTTGTCCTGAGGACATAGAGACACATACCAATGCATCCAAGCATGTGTCATACAGAGAATGTCAAGGAAAAAAAGCTGAGATTTAAACCTTTTTCTAAAATGGAGGAGGTCATTCTCAGCCCTGATCTCCTCAGGTAAATTATTCCATAAAATAGGGCCTGCTATCCTAAAAATTCACTCTCTGGATTCAGCCAGCTGAGCATCTTGCAGAGATGTAATCTTTAATAGATGCTGGGTAGATAAGAGGAGCTGGAGTGGCTGATAACTCCATACTGCAGAAACAATGAAACAGAGCAAGATCATGTTTGGGCCTTGAAAATCAAAGCGTTTTGAATTTCACCTGCCATGTGACAGATAACTAATATACAGCAACCAGGACAGGAGAGATATGCTCACGTAAAGTAGAACCAGAGATTAAATGAGTGGCAAAATTTTGCATCAATTGTAAGGCCCTTTAGTGTGAATCAGGGAGACCCAAAAACAATGCATTACAATAGTCAAGACAAGACCAGACCAAAGATTGCACAACAGTGAGAAAATCAGAATAGCAAAGAAAGGCTTTAAGGAACACAGAAGATGAAGCTTATAATAAGATATTTGAACCAGGGAATTAATGGGTGGATGCAGAGATGAGGAGGAATCAAGCAGGACCCTCAAGTTACGAGCTTGACATTTGATTGCTATTGAGAGTTCATCTAAAGAAAAACTGGAAGGGTCATCAGCAGGCACAGTTTGAGATGGAAACAAAATTTCTGTTTTTTTTAACAATCAGTGCCAATCTCTAACCTGGGCTAAACAAAGGCAACCTATTCAGAGAAATATCAAAAGAAGAAGAAATAGGGAAGAAAAACTATCCCAACTGCATATATTTTAAAGGAGTCATCCAGTCTAGAAAGGATGAAACAGAGGAGTTAAATTAAATATTAAGGAGAATAGCCAAGTGTGAAGAACTTTGGGCAACCCTCATAGACAAAGGGTGCAAGTTGGATAATGCACCACCAATCATGACCTTATACAGTAGAACTGATTAGACAAAAAAAGAAGAAAACCAAGAATAGACAATAGAAGCAATACCAAGGCCTTCAAGTGATCCAGTAGAATATCATGATTTAGGGGATTGAAGGCTGAGGAAATATCAAGTAATATGAGGAAATATTTAACACCAGATTCAAAACCCTGGCAAATAGTGTCTAGACAGAAAAAATGATGCAGTGCTATGAAATGACTGGAACCCAAACTGTGAACTATCAAGGAAATTGTTGTCATTGATATATTTCTGCAACTGGGTCAATAGAGGCAGAGTAGAAACAAGACGATCGTTTGATGGATCAGAAGGGTTTGAATCCAATCAGAATCAGAAGGGTCTGAATCCAATACTTATTTCACTACATTGGCTACCAATAAGATTCGGGATTGAATACAAAGTACTATCCATCCTTCATAAAATTTTATATGAAAACAAGAAAATTGGCTAAGCTCCTCTATAAAACTACATACCCCAAACAGAAACCTAAGATCTGCAAATAAGGGACTTCTAAAAACACCACCTATGCGTTCCAATCAACTCACCTCAACCCAAAAGAGAGCAATATCTCTAGGTAGCCCAAAACTCTGGAACTCCCTACCAACTGAACTCAGAACCCAAGAAAACCTAAAAACATTCAAAAAAAGATCTAAAAACATGGCTGTTCAACAAAGTATACCAGCTCACCCAATGAACAACATAACATCTTCACCCTCCACTCCAACCTGAAGATTAAATGAATAAATGAACATCTCAACTATAGATTATAACCAAGAAATGAAACTTAAAACAGAACAGTAACTAACTAGCATATGATTCCCCTATGTTTAACAATTGTTTAAACCTTTTTTGAAACCCTGTTAATCCCCTTAACCTTGTAACCTTTGTATTTTTTGTAAACCGTTATGATGATGAATACGAATGACGGTATATAAAACTCGATAAATAAATAAATAGGCATTTTTCGAAACATACATAGATATGACGGCAGAAGATGACCAAACGGTCCATGCAGTCTGCCCAGCAAGCTTTCACTTCCCCCCCCCATTCTTATCTGTTAATCTTGTCCCTTGTAAGTTGACTTTTTTGTTCTATTTCCCTTCCACCCCCACTGATCTATTTCCCTTCCACCCCCATCATCAATGTAGTTAGTAGTGCTGGAGCTGCATCTGAGTGAAGTATCTAGCTAATTGTTTAGGGGTAGTAACCGCCGTCATAGCAAGCTACTCCCACGCATGTTTATCCAGGCCTATGCCAACTCAGTCCTTGTTGGTTGTTGTCCAAATATAAATCATCTTTTAACATTCCCCCTGCCGTTGAAGCAGAGATCTTTTCATCATTCCCACTTGCCGTTGAAGCAGAGAACTATGCTGGATATCATTGAAGTGAAGTATCAGGCTTATTTGGTTTAGGGTAGTAACCGCCGTATCAAGCAAGCTACTCCCCTGCTTTTTTGTGGATGCAAATCCTTTTTTTTCACATTTCCTCTTACCATTGAAGCATAGAGCAATGTTGGAGTTACATTAACCGAGTGTATGTTTATTGAATTAGGATATTAATCTCCAGGTAGTAGCCGTCATTCCCGCAAGCCACCCACATGCCTCTAAACTTCATTCACATCCTCTAGACTTTATGGATCCACAGTGTTTATCCCACACCTCTTTGAAATCCTTCACAGTTTTGGTCTTCACCACTTCCTCCGGAAGGGCATTCCAGGCATCCACCATCCTCTCCATGAAGAAATACTTTCTGACATTGTTCTGAGTTTTCCTCACTGGAGTTTTAAATCGTGACCCCTGGATCTGCTGATTTTTTGGCAACAGAAAAGGTTTGTCGTTGTCTTTGGATCATTAAAATCTTTCAAGTATCTGAAAGTCTGTATCATATCACCTCTGCTCCTCCTTTCCTTCAGGGTGTACATATTTAGATTCTTCAATCTCCCCTCATAAGTCATTTGATGAAGACCCTCCACCTTTTTGGTTGCCCTTCTCTGTACTGCCTCCATCCTGTCTCTATGGAGATACGGTCTCCAGAACTGAACACAGTACTCCAGGTGAGGCCTCTCCAAGGACCTGTACAAGGGGATAATCACATGCCTTTTCTTACTCAATATTCCTCTCTCTATGCAGCCCAGCATTCTTCTGGCTTTAGCTATCGCCTTGTTACATAGTGTCTAATGATCTGAAGTTGGTGAAACAATCACCCCCAGGTCTCTCTCCTGCTCCGTGCACATCAGCCCTTCTTCCCCCATTGAATACAGTTCTTTTGGATTTTCACACCCCATATGCATAACTCTGCACTTCTTGGCGTTGAATTTCAGCTGCCATATCTTTGACCACTCTTCCAGTTTCCTTAAATCCTGTCATTCTCTCCACTCCTTCCGGCGTGTCCACTCTGTTGCAGATCTTAGTGTCATCTGCAAAAAGACAAGCCTTACCTTCTATCCAGTCTGCAATGTCGCTCATAAAGATATTGAACAGGACTGGTCCCAACACCAATCCCTGCGGCATTCCGCTCAACACAGCTCTCTCTTCAGAGTAAGTTCTATTCACCACTACACATGGTCTTCTGTCCGTCAACCAGTTTGTAATCCAGGCTACCACCTTGCCACTCACTCCTAAGTTTCTCATTTTATTCACCAGTCTCCTGTGCAGGACTGTGTCGAAAGCTTTGCTGAAGTCCAAGTAGATGATATCGAGCGCTCTTCCTCAATCCAATTCCTTGGTCACCTAGTCAAAAAAGTCAATCAGATTGGTCTGACAGGATCTTCCCCTGAGGGTATACAGCTTCAACTTTCAGCAGAGACAGAAGTTGCCCCTCAGAAAAAAAAGAGGCATTCGTAAGGTTAGCAATAAAAGCACCATCAGTACACAGGACTTTAATCAAAGCAGAACAAGAATTTGACACAATAATTATTCTTCAGCTCATTAAGTACAGAAACAACTTCAAAACTGGGAGGTAGGAGTAAATTCTCATCAAGAAGAGGCAGTGGAACATTGCACTGTAAGACCTGCTGGTAATTGAGCACTGAAAGACTTCACAACCTGTGCTTTCTTCTGGGAGAAAAATGATGTAAACTTCTTGTAGGCTGCATTCAAAGCAACTACAGAATTACAGGCCGGGGTGTTGTAAACACTGAATGAACAATCCTAAATAATTCATGAGGATGCGAAGCAGCAGCAGTGATACGAAACACCACATACGCTTTGCCTGATCAATGGCATCAATTATTTATTCTTTCAGATAAAACAAGGAGACTAGGGGGATTCCATGAAGTTAGCAAGTAGCACATTTAAAACAAATCAGAGAAAATTCTTTCACTCAATGTACAATTAAGCTCTGGAATTCATTACCAGAGGATGTGATTAAGCAGTGTAGCTGGGTTTAAAAAAAAGGTTTGGACAAGTTCCTGGAGGAGAAGTCCATAAACTGCTATTAATCAAGTTGACTTAGGGAATAGCCACCGCTATTAATTGCATCAGTAGCATGGGATCTTCTTAGTGTTTGGGTAATTGCCAGGTTCTTGTGGCCTGGTTTGGCCTCTGTTGGAAACAGGATGCTGGGCTTGATGGACCCTCAATCTGACCCAATATGTTCTTAGACCTGTATGCTGCCAATTTAATACAGTAGGAAGAAACAGTGTCAAATTTATTCTTATACCAATGGCTTTCAACAGCTTGAAGATCACGCTTCACTGTGCTTAAGGAAGGGGACTAGCAAAGGGCAGCTCTCTGCTGTCACTACTAGCAAAGCTTTCATAGGAGCAAGAGTGTTTAATGTTGTATGAAGAGATGATTGCCAAAAAGCAATTAAATTATTAGTCTTGAGAAAGAACAGGCAGCCACTGAGACCGCAGCTGCTCGACATCAATAGGAGGCCACCTCATGATCGTAGGAGGGGCAATGGTGCCATGGAATGGAAGTGCTGGGTAAATTAGCAAACAGTGAATTAAAAAGGCACATCAGAGCAAGAGAAACAGCAGGAACCAGTCCAGTCACTGTGAACAAAAACCAGACCAAGAGTGTGGCCCAGCCTGTGTGTATGCGCATGGGAATCAGCTGGGTCCACCCTAGTGCCTGCGAGGCTGTTAAAAAAAAAAAATCCCTAATTACATTTGAAAGTTAATAAGTCTACTGGAAGGTTAAAATCCCTAAAACTATAGCACTTTTAACATCCTCTTTAATAGCAAGAAGATAGTTAATAAAAACTGACGCTTGAGGCTAAACCCCAAGGCAGGGGAACAGACCAGACCGAACTTGTGTAATAAAATTTCTCTAGCGGATGTAGAGATATTTTGCTTTTTCTTCCCTTTTTGTGGTTTTTTTTTTGGCTTTTCTGATGGATTAATTTGGGGTGATTGTGTGGTTTTTATTATTCTATGTCTTTATCTGTACTGTATGGGCATTCTGTTTTGTTGTTTGGGCCCCTATCAGTGATACAATGAAACAAGAACACAAATATGTAACTTTTATGTTATGTTAGCTGAAAATTGTTTTTCATTAATATGATTATGATGGTTAGTTGAATGGTGACGTTTATATTATAAATGATGAATAAAGTTATTTTGTTTGTTAATTTTTTAATGATTAGGAGTATGGCTTTTTATGATTATGTATTCCACAAGTAATAACATCAAGGGTTAATGAGATATTTTCAAAGGTAAACTCCCAGTCATGTCGATGTTGTAGGTCTCATCTTCGCAGAAAAACTTTTCAAGAACTGAGCAATAGAATTAAATATTGCCATGTTTTTGAAGATGGGTGCAATACACCAAAAATACTAGAACACTACAGTTTATTTTGAAGAATAAGTGTAGATTCTCCTTGTCCTATAATTGAGGTCATTTGTTGACTTTTTTTCTACTTTTAGCTGGGAAGATGATCCCCGTGGCTACCTCACATCCCACCAAGTTGCAGAATAGCACAACATGGGCCATTGCTACAGAGATCGGAGAGCAAGGTAAGACTACAGCGCACCACCTATTACTTGCAACGTTAAAAAAAAATAAAATACAGTGCTAGTATTAACACTGCCAGCTTGTAAGAAGTATAGTATTCCCACATCACTCAGTGCTCAGGATTTAGCCTCTACGGCAGCATAGATTCAATACAATAGTGCAAAAACTCCTTCCAGCCTCAGTGTGCAGTAGGATCTAAATTTACATGCCCAGCCTCATAGTACTATGAGATCTATATTCTGAAACCCAGGCTGAGTACAGCAGGAGTAATAGGGTGCCACAGCTCATGAAATCTTAACGAGAGTCCCCACATCATCAGAAATGGAATACACATAATCATTGGGGTTGGATTAGCACCAACTCCTAAAGACCATATACTTTTTGTATCCCATTCTCTGACTTCCCACAGACCCTCAGCTGTACTTGGGTAAGAAGGTCAGCACTCCTCAGGATCTGATGATAGAGGAGCTGTCCCTACAGAACAACAAGGCCTCACGAATGTTCCTAGAACGACAGAAAAGGGTGCAGCGATTCATCTTGGAGTATCCTACGAACACAACCATTGTGAGTCTCCCACTGGACACATCTCTTCCTAGAACATTATGTGCATGTTTCCTCTTCCTGATGTAGTTTACTATCACTGGTTCTCTTATTGCTAAAGATGTTTCTTTAAACAAAAAAAAAATCTGACATGTGCATAGGAGTTATAATGCTAAGAGAAAATAGGAACCAAAAATAAGAATGGATTGCATGTTTAGCCACACTAATTCTGGCACTTATACATTTCTTTTTTACTTCATCACAGCAAGACCAAATATAGCATGCAACATTAAAAAATAAAACCTACAGAACTGGGCCAGCTTGGTCCAAATCGATCAATTCCTTTGGTAATACTTGTATTTTTCTAGAAATATTCAATATTCCTTTATTGCAATGAATCCTTTCAATTTAAGATCGTCATTGGGAGGTACATTTCTGGCCATTTTGAACAGGGGTTATTAATACACAGTTTTGAAATATGCACTATACTTATGTTAGAAATTGATACAACTGTTAGGTGATTGTATTAGCCAAGTAGTCTTTAATATGTCATTTTATGCACCGGTTTTTATAACACTTTCATTGCTCTCTTTGGTTCTGTCAGGGCAGTAAGAATCTGAACACGACCCAGTCTGCCAGGGATGCAGCTGGCAGTACTAGCACCAACCGTTTTAGAACTGCCTTTGCAGAAGCCAGCAGTACAGAGGGAAAAGAGAACTACCATCCAGAGACGTACATCTCACCAACCAGCAAAGGGCGTGCCCCCGAAGTGCTCAAGAAATCAAATAAAGTCTTACAGATGAAGACATCTCTAAACCCTAGTGCCATTGCTCCAGGTACCCAAGTTGATCAGTACTGAGTCCTTGACATTATAGTGATAGATTATAATGGGGATATAATTTATTTGTGCATAGATATGTAGCGTATATGTACACTTGCATGTATATGAAGATGGCTCAGAGAAACACTTTAGATTGGTAAACATAGAAATGACGGCAGAAGAAGACCAAACGGCCATCCAGTCTGCCCAGCACGCTTTTGCACTTTTTTTTTCTCTCTCATACTTATCTGTTACTCTTGGCTCTTAGCAACCTTTTTTATTCTATTTCCCTTCCACCCCCGCCATTAGAGAGCAGTGTTGGAACTACATCTAATTTAAATAGCTTACTTAGTTAGGGCAGGGGTCAGGAACCTTTTTGGCTGAGAGAGCCATGAACGCCACATATTTTAAAATGTAATTCCATGAGAGCCATACAATATGTTTAAAACTAAATACAAGTAAATGTGTGCATTTTATGTAAGATCACACTTTTAAAGTACAATAAGTCTCTGAAAATATTACACCAGGCCTTAAGACACCAATACATCTCCTATTAGGAAAACGGACCAAGTCAGGCTGCTATAGAGTCCTACACAGAAACTACACGCCAGCAGAAAACCTCACCTGAATCACGTGCTGTCCCTCACCTAACATAGAATAAAGAGACCAAACGCATAACTAGAAGCATGCAGAAAAAACTGAATTGGAAACTGCAACAAGCCAGAGTCTCTGTATGCAGTGTAACAAAGGAAAAAAGAAACATCACCATCCTTATAAAACAATCAAGAAATATAAAATCATCAGCAGTAAAACTGTACTAACAAAAAAACATATTTCGAAACAGCCGATGAGTGGAATATCCAATAATTAAAAACTCATATAAAAAATTTCCAGATACCAACAAAATATTTCAAATTAGCAGACACAAAGACCCAGTAATGAAAAATAATAAGGATACAAAAATGTTTTTGCTCTGCATACCTGGGAACGTTTGATATCCAGGTGTCCTGAGATTGTTCTGAATTAGCAGGAGGAGGGGTGGTTTGCTTGGAACTTTCTCCTCTCTCAGTCACATACCAGCACTCTCTCTCACACTGGCTCTCAATTACACACCTATACACACATGCTCTCAGTCACTCACATGTACACATGCTTTTTCTCTCTCACTTATATAGGCTCTTAATTACACATTTACATACATGCTGTCTATCTTTTCACGCTTACACACACACAGACTTTCAATCACATAATACATGCTGTCTTTCCTCACACACAGACTCTCATTCACATGCTTACAAACATGTCCTCTCTTTCTCTCATTTACACACAGGCTCTCAATCACATACTCACATGCTCCATCACCTAAACCAGCTCTCAATCACACACAGACACACATGCTCTCTCTTACTTATACACACAGGCTCTTAATCATACATACATGATCTCTCACACACAAAGGATCTCAATCATACACACATACTCTTTCACACAAACAGGTTTTCAATCACAAACTTACACATACAGGTTCCCAATCGTAAACTTACATTCATGCTCTCTCTCTCACAGGCAGGCTCTCAATCACAGACATACTCTCTTTCACATATACAGGCTCTCAATCATTCACATACATGCAATCTCTCACTCACACACACAGGATCTCAAACACACATGCTTGCTCGCTCATTCACTCTCTCTCTCCCCCACCCCGGTAACTCGCGGCAGCAGCAGCAGCCTCCTCCCAACGCTAACCTCCTTCATTTTCAGCCCTCGCGGAGAAGGAGTCCCATCGGCCGTGGTTGAAGCTCTTCTTTATTTTCCTCCGAGCCGCGCTGCAGTCTTCTTTTCGGACTGACGCTGACCACACTAGCGTGGTCTTCCCACGCACGCACCCGATGCTCACCACTTCCTCTTCCGGGCCGTTGGCGGGGGGCGGGCGGGCGGGAAGAAGAGAGCATGCCGGTGCCGCCAACTCCAGCTATTCTGCCGTGTTCCGCTCAGGTTGACAGCATTTTAAGCCCGGGCAGAAGAGGACCGGGGAGCAGCTAGGTCAGCGGGGGACTGGAAAGTGTGGCGACACACTGATTTAGTAGATTTGTCTGCGAGCCAGATGCAACCATCAAAAGAGCCATATCTGGCTCGCGAGCCATGGGTTCCCGACCCCTGAGTTAGGGGTATTAACCACCGCAATAAGCAAGCTACAAAAGGTACAAGGTACATTGTCAATGGAAGATAGAGATATTAGATCCACTCCTGGTATTGTCTACTCCCTTCTGGGGGAACCATGGATAAGTTGAACTGATTTGTTTGCTTGGACCCACTGAACTCATCTAAATTACTGCTAGTCTGCCTCAGTGAGGAGGAAGTTATTTGGTCTACACGACTGACACTGGGGCCGATGCAGTAAAACGTGCACTGAAAATGGGCACTAGTATAGAGCACCCGTGGTCTTAGCGTGGCCACCCGATGCAATATTTAAATGAGAGGCAGCGTTAAAAAGGGTGCACTAAAAAGGAGAACTGTGTCTCCGTAGCACTCAATAGTTTATTGCATCAGGTGCCCGTTTGCGATGGGTGCTCACTACGAGCGTCTATTTTCATCCTGCTTCTTTTATACTTCAGCAACCTCAGCAAAATATTATGTGCCCCTTGCTAGGGACATCTAAATTGTGTGGCCATAAGAAAAGTGGGTTTCTTTTCCTTCTATCACTCCTTGATGCAATTGCACTTTTGAGTAATGTGTGCAGTTCTGGTTGCCCCAATCTCAAAAAAGAAGATAGAAAAGATACAGAGAAGGGCAACCAAAATGATAAAGGGAATGTAACAGCTCCCCTATGATGACAGGGTTAGGACTCTTCAGCCTGGAGAAGAGACGGCTGAGGAGATAAGCTAGAAGACAATAAGATCATGAGTGGGGTGGAAAAGGTAAATAGGGAAGTTAGTTACCCTTTTCAGTAAGGGATCTCTCTGAAGCTAATAGATAGCATTTTTAGAACAAATGTGAGAAAGCATTTTTTCACTCAGCATACAATTAAACAGTGGAATTTGTTGCCAGAGGATGTACTGAAAGCAGTTAACGTAGCTGCCTGGGTTCAAAAAGGGTCTAGACAAGTTCCTAGAGGAAAAGTCCATAACCCACTATTAGCCATGAAGACTTGGGAAAGCCACTGCTTATCCTTGGTCAGAAGCAAGGAGGGTAAGATCTATTTTTTCGGGATGTTGCTGAGTACTTGTGACCTGGATTGGAGAGGATGCTGGGCTTGATGGACCTTTAGTCTAATCCATTATGGCATTTTTTTGTGTGTCTTTTGTTAAAATAAAGATGCCTGCATCCATCCTGTATCCTTACCTCAGGTTATTCTGGACCTTTGTTGGGGGTTCCACCAGAGAAATTTAATGTCACAATCATCCCCAAAGCCTATCGCTCTCCATGGCATAATGCACTTGGCAACCAGAATGAAGTGGTGAATGTTCACGTGGATCCCTCAGAGTCTCCAGCACAACCTAACTACGTGTTGTATCGGAGCTTCAACAGGTTAGTATCATCACTCCATAAGGAGGTTCCAAGCATGTCTTCATGCAGTAAGTTACGAAACTCCAGTGCTCTCTCATGGCTTGCTCTCAAGCAAGGCAGTCTTTCCAGCATGCAGACAGGGAAACTCTGAAATTACAAAGATCTTTCTCTATTGGGCACATGATGCTAAGGAGGACTTCCTGTGGATGAAGGAAGAATTGCAAGGTCTGTGAAACTTAGGGGATGGGATAAAGTGAGAGCTCAGGCTAAAACTGTTTTACCAGCTTTTTAAAAAATGTAATCCTTTGCAGTCACAGACAACAGATTGCAATGTTTGCTAACTAAAGAATATGCCCTAATTAGAAACGTAGTTTAAGCAATAAGCCCATCCAAGGCCAATAGTTGTAGCTTGGCACCTGAAAATCACAAAGAAAGGTGGAATATAAGTTTTAAAAAAGGTTTAAAGTCATTTTTGTAACCTAAAAGCAGCATGCAAGCTTTCCCTCTATTTCTTTCTGCATAAGGCAACTGATGAGCACAGATGGCATGTAGCAGCACTACCCAAGAGGTGATATGTAAGTGTAATTTAGTCTTCTCGTTAGCATAGCTAGGTTTAAATATAACCTCACACAAGTGAGCTTGTGATTGGGTCTAGAATGCCCAGCAGGACAATTCAATAATGAACCACATCCACCGGATGGTCAATGCTCAAGGTGTAATGAGGAAGGTATGTCTAGACAGTCTTTTGACTAATTAGAACGGGTCAAAGTTGTGATATTTATTAAACTATTGAATCAGGAAATGTGGAAATTATGAGACTGAACATGGTAATACTAGTTGAAGCCGCTAGATGGGAGAAATCATCAATTGAATTTTCTTATGTATGTAAAATTTTTATACCACTATTCTAATATGCCCGAGTACAAATATCAGGATAGAACGAGGCAAGCATGGTGAGTGCAGATGGCATTTCACATTTATAGCACATTTGCTTCCAGTATTGGCACAATTTAATATTCAGCACTGTTATTTGTTTCTAGCTCTATTTGTAGATATATGGCTGGTTATGTTCCCATTTGTCTGTCTCCTTCTCACGTGGGGGTGGGAGGATAGGTTTGTATTTATGGATAGTGAATTAAGTGCTGGTAGTGATGCCAGATATACCTTCACTTTTTCTGCATCTTGTTCCTTCCAGCAATGGCTTGTATTTCTATTTAAAGCTTTCTGCTGAGATATTTAATATACTTTCTCTGGCACTCACTTAACTCCGAAGCTCTCAGATCCTTGTTTAGCACCCAGAACAGGACAAACTAGAAGCATCTACTAAATCTGATAAACTGCCTGTTAGCACTTCCATAAATGCTGTCCATACATCTTTATCGTGTCTCCGTGAATCTCTCGTCTCTTCTTGCCTTGATCACAATTATTTCAGCATTCAAAGCTGATGGATGACCACGACTGTTTTTCTGTTATAATTATGCCCCCGTGGAGGATGTAGGGATCAACTCGAGGTTGCAGCTGTCTTTCTTTGCTTAATTTCCTGCCATAAGATGGATGCATGCACCCATGAGTTGCTGTTTGTCAGAACCAGATCGATCACAAAAGGGAGAGATTTAGTGATTGATCATAAACCTGCCTATTAAAGCTGGTATATCTGGAAATAGCTCCCTCTGCTATGAAAAATTCTTTGGTATTAGCAAGATAAGTAGATACAGAAGTAGGGACTAGAAGCATACATCACTTAAGTTATCCTGTTACTTTCCTTGCCTTTTCTAGGACTCCAGTGCCATTTGGTGGGTTAATAGTTGGTGAGAGGATGATCAACTTGCCTGCATTTGAAGAGCCCCAGGATCACATGGATACTATAACTAACCTGGAGATTATGAACAGGAGACCCAGCTTTAACCGAGCTCCAAGAGGGTGGAAGACGCGCATTATACCAGAGTCGTGCGATCTATAGTGTTTTCCTAGCAATGAGTGTCACACCGTGCACTTTTTTTTTTTCTCATGTCCCAGTTTTACTTTTTAAATGTCATTTGAAAAGTACTCACAAGCATTGCTTTAGCATTCAAACAAGTGGCAGAAAGGGTTATTCTCAAACTTACTTTGGAAAACAAATTACCCAGTTTTCCTAATTAGCTACTCACTTGTTGAGTTTCCTTGTTAATTTCACTCCAACAAATGAAGAAGCCAATTTCCCCAAACTACCAACTTCCTTCTCCTTGCTACTCTTGTGACAGTTTTAGTTCTGGTTTCAATTTTATCCAAAAATAATTCTGGAAGTTCACCTTTCCGTTTTTCTCATGCTTCGAATCCGTAGAGGTGGAGATTGCAAAGGATTCCAATTAGAAGAGCAAAACCCAAGTTATTTTAGTCCCCATCTGCTTTAAAATTGCTCCATGTCAGCTGACATTTACCAAGGTAGAAACAAGTGTTCTTTGCAGAACAAATCTTTTAAAAAAAAAAGAAAATTATTCCTTACCTGCTAATTTTCATTCCTGTAGTACCATGGATCAGTCCAGACGGTGGGTTATGTCCCCCATCCAGCAGATGGAGTCAGACAAAACTTCGGAGGGTGCTGCCTTATAAACCAGTGTACCCTCTGCCAATCTTCAGTATTAAGAATATCAAAGCAGTAGACACAGAGGAGGATGGATCAAGGAAACCAAACACGTGTAACTTTAAATAGTGTGTATGGAAAAACACAAACTGGGGCCAAAAGGCAAACTTGCAAAAAGAACTATTGAACAGCCCCATATATGAGAGGCTACAACAGAAGTAGGTGAGCAGAGAAGCAAAAGCAAAACAAATCAAGCAGTAAATCCCAGAAATCCCAACAATTCTTAGGGAAGGCACCTGGAGTGATCTGTGGGACTACAGGAATGAAAATTAGCAGGTAAGGAATAATTTTTTTTCCCTGTATGTACCCGGATCAGTCCAGACGGTGGGATGTACCAAAGCTTCCCTACGTAGGGTGGGTCCTTGATAGCCCTGCTCGAATGACTCTATTGCCAAAAGAACCAAAAGTCAGCGACTGGAGATCCAAATGATAGTGCCGAGCAAAGGTATGTAACGATTTCCAGGTTGCCGCTCGGCATACCTCCTGGGAGGAAACTGACTGGCTCTCCACCCAGGATGCTGACTGCACATGAAGAGAGTGGGCCCTGATGCTCAGCAGAGGCTGCCGCCCCACCTCTATATAGACTGCCACAATAGCTTCTTTCAGCCAGCAAGCAATCGTCTTCGTAGTCTTGGATCCCTTCTTTGGACCATTCCAAAGGACAAACAAATGATCCGACAGACGAAAGTCATTAGTGACCTCCAGAAAACGAATCAGGATGCGCTTGACAAACTTATGGAGATCTCGGGGATCATCAGTTCAGAAAGATGGGAGTTCAACCGTCTGATTCAGATGAAATGCAGAAACCACCTTGGGCAGGAACAAGGGCACCGTGTGCAAGGTGACCCCCGAGTCCGTGAAACGGAGGTAGGGTTCCCTGCAGGACAGCGCCTGGAGCTCGGAAACCCGGCGGGCAGATCAAATGGCCATGAGGAAAACAGTCTTGAGGGTGAGATCCTTCAGGGTAGCGGCACGCATCGGCTCGAAAGGAGGGCCGCCCAAGATCCGGAAGACTAAGTTGAGGCTCCAGAAAGGGCAAGGAGCTTGAACCGGAGGTTTCAGGTGTTTCAATCCCTTGAGGAACCGGACAATATCCGGGTGAGAGGAAAGAGGAATTCCCTCCTGTCGATGGACTAGGGATCCAACGGCAGAAACCTGAACCCTCAGTGAGTTGTAGGCTAAGCCCTTCTCCAGCCCGGCCTGAAGGAAAGAAAGGATCTGAGGCACTGAAGCAGTCCATGGCAATGCTGCCTGGGCAGCGCACCAGGATTCGAAAACCTTCCCAACCCGGACATAAGCCATGGACGTTGACGTCTTCCGAGCCTTGAGGCGAGTCGAAACTACGGCCTCTGGGTATCCACGGCGTCTCAGTCTGCTCCTCTCAAAAGCCAGGCCGCAAGACAAAAGCGATCTGCCTGGTCGAAAAATACTGGACCTTGATGCAGTAGGCGCGACAGATGGCCCAGGCGAAGAGGACATTCCACCGCGAGGTTGATTAAGTCCACGAACCAAGGATGGCGGGGCCATTCCGGTGCCACCAGAATCATCGGACCTTGGTGGACTTCTATTCTCCAGAGGACCTTGCCCACGAGTGGCCATGGCGGAAACACAGAGGAGAATGTGATGTGGCCATGGAAGGACTAGCGCATCCACGCCTTCTGCGCCGTGCTCCCTTCTGCGACTGAAAAATCGCAGTACCTTTGCATCGTGGGAGGTGACCATGAGATCCAGGCGAGGGGTCCCCCAACGATGAATGAGAAGCTGCATCACCTCCTCGGAGAGTTCCCACTCCCCGGGATCTAGACATTGCAGACTCAGGAAGTCAGCCTGAATGTTGTCTACTCCTGCAATGTGAGAGGCCGCCAGTCGAGAGAGGTGGATCTCCGCCCAAGTCATCAACTTGTCCGTTTCCAACGAGACATGACTACTTCTTGTGCCCCCCTGGTGACTGATGTATGCTACCGTGGTTGCGTTGTCCGAGAGGATCCTGACCACCCGATGATGAATGAGGTGAAGAAAACTCCTCAGCGCCAGATGAACCGCTCTTGTTTCCAAGCGATTGATCGGCCATGTGGCTTGAGACTTCATCCACTGCCCCTGAATTGAACTCGTCTGGCACACTGCCCCCCAGCCGGAGAGACTGGCATCCGTGGTGACAACCACCCATTCTGGAATTTCCAAGGGCATTCCCCGTGCCAAATGGAGCGGATCGAGCCACCAGAGCAGGCTGTCCCTGGCGAGCTGTGGGAGTGGAAGGATGGTCTGGAACTCCTGAGACACCAGTTTCCATCAGGAGAGTAATGCTCTCTGCAGAGGACGCATATGAGCAAAAGCCCAGGGTATTAGATCGATAGTGGATGCCATGGATCCCAGGACCTGTAGATAATCCCAAGCCATGGGAAAGAAGAGACAAGAGAAGTGCTGTACTTGCGCCATGAGCAACTGGGCCCGGTCTGGTCGCAGGAAGACTTTGCCCGCCGCTGTGTCGAACCGCGCTCCCAGGAAGTCCAGAGACTGAGATGGAAAAAGACTTCTCTTGGTGAAGTTGACAGCCCAACCAAGGGATTGTAGGAGATGTACTACTCTGTCGACCGCCCGGTGACACTGACTCAAGGGCTTTGCTTGAATGAGTCACTCGTCCAGATATGGGTGAACCAGAATCCCCTTCTCAGCAGAGAACTGCTGCTCCCACCACCATTACCTTCGTGAATGTCCAGGAGGCGGTCGCCAGGCCACAAGGTAGAGCTTGGAACTGAAAATGCTGACCCAGTATTTTGAATCGAAGGAAGCGCTGATGCGCTTTGAGGATGGGAATGTGAAGATAAGCCTCCATCAGATCCAAGGAGGCGAGAAATTCTCCCTGATGTACTGCAGCAATCACCGAGCGCAAGGTCTCCATCCTGAAGTGTGGGACCTTGAGCGACCTGTTGACCAATTTGAGATCCAAAATTGGGCGGAAGGATCCCTCCCCTTCTTGGGAACCACAAAGTAGGCTGAATAACGGCCGGACCCAACTTCCGTGGGCAGCACTGGGAGGATCGCTCCGAGGGCTAGGAGCCTGTCGAGCATCTGTCGCACAATGAGCTGCTTTTGGGTGGTCCTCAGGGAGAGAAGAGGAATCTGTCTCTTAGGGGTCGAGCAAAGTCCAATGTGCAGCCGTGCTTTAGAATACCCAAGGACCCACTGATTCGACGTGATCTGGACCAACTCCTCGTAGAAAAGAGAGAGCCGCCCCCCTATCCTGGGGGTCGGGGAGTGGGCCAGTCTGGCATCATTGTGAAGTCTTGGAGGGTGCCCCTTGGGCCATGCCGTCACGTGCCGGTCTGCAGCCTCAAAAGGAACGGGACCAGGTCTGAGATTGGGAAGAGGGCGTCCGAGGTGTCGACTGTCTTGTGGTGCGGAAATGGCGTTGACTGTGGAACCGGCTTCTGGAGGCACTGAACATTCTAGTAGCCCGTGGCCGATCTTCCGGAAGCCTATGCACCGTATTCTCTCCGAGGGACTTGATAATCTGGTCCAGGTCATCCCCAAAAAAGAATTTCCCTTTAAAAGGTAGTGATCCCAACTGTGTCTTGGAGGAGGAATCTGCCGACCAGTTGCGGAGCCAGAGAAGGCGTTGGGCCGAGACCGCTGAGACCATTGATCTGGCCAGTACTCTGAGAAGGTCATACAGGGCATCTGCTCCATAGGCTATGACGGCCTCCAGACGGTCTGCCTGTCGTGCTTCCTCCAACGGTAACTCTTGTGAGGTGAGTAGCTGTTGCACCCAGCGAAGTCTCGCTCTTTGCGCTAGTGAGCTACAGATGGTCGCCATGGTCACCCAGACTCCCAGCGCAGAAACCTCAAACACTCTTTTGAGATAGACTTCGTTTCCTGTCCTGCAGATCCCGAGAGCTGTGCCTCCCGTCACTGGAATGGTCGTTTCGTGACTGCCGAAAGTGCTGCATCCACCTTCGGGACCTTAAGCAGCTCCAGAAAGTCCTCAAGGAGGGGGTACAGTTTTTCCATTGCTCTGGTGACTTTAAGTGAGGCTTCGGGCGAATCCCATTCCCTTGCCAACAATTGAAGAAAAGTAGATGGGTAGGGAAGGCTCTGGTCGGAGGACGTAGCGCCGCAAGCACGGGGTCTCCCTTTTTCACTGGAGTGGGACCAGGCGGGTCCAGACGGGCCTCAATATCCAATTCTTGCAGGATATGTGGAAGGAGGGTGTCCAACTCGTCTCTCTGGAATATCCACAGCACTCTAGGATCGTCCCCTTCCATCTGGGAAGCAAGCAGGGAATTGTCCAGGTCAGGGTCTGGAACAAAATCCACCCCCCTCCACAGGAGGGAGTACCAAACATACCCTGGAGAACTCCTGAGGGGCCCCAGATGCCCCCCCACCCCTAAGCCCTCTACTCCCTGGGAGAATCCCACGGGAGGAGGATCAGCTGTCCTGAGCACTTTGGGAGGCGGAGGCCCTGTTGCCGAATCCGGAGGCTGGGTCATCCTGGCCAGATAGGCATTATGCATCAGAAGTATGAAGTCCGTGGAAAACTGAAGCGGGCCCGAGGGAGGCAAAACTGGGGGATCCCCAGACGGTAAGAAGGGTTCCAGAGGAGGAACCCGTGTTAAAACTGGCGGTAATAGTGAAGAAATGCCTTCCGAATCATCTTCTGGGAGCCCTGGGGCAGCTGGCTCTGCATCCAAAATGGCCCCGCGCTAAGCGGGATCGGGGACGGTCTCTGCCTGTCAAGGCGCGCCTGAGAGTGCGAAACAGAATGTCCCATCGGCTGCGAGGGGCCCTCCCCACCGGGGAGGTACCTCGTACATATCCTCACGGGAAAGCCTCGATCCGGGCTCACCGCACGCTGAACACCGGTAAGCCCTTGGCATGGCCGGGGGGGGGGGGGGGGGGGGGGGAGCCGCGAGGAAATAACAGGCAGTGCCGCGGGCAGCAGGAAAAAACTTCCGCTTGCTAGCTCACACCGACCCGATGAAATTCACAGGCGCCACAGAGGAATGTAACTTTTCTGTGGCCAGCAGCACCAAGGAATGCGCTTCTCGGGGCAGCGGGTCGGATGGAACCTCCAACATGCACCCCCAGTAGAGCTGAGTTAGAGACTAACCCTGAAACAACAAAACAAATACACAAACCTACCCCGGTACAGCCAAACAGGATAAGGAAAACAGACAGTGAGAAGAAAGAACAGATCTGTCTGCAAGGTATAAGCAGTATTATTATTTTTTTTTAATTGTACAACTTGATACATCTAATGAAGGAAGAAGCTTAAAAGTAGAAAAGTAAGAAATCAAGTTTTCTATCAATGTACTGGGGAATCAGAGGTTCCCCTGTTCCTATCTGCTGGAGTCAGAAAGATACTGAAGATTGGCAGAGGGTGCACTGGTTTATAAGGCAGCACCCTCCGAAGCTTTGTCCGACTCCATCTGCTGGACGGGAGACATAACCCACCGTCTGGACTGATCCAGGTATGTACAGGGAATCAAAAAATTCCCACTTACATACCACCATGAATCAGACAGCAATTCAAAGCACAGACACAAATAGTAAGTCTGCAACAATTAGGAGGTTTGTTCCCACAGGATAGTGTGCCTTATTTCTGAACACAGCTTTCCAGAGCTTTTGACTAGCTTTAAGCCAAACAAATTCACAAATATTTACATTCAATTAATACATACCTCTCCAATGATATCAGAGAAGCTTATGACCTCACATGAGATAAGAGTGTGAAAACCACATAGCTGGACTTGTTTATAACAGATTGTTTTCCAAAAATACAGGGGGGTCAAGCTCTGCAAAGTGTGGAGGAAGTAGATTTCTTTAAACAGAAATAGTTTGCAGCGGGAGCTATAAAGGATGTTAGAAAGTGATGGAATGATAGAGAACACGAATATGTATGTGCCAATTGGAAACACTGGAACAGGTGGCAAAATGGGAACTTTACTCTTTTCAAGATCCTAAAAGAAGTAGAGATCCACAGTGCGACTGCACCTTAAGTACCGAGGGCAGTTCTGGTTGCCCCCCATCTCCACGAAACAAATCGCAGAAAATACTTTTTCACTCAGCACACAATCAAGCTACGGAATCCGTTGCCAGAGGGTGTGGTGAAGGTGACTAGCATGGTGGGGTTTAAAGAGGCTTGGATAACCTCCTGGAGGAAAAGGCACATAGAACATTATTAGTCTGTCAGACTCGGGAAAGCCACTGCTATTCCTGGGAGCAGACAAGAAATAGTTCTACCGTTTAGGACCTGCCAGGTACTTGTGACCTCAGCATGGCGTTCCTTTTGTTCTTACGACGCACAAACAGATGTCAAACCAGCTCTTTGGTTTTGAGACAGAATAGAGAGTCTTGCAAGTCTTTGATATT
The DNA here is from genome assembly GCF_901001135.1 of Rhinatrema bivittatum. Classification (NCBI taxonomy): domain Eukaryota; kingdom Metazoa; phylum Chordata; class Amphibia; order Gymnophiona; family Rhinatrematidae; genus Rhinatrema; species Rhinatrema bivittatum. The sequence continues at coordinate 36,292,569 of NC_042632.1, forward strand.
TTTTTCTTCCTGATGTGCCTTGTGGGCTGTTCACTGTAGATAATCTACAACCCAGAGGGATAGGTTACACCGTCCCCCTCCTGCTTTTGAGTGAAGGATGTCTTTTGAGACTTGTCAAATTACAGTTATCCCGTGCCATTTTAATAAAGCAACATTATTGGCTTTTGAAAAGATAGTATGTGTCACACGAACTGGTTAAGGTTAGGGAATTTTTAGCAAGTGAAAGGGCAAAGATTGTGCCTATGTATTGTGGCTTTTTCACCAAGACAGAATGTAAGGCAAACTCCTTAGTGCACCATCAGACCCGGAAAGCAATATGTTTAGCAGAATCCATCTGCTTTTTCTCACCTAAAGCCCAAATTGTGTTACTGTTTTTGGGCATGGCAGTTTCTTCCTGCTTCTTGGGCCTTCACCTTGAATGGATCCTACCTTGATTGGGGAATACACACTCATTTATAGCTAGCCACCATTTAAAATAAATAAATAATTAATTTCCCATCCCTCTCCCTCCATTATCTAGTCATCAAGGTGACAGATCCTGACACATATACCCCAAAGTAAACCTGTAGGAGGCACTGCTGTACAACAGCTACACTTCCCTGTTCAGAATGCTGCAACCACAGCATCTCACCCAATCCTTGTCAATGAGGCGCTGCCGAAGCAAGCAGAGTCAAAGTTGTTTTTTTTAAATTTACCACCATTAATCTTATTACGAGTTCCACTGAATGCTGGAAAATTGTAAAACGTCTTACAATAAAATAAAAGAACCAGAATAAGGACTCTAAAGACTCATCTGCTGTTTCTCAATTGACTTATCCCTACTATCCTGCTTCACAACCTTCTGTGGTAATATCTGTGACGTCAACGGTAGGAAGGGAGATTAACGGCGGGTACACTGTGAGAACATTTCAGTTTAACAGGGGCAAAAATATTAGGTGCAAACCAATGTCCTTTTTGATAAAAGACAAGAAGAAGAAAAATGTGAAGATTTCAATCATATTATTTCTATCAATATTTCCATTTCAAAATGGCTTGTTATGGAAAACAGTTATTAGAACAGACATGTCAATATTTAACCATTCATGGACTTTCATGCTTCTGCATCTTCCTTTTTCTCTCTAGGCTACATGAAAACAGAATTCCATTCAGAAATATGGGTAAAATAATAAACTATTCGCTATATTTTTAAGGCTGTGTTGGTGCTTTATGCTTATGAGTAGATGCTAAAGAACGTCAGCTTTCATACTCCAGCTATTTACCATAGTTGGAGCAGCTGATGCGATAAGGTTATTAGGTTAGATTTGTTGCTGTTGCAGATGGGAGGTGAGATCGGGGGTGGTAGCCATTAAAAAAGTGCTGGGAGTGTACCACTCGAGTTCTGGAGCAAGCAATGGAGACCATGTATCAAAATCTGTGTTATTCTCCCTAAATCAAAACCATGACCACAGAAATACAAGGACAACCATAAAAAGCAGGAGACCAACTGACTACAAAGTCTACCATGAATTTCTGCTGTCAGTCCAGTAGCCAGTCACTGATGATTAAAAAAGCTGATCAGCCACCAAGTTTTAGAGGGATTTCATCTGTCTGACTAAATCTATGTATAGAATACTGTACTTTTTTAATCCCCTACATATTTTCAAGAAAAAAAGAATGATAAAAATGCATTTTGTTAACATAACAGATAACCCAAGAAGAGTAAAAATCATATTCATACAAAGCTCATAATCAATGTAGGTAACTCTTGTTACGATCATAGTGGGGGAGGGTCATATTTATAGGTGCTAAAAAAAATAAATAAAAAAAGGATCAATACCAATAAGGCTACAGTTAACAAGTGACTTAATTCAAGAGGAAGGTCACAAAAAGGAAATTGTGAAGCACTCTCCACTGTTTAACTAGGGAACCCCTTGCTATGAAAAATTCAATAACTGTTTGAATTCCAGGTTACCAGATTCCAACACCACTGTTTAATATTGCAATGAACAAATATTTCCCAGACTTCAACCAACACAACAAATTAGCTTAGTACCCTCTGCTGGCCAGAAATATTAGCACTCGCTGTGAAGGAGCGAGGCAAAAGGCATCAACCAGTGTCAACCGTGCCCAAGAAGTGAAGTGGGAAGACTAGAAGGGTCCAACAGAACATGCTGGCAGATCAGGCCTATGTTTTGATGTAGCACTACTAAGAAGTAAAAGGTCCTCATTTAACTCAAACGGTTTTTGGAGCCTCATGCCAAACTTAAAACAATAAGGAAAAATGCAATTCCAGTGCTGCTGTTTTAAAGGAAGCTGCAAAATAAATCTTGTACCAGATTATGTGAAAGCCATGGTAAGATGGCCTGTAGTTACAAATAAAGAGCAAGAGCACAATAGGAAAATTGGTTCTTACCTGCTACTTTTCTTTCCTGGAATACCACAAATTAGTCCAGACGCATGGGTTTTGCCTCCCTAACTGCAGGTAGAGACAGAAGGAAAGCTTTACTGCTACTTAAACTAGCACGCCACCTGCAGTCCCCTCAGTATGACCGGTACCCAAGCCAAGATGAGGTTAAACCATGAATGCCACCCCAAAGCAAGCAGGGGAAAGGTTGAGCTCCCCCCAACCAGAGCCCATTCATCCAAATCTAAAAATAATCTGGTTCTACTATCTACTCACAGCAAACAGAGCAGTCTTTCCAGAGACTCTGGACTAATCAGTGGTATTCCAGGAACGAGAATTAGCATGGTCAGGATCAGCGGGTCAGACAACAACGCCTCAGCTATTCTAAGCAATATGGGCTGCCATTCCTGCACATTGTTCACCGTTCCCGTGCACTGCTCAGCCGCAGCGGGACAGACTGAGATCCTAAGGATGGATCCAATCCCCGGTTTTCCGATTCTGAAACAGAAACTGCCACCCGGCCCTCCATCTCCCGAACATGGTTAGCCGAGTCCATGGCCCAGAATAGCTCCAGGACGATCCCTTCCTGCTGGCATTTCCTCACACATCCAGTGGTAATCACCAGAGCTGCACTGCATGGCCATGCACAGCTCCACCAGTAGGTATTTACCATCTCACCACCCCCACCACCAGCCCAGGCCTGTTCGCAATCCCACATTATGGGAGAATGCCAGCCCACCTTTACAGGCTCCTCCAGAGCTCGTGCTGGCTGCCATTTTTTTTTTTCAAAACAAGCTTGAATCACAGCATAAACAAATTAAAAAAAAAAAAAAAAGTCACGTCCCTGAGATTAGAGGAATCCAGGCAGGCCACAGTGCAGAGACAGCGAGGCAAGGCAGAGGGAATGATGGAACCAGCATCTCTGGCTATCAACACTTCCCTCTGTAAAGGACAAGAGCATCAAAAAGGCCACAGAACCCTTGCTCGTCCACCTCAACCAAGGATAATGGCCCCCACCAGGTCTTACCTCCTAGGAGGAAGCTCCTGAAAGAAATCTCTCCCCTGTTTAATGTTTTTTTTTTTTTTTTTTTTAACTCCAGACTGAAGGTTTTACACCTCAACATCTCTGAGGGATTGCAGGGGGCACTCTAGGTTAAGCAGTGTCAGTGAAGCTTTTCTTCACTGTCTCCATCTGTTGGTAGGGAGGCAAAAACCCACGTGGTCTGGACTGATCTGGCATATGAACAGGAAAAACCTGCTGCTTCCTTCATAAGAGACCAAGTCACTGGAAGAATTACATGTATAAACAAAAGCAAAGAAAGTCCTTCAAGGACACTCCATGGAGAATATTACACACTACCGAGATTTTGCTTTAAAAGCAGAAACAAATAACTGAAAGATTTTCCATGCAAAAGGCAACGGTTTGGTCACTTTACTTTACATGAATTTTAAACAAGGACCACATGAGAAGTGCTACAGTCAGAGCACACTGAAACAAAGTCTGCAGGATGCAACAGGAATAACTGGAAACTTGAGGGCTTCTGACACATTGACTCAACATGAGGTGAGGGAGGAAGCAAGTTTGGGAAACTTTATCTGCAAGATCAAGCTTCTGGGTCAGATGCAATGAAAGTGCAGACACGCCCTTCCTGTATGCCCAACTGTTTCCCCATTACATCTTTTTAATGGCACACTGGTGATGGGATAGATTAACAGCAATTCTGACCTTCACGATTAAAATGAACCTCATGACAGTACAAAATATCTGTTTATAGCGCCACTGGTTAAGGATATAAAGGTTTTAAGAAAATGTACTTTGATGTTTAAAAAAAAAAAAATGAGATCGTAATACCATCTTGGCTCATTCCTTCAGCAGGGAAGCACCTACTCTCTCTCCAATGCTAAGGAATAAATGAATCAGGTATAGAGTCACAAAAAAAACAAAACTGCAGCTAGAGATAGACCATGGCTCCTCCTGTTCCTGTGACGATTCCAGGAAACCAGTTACTGGCGCTATCCTGTTCTCCTGCAGCAACGTTTGGCTACCACAGGAACGATTAAGTCGTTGACCCAAAAAGCGAGGACTAAGCAGTGGTATGTTTGCCAGCGTGAGCGCCCATCCTCTGCGGATCTTGAGAAGGGTAGTGGATGGGGCCTGGTGCTCTCAAGAAGGGAGGGGGTGGGTGGGAGCTCAACGGATGGAACATGTGCGGCCCAAAACCTGCAGAGACAAGTAAAGAAAACAAAATTAAAACCAAGGTCCCCGGGTTCCCATGTTTTATTGTTGCTGGTTTCCCCCAATGACAAATCATGTGGCACAGTGCTAAAGAGCAGGGATGTGCATTCGTTTCGTGGTAAACGCATACGTTTTCCCACCGTACAAGCGGGAACACTTGCGCTTGTACCGTGAAACGAATGACTAACGAATGCACATCCCTGCTAAAGAGTATCAGTAGGCAAGTTCTCAGGTCAACTTTAGACATCATCAACATATCAGAAAAAGGCACGCAAACAAACATTACGAACACAAAGCCAGAAGAATACAATTCTAGTTTACAAATCGGATAGAACTACCAGAGAAAATCTCTGAAGAATAAGATGAGGCAGAGGTTCTCATGCTATATGCAAAATATTACTAAGGCCAGCAATTATCTGCTTTATAAAGGAATTCTTAATATGCTGTGTTCTCCAATACACACACAAACACACAGTCTTTCTATGTCAAATTACCAGCTTATGCATGCTTTGAGGCCAATTTAGAGGAAGATAAAGCTTAAACTCAAATTAAACTGATCTGAACTCAAATGTGATCTGTACAGCATTGACCCATTTTTGCCTTTCAGAAAGCAGAGCTGCTTACCTGTTACAGGTGATCTCCAAGGACAGCAGGATGTTAGCCCTCACACATGGGTGACATCATCAGATGGAGCCCAGCATGGAATTTTGACCTCAAAGAATCTAGAACTTTCAAACATGCCCCACTGAGCACGTGAGGCTGCAGTCAGAGTCCCTCAGTCCATAATATGGCCAACACATGGAGAAACCACCTCCCAGGGGAAGCGGGTGGGTTTCGTGAGGACTAGCATCCCGCTGTCTTCGGAGAACATCTGATACGGGTAAACAACTTTGCTTTCTCTGGGGACAAGCAGGATGGTAGTCCTCACATATGAATGCATCCCAAGCTATAGGCTGTCCGAGCAGGACAAAGCGGGAAACCGCACTGTGCTGAAAGCACCACCCCTCTCTCTCTTTTATCTGTGAGGCAGCCGACGCACAAAGGGGTCTAGGCAGGAAAATAGTTGGGTTCTACAAGAGAAAACCATAGAAAAGATTGAGACAAAACCCTGATGCGTAACAGAGGCGCCTAAGGCAGGGGAGTGATGCGAGTACCAACAATAAACACACTCCACATCACAGAAAACATTACAAGCAGGGCTTTAGATCAGTAAACCCCGATGACAGTAGGTTTAGAACCTCCTGGATACAGGAAAAAGGCTAGAGATGTAAACAAGAGAAGGACTCTTGGACGAAGGCCACACAGTTTCCTTCAGTGTTACAAGACAACCGAAAAATCAACTGGTGCTTGAGAACTCCCCAGAAAGAAACTGCTGCCCACTGACATCCAAAGGACAGAATGTCTCTACAGAAGTACGCCCATGTTCAGCCTACAGGCATAACTGGTGCAAGAAAAGTGCAAGATTAGTGTTTATTTTGGGAGTTTAGAGTGGTTTTAATGTGTTGTAATGGCGGGAGAAAATATGTAAACCCACACCTATGTATCTATTTAAAAGTAACCCATTGATGACAAAAACTATTTATAAAATTTGTCTAAAAACTTTTGTATATTTTTGAATTATATTTATTTTTATTAATAGGAGGAAAAGACTTCAGATACCAGAAGGGCTAACTAAATAGTCACCCTGGAGATGTTCAATCATTAGTCATAAAACCTCCTTTTGAAATATGATTTTTGCATGAAATAATTTTCTATGCACATTAATTATTCTTTGATCATTGGATTCTATTTGTAGGAACAAGGAAGCAGTAATATTGTGTTATTCAATAACCATTGCTTTGCTATGGCGGGAGAAACATACTTTGTAATTGAACTTTTTGGTTAATAGCTGTAAGAGTTGCTAGGTTTACCTTCAGAGTTATTTATGAGATCAGAATCAGCAAATGAATGATATTCAAGGTGTTTGACATGATCCCGCTTGTAGCCCATTGCATGGCGAGAGGCGGTGGATGTATACCTATTTGCACCTCATATTTCTGATGCCATGTTCTATACAATGTTTTTTGGGGTTTTTTTAAATTTTGATTTAAACAATTTTTATATCTCATTTTCTGATTTACTTATTTTTGAATTCTAACAGGCATATTGGGCAGAAAACACAAGCAAAACCCAGGAATCTGGACTGATTTGGGAACATACAGGGAATAACCAGTTATTTAGAAATATGATTAGCAAAGCACTTTGAGAAGGTGACAATTAGATCACAGAGGTGACACTGGGTCCTGTGTAAATAAAGAGGCCAATGTAATAAGCCATGCATTAAGACTGTGAGCTGAAATCCAGCATACAGTCTGACACATGAGCTAAAAAATAAAAGTTTAATTCCTGAAGCCTTCTTCCTTTATTTTTTTGGCTTTACTTTCTATCTTCTTTTTTTTTAAATCTCAGACTGCAGGATTTTGCACCTCCGCCATCTGCTGGAGACAGAGAAATACTGGCAGACTGCAGGTGGCACCTCAGGTTAAGTTGGCAGAGTCAGTCAAACTTTCTCTGTCTCCATCTGCTGGATGGGAGGCAAACCCCAGCCTCTGGACTGATCCGGGTACGTACAGGGATTGGTATGCTAATGCATCAGAATTAAAAAAAAAAAAACCAAAGCATGTTCAGCCTTTTGCATAGTATGAGTGCACAGTTTAACTTGGGCAGGAAAGAAAGAGTCCCTTGCGATCATAATATATGCACAAATTATCTTTTGTGGGCATAAATCATAAGGCAGGTGAGCTAAGAGCAGAGCCTGGGTGAAGACGACCACAGGAGAAGCAGTGAGAAGGCACAGGACCCAAGCCCCTGAGGGATTGCTGTTTCTTTCCCTCCTAGCTAAAACTCTGCAGGCAGCTTTTTCCCCAAAAAGGGTAGCGAGGACTGGGGATCCCTGGCCAAAAAAAGAATCTGCCCCCCCCCCCCCCAATTCAAAACAGAATGCCCTTTATTTGGATGGGGGATGCCCGATGTCACTTCCCTTTTTGGGAAAGTTTTGAGGGTAGGTGGAGGAGACGTAGCCCCATGGGGGCTGAAACTATTTGGAGGGAGGTAGAGGACAGTAGACCCATGAGAGCACTAAAAAATTTTTTTCCTAAAGGTGAGAGGGAGAGGAAGGGACGATCTGTGCTCACAAATCCCGAGTTCAAGTCCTCAGCCCTGCAAACTTCCAAATCAGCTCCATACAGTAGCACCAGAAACTGTACTAACTCTTCCGCACCCCCCCCCCCCCGCAGAGGGGGGGGGGGTGCGCTGACCTGCACACGCATTGCTGTGCACAGAACTTCCTGCTGCATCGGGTGTAAAGTCTGCAGGTGCGCACAGCTGCAGGTGAAAGCGTGTGCTTAGCCTCACGGGAGAAGATGAAAGGTTACCTGGAGGAGGAGGAACAATCCCAGGAGGTGGTGGTAATGCAATATTGACTACAGCTGAAGGGCCACTCGGTGGCAGGTTAAAGTAGTTGGCAGAAGACTCCTCTTCTGATGTGGGAGGTGGGGGCAGAGCTGCAGAAGTTATAAAAAAAAAAAAAAGAGCATGAAATATTCTTGCCAGCTTTGAACACACACACACACACACACAAACAAACACACAAAAAGGCCCCCGGCCGATAGCTTGGTGAACCATTCAACACAAGTCGGTCAAGCTCAGTTACGAGGATAAATCTCGGACAGAAAAGATCCGAGTTCTGTACTGCTTTAGTCTCCAGCGCAATGTATAGCTGTTTCAGAAAGCAAAGGACACCTGACCTCCCCCCAAAACACCGATATCATGCATCTACGAATACTGGTATATAAAAGATGTTACATAAATAAATAGCCAATGGGAAAAACAAACCCCAGCCTATCACTCTCCATCTTGCTCAGGCATTTTGCAAAACCTATTTTGAACTGCTTCTAGCAAAAAGACAACTCAGTGATATGTTGTGGGGTTTCACCACTCAAAATACAACTACATCCTTTAGCCTGCCAACAAGATTTTTTTTTAATGTATACTCCAAAAGAGAAAAAAAAACAGCATCTCAGATGAAATATATACGGAGATATATAACTCTACATCAGATAGACTGGATAATGAAACAGATCCTTTGAAAAAAAGGCAGATATTTAAGAAAAAGGAAGCACGCACAGTCTGCTCCTCTCAGAAGAGATTTGGAGAGATTTCCTTACCTCCTGGTAGTCCGGGGACAGGCTCCAGCTTTATACCCGAGTCTGTGGTGCCTTCTCTTTCTTTCTCCCTTCCTCTGGCTGCCTGAGACCTGAAACCGCCAAAATCAAAAGGTTGGAACAAAAAAAAAAAAATGCAAACTACCGTACAATGGGGGTTGCATAAAGAGCGTCCCTTGGGCCCGTTTGGCCTGCGAAAAGTTTCTACCCAGGGGTAATGAGGATGGGGGGAGGGGTGACAGTCGGTGCAGCAAAGATGAATCCCAATGATCGAGGAATGCAGCTGAAAAGAGGACGTGGTGACAGCTTGCATGGGCACGAAGGAGGCGTCAGCTCCTGAAGCCACAAAGAGGAAGTGGCGATAGCCCAACACAGACAGAAAGGAGACCAGAACTGCCCAGAGGCAATAGGGGGCAGCTTCAGAGGTGTGGGGGGAGAGTGAGGAAAGAGAACGCGGTGGGAGCCAGCAAGGGGCCGGGGGAGAACAGCTTGCTTTAGGGTGATGGAGGGGGGAAGCCGTTTGGCTCACCAGCCCCGTGAGGGTGAAAAATATTGCAGTGTGGCCTGCACCCAAAACGGTCGGGCATCTCAAATGACTAAGACGACCTTGAAGCTTCTGCAGAGCATCTGACCAGCGCTGTTTCAAAAGGCTCCCTACGGCTTACCTTCCCCACTTGACATTCAGCCTACGTCCATTCACGATCAGCTTGTTGAAGGATTTCTCGGCCGCCACCTCGGCTGCTTGCCTTGTTGCAAACTGAATGAAGGCGCATTGCTGCCGCTGCACCACGGTTACGGTCCGGATCTCACCAAACTGGTAAAAATGGTTCCTGCAAGGCAAAGAATGCTTTCTGTTTCTCTTTAGTGATGCAGTTAAAAACATTTTAACATAATTATGGGCAAGCAGTCCACAGACTTAAGCCGTGTGAGCACCGATGTTACTGCAAACCAAATGCATCCGGCCTTATGAAAGACAAAACAGACACTTAAGTCATGAGCAGGTGGTCATACTTGGATTTTCTTTCATTCTGAATGCATTTTGAAAGGTCTCAAACAACAAGATGGATATGAAGAACAGAATGAGAAAATAGAGAATGAGGGACAGATAAGATGCTGTCTTACATCATCTAAGGAGATGACCGACTAAACATGCTTTCCAATTGCATCTGTGCTAAAAGTATACTAGATATCTGTGCTAAAAGTATACAAGATCTCCAATGTCATTTCATATTGAAGATAGTACAGATAATAATGTAAGAAATCCCTAAATGGAAAACAAGGGGGTAACCTGCACAGAGTGGAAGTTACAACCCTAAACACCATGCTGGGCAGACTGGATAGACCATTTGGGTCTTTATCTGCCATCATTTACTGTTCCTATGAAACCTGATTACCTAAGTACCATAGCATATACTAATGCTTCCATGCCTTGTTTTAGGCTTCTGGGACAGTTTATTTAAAAATGGTTCTAGTCCACTGATCTTACAATCCGTACCCTCAACAGAGTGCAGTCAACACATACAAATAAAAAACAAACACACACACAGATAGAATCAAACAAGGACAGTGCAGGAAACCATGGATAATGCAGGCTAAGCCACTCACCTGAGCTCTGACTCACTGATCGTATCCCCCAGACCTCCTACATATAATGTAGTGATGGCCTTATCATCAGGCGGGTCAAGACGAGGCATGGTAGATGCCCGCTTCAAAAGCTTATCTGCCACGGGGTCATTGATCCCATAGTAACGATCTTTAATGTTCTGATCTGCCAAGGGGTCATCAGGATCTGTTGGCTTTTCATGTCTGCAGTAAATATAAACATCACAAATAAATGGGAGCAATTACAAGAACTATTGAGCAACGAATGTTTCAGTGGAAGGAAACCCAAATTCTGTTCATTTCAGATCAAACACATTAACTCTTGAGGATTAAAAAAAGAAACAGTTGCCCCGGTTAGCAGTTTTCCACTTGTTTTGCTATCCGTTCACCATAAACTCCCGGTTATCACCTGTCCATGAAATACACCAACATGAACTCCATCGTGCTTTCCTAAACAATTCTCTACCACTGACCTGATTTCACAGAGCTGAAAATGCTGCTGCTACCTCAGCTTGACTCCCCTTTACTGTTGTAATCTGCATTGCTTGAACCATTGAGGCAGCAGGGGCATCACAGGAACCTGAGCATCCTTAACGCCGTCAAACAGGACTAACCCAGAGTCCACCTAATGAGATTATTCAGCCTGTGCTGCTCTAGAGTGCGGGTGCTGTGCTACAGAAACACTGATGCATAACAAAAGTGCATGCCCTATAGGAAGGGTACACCACCCAGGTCATAAATGTAGGTAAACAGGCCTAATGATATTCATTACACATATCCTGAAAACTGGCCTCTGCAGCCTTGAAGAACCAGGATTCTGTATTTCTGCATTAGGATACCTAAATACAGAGAAACACTACAGAACATGGACCACTGACATAGCTATAGAGAGATGAAGGCCTGGGGGGGAAAACGGGAAAACAATTTTTTTCCCCATAGGCTTCTTTTGAAATATTTGCTCTTAAAATGACATGTGAAACACTTTGAGACATGTTTTTAAGATATTACAACTACTCGCCCATTAAACTCTCAAAATGCTTGCTAATAACTATGTGGTATGTCTTACATCTTCAATGAAAAATATTAGTTCATTCCAATTCTGAGCCAAGTATTGCAGTTGCTGTGATACGATGTAGGCGACACCTACTCGACTAACTTAATACATCTGCGACTAACTTTTGAGACTCAGATCCGTGAACAAACAGTATAATTACGCTGGGTTTAAATAATAGGGAGTTAGGCCATAGGTGGTCTACATACGCATTAGAGATTCAACTTGACAATGAGGTTGGGGGTGACTGAGGTGACAGAGCAAAACTTAACATTCAGACAACCTATATCTGATAGGGGTCAGAAAGCCAATATTCTTAAGTCCTTTTATGCTTATTTCCAAGTGTTTGATTGCTTTAATTTGAAATGTTTTGAGTTCCCTTTAAGTGCTCCAAGTATGAGGTCATTAAGAGAGCCAAGCGCACTGCTCCTGCAGGATGGTGGCTGGGCCTTGGCACAACACAGCCTTTGAGCCCTCTTGCTTCTCCGCTGCTTCAGAGTGCAGCATGTGAAAGCAGCTGGCGTGTGTTGGGAAATGCACCACATCCAGAAACAGACTCGCATGGGAAAGAGCAGAGAAGCTGGTTTCAATCAACACTTGGAAATAAAAATGAAAATTTCAGAATCCGATGCTACTTATCTTTCAGACACTGACTCAGATTCAAGAAACTAGCTCTTAGTATTTTCAAAAACGTTAGTGTGTAAATGATGTTTCATGCAGCTAACTTTTGTCAATTAGATGACACTATTGTGTTGTGTTATGTTTAATTGAATATCTACATTTATAGGCTGACAGTCAAAGATAATTTGTTTTCCAGACTATTGAAGGAGGTTTAAAAGAGAAAATGAAAATCATATTCAAGAGTTGGGAAATGATGAGTTTTTTCTTTTTCTAATCTAAATGATACTGATTGCAGAATAATAAAAAAAACCCAAAAGTAGTAACTTGTTAACTACACTGTTGATGATTTTCATTTTAAATTCTGCTCCCTGATTTCAACTGGCAAAATCTCAGATCTGTTCAAATACTTAGGTTGCAGCTTCTTGTAGACTGATCTCTACCACTAGAAATATTTATAACTGTTTGATATATTTATGAAATTTAAAAATAAAAAAATGACTCAGTTTTATATTAAACATACAAAACATACTTTTTGCCAATAAGAAACAATTAGTTAGGCAGAGACTGTGAAACCGAGCCTTTGCTATGTGTTATCCAGGTGGACGCATGACAAAATGCATTCACTGCAGAAGTCGTAGAATAACCGAAGAGGAGTTACTGCTAATCCTAAAGACTATATGCTGATCTGGTGACAGTATTGTGTACCGCCATGCATAGAATCCCTGGTTCACTTCCTGGATATGCTTCAACTGAATTACCCCCCCCATTTTCCATCTTACGATTGTACTTTCGCTAGCTCAAGCTCTTCTGAATGTATCGCATCAGAGGACAAACAACAACAAAAGCTGGTTAATCAAATATTGGTGGCTGCTCACTGTGAATTCCTTCCATTCAGGTCTTATATGCTAGATTGGATGCAATTTATTGGTTGGGAAAGATTTTGGCGTATAAGAAGAAGACTAATGCTCAATTCGTCAAGGTTTGGTCACCTTATGTTAAGTGGAAGTCATGCACTTGAACTTCATTTTTGACTTGTTTTATTTTGTATCATCATTATGCCAGTATTGATGGCTTTCTTCCCTCTTACTATTAACCCCACACTCTTATATTGTCCACTATTTTTATGTAAGGTTGCCTAATGGATAAAAGTTGCCGATTGCTTTGACTGGCTTTCTTGAGCACTGGGTTTGGGAGGGATTACGGCTGGGGTGTTTTGTCAAACTTTTGGAGACCACCTGGAGTGAAAGTATATCCTGCAAGTTATAGTTTGTTTGATTTGGTTCTCTTATTTTAATTTTGTTCTGGGCAGTTGTCTCTGCTTAGGCTTCTCATTTTGATACAATGTATGGCTTTTTATTTGCAACATAATGGTGTAAGTACCTTCGTAATATGTTTGTATTTATGTGGTTTCCAATAAAAATATTTCAATTAAAAAAAGACATTTCAGCTATATATTAGTACTCATTTATATTGCTCTTAAATATTGCCTTACATACACTTTGTAAGAGACTTCAAATATGTTTTTAAAAATACTTTTATGTCATTCTTGCATCTTTTGCTAATTACTTAAAATAACTGTCTGAACAAGAACTTTATTCCTCATACCCATTTCCTTCTCTTACTTGATCCTGTGTCAATTACAAGTTTATAAAATCAATCATTTCCCCAGAAGAGGATTGTGACATTTCTACAGAATTAAACCAAAGCAGCAGGGGATCAAGTCAATTAAGTAGGGTCATTTTCACTGTTTCATGCCTTTTATAAAATTGTCAAACCACCGTGGAGAAAAACCTATGAGTGTAAGTCATGTCAGAGCTAAAGTTACCTGGACTGAGCGGGGGGAGTCAGACTTATGCACATACTTTATAAAATCCGGCAGCACGCATGTATGTTTCTCAGGAAAATCCTGTGCACATCAAGTAGCCAGTGTAACCTGGGCAGGATAATTCTGAAAGCAGACTTCCGCGTGTTGAAAATGAGTGTACTTTACACTAGGTTACTGCTAACTTTCCTATGCAGGTTGTACGAAACTTACCCTCTAAAGTTCTCTATTCCAGCTTTCTCTTTACTGGTAGTCTGCACAAGGCAGAGAAAGTTGGCTTATTGCCTCAAGGGAAGATACACTCTAGACTGCACCAGGAAAGTTAATTCCATTGTTCTGTTTTCCAAGCATTTGAGTCTTAATTAAAATGCTGTAATAGGCAAACAGAAGCTCAGAGGCAGTAAGCAGGCTCCCTTACCTGTAGGGACACTCCTCTCCTCTCTTGCATTCTCCTTTCACCCAGAATGAGCAGATGTGAGGTCGGTTGCGCTTATAGTACGGGGTGGTCCGAGCCAGCTTAAGCAGCATGTCAGAACTAGAGGTCGCCTTGCCCAGAGCCCCCACTGGTCTCGTCCCATCTGAGTTCTGAATCTACACAAGCACAAGACAGCATACCGTGTAGTGGATCGCTTTCTAACAGTGTATGGATAATCATCATGCCATTTAATAACTACTTGATGCTCATGCTTCACATAGTACAAGTAAAACAAAATGGCTCCGCTGGTACCAGTTTACAGAAGCGAAAGGAAAATGTGCCTGTATATCTGTACCTCTCGCTCCATGTTCTGGGTGTAATATTCTTTGTTGACATCTGATTTGGGGATGTCATCTTTCAAGGATAAACCAGCGTCTCTGACCTGAATAGGTAAACCTAAATGCAAATAAGAGAGGCTTAAAAACAGAACAAAACCCAAATTAGTGTAGAAACGTATATTTACAAATACTGAGAAACACGGACTTGGAATAAAAAATAAAGTCAGATGGGGAAGACCGGGTTCCACTTTAGATGTAGCTGTGAATCTATATTTGTTAGTATGATGGAGAAACATGCAACGACCAATCCAGGATAAGCTGCAGAAGGGTCAGTTTTAGTCTCAAGGAGGAGACGTATTGTTCTGAAATCCTTTTGGCACGTACATACATCCTCTAAATTTCAAACTACTGGATATAATGAGTTAGAAATACTGGATAGGTGAGTTTTCCTCTTTGCCTCACTCACTACCATTTTCTAGCTTTCATTTGAACTCAATAGCCCTGAAAGAGTTTTAGGATATATACTGTGGGGCAGTGGAATAGACACTGTTTAGAGCCACTGAAGTATAAAGGGGGAAAAATGAACAAGAAAGTGGAGGTACATACCATATTCCAGATCTAATAAGCAGGTCTGGCACACGTTCTTCAGCTTACTACACGTCTGACATACTTCAGTTTTCTTAAAGCGCATACGAACCCCAGGGCACCAACGGAAAACAGTAAAAGGCCGGGCACAGATCTAAGACAAGAGATGAAGCAACGCTGAAAATTCCAGCCACAGAGCAATTTAAGGTGGGGCTTCAAAATGTCTTCAATCTGGCCCCTATTTCCACTCGGTTTCTATAGCTTAAACAAAATAATGGACAGGAAAGTTTAGGGCAGCCTATTCCAGTCAACTAGTTTAAAATTTAAAAAAAAAAAAAAAATAGTTCATAAAGACAGCCTAAGTCTGCCAGTATTTGGGATGCTCTATAACTACATGTAAGAAAACTGTCCTCATCTAGACAGTAAAGTTGCCACTGCAGTCATTTTCTTGTGGCTCCAAAAGCAGACGCACCACATTTTTCAAGCCTAATCGTAGAAATAATTTTAGCTCCAACCCCCTTGGGTCATCTCAGCAAGGACCCAAAACTGAAGGAGGGTAATCAGAACACATCTAGAAGTCCACCAGTCACATTACTTTTGTCTCTAGATTTCACAGCATTACCAATTACGCCTTTTAGACTTTCCCTCCATTCGTCTTCTTAGGCTTGCTGAGTCTTGAGAGAGATTGCGCACTGTGGCAGGCCCTACACTTTATGGAACAGTTTGACAGATTTACTACACGACCGATAAGGATTTAAGACCTTCTAAAAAGATCTATTTGTTCAGAAAGCCATTTACTCAGGCAGCTTGAATTTTGGATACTTTTCTTTCTGCTGCTAGGAATGTTCCAGCGTTGCTAATTAATATTTGTGTGTGCATCACTACAGATTTTTGTGTTTTATTATCCTGTTTTAAAGGAAAATTGGTTCTTGCCTGCTAATTTTCATTCCTGGAATAGCACAGATCAGTCCAGACAAGTGGGTTTATGCACTCCCACCAGCAGATGGAGACAGAGAACAAAACTTTGAGGCACTGCTACAGAATCTGGCAAATGCTTCATCAGCTTCTCTAAATCCTCCCCAAACAATAACCGTGTTTTGAAGGGGAGATTACAAAGCTGCACCTTCAACCAAACATCCGCCGACCAATTACATAGCCACAGAAGCCTTCGCGTGGCTACCACACACACCATATTCCTAACTGAAGCGTGAAGCATATTACAGAGGGCATTGGCCACATAGGCCACCTCCGCTTCCAACCGAGCATCCTGGCCAGGCTCCTCAGAGGTTTCCGCTGCCTTCACCTGCACAAACAGGCCCCACACGCCGGGAGTGATGATCAGGAATGTCTGAGAACTCCAGCTGCATGATGGAGTATCCTCCATTAGCCTGGCAGCTCCAGGGGTAGATCTAGGGTCTATGTCACCCTCCACGAAGCTTAGAAACTCAGATATTCTGTACTAAACCAGCGACAGCAACTCTGCACTCTCTAGCAACAGCCAGTTGTAGTTTGGAGAAAGCCCTGCCAAACAGTTGGTAGTACTTTATCATCTTTAACAGATTTACATTCCCAGGTTGGAGACTGAACAGAGAATGGAGCAGGTGGGGACCAAACAAAAGGAAATGCAAGCATGTGAACTTGCCTTAAAGATAGGAATATTATCCATCGCAAATTAGAAATGTTAGAGAATCAATGTAAAATATGTAATTTTCAACTTTTGATTTTTCCAAAGTCCCCACTGATAGCTCCTACTGATCCATTGAAAGGATTCTACAAGATTCTACCACTTGAGGCTAATCCTGAGTTAGAACAGCTGATAGCCTTAATCTTACTGCGTTTTTGCAGGATTCCCAATTAGAAATTTCTGCCAGGGCAACTCTGTGGTGTTTTCACTTGAGAACCAGACAAGGAATATGTTGTTTGGGCTATCAGATGTATCGGTTAGGCATAAGCACTTCTTTAGAAGCATCCTTACAAATGTGAAATTAAGTTAGGAGGTTTTTGTATGATCTAATCAGTTAAATTTGTTTTTACAAGCCTGGGCTACATCCATCAATGATGATGGTACATAGATATATATAGTTTTGAAGATTTGTTTTCTTATTGTATTATATATGTTTTGATAGGGGTCCCTCCAATAGAGATGGGATAATGGTGTTGAGGGATTTATGGGGGGGTTTTTTTCCCTTTCTTGATTCCTTGGAAACAATGTGTAAAAATTGTTAAAAGTTGACTAGCTTTTGGGACTTAGGAAGGGAGCAGTAGCTCCTGAAAGCTAGTTAATAAATGTATTTAATTCAATAAAATATCATTAACCTTTATTTCTGGGATAATCTGCTGTGGTGTGGCTCTCCACAGTACTAGCATCTGTGCTGCCAATGCCTGAAATTGAGGACAGCAGAAGCCAAATATAGAACACATACAGTGAAGCTAATTGCTACTTCTACTCAGTCTAAAACAAAGTCTCGTGTTTTTCATGAGGGAGAAGGAACTTACCTTGCATTCTTTACCATATTTCTCTTTTGTCTGAAATGAAATAAAAATGTCACTAAGGCCAATGGTCAGTTATTCCCTTCCCAAACTCTTACTAAAGCTGCCTTCAAATAAAGTTGCACCCTGCTGTGTACTATGAAATATTTCAGAAATGGACATGAAAATAGTAATAGCCACCCTGTACCAATTATAAATTATACTTAAATTATTTAAACTGCACTGCAGCAATATACTAAACCAAACACTGTAAGCAGTTATTTTCTGAATACAGTAAAAGTCCCATTTTATATTTTCTTTTTAAAAAATTCTTTACACTCAGAACATAATGCATGGATACCCACAAGCACCACGCTTTGTCTTCTGGTTTTTTGTTTTTTTTTGGGGGGGGGGGGGTGTTTCCATTCAAGCACATTAACTTAGAGGGGGGATATGTCCATGAAGCAGAGCCAAACACACATCCCACTGTATTTTTTTCTTAAATTTAATTACATTTTGTACAGGTGCAACAGCATGTAACAAATTATGCTCAAATAAGTGTGACTGGTCACTGTGGGTGCCAATGCGATTAATACCACCAAACAGTGAGCCAGATGCACTAAAGTAGTTTTCCCCAGTTTGAGTTTATGGGGGAAAACCTCTAGCACATCTGGTCCATTGAGAATGCTTAACATGATGAGTGAAGCAATTACACTTTACTCATCTATCTGTGGATATCTAATTTACAAATCATACACAGTGTTAAAAGTATTGCAATATATATTGAAGAATCACTATACATAATTGGTGGTGTGCTGGTCAATTAGGCACTTTCAAACCCAATGGGTACTGCCTTTTCAGGATACTGACTGATTGACTGTTTCCTTATTGTGCACTTTTGCTACCCCAAACATTGTGCCTCAATAACTTTAAACTGAAGATGAAACACAATAAAAACAATTTTCCCATGGGACGCAAAGGCAGCAGCATTCTGTGTGCTTCAAGCAGGTTAAAAGCGTTCATGCACGTAAAATGGCATTCTGATCAGTGCCCGGCTTCTTCGCGTGCAGACATACGTGCACGATGCAACCGTGCACATGCTTTTACCCACTGGGAAAGCTCGCTGCCTCACCACACATTGGTTTACCCTCTGGGGAAAGGAGGCGTGCTATTACTTTCAGCCACAGAGGCAAGGTGAAGTCAGCAGAGTGAATATACACATGAACATGCATTTATTTTTTCATATTTATTTATTTATTTATAACTTTTTTTTATACCGAAGTTCAGGTAACAGAATTACTTATCACTCCGGTTTACATTATAACAAGTAGAAAACAATGACACAGTTTGATGGGCACTTACACTGGTTTGTCAAGCAAGGATATCAATATCTTCATGAGTGCGCACTTACAGTATATATTACTCAAAAATAATTGTAAGTCAGGAGCAGAAATATATTTAGAAAACAAGGCCCTAGTCAAAAGGTTTTAGGAGCCAGGAAAAATGATTCCTTACTTTTTAGTTGCTATTTTTTTTAGGTTTTTTTTTCTTTTCCTTTATTCTTTGATTTTCTGAATTTTAAGTGCCAAGACGACCTGGCTCCTGGGATTATTTCCAGTTCTGACGAAAGTTATGTATCAAAACTCAAGGCATGAGCCTAAAATTGGTTTCCAAATAATCCAGTAATCTCCTTTCTATTTCATGCTGCATAAATTGTTTACTGAGTGGAGCAATGATCTTTACTCTACATCTTGGATGAGTTTTCTTCCAAAGCATGATCATACATTGCTGTGCAACCTGTATTGCTATAATCAATCTTCTCCTCGCATAGGTATTACACACTGGCTGATAATGGCTGGCAGAAACATATGGGATAAGCATGAACATACGCAGAATTTTAAAATAACTGTATAATATTAAAAAAACATATCAATGATTTTGTTTGGAAAATTGATGAGTGATTTGGATAGGTTGCTTTACACATCTGCAATTATTATTATTATTATTAGGAAAAAATATCTGCATAGCTCTACTTGGGTCATAATAGATAAATGTGCTGTCTTCATTCTACATGCAAACCATTCGTATATGGCCACACAGAGATCTATGATAGTATTTTATAATGCGTACTTTATAATACGCGCAGGTTCTCTACCTAGCAACATATGTGCACATGGATGATTACACACAAATACATGCAATGCACACTTTTCCTATCAATTTTAAAAATATACGCACATATATTTTGTGTGTGAAAATAAAGAACTTACTCACGTATAACCCAATATATGCATGGAAGTTGGTATATTTTCAAACATGTGCAAGTTTTCCCAGTTACTCCACTAGGTTGCCCAGTACTCCCCCAGGTCATCAAGAACCTCCTGGTTCTTCAGCCTGAACTCCTCTCAATTCACACAGACCTCCCACCCAGCCAACAGTAGACAATAAACAAGTCTGATATCAATCATGCGAGATAATTAGCAAGTGTAAAGTTAGGTGAAAAAGCTGTCAAGTGTATGCACACAAGTCTCTTATAAAATAGCAACTTACGCACGTAACTGTTGGCCCCAGCCTGGTACGCCTCTAGACTGCCCATTTTTTCTCTCATATATGTGCGGATGAAATGTAATGTATGCATGCACTTTTGATGCTTATAAAATAGCGATTATGTGAGTACTGGCTACTTACATGCATATATGCTAATTTTATGTGCATAAATGCTTTGAAACTTCACCCTTTATGTTTTATACAAGTATGCCTCTTACTTGTTAAAATTCACATCTGCTGTGAAGAGGAGAAAAAGTTCTTCTGAAAGTAGAACTGAACCACTAGAGGCAATAGTGGTTCCAACCTTATCGGGGAGGGAACAGCTAGTAGGAGCTCTGTTTCTTACCCCTCCTCCTCCTCTTTCTTCTCATGGCTCTCATCACTAATTTATAGCTTTACAAGTGGTACCCAATGAATAAGGTGGTCAAGTAAAAAGAGCAAGAGAGGAAGGACAAACTGTTCATTTCTTTAGCTCTCCCTAATGTCACGGATGTAAAACAGCTAGCTTGAAGCAAGGATCATTTATAAAAATGCAAGTGTGTACAAACTATTTATTTTAAAAAGTTTATATGATCAACAGCTGTTATCCTAGGCCAGGGGCTGGCAAAGTTTTTTGAGCTGGGGCCTTGGCATCTTGGAGCTCAACAAATAGGGGGGGGGGGGGGGGGGCCCAGAGGAGAGACCCCTGGAGCACAATTAGTGGGTTGTTTTTTTTAATGTCTTTATTTTAGCTCCAAAAAATGCACAACTGTACAATAACAAAAGCCAGCACCAAGAAATAAGAAAGCAGCACCAACAGCTAAATGTATACCCCAAAGCTGTGAGACATGGGCAAGGAAGCAGTTAAAATGGCAATAAAACCTCAGATACAAAGACAGGGACAAAAACAGATAAAGCAAAGAAAGCCTGAAAGATTTTACTCAAGGTGAGATAAAGAAGAGTTCCAAGCTAGATGACCAGCAGTACTAGACTAACCTTCCACCCTAATACTTTTTTTAAGGGATAGGCATAGTTTAATGAGCATGAGAATGGATAACAAGGAAAAAAATAATTTCTCTTCAGCTATTAACTGCTGGAGATTCTGATTTTCCTTAAATTCCCCCTCCTCATGCTCATTAGCCCAAGTCTTTCTTGTACCTGCCTTCCCTCCCTTCCACTACTGTTGTGTCATCCAAAGATGCCCCAACTGTTGGCAGATATCACTACAAGAAGCCCACCACACTGGGCTCACACTACTGTATCATCAAAAGAGGTCCTGGCTGCAGCTATAGTGGTACTTTGTGCATGCAATGGCAAAAGCATGATTATGACTTGGCAGAACAAATAGAATTAACAATTTACAATAACTGAAAATAAAATCATAAATGGATATTTTGTCATCAAGTGCCAGTAAATAACATTTTAGGGCACAGAAAAGGTGTTAAAAAGTATTATGCTGGCTTCACAACACTAAAACCCTTGGTTCCATGCTAGTATCAGTACTTAGCAAACTATCTGACAGATATGACTGTCTCTAGCAGATATCTGTCCATATCATATTGTTACCTCACAAACTTTACACAGATTGGTAGCCTCTCTTGTTAGGCAGAAAAAACAAATTAGCAAATGTGAAACAGTTCATACCTAAGATTTTCAAAACTGCAGATGAGGCTTGTACAGTATTTACTCAAACTATCATAGCCGCTACTCAGCCTTCCCTTTCAAGAATCTATCATTTTCATACAAAGGATCAACATTGTCTGTGTTTTGTCTACTCATCCAATAAAAGTATAAAATTATCATACCATTCTGATGTATGGATTTTCTCCAAGGCATGTCTGACATAGAATAGGAAAGTCCTGCACCAAAACAAAGCGTTTATTAGAACAAAAGAGTGAATGGTTTGTGCACTAAACTTGTTTTTCAATCAAGAGTAAACAGTATGCACAAAACTGTGTGCACAACAGAGCACATTTTACTACACTGGGGCCTGTAACTACTAGTACCATCATTATTTATTTATATTCCACTTTTCAAAGCAGATTACATTCAGGTACTGTAGGTATTTCCCTATCCCCAAAAGGCTTACAATATAAGTTTGTAGCTGAGGCAATGGAAGGTAAAGTGTCTTGCCCAAGGTCACAAGGAACAGCAGTGGGATTCGAACTTAATTTTCCCTGGATCACAGTTCACTGCTATAACCATAAGACTACTCCTTCACTCTTTGCTTTTTCCTTTGTAAGTCCAGGTGCCTAAAACAAGCTGAAAGGCTATCCACCTTCTAAATTCTATATTCATGCAAAACAGACATTCTGAAGTAGCACATTACAATTCAGTTTGCATGAAAGACCAGATGAGTCAATTGGTCTGTTTGCTGTCATTTACCATGCTACCACATCAGAGAACAGATTTATACTCACTGGAATGTTGCCCAGTGCCAATATTTTATGCCCCAAATAAAATTCTTCCATTCTGTCAAACTTTATAAATTAGAGGAAATTGTAGTATTGATTGCTGCTTTTCAAAGCAAAGAGTGCAAAATACTAATATGAATATATATACATAGTAGCATAACAGAAAAGACCAATTGTCTGTTTATTATAATCTGATGTTGTCTTTGATTTTAAAATTATTAAGGAATTTGTAATCTGCATTGAACAAGTCTTCCTGGAAAGCGCAGAATATAACTCGTTTTAAATAAAGAAAAAAATACACACACAAATTAGTGCTCCTCCAAGCAAATCCCTTGTTAAACAAGGCATTAGCTATTACTCCCCAATACATGTTTTAAGCAATACAACATATTTTGTGCTACTAACTTTGGGGAGCACAACTTTTATGCTCTTAACTCATATTTTATAATGCAAACCGTCCTGGGTTCCCCCTGTATTGTGGATAAAGCCGGTATATGTGCTAAAAACGAAATGAAAACCCAACGTATCCAGAGCTACAAGAGCGCCGGAGCTCAGCCTTGAGAATTAGAAAGAACGAGGGCGAGAACGGGAAGCTCGGGTCCCTATAATTCTGCCGGGGACCACCTGAGCCGCTCATTGTAACGAGAGGATGGGAGGACTCCCAGCCGCAGACTCCTCTCTCTCCCGCGCGGAGAGCCCGGCCCAGGCTCGCTCCCTCTCCCCCCCCCCATCCCCGCACGGTCACTCCCTGCGCCCACTTACCGCGTCCTCCCAGTTCTGTCTGTTGTAAGTGTTGGAACCTAACGACGTCGCCATCTTGGTAACCCCGGCGCTGCCACCACCGCGCCTGCGCACTCCCTCGCCCCGCTGTCAGCTCATCCCGCGACAAGCGGAAGTGATTCCCCGTCGCCTCGTCCCATAATGCAATTCGCACTCCAGCGTGGCCAGTCCCACTGCAGGAAGGGATCTTAATTTGCCAAGTCAGCTGACAAGTTATGTCTCTATTAGACGTAGCCTCATGTTTTGTTTCTTAACTAGTTTGGAAATGGACGGAAGTAAAGGTTTACAAAAAAAATGTAAGTAGAAAACCCATTTTATTAGACTAATTTAATAGTCTTGACCAGCTCGCCAGAGCACGGACTCAGGTTAGACTAAGATAATCCGATTGATACAAGTCCTGCCTTTATAGTGTTGCCCATAGAAAGCAATGGGGCTATTTCATAATATATGATAGCAAAGACCCACGTGGCCTATTGAGTCTAGCCGGCAAGTTTAGTAACTGATGCGCTCTTCAGGTTAGTCCTGTGTGGCAATGTTACACCTAAAGGTAACCAACCACAACTAGAGTAAAACACTATCTCAAACCACTTAAATCTACTAGCACAAGCGAGAGGCTTTCAATAGTTTATTATTGCATCTAATAATAAAACAAAACATAATGAAAAAGGTGTCAGCAAGCCAGTTACAGTATAATCATTCTTGACATTACTTATAACTAAAAATTTCAACAAAAATACACAATATGAAAGGTGAATGATAGAGAGGATCAGTAATGCTACGTATGACTATATTGAAACCAGCTTACTGACACTCAAAAAAAAATGTTGACCTCTGGTTTATTAGTAGATGGTGCGATAGCTCACCTGAAGTTAACACAGCTTATCCAATTTCTTCATTTCCAACCTCTCACCTGCAGGGATCCTGGGTTTGCCCTACATCCTTTAGAATTCCATTACAGTTCTCGTCTTCACCAATTCTTCAGGGAGGATATTCCATCTATCCACCACCCTTTCCATGAAGGAATAAGAACATAAGAAATTGCCATGCTGGGTCAGACCAAGAGTTCATCAAGCCCAGCATCATGTTTCCAACAGAGGCCAAACCAGGCCACAAGAACCTGGCAATTTCCTATCAGAAAATGTTTTGATTCTTATGCATTATTTATGCCATTAAAAGTATTTAAATGTCTTATCAGATTTCATATTCTCAGAAAATACTGATCTAATATTTCAGATTTCTATTCCCATTTGATATTCTCATTTTCTTGCTGTGCACTGAATTTGATTACTTTCCATCCCTTCTGTAGGTTGATTTTTTTTTTTTAAGCCACGAACAAGCAGAGAGCCCTTTTACTAAAGCCACCATAAAGGGTGGGTAATAGGCATCAGCAAACCCTTCCACCACCACCATCATGCCATTAGCCGAAGTGTTTCATGCTAGTTTAAGCTGTTAATTATTTGCCCTGAATTTCTTGATAAGCTGTCACTCCTTACTGCTCCAAATGGCTAGTTTTTAAGTTGTTCATAATTCAGTTCACAGTTCTCTGTAAAGCCTGTTTGCTGCCTTTATGTTACGTGGAAACCGATATGATGTTCCCAACGAATGTCGGTCTATAAAAATGTTCAAATAAATAAAAATAAAATAAATGAGAAAGCACTGAATTTTTATAAGAATTTGCTTTTTAGTATCTGTTCACTGTAGGTTAACTGTTAAGCAGCTCATCTTCCCCAACTGTAATGTCTGCTGGTCACAAAGTAAATGGAGAATTAATTATGGCTGTAGATACAACACTTTTCAAATACTTTCTTCTACCATGAATAGGGGCTTTCTTCTGAATGCCACATAGGCTGCCTTTTTCCCAGTTCCACACAACCCCATTTTGAATCTCCCTGGGAGCAGACATTGCAGGCTTTCAATATCGTGGAAGAACAATTTTTCTTAAAAGTCTCCTAGAGTCAGCCTGCTAACAAGTGCTGCACATTGCCATGTAGAATAGCCAGATTAGATTCCTTCTGTTCCCCAGGCTAGCAAAGGCTGGAAATGCTGCAAAGATGGAGTTTACTGCCCCTTAAAAGAAGAGTCTCAGCCATTGCTGAGGGATACTTACTGGCCAGATTTAGGGTTAGTTATATTCCTGTTTGAAGGCTGTCACTGCACTAGTTGGGATGAATTGGGAAAGGGCATATAAAATAAGGGAATAAACCCTGTCTAGTGAAGAACGAATGCTCTCAGTGACATACCTCAATAGAGGCTATTTCCAATTGAGCTGAAAGCTCAAGAGAAGACAAATTGCTGAGCTAAAAAAAACTCCTAAAGCTTCAAGTTGCATAAATTCCCAAAAAAAAAAACCATTTCAAGTTCATTAACTTGAATTCAGCAAAGTTGTAATATTTTATAAATATTAGTTCTGAAAAGAAAGTTACAAATGATTGGTTACCTCCCCCCAGATACACAACATTGAGCACCCATGACATAATCCCAACTCCCCTCTCACATAGGACAAAAGATGAAGGCTGCATGGGTTCTTGTCTGATTTATTAGCTTAGAATTCATTACATAAAGTTTAAACAATAAGGCAATACTGCAACAAGTCATTAATGTATTCATATATACTCAGGGGAGGCAGCACATTCTTCAAGCCAAACTAGATAGTGCCGCTCAATGCACCGATTCCAGCTTCTGCAGCCTCCCACTGTAAACCGTTGAAATAAGGTGTGCAACAGAATGATGAAGATACATTTGTATCAAAAGTTCCTGCTTTTCATTTCCACAAATTTAATATGGAATTCATGCTAATTTTATACCTTAAACACTCAGGTGCCTTCTTAACACCTTACTGTGAGCAGTAACAGAAGTAAATGTAAGGACCCTTGTTTCCAAGTACAACATTAAAATTTGATGCTCTGTTACATCTAATTAATCAATTCTAATTCTTTAATAAAATTTCAGTGATGCATCTTTCATGCATGAAATGCAGTCAGTACTTATGAAAAAAAGTGATGTGGTTGCTGTCCACTTCACACAGAAACAAAGCCCCACAAACAAATTTCTAGGCGATACCTTTATTTTTACAGTTTATATTTTTGAAATGACAGTTCAGAATACCCCACATAGCACTGCAAGTGCCTTAAGTGTGGACAAACTAAATATCCTATCAACCATTTCCAAGCATTCGTACAGAAAACCATAACATTGCTGGACTGGCTTGTATTCTGCAGACGAGATGTAGTACAACACATGGGGAATGCGGAAAGTTTAAATGGGAATTAGGCTTTTTTGGATTCCACTTCAATGGTCCTAGGCCCCCTTTTCTTTCTTTTTAGGGAAGAGGGTGGCTCGGTTGAGGAGAGACATGGTTTAAAATTAGATGTGTACTTAGTTAGTTGTTCACTGTCCAGAACTTGTGACATGTACATTGGGCTCTCCCTGTCAACAATTTGTTGTTAATTCTCTCATGCCGTACGGCACAGGTAAGACACATTCTAAACACTGTCCAAGTCATTCTGACAATTGGCCCAATTCTAACCTTTTGGCTCAATGTGTGTCCCTCCATAAAGAGGATTTGGGTACCAGAAAATAATGAACTGGAGAATAAACATCGTCAAAAAGTATGAACCAGACCCGATGCGTTTAGAGAATACATGAAAGTGATATTTAACTAGTAAAATAAGTACTTCTGCATTCTGGAACTTCAGGACAGCTAAAATATTTTTCGGTATTCTCTTTTCAGCCAGGCCTCAATGGAACCCCCTTCTCATGAGAAGCAAGGGCTAATTCAGTTATCACAAACAGTGTCTTTCAAAGACCTGAAAGATTATTGAAGCAAAAACCCCTAGCTCAAGTGAACAGTAAATTAAAGCCGACTTTGCTAGTTATTTAGGCTACGGCAGAAATATGACCAAAACACAAGCAAACCCCATACTCTTACTTTAATACTAGACATTTGAGAATAAATATTGATTACTCATGCACTGTGTAACCTATTTGAAATTGTAAACATACCACGGTTATCTCTGCTTTGTCTGTCTATCACCTACCCCAGCGACCAAAGTGCAACATCCTCCTTTTTACAGGAGGAGACAGTGAAAGTTTTCCCGTGGAACGGAAAACAAGTTTTAGAAAGAAAAAAGGTGGATAAGAAGCCTTCTTATGTCTTCAAAGGAGGGGATTTTATCCCTTCTCTGATTTTTTTTTTTTTTAAATAAAGCTGACTATTTGGGGAACTAACAAAGAATAAACTCTGATCTTGCATCTCTTCCCTTCAGCAATCGCTCATTAGTATTATTAGTGTAAGAGAAAAGCAGGACTCTTCTCCATTCGGGCATGTCTGTCCTTCCTTCTCACTCGGCAGCAGAAGATCCAGCTGTATGTGGGTTTTGTCCTCTGCAAGGCACCTCCCTCCTCCCCACATTCATCGGTCATAACACAACAAAACTCATTTTGTATGCCAGGTGCTGTTGCCACCCATACAACCAATCGCTTTTAATAACTATATCTACAGGAATATAATTGCTGTGGTGATGATAGGGAAGTCTGCAAAATGCAGGCGTGCAGTCGGGTTCTGCTGGGGCACCAAAGCTTATTTACATGAAACGGTGCGTTTTGTGGTGTGGTCTCTAGAATCTGCTCGTGCCCGATTCTCTGCAGTTAGATTCAGACTCTGGGGAATTCATGCCCGAGTTAAATATACATCGAATGGTCAGCTGTTGTGTCTCAGGTTCGATCTTGACTCTTCAGAAGCAGCTCATTGCTTCCCGAGCACTCTTTTTAGATTGCTACCAATGCCATTAACCGCATGTGGCCCTAGCCTAATCTTCACCTTGTTTTCTGTGTGCTGAAACTTAATCACCTAGCTACCTTTTCTCTTTGGCTTAGCCCCCAGTTATAAAAATTAAAACAAAAATCTCATGAAATGAATTTGTTTAAAACAGAAGATCCCTATCTCAACTAATAATAATAATAAAAAAAAAAAAAAAGTGGCTACATAGTGTTTTAAATTAAAGATGTTCCAGGAATACACGTTTTCCTCCTCAACTGAAAATTTAAATAAATGTCCCAAAGAAATACTGCACCATGTTTTCTGTGCCGGGGGCGGGGAAGGCAGATAATGTTGTTCTCCCATGAATGGGAAAAGCCCCTCACCTCCAGATTCCGATAACCACTTTATTTTGACACAGGAAAAGGAGGATTGTGAATATAATTGCTGAGGGTTATTAGTCAAAGCTGCTGGCAGTATTTGATCCTTATAATTGGAAGGAAGGGCAGCAAGGAGAAAAGCAGACATTTAAGGGGCACTGCTAAGTTTATTTGCACTGTGTATGTGTGTGGGGGGGGGGGGGGGCAGTCATTTTAAGGGATATAAAACTAAGCACTCCACATTGGCTGAATGTCATTTACGTAACAGATACTAAAAATGGCTGAATAAGCATAAATGGTGCTTTTTAAATAGATGTCAAACCACGGTGACTGTGGGCATAAATATGGGCTTCAGCTGGCTAACATAGATGAATGCAGCTATGCATGGGAGTCTGTCTAGTCACACAATAGAATCAGCAGGATCATGGGGGAAGGACAGCAACAAGACAGGGATGTTTACCATCTCTCCCAAGTAGCCCACAGCTCGGTTCAGTCTCCAAACATCAATACTTCCTCATCCCTTGCTGGAGGTGACAGCATTCGGGTGTAACATAGGTTTATGAAGCAGCTATCTTGAGAATCTCAGCAGTTTCCATTCTTCTGGTGAGAGCCTACCTAAAATGCTGCTGCCATCTTTTACCGCCAATTCTGAGTTCTCAGAGGACCAGTGGGCCTAGATTGAGCTCCACATGGTGAGTGAGCCAGATCACCTCCAAGCTGGCGTCACCTTCCTCGATGGAACGGATGGGAGCAGTCAGGTTTTTAAACTCGTGTTTCAGCTTGAAGCTCACTGTAACCTCCCCTTCTTCAAGCTGAGGGACCACCTTGATAAAAAATCCAACTTTGTTGGCTTTTCTGAAGGCCACAATACTGCATGGGGGGAAAAAAAAAAAGAGCACTTAGGATTACATACCCATCTCTATCAAATGACTGCAAAGACGAATCTCTCTCTAGCAAGCCTGTCCAGATTAATTATTCATTTCTTAAACACTGTAATCG
The DNA here is from genome assembly GCF_901001135.1 of Rhinatrema bivittatum. NCBI lineage: Eukaryota > Metazoa > Chordata > Amphibia > Gymnophiona > Rhinatrematidae > Rhinatrema > Rhinatrema bivittatum. The sequence goes on from NC_042632.1 coordinate 36,322,148, forward strand.
ATGCAACATGGAAAGCAAGGAAACAGAGACACGGAGAACTCTAATCGCATTAATGCAGAAGTAGATACACGAGCTCTCGATCCCCTGTGAATCTTACTCAGCTCTCACTTGCCATGTCAGAAGAGAGGATTACCTAGCGAAGGAATAAGGCAGAAACCAGGAGAACTGGGTTCAAATCCTGCTACTGCTACCCACTGTGATCTTGAACAAAAAAAACCTATCTTCCGTTGCCTCAGGTTCTCACCTAAAGGTGAATTTTAAAAGCTTTACGCGTGCGTTAATTAAGGGATACATGAAGTCGTCGGGCTCGCGCATGCCGAACGGATTTCAAGAGACGAGACGGACGCATACCTCCCGCAGCGCGCACATCTCGAAAGTTTTCAAAAAAAGGGGCGGGGCATGAACCCGCGACGTGCGCGTAAATACTGACGCGACCCAGCGTGCGCTGAGGCTCCCTGCAGCGTAACTTTACTTCTGCTATGGATGACGTGTAAATTAAAAAAAGAAAGAAAACTGGGCAGATTTGAAAGGTTTTAAGGACTGGGGCTAACTGCGGGGAGTGAAGGCTCTTAAATTAGGGGCTGTGGAGGAACTCTCTCTACTGGGCGAACCGGGGATGAAGTGGTAAAACTGGGAATAGCCTTGGGGTGTGCCCCCCTTTTAAAATTCTCCAACTTATACGGTAGAAGCGGCATTAACGCGTGCGTCCACTTAAAATTTTGCGCGCGGGCAGGCTATTTTATAACATGCGCGCATGCGTTATAAAATGGCCACGTCCCTGGGTGTGGGCCGACTTATGCACTCAAATGTGTGCATGCACGCCGGGTTGAAAGTTACAGTCTTAGGTGGCAAACTCTTGAGGCAGGGCTTCCTTGTACCTGCATGAAATTGGTTATAAACCATTCTGGTTCAGAGCATTATATAAACGAGTAAACACCACCTTCATTTCAGCTTAAGAGATCTAACTGTACTGACTTTTACTAGTAAACTGTACCCACGTAAAGCAAAAAAATAAAATAAAACAAGTTATTGAGTATAGGGATGCACCTTACTTCAGCTAAATTCAACCTTATCATACAGGAAGAGTGGAACTCACTCTGGGTCATCCTGAAAATCCTGTGGTTCCGCCAGTTCATCATATTCTGCAGCTGCATCCTTCCCAGCTAGGACCAGCTCTTTGGAAGGAACCAGAACCTGAAATAATATAATACGAGTGCTATATTATTGTGCTTGACTTCAAAGGATGGTCCAGCCGGTCTCTCAAATGTCTCTTTCGTACAGAGCTTAGCTTTGCCAAGCCTTCCTGAATCTGGTGGGGAGAGAGACTTCCGCTGCTGCTCCGTTGATTGGCCAGCAGACGGCGCCACGACAATACCTAACCCTTCTCCCGTCCCAGTAATTTAGCAAGTAGTGCTTTACTGGCTAGCACAGGCAGACTCTGCAGTGATAGTACATGGGGTTACTCTAAATTATTATACCGCTACACATTTTATTTCCTGATTTAAAAAAAAAAAAAAAAAAATAGCTATATAAAACGCCTTTGTAATGTATGCTTTGTTTGTAATATACTCTAAGCATTTTAAGATACAGCTAAATCAAAGATGCTTTTCAGTACTAAACAATAGTTTGTTACATTTTATAAACATGGGTGAATTGGAAATATAAAAATTAAATTATTCAAAATATCAAGTTGTCTGTTCCTTAGCCATGGTGTCCTCTTTCAGTTTTATTCCAAATGTCCTTTTTTAATCCTCATTTTATTTTTTGTATTTTACAGGCTTTTTGTTAAAAAAAAAAAAAAAAAAAAAAAGTAAGTGTGCACCTTTTATTATGGCTACAGTCCCTTCGAATATTCTTACTTTATAGGAATCAGTGAGATACTCACATAGGGTTCTGATAAAGTAAAAGAATGAAGAAATACAAGCATGGATGGTACAAAACTGTGCCACTTAACATATATTTGATGAATTAAAATGGACAACTATAGAGCAAGTGCGCAACCAAAGAGAGGGGGTGATCAAGTAGCTGGACTGAATTATCATGAGCGATACTGGGTATCTGCATTAGATACAGGTGAAGCTGGTAGTTTGAGTGGTATAGTGTATGCTGAGAGCCCACTGGTTTACAGCATGGTCTTGTCCTCCAGTCTGAAGCTAGTTCCATGTCTGAATCCCAAGTGGTTGAAGTAAGCAACAATGCTAGGGAATAAAATGGCTGCTACTGGGTACTGCTGGGCAGAAAACAAAAGACCTGGTTGGCAACTCAATTAAAAAGTACCCCAATGCAAGTGACTGGATACCATTGATACATCTCAGGATGACGATTATATTGAAATTAATTTAAGCACTGTATCAATATAATTTATGCTTTTAAGTACAAAGAGAAACAAGTCAGTGAGACCAATGATTATAATAGGGGATCACAGTGAATAAATTATCACCAATTCTATGTATGAAGGTCTCCTAAGAAATTAATACGCATTTCTAAGCGTTGCTAGGTAGTGATAAGTAGGTGGGGACTTCTGATTTGCCTTAATGTTCCCTCCAACCATCAGCACAGAAGGACAATGCTTTACTAACTAAAAACTTCTGCCGTTTTAGAAAACGTTCACAAGCATCGAATCCAAGTGTTGCAGCAAGAGGACACAAGGAACGCATCCACATGATATCGTTTTGCAGCCTCTCTTATATTCTACCACTGTAAAGATCTGAGACAGGCCAGATAAGAAATAAGCTAAAAGTTCAATTTAATAGCACTACAACAACCTGAAGATGAAAGAAATCATCTGTACAAGAAAAAGGAGGACAAAGTCTACATAAAGTCTACAATGTGAGAACTTCCCTGGCTACTCATCTCTTCTCCACCTTAACATTAAAAAGAAAAACATACAAGGAGGAGAGAAGGAAGTCAGGCAAGGACAGCCAGCAGCAATACCTTAGCGGTGCTGTTGATATCGTCCGGATCCTCCTCCTCACATGGGTTCAGTGTCACGTGAGTGACGCTCTCCACTGGGTTGGTGAGAGTCAGAAGGACTTGACTTTCCTGGGTGGGGGAGGACAAAAAGCAGATTAAGGGTCTTATTTAAATGAGATCCAAACTGACTCTGGCATATCACCACAAAGTTACAAATTATGGACCAAGTTACTGATATTTGTTTAACAAAAATACTTGGACAATGCGACGACAGTAGAGTACATCAATCGTCAGGGCGGAACGAAGAGTCCTCTGGTAGAGCTGGAAGCGCAGGAGCTGTTCGTGTGGGCCGAGAAACATCTGATGAGACTACTTGCTTCTCATGTGGCCGGAGTGGACAACTTGCAGGCGGACTTCCTCAGCAGACAGCATCTGGATCCGGACGAGTGGGATTTGTCGGCAGAAGCCTTTGCCTTGCTGCAAGCAAGATGGGGCAAACCAGTGACAGACCTCATGGTGACTCCAGCAAATGTGAAAACGGATCATTTTTTCAGTCGCAGACAGGAGGTCGGATCGGAGGATACCGACGCTCTTGTGCAACCGTGGCCAACACACTTCTTGCTGTGCATGTTTCTTCCGAGGCAGCTCGTAGGACGGGTGCTGCGGCGCATCGAGATTCATCCAGGCAGAGTGATTCTGCTGGTGCTGTTTGAAGGGATATTCGGAGCCAGTGATTGCAACTTTGCTTCAGGCGAGGAGACCTTCCACTTCAATGGCTTATTGTCCAGGTGTGGAGTGTTTTCGAATCCCAGTATTTCCTGCAGCCCTTAAAAGTGGACATCCCGCAGATCTTGGCCTTCTTGCAGAGCAGGTTGTCTAAGGGGTTAGCATATAATTCCCTTCGAGCCCAGGTAGCAGCTTTGGGTCCCCTGAGTGGTAGGATTCAGGGAAGACAGCTGGTGTCTCATCTGGATGTAATTCGTTTCCTAAAAGGGGCAAAGCATCTGCGTCCTCCGGTGCGGAAGATCTGTCCGGCATGGAATCTGAATTTGGTTCTTCGGGTGCTGTGTGGCTCTCCTTTTGAGCCAATGTGGAGGGCGTTGTTGAAGGATTTAAACCCTGAAGACTGTTTTCCTGGTGGCCATCTATTCGGTCAGACGAATTTCGGAGCTACAAGCAATGTTGTATAGGGATTCTTTCCTGCATTTTTCGGACGATGGGGTTTCTTTATGCATGGTTCCTTCTTTTTTGCCGAAGGTAGTGTCCTCTTTTCACCTTAATCAGGTGGTCGAGCTTCCGGCATCTCCGAACTTGACAGCTGATTCTTCAATGGCTAAGGAACTTCTTATTGGATGTGCGTCGTATCCTTTTGCGATATCTCAAGGAATCCCTTTCGGAGATCTGTTCATCTATTTGTTCTGTTCAGTGGAACAAAGAAGGGAAATAAGGCTTCCAAAGGCACTATTTCTCGCTGGTTAAAAGAGATGATAGCTTCGGCTTACATCTGCAAGGGCCGGCTGGTGTCAGAGGGCTTGCGAGCACATTCCTCTAGGGCACAGGCGACCTCATAGGCAGAGGGCTTTCTCCACGGGAGATCTGTCATGCGATGACGTGGTCTTCTCTTACTTTTACCAAACATTACCACTTAGATGTGTGGGCTCCAGAGGAAACGATGTTTGAGAAGAGCATATTGCACGTGGGTCTTTCGGACTCCCACCCAGAATAGAGGGGCTTGGGTACATCCCACTCGCCTGGACTGATCCGGGGTACAAACAGGAAAGGAAAATTGCTTCTTACTGGCTCGTTTTCGTTCCTGAAGTAACACGGACCAGTCCAGAGACCTATCCTTGCTTCTGGATACGGCTAAGCTGATTGAGCTGGCATTGGATATAATCAGAGTAAAGAAAACTGTACATAGTTTTGTTAAATCAAGAGGGCTTAGTTTGCAGGGGCTCCAACTTTAAGTTTCTGTTCGCCCAAGGTTTATTGGGGTTTGTTAAGGTAGGCATTTTGACTTGGGTACAGGCAATACTGAGGGTCTGCAGGTGGCGCACTCAGTTATGTAGCAGTGTCTCAAAGTTTTATTCTCTGCCTCCATCTGCTGGTAGGGATGCGTAAACCCACTTGTCTGGACTGATCCGTGGTACTTCAGGAACGAAAATTAGCACATAAGAACCAATTTTCCTATATGGGGGAATTAGTTACAAATAAAATCAAGAAAGTAACACATTTTAAATGATACCTGGCCCCACAAATTAATTCTGAATATAGTACCTAGCTTTTAGAAAAAAAAAAATGCAAAGAATTAAAGAAAAAAAAAAAAGAGAATATGCGACTTGCAGAGAGAGTGACCGAAAAAACTCTTGCCAGAATGAGTTCTTTGATCGTCATGTCCTCTCTTCTACATTTGAACTCCTAATAGCCAATACACCGAAGTCTCACCATTTACTGTAGAGGTTACCCGCAGTCTAATGCAGGGGCTCTTAGAATTTATAGGTGCATCCAACTTTTAGGTCTCTATATAATGTCTTCCAAAAGCTTTCTGAAAGAGGTACCAAGCTTCACCGAATTTATTAGTTTTCCACTCTAAAGTTAAAGTTAACTCCTCCATTGCAAATTCACCATACTTTCGTCCCATCTGTCAGTCAGGCTTGGGCCTATATTAGTTTTGCACTTTGCTGCTACAGAAACTCTAGCCATCACTAATAGATGTGTTATTCATTTTCCTTTTGTTGGGTAACTATTTTTGTATTGGTATACCTACAAAAAAAAAAATGCTGGTCTTCCAAGGAATCTCTTTTCGCCATCCCATCCTGTCTTTCAAACTCCAGGGATCACCAGGCAGCATCACAAGCCCACAACCTCTCCAGAATTTTGTTCCATGATCACGTCTCAGCTTATTAAACCTTATATGTGGGTTAGATATTGCCTCATTATAATTTTACAATCATTCTTCCAAACTGCATTCCATGAAACCCCAGTCAGAGTTCCCTTCTCCACAACCACCACCACCAATTTGTAGTCCCATTTCATGCAGTAATTTAGTCTCTGGGCTTCCGAGTAAAGCCATATTAAAAGGGAAAGCACATCTACTTGATTTCCTATTAGATAAAATATCCTCAGAAAGCTCTCCTTCCGCTACCTTCAGGCTGATTCATTTGCATAAAGTGTGCCATCTGAAGGAATGCAAAACCATCTTTGTTCTCCAAGGCAAATGTGTCTTCTAAATCAGAGAGGGGACTCTACTGCCTCCTTGTAGGGGCTGCTCCACTGTCATTAACCCTTTCTTCCCTCCAGGTTTAAAGACTTGAGGGCTGTCTAGATTTCCCATGAGTGGAGCTAGAGGGAGAAAACACTTTACAAAAGCCTTTTTTTTCTTCCCATATCATCCCAGACTAAAGTGTAGGACTAAGCACAACTTTGTAATTTTTTTCCCCAGAAAATGCTTCATTTATTCTCAGCCCTGTAATTACTGGCCTGAAAGTTACTGCGAGTAGCCTAAAACGAGGTGATGTCACATTAGTTACCACCTTCCTCTTTGAGAGTCCGCATTAAACTGTTTATTGAATTGAAGAGGCAGCAGCACTCACCTTCATGTGGCGCAGATTGGGGATGGACATGATCCTCACTTCTGGGATATAGTTCCTACACGTGCAAGAAAAAAAAACAAATAGTGCACATGAATCGCTCGGAGATATTCTACTCACTAGGGAGGACTGAACTGAAGCTGTGAATCCTGTAATTATACATTTAAAGGTTGTCACAGACCCAGTTATTCACCTCTGTGCATCAGCCTACTGGAATGGGGATCCGTTAGCAGGGAAGTAATCTGCCCGTATTACTGGTTGTTTTTGTAATAACGCGAGTCAGACAGCAGGTCAATCATTGTTTGGCAAAATAATCAATCTATTTAATCAACAAGCAGTGTAGAGAAAAAAAATCCATTTGCAAAAAACAGTCAACTGGACAATTCTGCATAGGGAATGGTAGAGAAAGCAAAATTCCTTACCAGTAATGGGCACTCTAGGAAGGCAGTTCCCACCAGTCATCCACTTGGATGACGTAATCTGACAATGCCAACATAGAACACCTTTCCAGAGCTCTCTCGGAAATCTTTAGAATCCCTCCGAGCAGGCGTGGCAGCTCCCTTGGCATTGCACTCAAGCAGCGGGTCTCTGTTCTAAAATTAAGCTAATACACTCAACTCCAGAAGAGAAGGGATGGATTTGTAGGACTGCTGCTTTCAGAAAATGCCGGTTACAAGGAATCAACATTGCTTTCTTTGAAGGCAATCAGTTCACCTTAGTCACACATGGTACCTCCTAGCTAAGGGCTGTCTTCTAACAAAAAGGAATGAACAACCTTTTTTTTAAATGGGTTAAAACTCTCATTTATTTATGTTTTTGCATAGGAAGGCAATTCCAAAAGAATGAAAGGGCACTAGGAGGGTCGGAACTGTTCTCAAGAAGAGATCAGGTCCTGCGGGAACCGCCCCCCCCCCCCCCCCTCAGACACTGCTCCCACTCCCTCAGCGACCCGGCACTCACCAAAGTCGTCCGTCCCGGCCCTGCACCACAGGCCAACTTTCCTGGCTGACCCTCTGCAAGCAAAACCCAAAACAACTTTTTTTTTTTTTTTTTTTTAAACAAAAACTTTACTAAAAAAACAACCAAAAGGAAAAAGCCCTTAAAGGGATACTTTCCTGAGGGTGCCAGTGGTGGAGAGGAGGGGACCTCGGGGCACGAAGAGGGAGCCAGTCCCCTAACTATCAGGGACCCCGGAATCCACGGGCATCTACAGCCAGGGGTATCCATCATCCTGTTCGCCTGGCTCAACTCAAGTGATGGCCCACTAAAGACCCTGGCTCCTCGAGGAGCAGCTCCCAATTTTCCAACTCCAGATCAGTCAGGACTGCAGGTATGAACCTCTACCATCTGCTGGAGATAGAGAAATACGCTCGGTAATGTAGCAGTGCCTCAAGGTTTTGTTCTCTGCCTCCATCTGCTGGTAGAGATGCATAAACCCACTGGTCTGGACTGATCTGGGTATGTTCAGGAACTCCTCCTTACTACCAAGCATGTAAAAAAGAAATAGACAACTGCCATGTCTCTCCCCATACCTCTAATGTGCTTCCTCTTTCCCATGTGTCCCCCTCATGTAGCACCTCTTCTCCCCATCATGTTCCTCCCCCTCCCTCTGTCTCCCCTGCTCCAAAATCCTCTCTCTCTCTCAGTTACACTGTAGGAGCAAATTCAGCTGATCAGCAACAGCATGGGGGATATACTAGAACTTGGCACTAAAAAAGATAAAAAGGTACAAATTTCCTCAAGCATTTAATCCTTTTATTTTAAGACATTAAGTAACCAAAATGCGAGACCTTCCCCTAATTTTAAAAACTGGTTGAAATTTTCAATGCAAAGGACACTTTTCCAGGGCTGTTTTTCGTCTTCCCCTCCCCCCCCCCCCCTCCGTCCCCCAAATACCTTTCCCTTGGCCTAGGTTTGTCTGTATAGCTTGCTCTGAGCTGTCAAGGCATTCTATTCTAGGAGGGTTGAATGGAGACTGAAGCTACAATCAGACATGTTCTAAGGAAAAGACTGTTGTGCTTTGATGTGCGGTGCTGCTGTGCTGATAAGGCAAGAAGAGCAAAGCAAGGAGTTGCAAGGAAGCAAGGCGTTTTATTTTAATGTAATTTGAATTTCTGCAGATATGCAGCCTTCCCCAACTCCTGTATAGCAAACTTTCTCCTAATCAGGCCAGTGGTTTTCCATCAGAAAAGAAAGATATACTTTCCTTTTTCTAGAACTGATACCTATGAAGTTTGACTGCTTAAGTGCTTTTAGAAATGATGATAATAATTTAAAAAAAAAAAAAAAAAAAAAAAAAAAAGGTAAGGTGGTGATTGAACTCTATATAAAATTGTTTAGCTTCTTGATTTTAGTCAAGCTGACAGTGTTGTGCTCACAATGCCTCCTCCATCCCATTTCAGATGCTGGTGGCATCAGAAGAGCAAGTCTGCATATCAGGAAAGGGATAATGGGGACTACATACTGTATTATAGGAATGAAGTTGATGTTATTTCATGATTACAAGATAGGGATCAACCTAAAAGTCTAGTAACGTGTGTTTGTTTGGATTTTCCGAAAGCAGGACCTCCCAAGTAACATTTTTTTTTTTTATATAGAATCTGATTATTTTTGTTCCCTGACGTTGACAAATCTCTCTGCTGGAAATGTTCTGACGTCTTCAAACTTGGTTGGATCAAGCTTGAAGGAAGATACTGATCTACAGCAAAATTAAAGCTACCATGAGTTGAACATTTACGTAGATTAACTGGAAATGCCTTCCAAGAATGAAATTTATTGCCATGCTTTCTGTCTCTAGTTACGCATGAATGCTAAATAGAAAACAAACAAGGACACAGCCAGGACTAGATGTCCAACTCTTTATAGGTATTGGGATTTATATTTATAAAAATAAAAAAAAAGGCAGTACAATGCAATCAACATTGCAGAATACTCACACAGCGACCAGCTGGATTTTGAACTTGATAGATGTTGGATTGAATTCAGGTTTACTCAAATTATGTTCACATTTCTGTAAAAAAAATAAAATAAAAAATAACCCCCACAAATGCATTTGAGTATAGTGAAAGAGGCAGTTTGTGCATGATGCAAGAAAAATGTCTTACTTCGGCCACAATCTTACCATGTACTTTCCACCTGGGCATCTTTTGCCAATGCTGCCTACAAAAGATTGCTTATCTCTCAGAATCTGTAACTTGTTTAACATGTTAAACCCCCAGTACTCTTAGGAGTAAATAATCAAACAGCTCACTCACATTAGTGCAAATGCTGTAAACCAGCCAGTCAGATTTTCAGGATATCCACCATGAATAAGCATGCAATATATTTGCAAACAATGAAGGCAGTGCAATGTATGCAAATCCATCTCGTGCATATTCATGGTAGATATCCAGGACAGATTTGGGAACCATTGTCGAGGGTCCTTTTTACCAGCTGGGATTGTACCAATATTCAAAGCAAAATTAGGTGTGCAGTTTTGCTTTAATCTTTCCTGTGGGTACAGGTAGTCATGGTATTTATTTATTTATTTATTTAGAGTTTTTATATACCGGCAATCATGAAAACATATCTTGCTGGTTTACATAGAATGGGGGTGCAATAAAATACATAGAATTTAAGAACAAAGAACTAGAACTGTGGTGACAGAAGGTACAGTTACATTTAACAAGGTGGCCAAACTTGGAGTAGGAAAAATAGAAAAGAGGATAGAAAATGGTTAAACAATATACAATTTAAATGTAGTATACAAAATAGATAAATGTTATAAACAAACGGCAAGGTGATTTAGGAGTTATTGGATTGTGTCATTGAGTTGTGTCCGGAAAGGCTTGCTTGAATAACCAAGTCTTAAGTTTTTTCCTAAAATTTGGGAGGCAAGGCTCCTGTCTGAGGTCTGTAGGAATGGAATTCCACAGTAGAGGGCCAGCTGTGGAGGTGGCACGATCTCTTACGGTAATGTGTTTGGTCGTTTTCGCTGGGGGAACCAGGAGGGAACCTCTATATGCATCTCTGGTAGGTCTAGTGGAATTATGTACTTGGAGAGGGAATTGGAGATCGAGAGTGGTGAGTTGATGTATAGTTTTATAGGTGATAGTTAAGGCTTTATACATGATGCGGAAGTATACGGGTAACCAATGAAGCTCTTTCAGGATGGGTGAAATGTGGTCTCTTTTCCTTGCGCCTGTCAGAATACGGGCAGCTGAATTTTGAACCATCTGTAGTGGTTTGGAGTATGATGAAGGTAGACCTAGCAATAGGGAGTTGCAGTAGTCCAGTTTCGAAAATATGACTGCTTGGATGATCGTTCTGAAGTCTTTAGCGTGGAAAAGAGGTCTTATCCTTTTCAGGACCTGGAGTTTATAGAAACAGTCTTTGGTTGTTTTGTTGATGTGTGCTTTGAAGTTTAGCCGGTTATCTATTATCACTCCTAGGTCTCTAGTTTGTGTGGTAGGGAGATTGGTGGGAAGAGTACTGTTGTTGGTGTTGTTTTCAGGTGAGATAAGAAGGATCTCAGTCTTGGAGGAATTTAAGATGAGGTGTAGACTGTTGAGTAGTTGTTTGATTTTTTGGTGGCATGATTCCCAGTAGTCAAGAGTATTAGAGTATGTGTCTTTGATGGGGATGATGATTTGGATATCGTCTGCGTATAGAAAAAACTTTAGATTGAGGTCGGTGAGAAGTTGGCATAGAGGAAGAAGGTAAATATTGAATAGAGTCGGAGATAATGAAGAACCTTGTGGGACTCCTATGGTAGAGTCAAATCTTGAGGATTCCTTGTTTTGGAGTTTGACTTTGTAACCTCTATTGTTGAGAAAGGTTTTAAACCAGGAAAGGACGGTGCCTCTGATTCCTATGGATGACAACTGGTTTAGGAGGATAGCGTGGTTGACCGTGTCGAACGCTGCGGATAGGTCTAGCAAGATCAAAAGGAATGAGTTTCCTTTGTCGAGGCCCAGTAGGAGATGGTCTGTCAAAGAGATAAGGAGAGATTCTGTGCCTCGGTTTTTTCGGAATCCGTGTTGTGGGGCAAAGAAGAGATTATTGTCTTCGATGTAGTTTGACAGTTGAGAGTTGACTAGTTTTTCCATGATCTTGGCAATGAATGGGAGGTTAGCAATGGGTCGGAAGTTGTTGGGGTCCTTCGGGTCAAGGTTGGGTTTCTTTAGGAGTGGTGAGATTGAGGCCATTTTGAGATCATCTGGGAAGGATCCTTGGGCTAGAGAGCAGTTGATGATGTTTGTTAATGATGTGGCTATTGAGTCAGGAATAGATAGGAGTAGTTTGGTGGGGATGTGGTCAGCAGGATGAGACGAAGGTTTCGTCTCATCCTGCATTTGAATTTTGTGCAGGGAAAAAATTTTTCCCTGCACAAGGGAAAAAATTGCATTTGAATTTTGTGCAGGGAAAAAAAACCTATAATATAACCTGCATTGATGTGAAAATAATCTGTGCATATCATTTGCTGCCCCGATCTACCTCTGCTCTGGGAATGCCTCCTAAGTATGCACGGTGTAGAACAAAATCCAAAATCCAGCTGGCGGCCGCGAAGAACACACAGACATTTACCTCGTACTGTCAGGAGGCACTGCTAGGGTGAGGGGTGAGCTCCGGAGAGGAAAACAGCATGCCTTTTCAAAGCTATGCCAGTTATTTCCCTTTACATTTTTCCCTGCACAGAAAAGCAGCTGCAAATATCTCAGCGACTTTAGAAATGGCCGATGGTCCATCTAAGCCCAGCATCCTGTCTCCGACAGTGACCCCTGGCTCACCTGATGAAAATGCATGTTGATGGCCCTATTAGGTATGCGCGCAGGATACAGAAAGTAAAATGTGAAGCCAAGCCGCACATTTTACTTTCAGAAATTAGCACCGACCCAAAGGTAGGCGCTAATTTCTTCCGGCACCAGGAAAGTGCACAGAAAAGCAGTAAAACTGCTTTTCTGTGCACCCTCCGACTTAATATCATGGCGATATTAAGTCGGAGGTCCCGAAGAGTAAAAAAAAGTTAAAAAAAAAATAAAATTTTGAATTCGGCCCGCGGTTGTCGGGCCGAAAATCAGACGCTCAATTTTGCCGGCATCTGGTTTCCGAGCCCATGACTGTCAGCGGGCTCAAGAACCGACGCCAGCAAAATTGAGCGTCGGCTGTCAAACCCGCTGACAGCCGCCGCTCCGGGCTAAAAGGAGGCGCTAGGGACGCGCTAGGGTCCCTAGCGCCTCCTTTTGCCCGATTCTACCGCACCACCTCATTTGAATACTGTATCGCGCACACCGGTGAATGGCCGGGAGAGCGGGCGTTCGTCCGCTCTCCCGCGTTTTTACTGAATCGGCCTGAAAGTTTGAACCAATCTCTGAGCACACCCCTCCCGCAAACATCACCATCACAGATCTGGCAGAAGACACATCCATGAAAAGCTTCCTAACCCAAGCTTCCTTTCATGCCACAACACCGAGGTCAACCCTGGCACAGCAAGCAAAGGAAAAGGGTTCCCTCAGCTTTAGATTTCAGAACATCTGCAAAACTTAAAGAAACAAAAGCTAGTTCTTAGAAGTTTCTTCTCTACAAAAAGAAACGTACAGGTGTGGCAATACTCAGAAACACAACCACACCCTTTCTTCTTGACACTGCGGGTACATTTTCCCCTCCAGCCGTATTTTACCTGGAGAGGATACTTTACTTTCATTCCAAAAATGCTGAAGTAATTCAGCCTTGGGCCTTGCACACCACACCACACCACACCCTAGGTGTGGTACAAATGCACAAGCACCCCCTGCTGTGCCATTCCTCCACGCATATCATCGCCACTCCAGGACCCAGTTTTATGCCTTCAGGCATGACCTACCCGGCAGCGCAGGGACCGTTTGATCAGAAGGTGCTTGTGGCGTGGGTACAGCTGGGAGGCACAGATTGGCTGGAAATCTGGCTGGAGCAGACGCTGCCGCAGGGTAGTCACTGAACAGAAGAAATATTGTAAAAAAGGTTCAGCTTACAGTTTTCCAAATACTGGAAGGTTTTGAATGACAAGCAGTGAAAGCAAACACTGAAAATATAAGCAAACAATTTACAATGTGGTTTAATTAAATACTGGGGGTGCAGCGTTCTGACCCCCTTGGGCGGAAGTCAGATCAACGGTCCTGAGCATCTGTTACTTAAAAAAAAATCACTAGAGGCTGAGCATCTCAGTACAGTACATTAGGTGTTTTGTTGTTTGCTTTCCTGGAGCAGTTTCCGGATTATACGTACACTGGCAGTTGCTTTCTTATAGTCCTGTGCAGAAGGGCATTTAAATGTATATACTTATATGAACTGAACAAAACACATACGACGACATCTTCTCCCATATACAGGTGGACTTATTGGCTTTAGACACGTTAATGTGGCCAACCTGACATGAAATCCTGTCGACTAAACATCAGCAGGCACTGGCTCCAAACGCAGCAGGAAATCTGATGCTCACTGCCATTAACATGCATCACTTTCATCAAGCTGCACTGCCCAGTGTTGTTAAAATATAAATATTTATACATACATACACACATTCATTCATATGCTTAAATACACACACACACACACAATATCAGGACATACAAGAAAAAATAAAAGACCTAGGAATACAGCATGGCAGGAAGCAACAGAGCAAAGAAGCTAGCAAAGAAGCTAGCATTGCTGCTTTACAGTGATTCATACCTCCAGAACCCTATTTCTGAACTAAGAATTTAGCAAAATGACAGCTAAAGGTCTGCCACATCCAAACCAAGCAAATCAACGTTTTTGCATCAGAATTATGCTACTTCTGGCTTCAGCTGGCTCAGAAGCTTGGCTGAGCTGAAAAACGTCCTCTTTTGCTGCAGCACTATAAGCCCTCGACATGACATCCTTTACTCTGGTTGTCGTGCACATATCTTGACCACGCCTCCCGGTGAACTCTTGTCGTGCGTCCCCATTCCCAAGGGAGGGTCAAACAGTGCTTTACCTTTGGAAAGCGGGCTTTTTGAAAACTGCCTGCCCTATTTTTTTTTTTTTTTTTTTAATTTAAAAGATTTTATATTCTGCTCCTATCCGAGAGTTCAAAGCGGAATTCTTTTAAGTACATGCACAATTAAAGACAGAGACTAAAACGCCCCAAAAGACAACAGATGTGCAGGGCCTCTCTGCCTGTAAGAGGCGCTCTCGAGGGCAGGATTTGCACTTACACGCACACACGTTTGAATTTTCAAAAAAAAAGCGTGCAAGAAGGTTCTTCCTCGATGTACTACCCTCCCAGGTTAGCAGGCGGAGATGTGTGCAGGTAGATTTTCAAAGGGAAAGCATGCCCATGCTTGGCCTTTGAAAACCAGTGCCCAGTCTGTGGGGAGAATGCACCAGCGCATGATTTTGCACCAGCGCAAGCAGTCATAAGATTACCCACTTTAATGGCACGCTCCTTTTTCCTGCACGTTGCTATAATTTCATTGCAGCAGGATTTTCAGCTTGTCGTCTTTTGAGTCGGCGAAAGGCTTATTAAAAAACAGAAGAGAAGTCAGCACGGTGAATCATTACCCTCTGTTAGATTTATAGGTCTCGTGTAATAGTCCTCGGGTAATGGTTCCACTTCATCCACAGCCTGCGCAGGCTCAATCTTTATTTCCTTCTGGTCCTCTCCTTCTTTCAAACTGAAACGATGAAATATTGTCATTCGTTCATATAAAAGCAGCGGAAAAAGACTGAATATATAAACTAAGCATATATAAGCCATGTTTCGGCACTCCAGGTCCATTCATCCTCAATCTTTAGGCGCACTGACGTTCACTTGGGTTCTAACACACACCAGCATTAGTTTCTGAACATCGTACGACAAAAACTCAACAGACTGCCCCCTCCCGAAGGCAGAACGGTCCCGTCTTTACATGTGCACATTCTAGCCTGCGGTGCATTTTTCAGTCTGTCCTAAATCAGAATCCTAAAAGCAATAACTTGCACGGAATGAGGGTGAAAATGTTATAAATTGTACAAAATATTTAAAAAATACATTGCAAGAAATTAAAAGAAAAAATGGAATAAAGAAACCCAACGTTCTGGGGGAGGGCCAAAGACGTTACGTATTTTTCACTCACAGGCTTTGCGCCAACTCTCAAAGCAAAAATACGCAAACCTCACGCGGATACAGCGTGCGATCCCTTGCACCTGCTTTCTGTGCGGGGAGAATTTGGCTGGAAAAGTACCTGCAAAGGTTTGAAAATGCTATCACCCATGTGGTATCTCACCTCCCCTGGGACGCCTCCTCTCAGTGCAGCTAAAGGTGCGTGCACCGTGGAACGGCCCGCAAACCTTTAGCCACACAGACGTCTGGCACTTTTCACACAGCTGATTTACCTGCGGAATCGCTTGGAAAATGGACTTCACCTCGTTTTATACAGGAATCACATGCGCCTGAGAGGGGGGGTAAGTGCCATCATGACCAAACCCTGAAACTGGGCACACGGGTCTGTGTGTGTGTGTGCATGAGCCATCATCATACAGGGGGGGGGAACCCATAGACAAAAGATCTTGCAGCAGGGAGAGTAGAGATTCCAAAATAATTTAACCAACATTAAAAAAAAAAAAAAGAAAAATATTAGTCCAAATTAAATATATAGAAATGACAAAATAAAGTACAAAAAAAAAAAAAGCAAGAAAATAGACAATGAACAAGGATAAAAAATGAAATTAGATAAATAGACAGAAAAAGAAAAAAAAAAATCAAGAGATGATGGAAAAAACCCAGAAAACTAAAAAATAAAGCCTAACAAAAGCTATAAACCCCAAACACAGAAAAAGAAGGGCTGACCCACTGGCTCAGTGACCATGGAGGACCCGGAATTCAATTCTCAGCTCCAGTCTTCTGCTCTCCTGGAAGGCTGGGGATGGGGATGCTGCAGAGGCAGTGCTCACAACCCTTGGGGGAAAGAGCCCAGTCTTGCAGCACCTAGTGGGTGGATTTAGGAGCCATGAGAGCGAGCTTCGGCCGAGGACTGTCGCTGCAATGACTGGACCAAAGTAATTTAGGACAGGGGGGAAAATTCCCAGTTAGTTGCACATGAAAGCTCATGGCACAAGATCCCAGTCCGGTTTCGGACCGAGATGGAAGCCTAAATGAGCAGAAGGAAACTGCAGGGCCGAAGACAAAATATTAATAAGTAAAAACCAAACACCACTCTCCCCCCCTACATTTTCTCTCCTAGCTAGTAACAGGTGAGGCTAGTGCTAGAGTTCCCTACCCAGGACGAATATTATGCTGTAACCTCTGAAGTACTTTGATGCTACTCTTAGGTGCCAAGTGCTGTAAAAAGTTCTGTCTGTCTGTCTTCATGCGAATGTTTATAGGTTTGCGTTTGTAGTACAAGATGCTCAGATTGAAATCAAAGCCACAAACCTATCATTTCTCCTCGGAGTGTATAATTCAGTTCACCAGCTTCCCACTCCTTTTCTGATATTTACCTCCCTGCCTGGTGCTGGCTGTATTCCCTTTTAAGTTAGATTTTGAAAAGTTTGAACTTGAACACTCACGAGAGTCCAGTAAGGGCACTGATGGGCATTCCGGACCTCTGACGCTGGAGACGGGTTCCGCGTCCGTACTTGTCCTGGAGAAGAGTGAGAGAACTCAAGTTAGGGAAAAAAAAGACACATTTTGCTCATCATCATGGAACTCCCCCAGTCAGAAATGTATTTCTGCATTAACAGAAAGACCAGCAGCATCACAACGACAAGAATTAATCAAGGAAAGAATCCCTGCAAGCTATGTCTACAATATATTTCAGAAATAATCTGGTCTCCAAACATTGAAAGGTACAAATTAGTGACAAAAGTAAATGCTATCATTTTCCAGCATTTCACCCAAGACCCATTTCCTCCAGCCCATCTACCTCATCAGGGGACTGTGTTATACACAGCAATGGCTCAACTGGGTCTTAAACTATTCCCAAACGGATATCCCATGCCAGATCCAATCGCAGCAATTGCACGTCAGCTACTCAAAGGCCTCTCCTTCGTTTATATTTTATTGTAGTCCGACTTGAGGGCAACTTTGGCAAAAGGCAGAATATCAAATGAATAACCCACGCACTCATACATCATCCAATAACCTGCAATCCATATTTCACCGATAGGCAGCTTTGTCCAGCAAGGGTCACGATTTTAAGCTTGTCAGTGCTTCCGCAAATTAGACGTTTTCCAAAAAACCCTCTAAACTTGAAAACAAGCGTGCAGTGACCTGAATCCCATCGATCTGTATAAATTCTATCAACTCGAATGCCCCAAACATCAAGGCATAGGTATGGATTTCAGAAATCCAGGGTTTTACCTTCAATGCCAGACTCTCGGCACAGCAATGAAGCCTTGGCTGCATTTTCCCAGTAACCCTCTCCAATTTGAGAAACAGACATTTTTACCTCATTGGGAATAATGGAATCAGTTTTCCAGAAATGCTCCACCTCTAAACTTAGGCACTTAAGGGTTTAGAGTCTGAAATTTAGGTTGATGCTCAGCTGAATTTAGGGACCTAAGAAGTAGTCCCATGTTCAGAAGGGTTTGTTCAGCTAAGTTCAGACTTAGCCGGACAAACCTTGGGTTTTAAATACCCCCTCCCCCACCAAGCGGATAGGTACAAAAAATAACAAGAGTGAGGCGGTGCGGTAACACCGATAGTCCCCTTGTGGTAGAGAGCAGGCGTCAAGTCATCCGGAGAACAGGACTCATTTCTGAGTGCAGTCAGACGATGAAGGGAATGAAATTCATGCCCACGGGCTGGGAGCTGTCCGAGCTCCGGGCACTTACATATTAAGCAAGCAGGAGGTGGTAAGGGACTGTAGGGCTCCTGGCTCTGCATCTGGGAGCTTTCTGGGAGAATCTGCACCAACATAATTTTCAAGACAGATAGGGTGGCTACTTAGCATCTTTTTGGTTTCTTTTTTTCATTAAAAAGATTTGGGGGCAGCCACCTTTGTGTTTTCAACATGGGCTGGGGGGGGGGGGGGTTGGAATTCCCTCGTGGCTCACTCGCACATTTCATTTTCTATGTTCAGTGGCTGACCCCGTTCCTGACTACCTGGCTGATCTGGAGTACTCAGTCAGCTTCCTCTCCGGCTGTACACTCAAGCAGCGACGGGATCAGGCACAAGATCTTTAACGTTAGCAGGAAAGGAACTTACCACTACGTGAATAGTGTGTTGCTAAGCGGTATCCCCATGGCAGCAGTAAGACAGAGCAGATCGGTTATACAAAGCATGGAGCGTGCACAATGCAGAGTAAAAAAGCATTTCATGACGAGCGCTGTATTTAGGTGGGACCTCAAATGGTTCACGTGCTAGCTTCTCTACAAGAGAGACAAGATCATCCCCTCCCCCCCTTAGAGGTGTAGAAAGCACCTTTTTAAAGGACAATACTCACTTTGGAATACATGCCCAGTACTAATGTACCAGCAGGCCCGAAGAAGTGGACAGGAGGCGTGAAAACTATATATATTTTTTTTATAGCTGCTGAATAAATCAATGACAGTGTCAGCGAAACCTTGACTCCATCTGCTGGAGGGGAGGCAAAACCCAGGGTTCGTACAGGGAACAAGTTTTTAACTTTTATTTAGCACTAGGATTCCCCATAGAACAAGAAAGCGCTACAGAAATAACCCAGGGATTCAGACCTAAGAGTCAAACAGAGGAATAACTAGACAGAGCTACGAAAATTAAGCATGCAAAAGGTCCATATTCAGCCGCTGGCCGTCTAGGAAAGTTAGCTAGAAAAACTTATGCAGCTAATTTAGCTGGGATATTCAGCAGTGCAGGCACACAGCTGAATATAAGTTTATCCAGCTAACCTTAGGCCTGCTCTCTGTTTGCCCTAAAGGTACTTGGTTATGTTAACATTTATCCAACTAACAAGCCAGAAAACTGGTCCCACGCTGGAATAGCTAAGCTTTTCTGCTGGACACAAGGTCAGACCAGCGGGATTTTTAAGTAACTTTGGCACAGCCAAACGCACTGAATATAGATCTATAAAGTCTTTAAAAGTGGCACAAGGGCAATGCATTCTTATCTGAAGCTAAAGGTAGTTATCCAAACAGAAAGCCTGGTTACTAATAGAAATACTAAACACATTATAATCATCAGGTAGCAAGGCACGTTACTGGGGGGGGGGAATACATGAGTTTACATAGCTTCTTACATACAAACATGAGTTGGTTAAAAATCAACCTCCGTCCAGAACGTTCAATATTCTTTAAAAGTTCTCAGATTTTGCTCTTCTGCTTTGTCTTGTCTGTTTGTATTTTGCACCCACTGAGTAACCCACCACTGCAGCGTCCTTCACGTGGTGGGCCATGTTCACCAAACTCTGAATAGGTAAAACACACACCACACCACCAACAGCTGCCAAACCTCACACAGCTCTCGGGTCCCTCCACTTTCCTATCCCACTCCCTGCTCCATCCTTTTAAACACATCCAAATTCAGCATTTCTGCACCCTCCACCACAGGCTTTCATATTCTCTCTCTCTTATTCCACCTCTCCCCCACACGTCCCACCCTTCCTGCAGCTGCCGCCTCCCCTCACCTTGTGCATCCTGAAACGGGAGAAGCTGTTGGGGGCAGTCCTGGGACCGGTGGCAGTAGCAGCGAGCGAGCGCAACGCTCCCAGACTCTGGCGCCTTCCCCTCGCCGAGGGGTTTCCTGATTGGGAAGGGGAACCCCCCACCTGTGTGAGAGGGAGACGGGGGGCCTGTGAGCGCACACACACGGGCTCAGCCCCTACGCTCACCAACTGCTCCCATCTCCGTCACCGCGCCTGGGGCCGGCCCAACAGTTTCGCCTGCCTTAGGAACGAGGAGGTAAAAAGGGCAACTGCAGCTAAAACCCTGGGCTCCCAGTGCCCGATTTCCCCTTGCGCCGCCACGGAGGAAAATTCAAAGCTCACCGAGAAGGCCAGGGGCATGTAGTTTCGACGCCGGGCCAGCTTCTTGCGATCTCGCTCAAACTTCTCTTTCTGAGCCAGCTGCTGGTAATACTCCACCAGTTTATTAACCTGCAGGACACAAACGGAGGTCAAATAAATGCTAGTCCTGCCGCGCAGTGATCAGGATTTGCTGGGTTTCATCTCGGGACACTGCAGGGGGTTTTTCCTTTTATCAGGGAAATGCACAGGGAAAAGGAGGGAAGCCGAGTCCCACTTTCTACCGCTCAAGGAGGATTTGCATTTTTTACTTCTTATGGAGCCCTTCCTGCACAGCTGAATCAGGGTCCACGCGCTCTTCATGATGTGCTAGGGTTACCATTTGAGTGCCACAAGGAGAGCGACAGACTTTTTTTTTTTTCTTTTTTAACCTCCCACGTCTTCCGGGATCGTGAAATCAAGGCTGCAAGTCACAGAACGCACCGGGAGACCATGTGATGGGCAAGGATTAAAATGAAGGCCTTGCACAGGAAGAGAAGTAAGGGAAATAAATACCGCAGCTACCCTCAGCCATCCCATGGTCACGTTTTTCAAAAATTCTCTGCAGCTCCCTGCAAAGCTGCCCAAGTCCTTATACTACCCCCAGACTCACCCTCTGCGTGAAGGAGTTCTCGGGCTCCTGCCAACCTCCGCTGGCTGGAAGACAAAAAACACACGCTTTAAAACGTCATCCTACGCAGGCTGCTTGCACGTGTCTCGGGGTCC
Organism: Rhinatrema bivittatum; assembly: GCF_901001135.1. Taxonomy (NCBI): domain Eukaryota; kingdom Metazoa; phylum Chordata; class Amphibia; order Gymnophiona; family Rhinatrematidae; genus Rhinatrema; species Rhinatrema bivittatum. The sequence continues at coordinate 36,343,309 of NC_042632.1, forward strand.
TAATGACTGCACAGTGAGCTAAGTGCGTTCTTTACAATACCAAACCCAGCGACAAAGTAAACAAGCTCCGTGCAATGCAAAGGATTATGTTTTCCAGCACAAAGTCGGCCTAGGCCCACTTCCGATCAGCAGGAACCCAACAAAGCATCGGAGTAAGAACTGAGGAGCCTGTGCAGCTCTTGCCCCTCGTGGCCAGGACGCCAACAGCCCTGAGCAACATTTTCTCTCAGAACACGGCCAGGCACACAATGCAGCCAAGGTTCATCAAGGCACGATACTTTACGTTTCTGGCTCCCAGACGTCCCGGTGCGGCTCTAGGCATTTAGTGCGTGCCCAGTCACCAAGCCACGCCATGGCTGTCTGCAGTGGCCAAGCGCAGTTCTTGTAATGCGGGGCCGAGTTTAGCAGGAGGTCGGAGAACGTGTGACATGATTGGTACTGTGCCGTAACGATAGCCTGGGCTGCTGTGGTCAGAGAGCAGGGCACGGTCTGAATGCGGCCAACTGAGAAGGTCGGCTGCACCCAGATCCTGCCCTGCTCTACTACCAGCTAGAATGGAAAATGCAAGAGACCGTGAGAAACAAGCAGTCCGACACCTAGGCTCTCATAAAGGGTGGCATTCCTTTAGCAGCGTCTTTCTCTGGTCAGGCTGCCGCCCGTCTTTCATCTTTGGGTTTCTGGCCTACTCAGAATCTGCAATCATCTTACACAAAGTTAAGCCACCCCAGGGGTGTCTCTTACTATAATCAAGATTTCTCTTCCCTTGCCACACTGACGGTTCTCCAACCTCCAGGGATAAAACCCTGACTCCCCCTAAAGATCGAGTGCACATCCTCACCGTGCAAAAGCCGTCAAAGAGCAACGCTGGAGGCCCACAGTTTCCGCCCGATACTACATTCGGCTATTGGGGGCACCCATCATGAAAGGTGACTCCTACCTCTACCTAAGTTACACAAACTGAGCTGCAAAAAAGATCATCAAATGCTCCGTTTTCTACATATTATGGACCTCTAATCCCCTACAAGCAGACCTCTAACATTTTCCAAGCCCTGGATCGTTTCAGTGCATCAGTATTGCTCTTTCTGAACTGCGCACAAAGCTCCCCAAACGGGTTAGGACATTTTAACACATTTTAAAAATGTGCTACCTTCATGCTGAAAAGAAAACTGAAGTGTCAACAAGTGGTTAACCTTGTGACAGTCTGACACCGGCCGGACCCTGGGATTAGGGAGCTCTACGAGCAGACGCAGGGCTTAATTTGTGGGGGAGAAATGGCCTGGAACGCAGTTCCACCCCTTCTTTTCAGGCAGCCTGCAGCAGAATGAGAAGAGAACAGCCACTCTGCTCCTTAACCCAGCTCCTCTCCTGTTTGGCACAACAAGGGGCTGAATTAGCCCAAGCTGGAAATTTGTGCACAGTACTGACAATTGTCAAGGCTTAACCTCTGGGCCTTGATAGTTCCACACGTGAGCTACATTAATTCACTGCCTTTTGGCTGTCTCCTAGGGCTTTACTACAGCCCGTTTCCATCTTTTATTCCGGGACCCAAAGAAGTAAAGCCCAGCTGGCAGTGTCAGTCAGTTCTGACCCTCCAGCCCCTGGAAGGGGCAGAGCCGAGTGTGTGGACGCTGCTTGCCCAGAGACGGGGCAGCCACACAGCTCTGATTTTTGTTCTATTTCCCAGCACAGTAAAGGAGGTTGTAAGGCAGAACTGCCAAACTTGAAGACACACGGGGGTGAATGCCTGTCAGCGGCTATGGGTGCACTGGTGTCCTGGGCCCATCGTCTCTGCCCCAGATGGCCACACCGGGAGAGGGGGAAGGGGGAAGAGTGAGAGGATGTGGGTTGGAGGAGTCAGTGATAAAAAAGGGAGGGTGAGGGCGGGAGAGAAGGGGAAAAGAGTGAGGGGATATATAGGGGGAAGAGAACGAGTGAGGGAACGTGGGAGGGCAAAGTAGTGAGTAAGCAGATTGGAGGGGAGGGAGAGAAAGTGAGGGAGAGGACTGGAGGGATGAGGTGTGAGCGAGATGATCAGAGTTGGAGTGGGAGGTTACAATCCGAGTGAAGCAATTGGAGGGTCAGGGAAAGTGAATGAGGAGAGGGGATAGAAACGGTGCTGTCCCTTCCTTCCTCCTTGACAGCAAAGAACAAGCTCCTCTTTTGAACTATAGGTTCCCTAAGGAAAGCGAACAGTACAGGCGGAGAGCGGGGCTCAAAGAGGAGGCCTGTGCCTTACTGGCTAAGAAGGGAGAGGGGGGAAAGTGGCGAACCAGGATCCCTAAGACAGCGAGGGCCCCATTCTCTACCGTCCTCCTCCTCACCCCCAGTGATCCTCCATCCCCAGCCCCTAGCAGTGCTTCAACCACACGTGCTCATCAGGTGAAGAATGGCTGGGGACTGGGGATGGAGGAAGAGTGGGAGGAGGAGGAGGAAGAGTGGGAAGAATGTGTGTGTGGGGGGGAATTCGCACCCGGCTCCCATCTCGCCGCATTCCACAGGTCCGTTTCCAACGAGAGTTAACTCACATTTTGCAAAGGCACTAACAGGTCCAGCTAGGACAGCCTCGCGTTGCAAAGGTTTAACAGATAGACCATCAGGAAAGAAAACAAGGATGGGCCATTGCTGGAAGCAAGAGTGTGGGGGAAAGAAAGGTTTGCTCCGAGACAGTGCTCGTAAGTGCTTTGAGGAACAGGTCTGCTCCTGCTAAATATTCTTTCACCATTTTACAAAACAAATAAGCCACTAATGGATGGGAACCAGAAACGTCACCTGGGGAATTACCAGCATTACTGTAATTCACGTCGCTGCAGCCATTACGCTTCTCCTATTGTTTCTTTTGGCAGGGCCCTGCAGGTCGTTCTTTCCTGGCATTGTTCTGACGAAACAGGCTGCCTGAACCAGAAAGGCTTTAGGGAGAAGGGAAAACCGCGCCAGTCCAGGGCTCAGGAAAGAGCCTCGGTCCCTGCACAGATTGCACCCGAGGTCTTCCACATGGAGTCTCTTAGCTGCTAATGCCCCTTCCCCAAGCTTGCAGCTCCAGCGTATAACTAAATAAAAGTGGATCATAATCAGGGCACCCGATCCTCAGGGCTTAGAAACTGCTAATTTAAGGGGTTCGTTTGCAGTCTAAGTCTTTTCGGTGGAACTAAACAGGGTGGTTTAGCGGCGTTTTCGGGGCATGAATTCAACCTTTTGCTGCGTTTGAGACGGGTTCAGTGTAATAAAGCATAAATCACTTTCTCTTTCCTTTTTACGTGCCTTTATTTCAGATACAATTCCAAAATGCAGCTGTGCAATGCTGTTTTGTGGGATGTTTGCATGTGGCTAGCACGGTGTGTGTGTGTGGGATCGGCTGAGGGCAGCGAGTGTTGCTGCTCCCGCTCCCTTCTCTGCTCCTACCTCCCCCCTATTAGCTCCTCTTTTTCAGCCGGCACAGCTTGGACTTCCTGCCAGCCCCCTTCTCCCATGGCGTCTCTTGGTTTTTTACTTTGGGTTCGGTGCCGGCCTGCTCCAACGACCTCATCCGGCCCCTGCATGCTGCCTACTCTTGATGCATGGTGACCTGACGACATTTCCAATTAGATCCCCATCGCTGATTATAATGCCTAGCTCCTCCCCCCTTTCTCACTGTCCACCTGACAATACTTACCAACAGACTTGTCAGCCATACCCACATCTCTGGAGGTCCAGCGACAAAACCCGCAAGCGAGATAATAAGCCTTCTTCATGGTGGTCTTGGCTGGGTCGTCTGGAAGAGGAGCTGGGATGCTCGTGGCCCGAGTTGACAGAGTGTGCATGCAGCAGGGGCAGTCAAAGCAGTTAGCACATCTGTCATGGAAAGCAAGGAAGACACGTTAAAAGCAGAGCTTCCACCAGCAGGCCAGCTTCGGTGGCTTGTAATAATAATATTATTATATTCTAGCTGACATTTCAGCTGGCCACAGTCAGCTCCCATTCGTCAACAGTCCCTCATTGTCCTTGGCAGAGGGAAAGAGCCGTTTAAGGGCAGGTAGGGGGGGTTCTTTTTAGCTAAAACGTTTCTGGGTGCAGCGAGAGAGAAACTGATTGCAGTTACTGTAAAACACCAGGAAATAAAGCCACCGAAGAACGACTGAACGGAGGTAAAATGTTTCTCCTATTGCACAAGGCCAGCCAGGTACAGTTACGCTGGTTAACTCTGTGTGCACAGCAGTTTAGTCTGAGGTTGTAACTCTGCACAATCTGGATCCACTTCTTAGCACATAAATGTGTTCAGTTCAACAGACTGTATGACAAGATGAACATTTCCCTTTGATTTAGAATGGATTCTTCCACCGTACTGTAACACAGCCACTACAAAACAATGAATTCCTTATTCAAAAATGCAGATAATACATCCAAACTTACAGAACTCACAGAAAAGTCCGATATGCGGCCAGACTTGGGGAGCTGTGATCGGGCACTGCCAGGGTGGCATGGGCTGGGGATGTATCCCCAGGGGGTTCTGTCTGAGTGGAGAGCCCAAAGCCACTGACGGACAGAAGCAGACGCTATAACCCACCAGCTCCATCCACAGAATGATGTAGTTTGCAACGAAAAGCAAAGCCTTGTTCCATAGCTGACAATAGCTCCTTATGGGGATACAATGTAGAGGCAAATTCCTAGGGGTTAGCAAGAGGAGCTTCGTTACAAGCAGACCAGCCGAATGTGGAGGGGGCCTCTCAGTATCATTTATTTCCCGCTGCATGCAAACGTATAGGCATCCCCTAGTCAAACTGTATCTTCCAATAAGTCTCTAAGGGAACAGAAACTGACAGCGCCTACATGGCACAAAGCGAAACATCTTTCTGTACTTTTTAATACAAAAGTGTTTCCAATCCGTTAAAAATCAGCAAATAAATAGTAGAACAGTGAATTGGTGTGCTGCCATAGCTGCTGGCAGAGTCCCTGCTGGGACACTGAGGTTTGCAAAATTAAAATCCTCACAAAAACGAACCACATCAGCTCTAGTTTTTAATCCTTTGCAACTGCATGAGCACTTGTTTTCGATTTAACTTCAGACTGAGAGACTGGTTGCATTCCTTTGCGTTTTCTACGGTTATGGCCACAGGTCATGAAATGACTTTACCGTGGGCTGCTTTAGGACGTTCACACGGTCATTCTATACCAGGCCGACAAGCAGGACAAGATTATCGAGAAATGAGATTACCAGATAGACAGAGAACTAAACTTGCACAGACATGAGGCAGTGCAAGAAATACGTCACACAAAGCAGGCTGAATAGGAGAGCCGAAATGTAAGCATTATTTTTCGAAACCACCTCAGAAATCAGCAAGAAGGGAATGCAGAGGCATGGCTTCGGGATAAAGGGGGTGGGTGTAGGTGTAAGTATACATGGCCGGCGCCCTAAGGGAACTTTCAGTCTTACACACCTGCTCTGACACAGTATTCCCCCCTCCCTTTCTCTCCTCTCCATAGTGCCCAGAATCCTCTGCCCAGTAGCTCTCCCCTGTACTCCCATCTCAATGTACCAGCAAGCCCCCGTAATCTCTTTGCCTCCCTTTTGCAATGCCCAGCATCCTCTCTCTCACCGCCTCCTACCTGGCCAGAATCCTCTCTCTATCTCTCTCCACAATCCCCCGCCCCCACATCTACCCAGCATCCATTCCCTTCTCTCTCGTGGCATCATGCAGCATTCTAGAGGTTTCCAGGGCTTATGCCTTGCCTCCAACATTTTGGCACCTTAGGCGACCACCTAGTTTGCCTAATGATAGAACTGGCATTGTGGGTATATGGAGGGTATAGAGCTGTGTATGGGGGGACTGGGGGAATATCATGGATGTGGGGCTTGTGTGCATGAGGGCGTGGTTGGAGCAATGCGTGTGGGTGTGTGTGTGGGTGGAGAGATTGAACTGACAAATATAAGAAACATGACGGCTCACAAATATGGCCTTATTTAGTCTGCCCACCTACAGCAACTGCTCAGCTCACCAATCTGAGATCCCCACGCTTTCTTCATCTTTTATTTTCTCCATCTCTCTGGGGGGGTGAGGGGTACTGGGAGTAGGTGTGCGCACAGGAGGTACAGGAATGGATGGGGATGCGTGTGCGGCGAGTGTGTCAGGGGGTGAAAGGCTATGCGTGGTGGCGTGTGGAACATCCTTTGCCACTTATTTTCCCTGGTCTCTGGACCTCTCGCTGCCTGTGTTGCTCTGGGGGGAGGGCAGAGTTCGGAGTGGGACACTGATCAGCATTCTAACAGTTTCCCATTAAAATCAATGGGGATTTTTTTCCCAGAAGCTTGGTTCTCTGAAAATACTGATCTAATGTTTCTGGTTTTCAAACACTCCCAAAACAGTCACATTTTATATCAGCATTTGGGGACTTTGCATCCCTGTTTTGGACAGTTATTGTGCTTCCAAGACTGTCAGATGGATGGTCAGTATGACCTAAATCCATTTTATGTAACTCCCTGCAATATCCTTTATGTCAGAAAGCATAAAACTGTTTCTCAATCGAATGTAAGTAGGAAAAGTCATCGTTATACCTGTTCTTTTTCACCTTGGCTTCAGCAGATGGCATATTTTCCAAACAGCTGGGACAGTAGTGTGAATCCACCTAGAAAAAAAAAATCAGTATAGTAAAAACCAAAATAAAGTTATACATGTTTTAGTCAACATAATCACACAAGGAAAGCCCAAATCCTAAAGTGTATCAAACAATCGATTATAAGAAAAACACTTGGATGATAGATTTGCAATTTTGTTTTGATACAAAAGATGTTTCAATAGGAGAAAGGGACCTTCATAACATCGAGTGGTTTACTTAGCCAAGTAGGAGGATTCTACCGCTGCTTCGGTCATATGTGATCATGGGTCAGGATTTTGTTGCTCATAAAAAATGAAAGGGTACTACCCATATACTTGAAATCTGTGCAGTGCTTGAGTATAATTCAATCCGTGAGCCCAACATGGAACCATACTTCAGGGACTGAAAAGCAAGAGGAAACGCCAACTTGAGCGCGTCTATTAAACAAAAGTCCCCAAGAACAAAAGGTTGACGATCAGGCACCTACACAGCAGGTTCTTCATCAGGCAGCCATTTGCATATCATGGAGACTCAGTATATGTAAATTTATCTCATGCATATTCATTGTGGATATCCTGAAACCCAACTGGCCGAGGGGATCCCCAGGACAGGTTTCGGAAGCCCTGATGTACACACATCCATGCAGTTATGTGGATTAAAGAAAAAGTTCCACCAGTCAGTGACCAACAGGGATAGGACAGAGGTTTATAAAACTGTGTGTTGTATGAACATAAAAATAGGGGACACTCCATAAAACAAATTGATAGCAGACATCCAACAAATTTAAAAAAGCTTTTTTTTTTTTTTCTTTATTTCAGTCAACACGCAAATTATGGAATTTGTTGCTAGAGAATGTGATCATAGCTGAATTAAAAGGAAAAATAAAAAAAGTTGTGGGCATGTTTCTGGAAAACAGGTCCATAAATTATTAGCCAGATAGACTTGGGTGTCTCTACCGCTTATGGTTGGCAGTGATGGTTATGGAAAAGCTTTCCTACTGGGATCTGCCGGGCACTTCCAAGTGACCCTGGCTGGCCATAGTCGGAGACAGGCTACTGAGCTTGATAGACCCAGTGGTCTGATCCAGCACGGCACTTCTACAGAAAATTTGGTGAGGACAGGAGACTAAATACCAAGATTATTGGAAGGGGGCACCCAGCGATATGGTGATCTCATAAGCCTTCTTCCATCTGGAAAGTAGTGTTTCCAAATGGTGAAACACTAGAGCACAAACGACTGTGTCTGCTCTTCAAGAAAGAGTCATTGTTGTCAATCCTAAGGATTGCAAAGTCCAAGAAAGTGTTCTCAAACTGGGAAAATGTTGAAGAGAATCAAGAGAGTTCGTTACATGGAAAGCCTGCAACATGTGCATTACAAAACATATGGAATTTCATTGGCAAAAATGTGTTCAGACGATGCCAGTGCTTCGAAAATGTCATTTGAAGGGCCTGATCTTGCACTATCGTCAGTTGTACGTAATTTGAGAGTCCAGTTGGATTGTGAATTGGCTACGAAAGATCATGTGCATAAGCTGGTGAAAATCGGGTACTACAAGTTGGTATATTGCGTTGATTTCAGCCATATTTGGGGTTTGATGATTTTTGGTTAGCTATGCAAATGATGGTATTAAATAATATTCACTATTGTAACTCACTTTTCTAGGGTTACCAAAAAAGACGATTAAATTGGTAAATTAAATTAAATTCCGCGGCCAGAGTACTGTGTGGAGTGGGGAGGTATGAACACACTATGCCTGTACTGAGGACCTTCATTGGTTGCCAGTATCTTTTAGGATCAGTTTTAAAGTGTTACTAATCATACACAAGGTTCTCTATAAACTGGAAAATGGCCGGTTGAGATCCAGAATACAGCGGTATGTGCCGCAAAGGGAATTACGGCCTGTGAATAAAGGTCTTTTAGTGACCGCCTCAGTGAAGGAAGCCAGCTTTAACATAGTTTGGAAATACAATTCAACGGCCTTCTCAGCTCTTTGCTGGGGATAAATGAAACACTAAATGAGATGCTACCAGACACTGCAAGTGACAAGAGTTCCTTTAGTACACGGCTAACCTGTTAATCACGCATGGCAAGGAGACGCTGAAATCCCCAATGAGACGGTATTTCACATTTCAGGTAACAGCAATCCTTCCTGCTCTTTCAAAAGACACACTAGTGACCACTGAATTCCAGCCATAACTGATCGTCCACTACAGAAGAGCCAACCCGATATGTATGACTGTTACCATAGTATCCTGTGACAGGAACTCTAGGAAACTGGAGGAGGTGAATAATTGCTTGGAAGTAATAAAGGAATAAGATTTTCCATTACAGGCTCAGTTAACTCAACTGGCTAATAAGTGACTTTGCAGAGAAGTTCTCAATTCTGCATGCCTGCTAAAAATAAGATTCCCCTGGCACTTGAGTTTTCTAAAATTTATTACATATACACTAATACATTTAAAGGCCCCTAATTGTATGCAGCCCCACTCCCACAGCAACCTAAAACTTAACTAGGAACTGAACAAATTTAAGATGAAGGCAGAAGCAAGAGGGGGCTTCTCCCAGTCTTCAGCATAGAGTTCACATGTATGATTTTTTTTACCCGCTGGTGAGAAACTGTATATGTGCATCTGTCGCAAAGAGCTCCTGTCTCTCAGAGGCTAGAGTGGCAGGCAGAGAGGTATATAGATGAGACCTTCAGGGACATCGTAGCCAAGTCCCAACTTCAGACTGGCAGCCCTAGTGCTGCCTTGAAGGAGGAAGGTCTCATGATGGGAGAGCATCAACCTGGTGTAGCAGGAAAGGATCCTGTAGAAAGAGCCTGCTCTCCAGATAATGCACTGTCCTTTCGTACCGAGGATATCTCCCCAAGGCCTACTGCCCAGGAGGGAAGGGTTAAGTCGGCTGTCATAGTTGGTGATTCGATTATTAGGAATGTAGATAGCTGGGTGGCTGGTGGGCGTGAGGATAGCCTGGTAACTTGCCTACCTGGTGCGAAGGTGGTGGACCTCACGCGTCACCTAGATAGGATTTTAGACAGTGCTGGGGAGAAGCCAGCTTTCATGGTACATGTGGGCACCAACGACATATGAAAATGTGGGAGGGAGGTTCTGGAAGCCAAATTTAGCCTCTTAGGTAGAAAGCTTAAATCCAGAACCTCCAGGGTAGCATTCTCTGAAATGCTCCCTGTTCCACGCGCAGGTCTCCAGGGACAGACAGAGTTCTGGAGTCTCAATGCATGGATGAGACGATGGTGCAAGGAAGAGGGATTCAGTTTTGTTAGGAACTGGGGAGCCTTTTGGGGAAGGGAAAATCTTTTCCAAAGGGAAGGACTCCACCTTAACCAGGATGGAACCAGGCTGCTGTCGCTAACCTTTGAAAAGGAGATAGAGCAACTTTTAAATTAAATCAAAGTGGAAAGCTGACAATCACTCAGCAGCGCATGGTCGGAGGGAGGTATTTTCGAAGGTTACTAATGAAGCATTAGAGTTAGGGCAACCCATCAGAGAGGTTCCAATAATAAGATAAATAGTCCAAGTGCCTGTAACTAAAAACTCACCTGAGCTAAAAAATTCCAATTTATCCTTGTCAACTGAAAAGCAGAATGTTAATACAAAAAAAAAAGAAAAGACCTACACTTTCAAGTGTTTATATGCTTATGCCAGAAGTCTAAGAAGTAAATTGGGAGAATTAAGAGTGTATAGCAATGAATAATGACATTGACTTAATTAGTATCTCAGAGGCATGGTGGAAGGAGGATAACCAATGGAATAGTGCTAAAGCAGGGTACAAATTATATTGCAATGACAGAGGTGCATCTTGGTGGCAGGGTGGCATAGAGTCCAACAGGATAAACATCTTGCAAGAGACTAAATGCACAACCGAAACTTTAGGGGTAGAAATCCCTTGCATGTTGGGAAGAGTATAGTGATAGGAGTATACTACCATCCTCCTGGCCAAGATGGTGAGACGGACAGTGAAATGCTAAGAGAAATTAGGGAATGTATCCAAATTGGTAGTGCAGTAATAATGGGAGATTTCAATTACCCCAATATTGACTGGGTAAATGTATCATCGGGACACGCTAGAGAGATAAAGTTCCTGGATGGAATAAATGAGTTTTATGGAGTAACTGGTTCAGGAATCGATAAGAGTTGGAGCAATTTTAGATTTAATTCTCAGTGGAGCACAAGATTTGGTGAGAAAGGTAACGGTGGAGGGGCAACTTGGCAATAGTGATCATTATATGATCAAATTTGAATTAAAGATTGGAAGGGGGGGGCAGTAAATAAATCCACGGCCGTAGCACTAAACTTTCAAAAGGGAAACTTTGAGAAAATGAGAAAAATAGTTTAAAAAAAAATAAAAATTTTGAAAGGCGCAGCTACAACAGTAAAAAGTGTGAACAGGCGTGGACACTTAAAAGATACCATCCTAGAAGCATAGTCTATATGTATTCCTCACATTTTAATATATTTATAAATGATCTGGAAAGGGGGACGACAAGTGAGGTGATCAAATCTGCGGATGACACAAAATTATGCATAAGAACATAAGAAGTTGCCATACTGGGTCAGACAGAGGGGTCCATCAAGCCCAGCATCCTGTTTCCAACAGTGGCCAATCCAGGTTACAAGTACTTGGCAAGCACCCAAACATTAAACAGACCTCATGCTACTAATGCCGGTAATAAGCAGTTTATGGACTTCTCCAGGAACTTGTCCAAACCTTTTTTAAACCAAGTTAAGCTAACTGCCTTAACCACATCCTCTGACAAATTCCAGAGCTTAATTATGCGCTGAGTGAAAAGAATTTCCTCCAATTTGTTTTAAATGTGCTACTCACTAACTTTATGGAGTGCCCCTTAGTCCTTGAATTATCTGAAAGTGTAACAACTGATTTACATTAACTCATTCTAGACCTCTCATGATTTTATAGACCTCCATCAGATTCCCCCTCAGCCGTCTCTTCTCCAAGCTGAACAGTCCTAATCTCTTTAGCCTTTCCTCATAGGGGAACTATTCCATCCCCTTTAACATTTGGGTCGCCCTTCTCTGTAGATTCTCTAGTGATCAATATCTTTTTTGAGATGCGGCGACCAGAATTGTACACAGTATTCAAGGTGCGGTCTCACCATGGAGTGATACAGAGGCATTATGACATTATCCGTTTTATTCACCATTCCCTTCCTAAGAATTCCTAACATGCTATTTGTTTTGATTTGGTTTTTTTTTTTAACTGCCGCAGCACACTGAACTGACGATTTCACTGTATTGTCCACTATGACATATAGATCTTTTCCCTGGGTGGTAACTCCTAGCATGAAACCTAACCGTGTAATTACAGCATGGTTTTTTTTTTCCCCTATATTCACCTTGCATTTCCCTACATTAAATTTCATCTGCCATTAGGACACCCAATCTTCCAGTCTTGCAAGTTCCTCCTGCAATTTATCACAATCCGCCTATGATTTAACTACTCTGAATAATTTTGTTTCATCTGCAAATTTGATCACCTCACTCTTCATTCCCCTTTCCAGATCATTTATAAATATATTAAAAAGCACTGGTCCAAGTACAGATCCCTGAGGCACTCTACTGTTTACCTCTCTCCACTGAGAAAACAAACCATTAAATCCTACTCTCTGTTTCCTGTCTTTTAACCAGTTTGCAATTCATGAAAAGACATTGCCTCCTATCCCATGACTTTTTAATTTTCTTAGAAGTCTCTCATGAAGGACTTTGTCAAATGCCTTCTGAAAATCCAAATACACCATATTTACTGGCTCACCGTTATCCACATGTTTATTAATCTCTTCAAAAAAAAACAAACAGATTTCTGAGGCAAGACTTCCCCTGGGTAAATCCATGCTGGCTGTATCCCATTAAACCATGTATATCTATATGCTCTGTGATTTTGTTTTTTGAGAATAGTTTCCAGGATTTTTCCCTGCACTGAAGTCAGGCTCACCAGTCTATAGTTTCCCTGGATCACTCCTGGAGCCTTTTTTAAATAATAGGTGTTACCATTGGCCACCTTCCAGTCTTCATTGGACGATTTTAATGATAGGTTATAAATTACTCGGAATAGATTTGAAATTTCATTTTGGAGTTCTTTCTGAACCCTGGGTTGTATACCATCTGGTCTGGGCAATTTGCTGCTCTTTAGTTCGTCAATCTGGCCTATTACATCTTCCAGGTTAACTGTGATTTGGTTCAATTCATCTGCATCATCACCCTTGAAAACTATCTGTGGAACGGGTAGCTCCCCAACATCTTCATTATTAAACATCAAAGCAAAGAATTCATTAAGTCTTTCCACAATGGCCTTATCTCCCCCTAAGTGCTCCTTTAACCGCTCGATCATCTAACAGTCCAACCGATTCCCTCGCAGGCTTTCCGGTTCAGATATATTTTAAAAAGCTTTTATTATGAATTTTTGCCTCTATGGCCAACTTCTTTTCAAATTCTCTCTTAGTCCCATCTTCTCAGTGTTTTACATTTAACTTGCCAATGCTTATGCTTTTTCCTTCATATGGATCCTTCTTCCAATTTTTGAAGGGAGGTTTTGGTTTTTTTTTCCTAAAATAGCCTCTTTCACTTCACCTTTTAACCAAGCTGGCAGGCATTGGCCTTCCTTGAACCTTTCTTAATGCATGGAATACACCTGGACTCTAAGATGGTATTTTTAAACAATGTCCACACCTGTTTACATCCTTTCTAGCTGCACCTTTCAGATTTTTTTTTTAATCTTTCTTGTTTTATCAAAGTCTCCCTTTTGAAAGTTTAGTGCTAGAGCTGTAGATTTACTTTCTGTCCCCTTCCAGTCAATTCAAATTGGATCATGTTATGATCACTATTGCCAAGTGGCCCCATCACCATTACCTCTCTCACCAAATCCTGCATTCAACTGAGAATTAAATCTAAAATATCTCCCTCTCTCATCGGCTCCTGAACCAATTGCTCCATGAAGCAGTCATTTATTCCATCCAGGAACTTTAGCTCTCTGGCATGTCCTGATGATAATTTTAGCCAGTCAATATTGGGATAATCGAAATCTCCCATTATAACTATATTGCCAAATTGGTTAGCTTCCTTTATTTCTCTTAGCGTTTCATAATACTGTCATTCCAAATAAAGATCACAACATGATGTACATATATATATATCGACAGGTACATTGACTTAATGAGGTCAAACAACATACAATTTAAAAACTGACACATATTTGGGATAAGGTATTTAGTTTAGGATATTTTTATTTATTTAGATTTAGATTCCGCTTTTCACATGTTTTTCAGCGTTTCAAAGTGGATTACATTCAGGTACTGTAGGTATTTCCCTATCCCCAGAGGACTTACAATCTAAGTTTATACCTGAGGCAATGGAGGGTAAAGTGACTTGCCCAAGGTCACAAGGAGCGACATCGGAACTTGAACCTTGGGTCTCCTGGTTCATAGCCCACTGTTCTAACCACTAGGCTACTCCTCCACTTAATGACTTTGTCCTTTGAGGGTGCATGCTCTGTGTTCAGGTGATTTTAAGTTAGGTTATAGGCATTTTGAAATAAAATTTTTAGGTCACATTTGAATTTCTCTGTTTCTGGAGTCAGTCAGATACTTGGGTAGAGAGTTCCATAGCACTGGGCCTGCTATTGAAAACATGTGGTCTCTTATTTTTGTTAGGTGAGTATTCTGTAATGATGGCACAGCTAGTAGTCCTTTGTTTCGCGATCTTAAAGATATCTGAGGCCTATATGATTGTAGTGCTACATCTACCAGAGTTATTTATTTATTTTATTTATTTAAGGGTTTTTATATACCGCGGCTCATTAGCAAACATCACCTCGGTTTACAGTGAACATAAATTAGCAACAAGCTTTACAATCCAACATAATTAAATAGTGATACATCGCTGATAACATTGAAATTATAATATAATTAAAATAAACTAAATTAAACTAGATTGGCAGGGGGGTAAAGAGCCGGAGTATCAAATTAATGGTACATTATTAACAGTACAGATCTTACAAGGTCAGAATTAGATGATAGATAAATAACAATATTAATAATATTGCAAGTAAATAGGTCGCCAAAGTGTGTTTAGTGTTATTAAACAAGAGATAGATTGTTAGAATGGATGGTGCATTGTTAGGACTTTGTAGTTGATGCAGGATTGTACAGGTAGCCAATGAAGAGCTAGCAGTGAATGTGATATGTAATTAATTTTCCTTGAACCTGTTAAGAGTCTAGCTGCAGCATTTTGTAATAGTGGAAGTTGTTTTTAGAAGAGAGTTGTGAGCTCAGAGTAGAAGTGAATTACAGTGGTCTAAGTTTGAGAAAATGAGGGTCTGCAGGACCGTACAAAAGTCTGTGCGAGTCAGCAACGGTTTCAATCTATGTAATAAGTGCAGTTTGGCATATCCTGATTTGATTAACTTATTTACGTGCTTTTCCATTGATAGGTTCTCGTCAATCTGTATACCTAAGTCCCGTATTTGGTCTGAGGGTGTGATGTTGAAGTTACCCATGTCAAGTGTTTGAGGAGTCACTATAGGTAGATTTCTTCTCAGTAGAATGATTTCAGTTTTATTAGTGTTTAGAGTTACTTTAAGTTTGGATAGTTTATGTTGTATAGCCTTCATGTGTGCTGCTACAGTTAGTCTTGCATTTTCAATAGATTTGGTATATAGAATTGAATGTCATCGGCGTATAGGAAGAAGGCGATTCCTAGATCAGATAGAAGTCTACATAGAGGAAGCTTACAGATGTTGAATAAAGTTGCTGAGAGAGCTGAACCCTGGGGGACACCTGCAATCGGGAAGCTGATGGACATGTGGTTGCCCAGTTTGACTTGGAATGACTTTTTTGCTAGGAATGAGGAGATTCACTTCATTACATTGCCGTCAATTCCAATTTTTCTCAACTGCTGGCATAGTAGGGTATGGTCAATGTTGTCAAAGGCTGCCGATAGATCAAGTAGTACCAGGAAATAGGATTTGTCATTGTTAAATTCCCGGTCCATTAAGGATACAAGTAACGTCTTGGTTGAGTGATTTTTCCTGAACCCAAATTGGTTTGGATATAAAATGTGCTGGTCATCTAGATAGTCTTCTAGTTGTGAAAGTACTGGGGTGGTTTTTTTTAGAATCTTTGAGAAAGAGCAGGTTGGATATTGGTCTATAATTTTCCCCAACTGACAGAACAGCTGGTATTATTTTTTAGTATAGGTTTTATCACTGCTTGTTTCATCATATCAGGAATAAAACCTTCTGAGAGTGATTGATTAAGGATGTGATTGTTGGGGTGATAGTGCTATTTATTGGTTTAAGAAGCTAGCTGGAATGGGGTCATGTGGGTGATTTGCAGGTTTGACTTTAGTAATGATTTGAGTGATTTGTAGTTTAGATACTCTGTCGAAAGCAGTCCATTTGGCTGGTTCACATTTGTCTTCATCTTCTATGGTTGGTGAGCAGGTAGGGAATTGAGTTTTTAGTCTAGTTATTTTTTCTAACAAATGAGTAGCGTATTTGTTGCAGGCATTCTTTGATGAGTGGTTGTTGCTCAAGGTAGAGGAAGATGGGTCCCTTGATTACGTGTTTAATGACATCAAAGATTAATTTAGAGTTAAAAATTACCCCATGAATCTAATTGGCATAGTATTCTTTTTTTTTTTTTTTTTTGCTGTGTTGATTAGCAACCGGTATTGAGAGATGAGTGATCTGTATTTTCCAAGTGATTCTGAAGTCGGGCTTTTCCACCAAAGTTTCTCGGATTTTCTCAAAGATTGTTTAGAGTATCTTAACTCCTCATTGTACCATGGTTTCTTTTGCTTAGAGGTAAATTGATCAAGTTGGATTGTTTTTGTTTGTAATGGGCTTAGGTCATCGGCTATTTCTTTAACCATGATATCCCATGCTTTTCAAATGAAGCAGAGGTGCTGGCATGGTTGAAATCAATAAGCTGTTTTGTTGTTGGGTTTTTTGTTTTGTTTTTTTTAATGATTCTGCAAAATCTGGCTCTTTTTCCTGAAAGTGAATGTATGATTGTTATTTGTGTTTTATTTGGGTTGAGGAAGGTTATGTCTACTTTTAGTAATTGGTGATCAGACCATGGCAGTATATAGTGTGAGGTATGTATCATACAATTGTTACGATTGGCAAATATAAGGTCTAGAATATGACCTATTTTATGTGTGGGTTTGGTTACGAATTGTGACCATCCCCTTGCTTCCATTGTTTCTAAGAAGGTTTCACAGGCAGCGGATTTGATTGTTCTATCAACATATAGGTTAAAGTCACCTACTATGAGGTGAAGGAAACGCTTTAGTGAATACTCTGCTTAGTGGCAAGCAGTCTTTTTGAAGTATTGCCGGGGGGGGGGGGGGGGGGGGGAAACGACAATAGACGATTCCGATGTTTATTTGTGGAGATTTAAGTATTGCTACTTCCTAGGGAGGGTTAATTTCTACTTTGTATGGATTAAGTTTGAGCTCTTTTTTTTTTTACTAATAATTAGTAAACCCCCCACCTTTACATTTCAGTCAGGGGAAGTGAGAGACATCATATTTGGACTGTTTAATTTGATTTAAGAGTATGTTATCTTTATTGTCCAGCCAGGTTTCGGCAATGCAGAAGATGGTGCAGTTTAAATCATCAAGTAAATCATTTATAAGAGGGATTTTTTTTTTAGAAACAGACAGCTTTCAGAAGAAGCAGTGTGAGTATTAGGTAGGAGTGATCTGCTGAAGAGTTATTTCTCATGGGGTGGATTAGGTTGTTGATTGTATGCTATTTGTTTTGGTCAGGTGGATTGTAGTATACTCCTATTGCTATATTGGTCCCCAAATCGCGTGGGATTTCTACCCATAAAGATTCTACTGTGCATTTAGTCTCTTACAAGATCTTTATCCTGTTGGACTCTATGTCATCCCAAACATAAAGTGCCACCCTGCCCCCAAGCTGATCCACCCCATCAAAGCAGTATAATTTGTACCCTGGTATAGCACAGTCCCATTAGTTATCCTCTTTCCACCATGTATTTGGGATGCCAATTATATCTACCTCTTCATTCAATGCTATACATTCTAACTCTCCCATCTTGCTTGTTAGACTTCTGGCATTGGCATACAGGCATGTCAAAGTATTCATTTTTTGTATTAGTACCAGTTGACAGGGTTAATTTGGAACCTATTATGTCAGATGGATCTTAACTTATAGGCACAGGGACTACTTTTCTTTTATTGGAGCCTCTCTGTTGGGGATGCCCTAACTCTCCTACTTCATTAGTACCCTTCCAAGATACCTTCCTCAGACGGCTTTCCCCTTTGTTCTAGTTTAAAAGCTGCTCTCTCTCCTTTATAAAACGTTAGCACCAGCAGCCTGGTTAAAGTGGAGCCCATCCTTTCAGAAAAGACTCCCACTTCCCCCTCAATTTTTCCAGTATATTAACCCAATAGACTAATCTATCACAGATTATTTTATTAGGCAAAAATATCCGGGTATAGAAAAACCCCGCCCCATTACTCGCCCTGCCAACCCAACCATGCAATCAGGCAATGAGAAAAGCTAACATGACATCCATCCGAACTAATCAAAAGAGGCGTAATATTGGACCTGACTAAATTCTACCAATCAACGTCAACGTTAAAACTCTCCACGGCGTAACCCCTGCAGACTAACAGCCAAACAGAATGCAGGCTGTCTGAAGCCATTAGACAAAGCCACCAATCGCCAGCGAAAAGGCGCGGCTGCCAGTCGTCATCAGCCCATCCCTCTAACCATCAATGAGACAGCCGAACGTCATCTTGTGTAAAAATAAGCCGCCTCTCACCTCGTGCGACACACATTCTAGCGATCGCAGCTCGCTGCAGTAGCGGCAGAAATAGAGCTGGGAAAGGGGCGCCCGGATTTTCTTTTCGCCGTCGACGAGGTACAAGACCCTCTCAGACTGGAGCAGCGACGCCATCTTGGTCGAGGAGCTCGCCCTCTGACCCGGCGCGCTCACGTGACCAATGCTCCTGCCGGTGACGTTAGGTTCACATGACCGGCCGTACGCTCCTCCCGCCTGTGGGTGACGTGTGGCGGGGGAGGCAAGAGTTGCCCGCGTGGGCTATTTCGCACCCAGTTGGGCTACTTTTCTTTCCATTGTGTGTGAAGAATGTTTTTGTGCTGGGCGATTGGGTAGTTGCAAAGTGAGGGAGGGGGCAAATAAGAGAGTGGGGTGCACAGGGAGGGGAAAAGAACAAAAAAGGAATTGGTGGGCAGAGAGGAGAACAATGCCGTTGCCAGCTTGTGCTAACGATGACTGTGACATTTAGATCACGTGATGGCCGTAAGCCCCGCCCTTGGATGACGTGCGCGGCTCCGTCTTCTAGGCCGCGGGCGAGTTCTTCCCATGGGAAGCTGGCGAGACGTAGCTGCATGCGCTCAGGGACGGGTGCGGCAGTCTCTTAATTGCCCACATAGGCTCTGCATGTGAGGGACGCACCCTCCGTGAGGATAAATGCCTGTTTAGCCGGTGTGGGTTTTATATTGCTTTTTGTTCTGTGGCCAGCAAAGAACAAAAGAGCTCCTTGACAGTTTATATGCGGGGGCCTTGCAGCTTTTACCAGTTGCATGTTCATTTCTCTTACTTTTTAGCCCTCTTCCAGTTGTCTGGAAAGCTGATGGTTCAGTCCGTCCTTCTGAATCTGGAGGCATGATGACTTCATTTTTTTTAGGATTTTTTTAGAATCCAAGCCGGTCCTGGCTTTGTCCCATTGCATGCATAAACTTCACTTATATATATATTCTTAAATCTAAACTGTAAGAAAGAAAATCAGAACTACAAGTAATACTATTATAATAAACCCGTCAGATTTCCACTTTGAGGTTCATGTAGTAAGCCACGAAGCTCTTTGCAAACGTGTGGCAACTTATTAAAATGCGTTTAACGTTATTTTTGTGAGAATCTGTTCTAATTTGGTGATGTGTTATATTTATTTCTTTAATGTATTTATTTATTAAGCTCTTATATACCGTCGTTCAGACTGGCCATCTCAACGGTTTCCATGAATGAAACATAAATAACAATAAATTAAATAAAATGCAATTAGTCTTATATTTTTATGTATGATTTTTGTATCCTGCCCTGAGCCTTGGAGGGCGTTGGCTATAAATAATTTAAATAAATAGATGAGCGACATATTATGCAAAGTTGTTAATTACCTGTAAAATCATGAATAACGTGCTAATTGCTATATCGCAAAATTAACTACACCTCAGGAGGTTTTGATAAACTGTGTTATTTTCACAAATATTTGTCTTATGTTCTCATTTGTATACCCTCAAAGTAAATTTTGCTAAATATGAATTATTTTTTAAAGAATTCTGTAAGTTAGTAGGTCAGTCTTTTTGTGTGAAGACCTATAGTGTTCCTGGAATTTGTTGAAGTTCACAGAAACCTGATCACTGATGGAAAATATACAAACATTTTTTAAAAGCACATTATTTGATACATTTCTTTCCCTGTGTTGTGTTACCAATTTGTTTGTTTTTCAATATGAATTTATTGCAGATCTGGTGTTAATATGTCCAGAAAACTCTAAATAAAATCACTTTTCTGAGCTGAACCATGGATCTAGTTGTTGTCCTCTTCTCTTTTTGTGTTTGCACTGCTTGGGTATGGATCCCTCGTTTCCTTGGCTATCTGCCTGCTGGTCCTCCAGTCAGATACTGACCAGGCCTAACTCACGGATTGATCAGAACAGAGATCTCATAAATACAATAATTTTAACAGACCTCTTCATCTGTTGCCTTATATTAAGTATGTAGTCAATATAAGTAAGCTTTGTAATAATTAAGGACATGTAAACAAAAAAAGAAATCCCTAGTTTCGTAGGGGTGTGCAGACAAAAATATTTTATAATTTTTCTGTCATCTTATGTTTTTTTGGGGGGGCATTTTTCATTTTTTACATTTTCCAATAGTACATGATAAGACGTTTTAATGTGTGGTATTGGCAGCACACACTAAAAGCTGACCTCCAGCCTCACTGCTCTTCTGCTGATTTAAATCTGTGCCACCCCTCCTGGCTGGCCATTAATCTATCTCATCTTTGAGATCCCCAGTTGTTCCTACTCTACTAGTGCTGTATTCAAATGGTGCCAAGTGGCATGCAGGTGGAAGGTGAGACACGGGTCAGCCAGTGCCATTTTGCATTTCAGTGCTGGCAGGCATCATGCCTGCTCCTGAACACCTTCAGCTTCTCTTTAAGTAAGGGGGAAGGAGGGGATGGGAGAGTCAGATGCTGAATTTGGTGAAACCCAGGAGGAGATAAGATTTGGGTTGGGGACAGAACTTACTGGGGCTGATGTAATAAGGTGTGCTGAAGCTGCCATGGGTTTGTACGTGTGTTTTCCCCACGCAAAGCCCTACATGGGCATGTAATAAGGGTTTTGTGCGTGGGGGAAAAAAGCTCACCTGTGATTTTTCTGCGCGAGTGCATTCTAATGGCACGCAAAGGAGGCAATTATTTACGGGCAATGCAGGGAGATCGGGTTAGTGCAGATTTTTTTACTGTGGGTTTTTAGCACCTGGGTTCAGGGCAGGAGGTAAGTGAAAGTGCAGATATGGAGACCGTTTTTATGATGCTTTGGTGGGTCAGCCAAGTGGCGGACGGAACGGTTATACAGAAGGCAGTTTCTCGAGGCAGAATCACCCCCGTGTGTTACCGCGTGCATTTCGGCATATATGTTTGCTGTGCGCGGGTTTTATGCATGTATCTAACATACGTGGCTGTTATTACATCCCACACTGCCACTGTTTTTGCCACGCACACCAAAAGAAATCCACATGGATTTCAGCACGGTTCTTCTTACATTTGCCCTACTGTGTTGGGGAAGCTGGGGGAGAGAGGAGGGTAATGAGGGGCCAGGTTTCAATTTACAAGATTTGGTCATGGTGGGGTGTGCTTGGGGCTACATGCCCCTTTAAATCTTGTGAGCCAGGGATGGTGGGTAGTGGGTACCTGCTGATGCTCTCAGCAAAAAGTCAGCTAACCTGAAGCAGCAGGGATTGCAGTTTGTTTTTTTTTTTTGTTTTGTTTTGTTTTTTTTTAAATCATGGCATTCTGTTGGCATAGCAATGAATGCTTTGCATGCATATGCAGGTGCATTAGCTCACTGCCATGGGTGCACTGGTGACTGATTTGTTTGCCAGGAAATAAATTTAAAGTTTGTGATCTTCGTAAATACTGTGTGCTCTGTCCAAAAAGCACGTGATAATGCCAAACATGTTTACCACTCATTGCATTTTATTACATAGACCCCTAAAGTGGCTACTTTTTTGGCTGAAAATTTCTCTTAAATGTAGGCATGCTATTTGCCAACATTTAGGGTCCTAGCATTAAAAATTAGGGCTAGGTGCCTAACCTCACCTTCTTTTTAGGTGCTCAGCAGAGGAAAATTTCCATTTGTGCAGACCTAGTGCCTGACTCTTTAGTCGCCTAGATCTTGTGAATATCGGCCCCATTAAGGTATTTTGAGATTTATTCTCTGATGCACGATATCCAATACTCCATTTATTGCAAATTCAGCTGTTCTCCGGTTATAATTTCACCTCCCTAGAAAACTGAGGATTTTTGCAGATGAGAAATTTCATTACAATAGCGCACGCAATTGAGTCAACTTCCATTTAAGAGGAAAGTTTACTGAAATTAACTCAGATATGTTCATTTAGTGTGAATTTTTTTAAACTCTAGGGAGCAATAATCAAACTGCCCGCACAGGCACAAGCTCCGCGGGTCATTCTCACCCATAAAATAGACACCAATAATCCTTGCCGAAGGGAAAATTACCCGCAGAGGTTTGCACCAGCTTTCTCTGCAGGCCATTGTTTTGGAACAAACCGTGGACAAGTTTTTATAATCCAAACTACTGGGGTTCCATTCTCAGACCTCTGGCTGCCCCCCTAGCTGAGAAACACATGGCACTTTTATTCCCACACGGGGTGGGTAATTATTAAAGAGCCCACACCCGGGGGTTCCCGCAGCTTCGCCTGTGGAAATGCCTTGGATTATTGCCCTTTTTTATTTTGCAAAAAGGAGCTGCTACTGAAAGATCGAAGCAGCGCCTCTCTCCTGAGTATCCGGATGCAGCCATCCGACAGCACCACCTTTTGATCCCAAATGCTTTGGATTGTACCTGCCAGTGAAACAACACTGCACATTTTGTTGTAAAAGAAACCAAAGCTGAGAGAGAACTGCTTTCTTTG
This sequence comes from Rhinatrema bivittatum, assembly GCF_901001135.1. Lineage (NCBI taxonomy): Eukaryota > Metazoa > Chordata > Amphibia > Gymnophiona > Rhinatrematidae > Rhinatrema > Rhinatrema bivittatum. Next base: position 36,366,127 of record NC_042632.1, read on the forward strand.
TTTTTTTTGGCTAAGAAGTTGCCTTGATTTGTAATACCGTTCACCGAACCGTTACTGAGTAAATACTATTATTATATGAGTAGGTTTCCTGGCTGCGGACGCCTCTGCGTACACTAGGCGGCTTCGGGCCAGACAGGAAGACAAAAGAGCTTCCTACGACTCTTAAGGAAGGCAGGGGGAGCTTTTCTCTCCTCCCCTCTGGAGCGGCTGCCACCTCGCTACAAGCTTCAAGAATTAAAGGCACTGCCCGGTCCCCCCCGGAACGTGAGAAGCGGCCCTGGGGGCTGTAGGAAGACCAGAGAGAGGGAGTTTTACATAAGGAGCCTCTCCCGATCCGGCGGCTGAGGGGGGAAAAGTGAGCATTTCATCTGCAGCTCCTCCTCTGCATTCTCCACCACGGAATCTCTGCTGGGAGAAGGCTTAAGCAGCATGGGGCAGCTCTAAACCGGGACTTTCAGGAGACTGGCAGGTACGCTTTTATTTATGGTTTAGCTATAATAATAATAATAATAATAATAATAAAAAGACGTTTCAGAGAAGGGGAGGTAGGCAGTGCTCACTCAGTTACTGGTATGAGATGCATTAGGTTACTGGCTTTGGTCCCTCGGTGTTTAGTAGGTTACGGTTTTGATAGAGTTGGGAAGTCATTGAATGGCAAGGGTGAGTAGATCTAAAGGGACGTTTAGCTCATGTGTCTTCTTGGTGCTGTTTTTCTAAAAATAAATACATAAATTGCGTAGTCCCACTTGCTTTTGACTGTGTAATCATGATCTACAGCAACCAAACTTTCAAGAGGTACAGCTCTATAATAACTAGAAACTAAAATAGTGATCTCCCCCTCCTCCCAAAAAAAACAACAACAACAACTTAGGGATCCAGCCCAAAACCTTTTCCCTCAGACTGGACTTTGTCCACCTCCTCCCTCCACTGTCTGCATTCTGAGTTTCTAAGCTCTCCCCCCCCCCCAATTCTCTGGCTGTGAGGCAGAAAGGCTCAGTAGAGCAGGCCCTTGCCCTTACTGGGGTCTCATCTTCTTTCTTCTATCCCCTGGCAACAACTTTTCAGAGTGATTAGGGCTGTGCTGCACTCAGCACCGAGTACCCCCTCCCTGGACACAGTGAGGGAGTTTGCTCAGTATCAGGGCTGCTGGTGCCCATTGCCTGGCGATAGATTGTGCTGAATTTCTGTTCAATGGCTCCGGCCCTCCAGGGAAGGGGAAGCCATTGCAGGGTCTCAACCTTGAACGGGGGAAGCCTCCGCCAAAGAGCTTCCTGGATTCAGGCCAGAGCTAGAAATGTGCTTGGGTTATAAAGAAGCTAGATTCTTGCCATTTAAAAAGAGCACATTTCTGTGCCATCCATCATTATTTACTAACTGGCATGCACAGAAATACAGGGTAACAAATAAAAAGCAAAGATAACTGTATAAGATGGTACCTTTCTGTTGGACTAACTTAATACATTTCTTGACCAGCTTTTGAGGGCTTATGCTCTCTTCCTCAGGTCAGCATAGAATGAGTAAAAGAAGACATTACCAGTCTGTTCTGACCTGAGGAAGAAAGTATGAGCTCTCAAAAGCTCGTCATTCAGTCCAATAAAAAGGTATCACCATGCATATCTTTTTAATCTTCGGTTTTATTTGTTACCCTTTTATTTCTGTGCATCAAAGGGACTAACACAGCCACCCCACTAGTTTTAATTTAACTAGTGTAGAGGCCATCAAAAACTGCTGTGAAAAAAAAAAAAAGACCTACAGGTGGACATTTACTGCTCCAACCCCCCCTCCTCTGCCCTGGAGAACACACTCGTACTCAGGGATTGAAAATCTGCGCTCTGTCACGCTGCACATGTAGAGCAACGAACAGATGCTGAGCCAATGTGCGCAATTCTCCCAGAGGCTCAAAGCATGTGGGCTCTTACACAGTGGGGGTAATTTTCAAAAGGATTCGTGCACATAAAAGTAGCGTAGCAATTTGCACTTACGCACGTAAAACCTATTGACAATTCAATAGCATGCATCGCAGGAATATTCAAAAGCCTGCTTATGTGCGTAAATTGGAAACGACCCTCCTTTTTCTCATACAGAGGCTGGACAATGATGAGAATGCTTCTTTACTCAAGTAAGATGCCCAGAAAATTGCTGGCTTTGCCTCCCAAGAGAAACTCATTTTGATTGTATTTCATCTTCAGGTACTTGTTATGGCACAATGTTTGATGTGCTACCTAAAGAACAACCTAAGAGCCAAAACAAAGCTGAGCGCCCATGTGAGGCATTTATTTCCAGCCGAAAATTCTCCTAAACTTCAGCTCCTAGCCTGCTATTCATTTGCCTAGATTTAGGCCCCTAGGTTAGGTGCCTGGGACTGAAAATCATTTAGGATCTGAACTTTGCTTCCCCTGTCCTAAGTCTACCCCCTGCAGCCACCCACGTTTTAAGACCCTGAATGTAGGCGCCCCACCCTAGCACATTCTCAGAAGGGGCCAATTTAAGTGCCTAAATCCCAGAGCTCGGCTCTTAAACCCTTTGAAAGTTGACCTCTCAAGAAACAAAATGAATCCTTAAATGTCCTGAGAATATAGCACAAATATTTCTCGTTTATGGAGTGTGACCAACACACAAACCTAGCAAATTATATAAAGAGTCATTAGTCAAAGTGCATATAGGAATGAGCAAGAAGAAAGTGCCACATTTAGGGACTTGCAATGTTTAACTATTGCTATGTTTAGCCCCCTCCCTTTTTTTTCCTACTGCCCTCCCCCCACCCCACTACAAACACATTCAAGCCAGCACAGTGTGCAATACCTGTGCCCTCCCCAACCAGGAAGGCTGGAGGGCAATCTCCTAGAATAACCCTCAGTGCCACCCTTATGACTGGCAGGGTTGCCACAGTTGGGGCAGCCATCTTCCCTCCCTCCCAGAGGTTCAGCATGGGGGCGGTGCGAGTGGCTCTGTTAGGCAGGAAACTCAAACCTGGAGCCTCTTGTGGCGCAAAGCCTAGGCCACGCGTCCACTTCTGATGATCCCTGCCTCTTTGCATCGGCCTCTGCCGCCCATGCTGGATAATATTGTTTTGAAGCGTTTCATTTTGAAAGCACTCCATTGCAGATTACCAATTGCGCAAAAAAATAACTGGGTACTGATCTGCTCAGTTTTTATAGACGGCTAAGATATGCAAAATGGCCGCAGTCTGGGCGTTTCCTGACAAGTGGGGATTTTTTGGATTGCTTTTCTAGATCTTCTAAAACTGAGGCGCAAATAAGAAAATCCCTTCAGATTTCATTTTCAGAATTTAAATACGGAGCCCTAAATAAGTATTGTATGTGTGTGTGTGTGTATATATATATATATATATATATATATATATATATATATATATATATATATATATATATATATATATACACATATATACACATATACACATATATACATACACACACACACTTGGGCCTGGTAGTTCCTCCTTTTTATCTTCTACCTCAAACAGACCCAGTGCTGAGATTCTGGTGCCATGAGCCTCCATCCACAAGCACCTGTGGAGTTTTCCCCTATTTTAGTAGACCCACCATACTTAGCCTCGTCATTGCAGCAAACGGACCTGCAAGCATGAGCAGGGCTTCTTTCAGAGCCCTGTATCACAGGCTTTAATCTGGTCACTGGCTGTCCTTAATGATGACCATGGCTTCCTCTTTCCCAGGGACTGTAACTGCTGCCTCCACGTCATCCCCAGCCCCGGCTGACCTGGCCAGAATACGGAGGGCCCGATCCGGGAATAGACCCACACATCTAGAAACATAAAAACACAATGGCAGAAAAAAAAAAAAGCCACATGGTCTATCCAGTCTGCCCATCTGTCCAATTAATTTAGCATTATAATTCTCATCACTTCCTTAGGGATCCCCTGTATTTATCCCTGTGGGACCGAGAGGGGATCCCCTAACACAAACCTGGACTGACGCCAGCCTTTCTTAAAACACTTTATTTGCCACTTTAACACATACACATTAGTAGACTGCCTTTACCTTCAGGACAGTGTACTCCAATTACTCACAGTTAGTACTGCTTCCCTCAGTACTTATACAACATTGTTACAGCACAATGTTTAGATAGAAATATTCTACAGGAGCTGCCTTCCTTCTGGAGACCTGGGCCTGGTCTGACTATCCCTCCCTGGGTCCCAGCTCTTATTTCTCCCCTGCTGGGCCCCGCCCACAGAGCTCTCTCTCACAAGGGGAATTAAGATGGACCTGGCATCCTGCCTGGTATAAGGGAGAAAATAGAGGCACTGCCTCACAATCCCATGCTTTCTTGACTTCACATATTGTTTTTGTCTTCACCACCTCCACTGAGAGGCTGTTGCATGCATCACCACCCTCTCTGTAGAGAAATATTTCCTAAGATTACTTCTGAGTCTACCTCCTTTCACACTCATCTCATGATCCCTCCTTCTAGAGCCTTCTTTCTATGGAAAAAGGCTTACCTCCTGCCCATGGAAACCCTTTAAATATTTGAAAGTCTCTATCATCTCCCCTATCTCGCCTTTCCTCTAGATTATACATGTTTAGATCTTTAGATCTATCCCGATAAACTTTAGAATGACCATTTTAGTAACCACTCTCTGGACCAACTCCATTTTGTATATATCCTTTTGAAGGTGCAGTCTCCAGAATTGTACAGAGGAATCCAAGTGAGGTCTGACCAGGGATTTATACAGGGGCAGTACCACCTCCCTTTTTCTGCTGACCATTCCTCTCCCTGTGCAGCCAAGCTTCTTTCTGGCTTTTACCATTGCTTTATCCACTTGCTTGGCTGCCCTACGATCAGATACAATTGCCTCCAGATTCTGCTCTTCCTTTGTGCTTAGATGAATTTCACCTCCAATACCGTACCTTTCCCTTAGGACTATTAGAAATTTGCAGATGTTAATGCTTCACTACTTTTATTCATAAAATTGTCTATTATTAGCAGTAAGTGCTCCTGTGTGTTCTTCAGTTAACCTTCCTTAGTGAATGACAGGACAGGAATAAAAGAAATTACATAAAAGCAATAGAGACATTGGCTAAACAGAGTTTGTTTGACATTTTACAAGAGGAATCTTTAAATGGAAACTAGGCCTCGCCTCTGGATTTGTTTTTTTTCCTCTATGACTTGAGCATGATGTTTCATGTAACCACACACAAACAGAAATCCTTGCTTGGAGGTTTAGCAGCTCTTTGCTGAGAAACTGCACTTCCGGCAGATGGTCTGTACGTGCCAGCCTGGGAGGGGGGGAGAGGAGGAGGATGAGAAAAGGACTGAAAAGTTCTCGGAAGGACGGCTTTTGTTACAGTACTTCCACATTGACAATTTTATTCAGGCAACTAAGGTCAAGCCTAAAGTAACTTTTCTGAATAAAGTATTTGGAGAAACTGATGTACTGTACTAAAGGGTTTGCCGCATTTTTTTGCTTTTAGCGGTGACGGATTTAGGTTTTTGTCACCCCTAGGCACTGTCGGTGTTGATGCATTGCTCCTCGCCACCCACTCTTCCCCCAGGGAGCAGAAGGTCTAAGTTTCTTGCAGCAGATCAGGGATAGATTCTGTGTCATGGACTAGAACATTTTGGAGCACATTGGCAAAGATTTCTGTCTTTTACTTAACATTATAAAAATAGTTTTCCAAACTTGCTTGTGTCTGTATAATTTGTTTTATTTTTATTGGATAAGGAAACGGGATCTTGAATATCAGTACAGGGAGATCTCAGAAATGGGGAGAGGATCAGGGTTGGGGAGAGGAGAGGGACAGCCATGGATTGGCGAGGAGAAAGGGAGGAGGACCAGGAACAGGGTAATAAGACGAGAGGACTGGAGATTGGGGAGAGGGGAGAGCATATGGGACAAGGACTGGAGCTGGGAGGAGGAGAAGGTGAGAGGATTGGAAATGAAAGGGAATTGAGGAGGAAAAAAAAAGCCTGGGGAGGGAAGGAGAGGAGAAGGAGAGAGAACCGGGGATGGGAAGATTGAGGAAGAAAGGGAGGATCAGGAATCTGGGATGGGAGGAAAGGGAGGGAGGTATCTGGGGAGAGGTAGGAAGGTTGTGGGGGAGGGGGTTTCAGGATTTGGGCGATAGAATCTATAATCAAGAGGAAAGATCCAAATTGTAGTTGAGAGGAGGAAGGAGGTGTCCCTTTCCCTTCTCTGGCCCTGCTCTCTCTTGCATCCCCATCCCCTCTAACCTCCCACCCAGTCTATCACATGCACAAACCCAGAATTGATCCTTTTTCTTTCCCGCACCCAAACACTGCACCCCACCCCCACACTGCCCACCCAGTTCCCCTCTCACATACAATCGCCTCCCCCAGGTGATCCTCCTCTCAGCTCCTTCTAACTCTCCCACATTGATCCCCCTTTCTTCCTCTAGCGCCTCCTTAACTCCCTCTCATCTCCGTTACTGCCACTGCCCTGGGCTGGCAGGAGGAGGAAAGCAACGGTGGTGCCCCTGGGCTTCCTCGCCCTCTTGCTCTCTCACCGAGGGACTGACTCCTGCTTCGAACCACGCAGCAGAATTACGCCCCCCGCATAGTTCAAAGCAGCAGTGGGTCCCGGGTGGCAGAGGAAGAGGAGGAGGGGGAGGATGCAGCCCGAGGCACTGCTACTCCTGCAGGCCTCGATCAGAAGCAGTGGCAGGTATCACCAAGGGGGGGGGGGGGGGGGGGGGTGGCCAGCAGGGTAAGCTCTTTCGGAGGTGGGGGCAGTGGTTGGCCCCCCTCCCATTGGAAGGCAAAAGGGGCAGTGCAGCTGGAAGGCAGCACAGCTTCAGGTTGGCCTGCCACACCCAGATTTCTGCTGCCTAGGCTCCAGCCTACTTTTTGTGTTAGCAAATCCAGGCCTGCATTATAGGGAAGGGTAACTTTTCACTACAGTGATTAACTAACTGGCAATCTACTTTTCTGTTGCTAACCCAAAAAGAGCCAATGAATCCCAATTAATGCATCGAAAAGAACAAGGGGAAACAGAAATCCAGTATCACACTTAAGTGCTCCTGCCAGTCAGTGTGCCCTGCAATGCCCGGGCCACCCGGTCTGTTCAATCAACCACCTCAGACCCTTGTCTTTATTTATTTTTTAAAGAAATTTTAGTTGCAAATTAAAAATATTTAGACAACCAGACTTGTTCTATATTCAAACAAAAAGTGCCCAGCCTGGCAGTGTTTTGCAGAGCTCCTCCTCAGGAGCTATCACTGAACATTGTGCCATGCGATTCTAAGTAGACTGTTGTCATATCTTCAGAGAACAGACTGGGTGGCTCGTGCATTGCAGGGCACACTGACCGGATGCAGACACTGCTACGTAATTGTGCAGGACCTCTTGGTGTGATATTAGATTTCCGTTTCCCTTTGTTCTTTTTGTTTTAATGTACTCTCTTCAGCCCAGACAAACCCCGCTGAGGTTCCAACACAAGGTACCCATGTACAGCGCTGTGCTTGAATATCGCCTTGTCATACAGCTAATGACAGGTTCTTACACTTGTGTAGTCTTAAACTCTGGCGTAAAGTAATGTTAGTGGCATGTAGGCTCACAATTTTCAAATACACCTCTGCAATGCTGCTTTCCAACCGTTATAAAAGTACATGCATATTTTCTGGCGGATTAAAATCCACATAATCAACTATGACCATCTTAGGGTGAGTAACTATTTTAACCTGCAGACAAAGCATCTAAGCCTTTGAAAACTGACTCTTATGTGTCTAAGGGAAAAATACTTACTAGATCTGGCTCAAAGGTAGCTAAAAACAAGAGGAATACAAAGAATAGATATAAGAAGAAAGAAAACTGTGATAGGAGGGGAAGAAATAAGTCCAAAAGCCAATTGCATGAATGCTTAGATTGGGTAGTAACATCTAAGACCCTAGTGCAGTGCTCTTCACTGTAAGGCCTAGGAGTAGCAGCTGCTCCCATCAATCCTGTGTGTGTCTTCCTGACTCTCTTCCCCAAATGCATATTCTCCCTCTACATTCTCCAGAGGCTTACTGTTGGTACTGTCTCCATAGCAGCTGCTCTGTTTTCCCCTTGCACTGTGCATGTCTTACCCAGTAAAAATGTTGCTAGCAGTAATTTTGTATGGGCTGACAGTTGCTTGGTTTTGATTGTAAATATTGCTTCCTTATCATAAGGCTTGGGGATAACTGCACAGTGCGGCAGTTACTACCCTTAACTGAAACATGGGGGTAACCTGCAGGGTATGGCAGATACCATTAGAAGCTCACTAGGTAGAGTGAATGGCCCATTTGGACCTTTTTCCGCCATCATTACTATGTTAGACTCCCATGCTATTCTCACAAAACCATACGAACGGTGCAGGAGTTTGGGCACCACACAGCACTAATTCACTGAGCGCTGTGTGTGGTGCCGGCACCACACACTTAGCAAGCCATGTATTTGCACAGGGCGGCTATTACAGGGAGGCAGGGTCTCATACCTAAGCTGGAGAAGTTTCATCCTTGCTGTCCTCATCACTGTTCTCTCTCTCTCTCTTCTTGGTGGCCCTGAAGCTGCCAACACCACTGCAGAGTTCCCTCTCCTTCCCTCCCCCGCCACAGCCCTGTCTCTGCTAACCAAAGGGGAAGATGCTAGGGCTTTGAATAGCCTACCAGTGGAAATGGTGAAGGCTAGCAATGCAACCCAACTTAGATGTGCTTGGGACAGATATAAAGGCAATGATAGGAACAGGCTTGAGAGGTCGGCTACAAAAACATGGAAGGGAGCTGGTGTTGGTTTAAGCTTGGAAATGTGTATGCTTATCTACCCAAAGTGGTAGGAAACCAGAGAGAACCACAACTGGGATGGGCCAATCGATCTTTATCAGTAGTCATTTACTATTTAATGTCATTCAATGGCCACACTGTGCAAAATACAGATTATCTTTGAGTGGGGTGTGTAATGCTCCTTGAAAGTTTGTTATGGAAACCACATATATTTTATAAATATAGATGGCAGATAGATGAGTCTGTCCCTTTGTGTATACAGCTGGTATCAGAATCTCTCCAGTAGCAGCAAGTAGAAAGAATGCTTAATTTCAGGAACTTAAAGCAATTGCTTGTGTTCTGATGGAGAGCCCTTGGGCCTGTGAACTTTGTTCAGTATAATTTTTGTCCTTTTGTACAGAATAAGGAAAAAGTTATTTTAGATGGACAGGGACTTTGTATCTGTATGGAACTTGTTCTAATGCACCTTGGTTTAGGGTGCTATATAAATGCTGATAGATGGTTTCTGCTCACAATTGTTCAGAGGCGTGGAGAGAGAACTCAGAATAGAGAGACCATGAAAAGAGAACACGGGATAAACATGGGATAAACACTGTGGATCCCTAAACAGCTAGAGAATGGGAATAAATAAAAAAGCTTAACCAACACGGAGCAGCAGTTACTATCCTTAAGGGAAACTTGGTGGTAACCTGCACGGAGCGGCAGTTACTACCTTGGGAAGTTTGCTGGGCAGACTGGATGGACCATTTTGGTCTTTTTCTGCCGTCATTACTATGTTACTATCTACAAATAGCTCTATCTACAAATATCTATCTACAAATATCTATCTACAAATAGCTCTCAAAAAACACTCCTCCAACAGACCCATCAGAGAAGCATATAGAGAATATCTACAAGTACCTCACAACAATACTACCCAACATATAACATTGAGAGATCGGGCCTTCTCCACAGCAGGTCCCCCACTATGGAACACAATCACCTTAGAATTACGACAGGAACCATGTCTTCCAACCTTCAGGAAGAGACTTAAAACATGGCTGTTCATGAAAGCATTTCCGGACCCTTAATGATTCACTTCCATCAAATGCAGCAACACTGAGCATCTTCTATTAAACTGAAACAGACAATACCAACCAATCACTACAATGTTTTACTTCTTGTTAAACTTTTTATCTCTCCTCTAACTCTAACCCCAGTTAGAATAACCCCTGTTTTATTGTAACTTTTTCTTCTATGCACTTGTTATACTTTTGTAATGTATACTCTTACGTTTTAGCTATGTACGTTATAATGTATTGCTCACCCCTTGTTTTATGTAAACCGACATGATACGAACTTCCGTGAATGCCGGTATAGAAAAACACAAATAAATAAAAAAAATAAATAAAAATGTTACTATGTTACGAGGATGCATTCACAGGGAGATGAAAAAAGCACTGGGGAAATTCGAATGACTCTGCCATTCAGGAAACAATAGTGAGCCTATTTAAGAGTCTTGATCCTTTCTGCATTTTAGGAGAACTACAGATGAAACAGAAAAAGTGGAAAATAACTTCTTTACTTCTGATGGCAGACAAGGAATGCAACACGCTTTTAGTCTGCCCAGTCCTGATACAATATTGCAAAGCCAACCCAATCTCATCTTTATACTTTATGGGGGCAATTATCACACACAAAAAGCTTGCATAGGTGCAAAGTCCCCCTTGACATTGTACCTAATTTTCGAAGGGAAAGTACTCACATAGGCATGGACTTTTGCACCTGCTGTTTGTGTAGATAACATTTTTATGGAAAATGACATGCATGGATTTGAAATAAAATCCGTGCACATGATTTTCCAATCCCATCCCCCTTAATCCAGCTAAAAGTCCACACCCTATGGAAGCCTGCACATCCTTTACCTAGAGTGATTGAGGGTGATTTTCAGATAGTCAGTCAGTTTATCCAGGTCAATGTCTTCTGTGAGCAGAACTGTTACATTTTTTGGGATAGGCAAATGCAAGAATAGTAGCCAAGGCTTTCGGTGGAGGAAGACTGACTAACTTAATCTTCCTGTCAGATCCCATTCTGAATACTCCTGTTTCCATATTGTTGCAGGGAGAAGGTGAGACCAGTCTGGAGAAAATGAATGACATGGTGACATCGCCGGTGGGTAACCTCCCCAAACATATTCTGGACATCTGGGTCATAGTCCTGATCATCCTGGCGACCATCATCATCATGACTTCCCTGCTGCTCTGCCCAGCCACCATTGTCATCATCTACAGGGTGCGGACTTACCCCCTTCGCAGCAATGCCGTGTGAAACTGCAGGGTTTGGGGACAAATTGTGGACCATGCTGGTGGCTCCCCATGGGGACGCAGCTGGTTGGCATGGCACCGGACGGCCAGGAAAGACAGACCAGGAAGCCTGATCCATTTCCCCCTGGGACCAGAACTCTACATCTGGTTACTGAAATGCAACTTTGGGTCTGAAAGCTTTCAACAGCAGCAGTTTCATCTTCTTTGGGAAGAAGCTGACAGTTTGGGATTCCACTGGACACTTGCAATATATTTATATTCTCGCTGTTCACAGAAACCCTCCCAGATCAGAATGTGCTGTGCTATGATATGAAGAAAGTAACAAGAAGCACAAATGGTCTTTTCTTTCCATAGATTTAATTTACCGGTAATTTAATTTCTGACTTCTGTATCACCTTTCCAGCCAAAAATCTGTTCCAAGTGATTTACAAAGTAACATAAATACAAAGAGACTACGTAATGCATACATCACATACCAAAATCACATACATAAGCCAAACATCATGATAAAACATAAACCTCCTCTTTCCATCTTCCAGACTAAAAGGCAGAGAGGGCATGTCCGTGGAATCGTGTCATTAAAAGCACTGCTGAATGTTTTTTCAGGGAGCTGTCATTTTGAAAACAGCTTGCCACCCTAGGAAAGTTACGAGAACAGATGAGAAAAGATCTCATATCCCCACAATCCGTGCTATAAACATAAAATAAAAGGTTCCAGAACCACATGGAAGCAAGAATGTTGTACAACAATTTAGATCGCCAGCCTCCGTGTGCAGCAGCTATCTATGGGGGCAATAATGAAAGCTGCCTGCTTTGATGCAAAGTCCATGGGCATCTTTCACCCACAGGCTTTGCCCCCGTACACAAAGCCAAACTGGAGCACTACTTTTACTGTGCTTATTGTTCCCGAACAAAGTACCGGCAGAGACCTGTGCTGGGTTTCGCTGTGGGCACTTTTACCCTTGGAAATGATGGGCGTAGTTCTTTTTTTTTGTCCCCCGACCTAAACATGTCCGCGGGAACACTTCCAGACAACGTGGCCTTTTACCTGCCTCGAGGGTGGGTCATTTTCCAGAAGCCCATTCCTGCTGATAAAGCACAGTTTTCCCCATGGAGCTGTCTTTGATTATTGTCCTCTGAAGAGTTACTGGGTTGGCGCGCGCTCCCCATTGCCCAGTGCAGTGTCCTAGTAGCCATGAGACAAGGGAGTCCCTTGCAGACTGTGATGCCGTCTGTTGAATTACCGCTCCAAGAGCTCTCCAGGCTACATCCAATCCTCCTTCCAACACTGAAGAAGAGATTTTTATATATAGCCTGGAAAGCTTCTGGACTCCGCTATCGGGCTGATTCTCAAGCTGCTTCAATAAAAAGCATCTCGGCCCGCCCAGCATCCTGTGCCTGGGGTGTGACCGACACGAGGCATCGTGGGTTATCCTGCACGTCATCTGGCTGACATGGATTCCACTACAGTTTCACTTCCGCCCTCAGTTCTAAGCGTATGTTTTCCAAACTGGAAAAATTGCAAATGAATTCACTCCGCCATACTGGAGTATAAAGAAAGTAACCAGACTGCAAACTGCTATGAAATGCAATCCCACCGGGACTCCCCTGATCCTCTTCATTAAGGAAAACCAATCATTCAGAATTCACTACATTGTAACACGTGTCTGAAACCTTGCGAAAGCACGACATGTATGCATGGCAGGAAATATTATGCAGCCATTACTGCAGATCAGTAATGCGTGGAGGAGTAGCCTGGTGGTTAGAGCAGCGGGCTATGAACCAGGAGGACCAGGGATGGAGTCCTTGTGATGTTGGGCAAGTCACTTTATCCTCCATTGCCTCAGGTACAAACTTAGGGCTGGATTTTCCAAGATGGCAAGGAATAGTGAATGGTGAGGTGGACCTGCAAAAGCCAGCAGTGATCACACCACCGAGGTGTTATCGTTGCTGGCTTTTGGACCCGATAGCACCACCGTGAAAGGTGGTGCTAGTGGCTGCGATAAGGGGGTCTTACCTTTTCGCCGCCAGCAAAGTATCCGCGGCGTCCACCCCGACGCTGACCCAACTCCTCCTCTCCAGTCCCGACTCCACCCCAATTTAGTTATCGCAAACGAAAAGACCCTTTTCGCTTGCGATAGGGATAGAAAATGACTCCCTTAGATTGTAAGCCCTCTGGGGATAGGGAAATACCTACAGAACCTGAATGTAATTCACTTTGAAGAGCTGAAAAAAGTGTGAAAAGCAGAATATACATTTAAATAAATAAGATATCACTTGTGCCTTTGCTATAATGCTATATGCTATATGTTCTTGGTTTTATGTTTGTTTGTTTTCCATTTTATTTGACTGTGAAATAGTTATGAATGCTTCCTTGTAACTTAGGTCTCCCTAAAATAGATACTTGCCCTCATGATTATTTGCTGTCCAGTTGCAGGAAACTCCTTTTATTGTAAGAGGGATTTTGCTTCATTGAAGCACCTAGTGCCAGGGAACTGGGCTCAGGGAAGATTCACCAGAACCTTGCCTGTTTTTATCAATGACTGGTACCAAATGAATGGAAACGGGGCCAGAGTTAGACCTGCTGGGTCCCAGGGCAGAAACTTAAGGCGTGGGCTCAGCCAGTACCAAGCTCTGCCTCAGTAACATCACTCCAGCTCCACCAAAGGAGGTCCTTTGTGATGCCCTAAAACCGGCCCTGGACAGGACTGGGACCTCTGCTTGAAGCCCATCCAGGCTGACCTTAGTATCAGGATTGTGTGTGTGTGGGTGGCATCATTGTGCCCCTATAGTATGGAAGACCCTTTCATTCCGCGGCTCCCCAGGCCTCTCTCGTCAGTGCATCACATCAATGCATTGCCAGCCATCTCTCAGACGTAGACGACTGGCGAAGTAATTAGAACTGGTGGCTTGGAAATAAATCCGGAGCAGCCTGCATGGACTTGCAAGACTCCTCCAGCAGCACCACCACTGCCTTTGGTTTCTGCCGCCAGGAGCCTCTCGCCGCGTTGATTTATTTGGCCCGCGCTCGCGCAATGCTCACCCGATAGCGCTCCTCCCCTCTCGCTTCGCCTGCTTTCTGCGGTGCTGCTTGTGGCTGCTCCTCTCCTCCCCCTCCCCCCCTTGCTGTGTGGGCTGGGCTTGTCGTGCAAGAAAACAACCGCACAGGAACGAGCCGAAGGGCTGCAGCTCAGCTGGGACCAGGGAGGGGGGGGAGACCGACTGGGTGGATAATATTCCCCGCAGGACCAAATGACGGACACCGCGCTCGGTGCGATGCACGAAAGGGCGCTGTAAATAAAGAGCTTCTTCCTCTGAACCTGAGGGGGGGGGCTGACGAGGAGGCTCCATGCCTGCTTTGCACCGTCTCCCTGCTGTCCTCCCCGGCCTCACCTTTGGGGGCAGGGGGGGGTCCTACCTACTGCACCCTCTCCAAGTGCTCTGTAAAGCGACCGTGAGGGACAGACAGAGTGGACGTGCAGCCTCTCTGAAGAAGGGAAGGGTGGAGCCTCGAGGGGGAAAAAACCCCCGTGCAGAGCAATTCTTAGTCATGTAATTTCTATGCAACGAGTTCCCAACCTGCGGAGGATCGAATCTAGAGCACAAATGACCACAAAACTGTACACAGTACCCTTTAGAAAAGCCCCGGGGGCTCGTTTCTCTATCTTTTATTTATTGGAAAGTGGACACAGTTTCAAGCAGAGGGCTGCTTTTATTCCAGGGCACTCACATCATGCCCCCACTTCTAGCTGCAACGTAACCTAGTATACATACATTGCGCACCTTAGCGCGTCTACTGTGTGATTATGCATAACGTCAGTCCACCCATATGCAATTATAGTGTATCTCCAATGTATTTTGGTAGCGCAGACGTGCATCAGCAGTGTAATTGCACGGAGAGAGAGAGCCTCAGTTTTATAACTATAATATTGTGTATATATCAGGGCTAGACAGCATCATTATAAGCCTGGGCAAGCTTCTCTTCTGAATTCTGTGATCCATGGTTGATGGAGGAAAAAAAGCTTAGTGATAAGCACCAACCTGCTTATCGTAGGATCTGTGAAGCTGAGGAAACCTCAAACATATTTCCTTAGAAATGCAGGAACGTAGAATGCGATTGGCTGGTCGGTGCCAGACTATTGGATTGGCACAATACGCATGTACCTAGGGGGCACCCACCCCCCCCCCCCCGTAGGTTGACTGTTTCATGGCTTTTATAAGTCAGCCTATAAGGCAGAAACCTCCTCATCTCCAGCTTTACCTTAAGTTTTTCTGAACCAAAGTATTCTCTGTGCTTGTCCCAGGATTTCTTGAATTCTGTTACTATTTTGGCCTCCAGCACCTTCCCTTTGAGTCTTATATCATGTAATTTTTATTTAACAGTTTTATATACCGCAGTTCAGGTAACAATGTTACTAATCACTTCGGTTCACATTTCAACAATTACAATGACAATATAACGCATAGCTTATAATGTCTTACATAGAACAGGGGGATGAACTTGGAGAAAGTTAACAAAGAACTGGGAGATTACAACTTATATACAAATAGTTTAGAAGACCCGTATGTGAAGTCAATAGAGCTGTAATTGAAAGAATGGAGGCCGTTCAGGGACCTGCTACCAAGACGACACCAGAGCTGCAACCCAAACCTTACGTAGAAAGTCTTAAGACACTCAAAATGTACTTGTATCTAGTATCAGTGCTGTCTCTAGATTCCTGGCAGCCCCAGGCAAACCTTTATTATCAGGGTTCCCCCATGGCCTCTCCTTTATGCCCCCTTCTCACCCAAGAACCCCTTATGGGTCCTCTCTTTCCTACCCCCCCCTAAGGTCCTTCCCCTCTATAGCCCCTGCCTAGGTCCTCCTCTGCTTCCATATTTCCAGCCCTCCGTTCCTTTGGCTAATTTAACAAGAAGAAAGGGCAGGAAGTCAGCATGTTCTCCCCCCCCCCCCCCCCCAATTCACACTCAGTACCTGCACAGCTCCGTTCCGTAACGGCGCTCACCTCCGCCTCCCAGCGCACGACTCCTTCCCTTTCAAAAATGCCCCGTCCCCTTCCGGCGCCCTAGGCCCTGCAGCAGCCCCAGCCCTCCCATGGGTTTCCATGGTAACGGAAAGACCATGCAGGCCGAGGAGGGAGGCTGCTGCAGGGCCTGTGTGTGCAGCACCGGCTCACAGGCCGCAGTGCTCATTTTCCTTCCTCCTTGGGCTCCCCCTACCCGCTTAGGCAGAATTTAGGTCCCTGTCACTCTACACACCCATTTTTGGTCCCCCTTTCTGTCTGGGCCCTGGGCAGCTGCCTAGTTAACCCTGGCAGGTGTCCAGCACTGATTGGAAGAAAGAATAGGATAGAAATGTTGAAATATTTAGCAGGCTTCAATAAAGTACAATAAAAGTGAAAATGTCCATAGAACAATGCATGGACTTGTACTGGACACACACAGTAGCAGACACAAGAGAGGTTGACCTTCTGCTATTTCAATCCCCTTTTCTATCCATAGGAAAAGAAATTCAAGAATAAGGTTCCTGACATGATGTTGAGGGAGGGAGGCTCAGCTGAAATATGGGGAAATATTTAACTGGGCAGATGGCGGTGCCTAGAATAACTGATGAGCGGAGGTGCTAGTGACAGCATTTAAGCTTTCTTTGATAAGTGTACAGGGCAGGGGTAGGAATGGGCTTGAGAGGTTGGGTAGAAGACCCGAGTGGCATGGAGGGTCACTGTTGTGCCAATGTGCACTCATCTACCCAGAATGGTAGAAACCAAGCTGAAGAAAGGCAACTGATTTGGGCAGATAGCGATGTCCATCCAGACAAGCAAGCTTGTACGGCTGACAGCAGGGAGGCAGTCTTAGCTAGTGCAGTGCAGACACAAATAATCTGGCAGACAGGATGGGTCATGAGGTCTTTACTAATGGCAAAATATTCTTGCTTAAGAATAGGTCTTCTCATTCTCCTAATAAAGGTTCTGATTTGAAAAAGAAAAAAAAAAGTCCCGCGTGCCGGACTTAACCGGCAAAATTGTCGCTGGCTAAGTAAATCACGTTTTCAGCCACAACCTAGAACTAACTTTCCACTAGGAAATGTTTTCGTCTTCTGCCCTGTTTCTACCTTTGAACTGTTTAAAAATGTTTTCTTTGGGGTATGCATTTTATTTCATGAGGTTTCTCATGCAAATTCTGGACAACCTCTATTTTGTCTCTGTCCTTTGGATGTATGCCTCCGGAGCTGGCCATAATAATCCAGACAAGGTCTCACTTGTGATTTGTATAGAGCTATCATCAACTCCTTTTTTTTCTTCTTACCAA
Organism: Rhinatrema bivittatum; assembly: GCF_901001135.1. NCBI lineage: Eukaryota > Metazoa > Chordata > Amphibia > Gymnophiona > Rhinatrematidae > Rhinatrema > Rhinatrema bivittatum. The sequence continues at coordinate 36,383,480 of NC_042632.1, forward strand.
TAATATCTCTCATCTGAGGGCTATTCAGTAAAGCACAGTAACCTGCACTGACAAGAGTCACACTATCATTAATGTGGGTTAACATGCACAGGTTAGATGGCCTCATCGAAAATAATGGGGCTACAACAATTGCCGCTTGCTTTAACCCACATTAACGTTGGCATGGGTTATTGTGTGTTAGTGAATAGCCCACTCTATGCACTAACATACAGTGGCTTGCAAAAGTATTCAACCCCCTAAAAAAGGCAACAGATTTGCGTGGATTGCAAATGACACAGATTGTTCTAAATAGTATGTTTATTGTAAACCAGTATGCTCTTAAAGTAAATTTTCAAAGTCACAATTCATTATTTGTCTGCATTTGTTGTAAAATAAAATTAAACACTGAAATTTTTCTCAGTCTGCAGAGAAGCTGCATATAAACCTCTTACCTCATTGGCTACATCCCTATATCTCTCCATCATTACCTTTTATACTTTGTTAAAAAGGCTCATTAGTGTTCAATCCCTTGCCCCTTTAAGTATCACACATTCTATCTCTGATGCGAAAGCCTACAATTGGTCTTTAAATATAAGAGTATTTCATGGAAAGTAAATACATTCTAATATTTGTCCACATTCTAATATTTTTTACTCTACTGCATGCAGATATGTATAGTCTTGCTTTTCTTAGGGAATGTAATAGAGAAATTAGAACAAGTTCCAGCATGCAATGGGGTAAAACCAGGACTGGATCAACCTGTCCTGAAAATCTGGAGCCAGTTCCAGCCAAAGTGGTGGCCCTAGGCCAGCAAGAGGATTTTCTCAGGAAAAACAGAAAAAGGTGTTTACTCTTATTTTGACTTCAAAGAAAATTTTGCATTCTTCTGTAACTAAAACAAAAGGAGTTGCTTACATGTCACAATTTGTCTTTTGAACTCCATTTTGCTGAGCAAGGAAGCAACAATTGTGAATTATAAAGGTTTCTAAAAATTCACTAATTTACATTTGCAAAAGTTTTGAAAAAAAATACACCAAGTAATCTAAATTTGAAAGAAAACAAAACAATAATATTAATGGTAAGACATATGCTGAATTCAAAATGTCCACAATTATGAATGGGATCCAAGTCAAATAGAATAATAACAAATAGCAAAATCAAACAGTGTGAGCCTTAGTATAAAAAAGAAAACTAACCCACCAGGAGGGAACACAAAGAATAAAATACTACCCTGAAACAAGTTGAGAAGGATCTGTAAGCTCAGTGGAATTTGTCACTGGAGTTTGTTTATCCCTTAAAAACTGCAAAGGTTCATAAAATAGAATTAACTGCATGTTAGTAAATGAGGCTCTTAGTTTAAGTTTAAAATGATTTATTACTCACTCTCCAATTCTAGGTGAGTTACAAACACCATACATAAAATATAAGGGTAAAATACTTTCTCTTTGCTGCTTTCCTCTTCTGGCAGCAGGAACAAGTATAATTTTTGGTTATTTCTTTTTGCCAGATAATAAGAATGAATTTTTAAAGATACATTTTGTTGTGTTTAGGCTCATTTAATTCAGGGAAGGTTTGTCATGATTCAGTTTAGAATAGAGAGGAGATTTTGGACATTCATGTCCAGGCAGCAGGTCGATTCTGGATCTGGATCCCAAGCATCTGCAACTGCTTCATCATACATCTGGATTACAGAGGGATTCCACCGTCATGTAATAGTAAACCGAGAACTTCTGCTAATATTCTGGCCAGAATTTAGAAGGGAATTTTGAAACCACAAAAAAAAGTTTTAATTTTCTACTCTGAACTGAGATTTAGAGCAGGGTTAGGGTTTTTCTGTTATAATTTACAAAGAACACATTTTCTTGATTTTCAATGCTAATAAATTCTTCTTTTACTAATGCAGGGATGGCCAACTCCCTTCCTCGAGAGCCACAAACCGGCCAGGTTTTAGGATCTCCACAATGAATATGCATGAGAGATTTGCATATAATGGAGGCAGTGTATGCAAATCTCTCATGCATATTCATTGTGGATAGCCTGAAAACCTGAATGGCTAGGTGTGCCCTGAGGACTGGGTGGAGAAGCACTGCTATGGCTTATAAGAATCTAAATGTGTTATGTAAATGTGCATGCACTGATTTTGCTTCTATTGCTTGCAATAGTAATATTGCATGCTTATTTTATTTTCTGTTGCTTTTATTTTCTGTTCCAGCCTTTTCTCCCCATCCCTGGGAGAACCTTTGGTTCTGTGGGCATATTACACATGCCCATTCCAAGAGGTGGAGTTAGTTATGTGGTCCCTTCCGAAGGTGGGGGTTTACACAAACATATTGCAAGATAGGCTCCTATCTTGCTTAAAACAATGGAGCACAGAATTGTGTAAAAAAACAGAGCATTAACTCAGTTGTAACACTGTTCAGAAATGAGAGATTAAAATGCAAGCATCGTTATTGTAGAAATTGTTTTTGAAAAAGAGCCTGTGTTTGGTCTACGAGGAGAGAATTTCACGTTGAACTTGGCAGAGGACAAGCTGCTGGATTCCTTGCAACTTTGTTCAGGCAGGCCAATATTTAACTCTTTGCTCTGCTGTAGCATTCATAACTTTTGTTAAGGTTCTTCCGTTATGAGACACTGTTCTGCTTTACATGAGAAACAGCATTTATAAGCATTACAGAAGCTTCTTTAAAAAAATAAAAATATTCAGAAAAATTCCTAGACAAGCAGTCACTCGTGTGCAATATTGTGGCTATAAGTTCACTAATTAATGCCTAAAGTGTTGGGGCTGCTCATTTTTAATTGGCGCTCTGTCGGTTTCCCAGGACAGCCTGACAGGGAAATAGACTCCCACCCAGTCTGGGCTTCCCGTAGGAGAGTGCACGTACTTTTTTTTTGCTGTGTCTTCATTTTTTGTTTCTTTTCGTTGTTTCTTTCATGTTTTGTCTTAAACTAAACAATACAAATGAAAGTGGAACAACATCCCAACAAAAAAGCAGCACTGGCCTCGGGGCTGGCCAGCGCCATTTTGAAACACCAACCTGGCACATTTGAACTTTGAAAGCCAATGATGGGTACGAGGCATGTGGTGCCCAGGGGCCTGCAACTTTCACATTTATGCAGCCCGGGCTAGGGATGGTGTCCGGCTCAGTGAGGCTAATAAAAGGAAAAATGAGTGAAATTCTGTTTTTCCTTTTGCTTTGTTTCCCAAATGAAAGAGGATGTTTTGTTCTGCTTTGTTTCAAACAAAATCATGCCCCTAGCTCCCCATGTGATTTTTACTATCATATGCTGGCTGGCATTCCGGATACGGCAGAATATTGCATGTTTTTATGATTTGTGTAACTACAGAGCACAAATTCTTAGATAATAGCAGTACTTTCTTTCTGGGAAAAAAAGGTGCCAGTACTGCCATGCAGGATGCATGCTTGCTTGTTTGGTTTTTGTTTTTTTTTTGAGGGATCATGGGTCAAATCAAGAAGGTGGAGGAAGAGGTGCCGGTACTCAGTACTGGCATGCACACCCTGGATAACAGTAGCACTGCGACAGAGACTGTGGAATGAGCCAAAAACTTCAGTCTGTCCTTCTACAGTAAGTAAATGTAGACAATCAGAATCCAGATGCGATTCAAGAGTAGTACATTTCTGCAAATGTCACAGCATGGCCACATGTCAGATGTGGTATGGGGATTTAACAGCTTGCCACTTGCTATTCTATGCTATTCTTTTGATTGAGAAAAGAACATTGGTTTCCTATAACCTTTTCTAGTAACTCCTCCTGTCTGACTATTTCAAGCTGTCATTACGCCTCTATATGAGAGACTTCAGAAGAGTTCTGTTGACGGCAAGTCTTACGGGGCTATATGCTTTAGGATGGCAGAGCCCCACCAGATGAGGACCACTTTCATGTTATTCATGCTCGTGGAAAATTTACTATAGTGCTTGTCCCACATGATGACGTGACCCTTCGTTATTGAGGATAAGTATGGTGGCCTTAGATTGTCTGATTTGTGACAAAGGATGTGAGGCGAGTCTGTACGGAACAAGAAAGCAAGATGAAACACAGCTGCATGTGAGAGCCTGTCCTGTGCACATAACCCTGAAGGAATGACGGAGTTAGCAGAATTAATTAGGGATGTGCATTTGTTTTTAAATGAAAAATGAGACAAAATACTTATGTTTCATTTGATTAAAAAAAAAAAATATGCTCCTAAATTTTTTTTAACTGATTTTTTGTTTTGAAAAAAGTCAATCAATAAATAAGGAGAGCTACCAAAACAGTAAAATTCCCCCTCTCCCTATCCACAAAGTAGAAAGGAACACAATGGCAGGGTTAACAGGGCTTATGCTTGCAGCCCCAGGTGTGTGAGGCCAGGGGATCTTGCAGTGGAGCCACAGGCCCTCTGTCCTTGGGTGCATCCTGTAAGAACTATGAAACTAAACAGAGTTAGGGAGCCCTGTCTCTGGGGGCCCCCCTATTAGACCAGCATTAAGTGTGTCTCAAATTGCAGGCTGCATATAAAGAGCCCTAGCCTGGCATATCTTTGCTGGCCCAACACTCCTCAGAGTTTGCTTTGTGATCCTGCTGGTGCTTGGTCTTCTTCCTGCAGGTTCCTGGTTCGTGCTGCATCCTCTCTCTTGCTCCGTTCCTGGTCTTTGGCTCCACTCCCACGTCCTGCTCATTTTCTGGTTCCCAGCCTCCACCTTGGTAGGTCCTGGTGGCCACCTGCACCCGAGAGCCCAACGTGTGGGGGAATGGTGGCTGCTGAAGGCAGAAGACAGCAGCTCCAGACTGCCTCGCCCCTGCCCAAGCGAGATACCTTCTGTCTATCCTCAGTCAAGCGGGCCATGACACAGAAGCGATCTCTAGTCGCTCATGCCCGCCAGGCACCAGCTCAAAAAATGACCAGCCATTTTGTTTGTTGGTCATATGCTGTACACCTTACAGCCGTAAAACAAAATGTCACTGCTCTTTGGGCCAGAAAGCCCCATTTTTGAACTGGGACCCGGCAGGGCAGGAGCAATTGGGACTCACTCCTGCCCCTTTGTACGTCGCAGAGCCCAGGAAAGGGGTAAGAGAGCTCTGGGGGAGGCTCCTAGGGAAGGCCTGAGAAGGAGGAGAGTTCATTTTGTTATTTTTTGTACAGAGAGAAGGGTGAGGGAGCAGCGATTCATCACTAAAATGGATGCTCCAGAACATGTAGCAAATGAGTGCATGCGCCTTTTGAATGATGTGCATGGCTTTGGATGCCGCTAAGCGTGGAAACCACAGAATTCTGAGGAGTTCCAGAGAGCTCAGCACGAGGAATTTCATCCAGTCCCCTGTTTCCAGTCCCTTACTACTACTAAGGGTTGTTATCCTGTGACGCGTTGCCCCGGTCTGCAAGCATCTGTTCCTGGAATCAAATCCCTGGTCTAGCGTCTCTGGATACTCCACAATTCCAAATAACAGTTCATTAGCATTTATCCGGTAAGTCCTCAGGTGGGATTTGAACCCTGTTCCACCTGGCTAGAAGGCAGATGCCTTCTCTATTGAGCCACCACTCAGTTCCTGAGGTTTGGTATAAAAGTTCAGCTTTTCAAGTTCAGCTTTAACCAATATCCAGTTCAATATTCAATGTTCCAGAGTCTGGCCCTGTTGGGCCTAACTGCCACCACCCACCGTATCCTTCGGGTTGGGTATTTCTCTTCCCAAGGATACAACCACCCGCTGGCAGTTCTCGCAGCAAACATGTCTATATTGCAAGTCCAGACCAACAAAGTCCCCTTGCTCACCTTCCTTGTGATGGGGTTGGTCGTCCTCCACACGGTCAGGTTGTCTGGTATCAAAGCATCCTTACAGCAGCCTGGTAGTCCGACCTTCCTCCCTCAGTCCCCAGCTGAAGACTGAGACTGCTTTCCTGGTGTGGCCTTTTTATCCTCCCTAGACTCCTCCTTCACATGTAGCTGGTTGGCTCTGTACGGCCCCACCTCATTTGTCACCTCCCCTTGGACCCAGGGATTGGGCTCAGCAGCTCCACCCTCCATCTCCCACACCTGCGGCTCCTCTGTACTTATAGCCTCTGGTGGGAGGAACCAAGGGACGTCTTCAGCTGGGAGTTGCCTTATTTCCCTTCCCCCTTTCTCCTGCATTTTTAGTTCCTGGGCTTTTAGATGCCGTTTCTGTTTTGGGATATAGACCCCATCACATATCCCTAGGAGACTTATCCAGTACCCTGAAGAGTCTCCACTTTTCCAGGAACCTTGTGTTGGTTTATCATCTCAGAAGTGTGAGCAGCTATTTCTCTGCAGAAGGAGAGTCAGGATCCCCAAGCTTAAAGGCTTATGCACATGAAAAGCCCCATGCAACAGGGATTGTGGCACATCAGCCCATGAAGTTAGACCCCACAGCCAGCACTAAATCCTCCCCAATGGACTGAGAGCCTGCACTCTATCTTGGGACTCTATAACTGCACGGGCACCTGTTAGGGTGCATTGATTATTATCTCTTGTACTTCACTGTGACAATGCCAATGGATGGGATCTGTAAAGCTTTTCTATTTCTGTAAATAAATACAGCACAGTTTGAAAGCCCAGCCGAGACTGTTATATTGGGAGTGTGTGTAAGTTGCCAGTCTGGGGGAGTGAGAGCTTTCACAAGCAGCTCAGCGCAGAAGAGCTAAGTCCCATCTGCAGAGGGATGTAACTCACCCTTGCTAGTGAGAAAATTCACTCTCCAGGTTTACTACATTATGGGGCAGATTTTATAAATCTGCGTCCACGCGTACTTTTGTTCACGCACCAGGCGCAAACAAGAACATGCGGGATTTTAATGGATACGCACGTAGCCGCGCGTATCCATTAAAATCCGGGGTCGGCACACGCAAGGCTGCCCAAAATCGGCAGCCTGCGCGCGCCGAGCCGCGCAGCCTGCCCCCGTTCCCTCCGAGGCCGCTCCGAAATCAGAGTGGCCTCAGAGGGAACTTTCCTTCCATCCCCCCACACCTTCCCCTCCCTAACCCCCCCCCCCCCGGCCCTATCTAAACCCCCCCCTACCTTTGTTGCATAAGTTACACCTGCCCGAGGCAGGTGTAACTTGCACACGCTGGGCCGGCCGCCGGCGTGTCATGGTCCGGTCCGGGGGCTGGTCCAGAGGCCGTGGCCATGCCCCTGGAACGCCCCCGATGACGCGCCAGCCGTGACACGCCCCCCAACACGCCCCGACACGCCCCCCCAGGAAAGCCCCAGGACTTACGCGCGTCCCGGGGATTTGCGCGTGCCGGCAGCCTATGCAAGATAGGTTCGGCGCGGGGGGGGGGGGGGGGGTTGGGGTAGGTTTTCGGGGGTTACGCGCGTAACTCTTTGAAAATCTACCCCTATCTGTTCGACCAAGACCACTAAGAACCCCAACCCTGGGTTATAAAATGATCAGCAATGCTGGCGTTGTGTGGCTGGGAGGCATCACGGGTGGCTTTGTGATGCCTAACAAGCCTGAATGTGCTTCACACTGCTGGAGACCCAAGAAGTAGGACAGTGCATTCATTTTTAAATAAAATGAAAAAAATGCAATGAAATCTGCATTTTGTTTTGCTCATCAAAAGCAAAACAACTCCCCCTCCCCCCCCGTGAAATTCATTTTTGTTTCTATTGGTTTTCATTTGAGAACGAGAAATGGGGTAGGGGCTGAAAAAACAAACTAAGAGAAACCTCCCTCACCTTCCCCTTAAGCCCTCTCCCTCCCTCTGGACCACACTTATCCCCTCCTTGGAGATCTCGGATGTATTAAGGAGGCAGGCGTGATCCCCAGTTGTTTCTGCCTCGCTGGATCCTGTTTCAAAAATGGCACTTGTAAGATTATTAAGAAATCACAGCTACATTGCCTCTCTGTTTTTTTCACTTAGTCCACGAGGAAAAAAGAAAGGAGACGGAGAAGTAATTCAGCTGCAGTCCCAAATAAAAGCTCAGCCTTTTTATAGAGGCACTCAGTAAGCCCCAGAGCTCTACAAAAGTAGTGCATCAGTCCCCAAGAAACCCTGTCCTGATCCACTAAGCTACTGAGGAACATCCGGGGGGAGAAACCTCGGTGAATAAGGCTCATCGTCTGACTTTGGGTTCCTTTTACGCCACGTTAGAGCCGATCTGTGAATGATGGCATTGCTACCGAGAGCGGGGAGAAGGGGGCTGATAACCCGCTGCACTCGGCCGTCCATGCCAGGCGATAAGATCCTGAGGCCAAAGAAAAAGAATGGTTTCAATAAACACGCTTTTATTAATACGCCCTTCTAAGACAAACATGCCCTACCGGTGATAGAAGTCTATAAGCTACCTAGGGACCTGGTAACGCAAAGAGAGCAGCTTATTTGTAAGGGTGGTGCGCACTGTATGCCAAGAGCACAAACATGAGATAAGGGGAGAAAACACGTTCCAAGGGCCTGTTTGGTAAAAGCCATTGCTCAGGGACAAGAAGCCCATGGCCCTGCAGCAGCCGCACTTTCTCTCCACGACTTCCATGTCAGCTCAGATCCATTTCAAAACGAGAGTCATTATTTACGGCGTCCATCAGCCTGCATGGCACAGTGGACAGTAGATAAATGACCCAATTCCCCGAACAGTCTACAGCCGAGACACTGATTAATAATATTATTGCTCAGGTTATTCTTGAGTAGACTGCGGCAGAAGGAAATCAAGAGTATTTCTTTTTTCTTATTTAGTTTCATGGGCAAAGCACAGGGAATGATACAATTAAAGTTAAGCAGAATCATATTATGAAAAAATGTAACGTAGGGAGGTTGCAAAGATCAGACCTGCTTACACTTGAAAAGGAGGATTAGAGGAAATCTGAGGGCCACATTCAAGTACCTGACAGGGATATGGAAAGGGTTTTTTGTAGGCATTTTTAAGGTGTGCTTCAAAAGATCCACAACCTCAAACTGAGATATTTAGAATAGAGGCATTTAAGGAGGCGAGCATATATTCTTTTTTTTTGACTGATAGCTCCTCCTTTTTCCATTTTTCATCCAACTCACTCAGAACCAGTAATAGGAGTCTTGCGCCGCAAGCCTTCATTTAAAAATACCTGGAGATTATTTTCCCATATTTTATCAGACACCACTGCACCCCACTCCATTCCTGCACATTGCCCATTGCAGGGATGATCCTGAGGCCAGGAGCCATGCATCAGTGCTCCTTCCAGAACCCCCGTATCATGGTTATTCTCCTGGCTCAGCGCTTTTACATCGGGGACCCAGTCTCTACGCTCCCGCTCCTTGGGGGGTCTGCCCTAGTGCTTCTACAGCTGGGACCCTGCCTCGGCGTCCCGCTCCTCAGGGCCTGGCTCAGTGCTTCTACATTTGGGACCCTGCCTCAGCATTCTGTTCCTCGGGGCCTGGCTCAGTGCTTCTACATCTGGGACCCTGCCTCGGCATCCTGCTCCTCGGGGCCTGGCTCAATGCTTCTACATTTGGGACCCTGCCTCAGCATTCTGTTCCTCAGGGCCTGGCTCAGCACTTCTATATCTAGGACCCTGCCTCGGTGTCCTACTGCTCGGGGCTTGGCTCAGCCCTTCTACATCTGGGATCCTGCCTCAGCGGTCCCGCTCCTTGGGACCTGGCTTAGTGCTGCTACATCATGAGACTCTGTCACGGCGCTTCCACCCCTCAGGATCTGGGTCAGAGCTTCTACGTCACGAGATGCTGTCTCTACACTTCCGCTCAAGACCTGTCTCAGTGCCTCTACATTACGGGACTGTAACTCCGTGTCCCTGCTCCGCAGGGTATCTCTCAGCGCTTCTACTTCACAGGATCCTGCTACTGCGCTGCTGCACCTCAGGCAGTGCCTCAGCACTTCTACTCCACTAGAACCTGTCACAGCAGATTCCTTGCTCAGGGCTTGCTTCAACGTACCATTATACAGACCTCTGCTCCTGCACTTCCTTTCCACGGGGCCTGCACCACGCAGTCCTGTCTTACCGCCTCCGGAACTGCTGTAGCATCTCATCCCTTGAGGCCTTCTCTCTCCCTCTCCTCGAGGGTTCCTCGACCTTGGACTGATTCTGATCTCTCTAATGCTCCCTACTTCCAGCCGCCTGTTTCCTCCGGGACCAGCCCCACAGAGGTCCACCTAAGACCAGCTGGCCCTGGCACCCAAGGGCTCAACCTGCGGGGAACGCAGGCTGGTACTGGCAAAGTTCCTGTTTGGCTCTGCTCCCAGCCAGCCTCGCCTCCCGACGGTGGGGACCTGCAGGGCTCAACCCCACAGGTAGCATCAACCCCACCTCGGGGCAAGAGTTCGCGATTCCTAACAATTCCTAACATTCCATGCACAGTTGCTGTTGCGGGTATGAACAAAATACTTTGATGAGAGGAAAGGTACAGAGCCAGCAAAGTAAAAATCCTCGAGTTAAAAAATAATTCTACTAGCTAAACCTGGAAGAGGAATCAGCTATTCAACCTTTGTTTCCTACACTCTACATTCCCCATGAAAGACATTACTTCCTCCCAATAGGACTAAAAGCAGCAGTAGTAAAACTCATGCTAAAAGGTTTAGCATGCACATCAGTAAAAATGATTATGCATGCTAAAACCCCACCTAAAGGTGTAAAAAAGCCTCTATACCATATATAGAATATTAGCGTGCACGTTAACCCAAAAAAATATAGTGATCGCTAACTATCATATATACAAAGCATAGCACACACAGTCCTCTTTTCCACATGGCTCCATCTCTTTGCTTCAAGTCTATGTCATAGTAATGCTGGCACATAATGTAACTCATCAGCGCTGAAGGGAGAAGTGAGAAAGCTACTGGACTCCAGGAGAGGAGGCTTAAAGGAGAGAAGAGAGTTCCAGCAGAGGACAAACAACATTAGTGTGTGTTTCTGTCCATTTGTCTTCTGTGTTAGTAATGAAGGGTCTTAAAAGAAGAGATGAGAGGGCATGGCTGGGGATAAAATGGATCATGGAATGGGTGACCCAGAGACAAATCTGCCCACCCAGACTCAGAAATGCACTATCAATCTGAGTCCAAGCCTACCCTTAGCCATTGTAATACCCCTTGTGGGCAATATTAAGATGTGGGGAGCCACATGAGAACTGAGAATCAGGTGGAAGAGTCTCTGAGGTGGTAGCAATCCTACTTGGAGAGGGAATGGCAGAATGACACAGTAGGAGAGGACTTCGAAGCTCTGCAAAAGGAGCTCTGCAGTCAAACATAAAGAATTGTTGACCTCAAAGAATCTCTCATTGCTCAGACCACTATTCTGGCTTAAGCCTCAGAAGGTCTTTGGTTGGACTAATCTGTCCAAACAGCAATGATCTCAATACATTCTCCCATCCCCTATATTCTCAGATTGTTTCTCTGACTCCTACTATGTGCCTTTATTTATTTATTTCATGGTTCTTGTATACTGCTCACTCGGATAGCTGACCTGACCAGAGTGATGAGCAACAGTTACACATTACAAGTCAAACAATTAAAAAAAATTTACAATAATCCCCATCTAAAACAATAAAACCAACACAATTCCAGCCTCCTTTGTACCAGATTACCTTCACAATAAAACCTTGGAAAAGCCATCGTCTAAATAAATAAGAAGAGAAGCTTGGCTTTCAGTTTCCTTGACAGCAGCCATTTTTTTTTTGATAGACTGAACCTTTTTTTTTTTTCCACCCGATTTACCACTGGCCAGGACAGTTATCCTTTGGGATAAGTATTTGGAAGATGTGGCAATTTTCCCTGTAGGGTAAACTGACTTTTGACTTTTGTCCTCACAGAGCAGATCTCTTACACATCTATATCCGTTAGCAAGCTTTCTAGTGCATGCTCCAGAATCCACGTTCTAACCACTAGACTTCCGAGCTTCCTACTGGTCAGAGGTACAGAGTTCTTACTACTAGCTCAGTGGTTCTCAACCTGGTGGTGGGAGAGGATGCAGACGCATCACAGGAAGGGGCAGCCAGCCCTGTTCTGGGGACAGCATAACAGGAAACAGGTGGCCATTTCTTCCTCCCAATTGCCCAGCAAAGCAGGAGTCAGGCAGAAACAAGTGGGACCATCTGCTTCCTCTTCCCCATCCACCACATGAAGCAGGACGTGAGGGTGAGGAGAACCATCTGCCTCTAGCCCCTACCCTGCTGCCCATGAAGGAGAGAAGATCTAGGCAGAAGGGAAACTGCTTGCTCCACCGCTGCCAGAGGAGAGAGAGAAAGAAGAGAACTTGTTTTATTCTTTTCAGTGGGTGTGATTAGTTCATTAGGCTGTTTCATTGGGTAGGGTAGGAAGATGCTCATTGGGTAGGGTGGGAGGGTAGGAAGATGCTGAAAGTCCACAAGAAGCTATTGAATGGGGGCCTTTTTTTTTTTTTTTTGGCACGTCATTGATAAGGTGTGAAGAAAACATAACAATGCTCACTGGTCTTCATGGAGACGCACTACAGTCTCTGGCAAAAGTACAACTATCTGAGCAAAGATGTCATGACAAGCACAGGAGGACCATGTGCTGCTTATATAATCTTACGGTCTCCCTCTTACAGTATGACTTAATTTACCAGATGGCCACTTAATGGAATATCCTCTGAAATGCATCTGATGCATTAGGCTACAATTAGCTATTGAGCATTAATTTGGAAGGGATATTATATTCTGGCTTTGGACATGCCAGAATATAAATCCAAAACTGAAATTGGTTTGAATAGCAGGCAACAAATGGAAAATCTAATTCCCCAACCTCCAAAGAGAAAATTATATATAAATGACACTGGGGGATGGATGGATGATGAACTAAATAGAACATAAGAACATGCCATACTGGGTCAGACCAAGGGTCCATCAAGCCCAGCATCCTGTTTCCAACAGTGGCCAATCCAGGCCATAAGAACCTGGCAAGTACCCAAACACTAAGTCTGTTCCATGTAACCATTGCTAATAGCAGTGGCTATTTTCTAAGTCAACTCAATTAATAGCAGGTAATGGACTTCTCCTCCAAAAACTTATCCAATCCTTTTTTAAACACAGCTATATTTACTGCACTAACCACATCCTCTGGCAACAAATTCCAGAGTTTAATTGTGCGTTGAGTGAAAAAGAATTTTCTCCAATTAGTTTTAAATGTGCCACATGCTAACTTCACGGCGTGCCCCCTGGTCTTTCTATTATCTGAAAGAGTAAATAACCAATTCACATCTACCCGTTCTAGACCTCTCATGATTTTAAACACCTCTATCATATCCCCCCTCAGTCGTCTCTTCTCCAAGCTGAAAAGTCCTAACCTCTTTAGTCTTTCCTCATAGGGGAGCTGTTCCATTCCCCTTATCATTTTGGTCGCCCTTCTCTGTACCTTCTCCATCGCAATTATATCTTTCCTATTGGAAAATCCTCTGTTAAATCAAATCTTTTGGCTGTTTAGTATGTACAGAGTATTTGAACCTATGATGATATTCCAATTTGTATCTTTTAAATCTAATATTGGATCTTTAGTCCCATATTTCAGATTAACCCTGGAATTGGTATTATCTGTTCCTCTTGCATCTGAAATGAAGTTAGCAGGGGAGGAAAATGAGTGTTTTCAAATGATGTCCCTACACTGTGGAACTTTATCCCACATTAGGCTCGGATTACCAGTGATTGTTTGATTTTTTCGATGTATAATGAAAGCGTGGTTGTTTGGGCAGGGTTTTAGCTAGAAATTCTTTTAATTAGTGAATGTACGTGCTTTTAGATGCCACTTGGAGGCTGCTGGTGATTATTAGCTTTTTACTTTATTGCTATCTGATTAGATTTTTAAATTTTAGAGGATATTTTGGGGGGGGGGCGGAGGGGTGTTTGAGTTCTATTTAGGGATTAGAAACTGAAACAGAGAAACGTGATGGCAGAAAAAGACCCATGTGGCCTATCTAATTTGCCCCATCTGCACCAAATAATTCAGCTTACGATTCCTATCACTCTTTCAGAGATCTCCTGCTTATCCCATGCTTTCTTGAATTCAGATACTGTCTTTGTCTCCTTCACCTCCATGAGAAGGCTTTTCATTCATCCATCACCTTCTCTGTAAAATTGGTTGAATGGTTTATAGGGTCCTTTTAAATTGGATGATGTTGGCGGACTATTTAATTTTTGCTTTATTTTGTTTTTTCATTGTGAAATATGTTGCCAAAATTATGGTACGTTACTACTGATTGTTTTTCGGGTTTCCTGTAGCCCAGGTTGTATTCTGTCTAGTATTTATGAACTTTTATTTATTTGCAGTAGAATTGGTCCTTCCAATGAAGCCATACGGCGAAACATGGTCCATGTCGGGGGAAGGATCTGGTGTGATTACACAGCTCTTGACTAAAATAGAATTGAATTTCTTCAATATGAAGCTTTGAACTGTTTATTCAAGAGACATAACAGATATTCCACATTACAACTTTCTATTTGGTTCACGCAATACAACATCATTAATTACTGAGAAAAGAAACTTGCTCATCTAAGCTGCTGTGAGGCTGGGAGTGGTCGTCTGATAAATTTTAACCCAAGAAGTTGAGGCGCTATGTTCCTTTTTCTGCATTCCATCGTTATAGGAAAACTGGACACTGCGAGGACATTGCTCTGTTCCTCTGTTTAGTAGGGTGGCTTTTTGACAGTATACAAGAGATCAGAAGGAAAGCAGATGGCAGCCCAGAAATGTTGTTGTTTATGTAAAATCACTTGCGATATCCCCCCCTTGCTTGCAAACATACTTGGGGGATCCTGCATGATTCCTTTCCGTACAACTTACTCCATGTGTACTACTCTGACTACAGGTTCGAGCAGTTTAAATAAGGCAATGGGTTCTTTCCTCTTCCTGTGTTCTGTGTAAACTCTCATTCCCTTTCCAAAAAATGCTTGCTGGCAGAATCCTCTCGACTTTAGGGCACTTTCCTATATGCAGTTAGGTTATGAGAACTGCCATGTGGTGCATCAGTGCAATGGAAGGTCTAGCACTCTTGCCTATCACGCCATGTTTTTTTTGTGTGTGTGTGCATTTGCAGTTTAATGGCATGCAAATGACCTGTACGTTTTTTTTTTTTTTACTTTTTACATTCGGCATGCTCTTTTAACTCATGGGGCATTTGCATGCCATTAGCTTACTGTTGCGTCCATCGCTGCTCGACGCCCTCACTCCACCCTCCTTACCACTGTGGCGACTCCCTCCGGGCCTGATGGATGGTTTGCTGCCGCGGCGTCTTCTTGCTGTCTTCCTCTGGCATTCCCAGAGCGGCACGATGCTGTGGATCCGCCATGTTCCTGATGACGTAGGGCGTGCGCGCTCCGAATAATGTACCAGCAAGGGCGCGAACCTCAGAGGCGTCCCCCTGAACTGATGTCATCTGCTTCCAATATAAAAAGTCTCAGAAATTGCTAATGGATCGAGTTAGCAAAGGGTTTCACTACTTAAGCTACTCTGCCTCCTCGGACTTACCAGGGGTACTCGCTCCTTGGGGGCCTCACTCTCTTTTCTCTATTTCAGATTGCCGATAGGAACCGGTACTCGCTCCTCGAGGGCCCATGTTCCTGAACACTCTGAAGATTCTCTACTGCCTTGAAGCTATCACAGATACAAACAATTGTGAGTTACCATCGCTCTCTCAGAGCTTTCCCTGGAACCAGGTACTCGCTCCTCGAGGGCCTAACCCTTTCCAGCTACTGATCTTTCTAAAGACCTTATGTGAGATCTGTCATCCAGTTCTGGCTATGAACACAGTATACCTGTCTACTCACTATCTATAGTTTCTCTACAGCTCAGCTACCCTGGGATTGTGGTTCCAGTACCTGAGGGACTTCAGCCCTGCCGGGCATAGCAGCTCACTACTGCCACCTCTGGTGGTTCTACTACCGGTCTAATAAAATAATTCTGTGCTGTCTCCATACTCAAGCCTAGCCGGTGGTCCCTCTCAGGATATCCTCCTGGGGGCGCAGTCATTTGCCATCGGCCCAAGGTTTCACCTATCTACATTCCTCTACAGCTGAGTGTCCTCTCCAAGCACTCCGCTGGTAACAGATGGCTACTCCTTTCCTACCCAGGGTTCTTCAGCAACAGATTCATAACAGTTTGCTAACTCCACCTCCTTCTGGAGC
Source organism: Rhinatrema bivittatum (assembly GCF_901001135.1). NCBI lineage: Eukaryota > Metazoa > Chordata > Amphibia > Gymnophiona > Rhinatrematidae > Rhinatrema > Rhinatrema bivittatum. The sequence continues at coordinate 36,399,525 of NC_042632.1, forward strand.
TAGTACACTACAGATTGCTACTCCTAGCTCTAATACAGAGCTTTCCTATCAAGATTGCTAACTCCTCCTCTTCATAGGAGTTTAACCATAACAGAGTGCTAGCTCCTCCCTCCACGGAGCTCGCACATAACAAGAATGCTAACTCCTCCCCTCTCAGGAGTCAAAGCATAAGAGATTGCTAACTCCCTAGCAGATCCTTAACAGATTGCTAACTCTTATCTGATGTTTCCGCCCATCCGGCATCAGATCCATAACACTTACTGCTTCCCACAATACTCCAGGTTTCCAAGTGTGTATAAAGTAAAACCCATATTAAAAATTTGTGGGTTTCATTACATTCATTACATCCTCACCCCCGAGTTTATTGTATTGTTTTATTTTTGAATTAAAAACCAGCCCTATGATGACTCGTCTTGAGTGCCACGTGGAGAGACAAGTAGTATATTGAAAACAATAAACAGTGTTATCTCAATCTGTTACCAGTAACCACCGCTCAATGCATTTTACGATTGCTGCTTAACCTCAGTCCAACTTTCTAAAAGCTGCTGCGGGAGACACTTTCTAATCACAGGAGGTCAAAGTCTGTCCTTTCTCAATTTAGAAGTGACTGCTCAGCATTCAGTTATCATAGCAAACTCTTTGGTGTGCAAGTGGCTATGGCAAGGGAAAATGCTCATTCATTTCATCAGATTTACCTGCAGATCATTTGTTAGCAGTAAAACAGATCAATAGCTTTCTGAATTATGGTGGGCAACAACTGAGTTGAACTGTTGGTGGTCTAATTTGAAGTCCTCAAAACTGCTTTCTTATGCTGGCAGGTTTGACTGAAGGTACATGTATAACCCAAGGTCTTCCCCTACAGAAATGCAGCTGCACCATTTAGCTGAGTTTTCATTTTCAGCCTAGCTGACAAGGGTGCAACGGAAAATAAGTTTACATTTTGACTGGCAAGATTGAAGCCTGCAGTTGACTCTCCTAAATTTGAGTGACCTTGAAAATCAATACTAGCTGGCAAACCTCTTTCACCTGGTCTAACCATGCCCTGAATCACACAGTTTCTTGGTGGCTAAATATAGGCACCTAAAGCAATTACACACATGAATTTAGCTGCAAAGAAGGGCAAATGTTTGAAAGCAGAGGTTTAGCCAGCTAAGTCCTTAAGCTAGCCTGCTAAACCCTTTGGCAATTCCCCCCATAGTTCTTACAAAGATTCAGGGGATGGAGGAAAGCAGGCATCTCTTAAAACGTGGAAGCCAAAAATGTCCATTTATCCAAATATGGAAATACACTCAGAGTTTTGGAAAGAAAAAATATGTTCTCAACTTCCATGAAAAAAAACCTAATTTTTAGGGATTGAGAACCCCTTTTGGTTTTTGAAAGTTTTACACTTTTCAGTGGGAATGAAAAAAAAGCTTTCAGATTTCCCCTAAGTCCTATGATTATCTGGTTCTGATCTACCCAAGCTCATTCGGAATTAATCATTCCAGCAAATAATGGTTCCCAAGGAGACTCTGGCATGATCCTAGATGTATTTTTTTGTTGACTGGCACATCAGATGAAGGTCATTGGCCATTTAACATAGTTGTTCTTCTTATGCCCATTCACCAGTCACTGAGCTGATGGGATCTGATGGGAGAAGTTTTGGCAGCTCCACTAACTGATCTTTTAATTCTTCTTTAGAGCTGGGAGTAGTTCTGGAGGAATGGAGACAGAAAGATGTGGTTCCTCTTTACAAAAGAGGAAGTAAGGAGGAGGCTGGGAACTAAGCTCCGGTTAGTCTGATCTCGGTGGTGAGTAAATTAAATGCAGTTCTTCTTTATAAACGTGGAAGTAAGGAGGAGGCTGGGAACTCATAGCTGGTTAGTCTGATCTCGGTGGTGAGTAAATTAAATGCAGTTCTTCTTTATAAACGTGGAAGTAAGGAGGAGGCTGGGAACTAAGCTCTGGTTAGTCTGATCTCGGTGGTGAGTAAATTAAATGCAGTTCTTCTTTATAAACGTGGAAGTAAGGAGGAGGCTGGGAACTAAGCTCTGGTTAGTCTGATCTCGGTGGTGAGTACATTAATGGAATCACTGCTAGAGTAGAGGATAATGCAGTTTCTGGAAACCAAAGGGTTACAAGATGCAAGGCAGCATGGATTTACCAGAGGTTAGGTCTTGTCAGATGAATCTGATCAATTTCTTTGGGAAACCAGAGAGCTGGGCCAGGGGAGAGCGCTAGATGTAGTGCACTTGGATTTCAATAAGGCCCTTTCACAAGGTAACACATAGGTGACATAAATAAACTGAGCAACCTTTAGTATGGGTTCTAAAGTGACTGACTGGTTAGGAACCGGTTGTCTTGGAGGTGACAAATTGTGGTGGTATATGGAGTTCACTCAGAAGAGAAGGCTATTACTAGTGGTGTGTTGCAGGGATTGGTCATTGCACCAGTTCTTGTCAACATTTTTATATGGGATATTCTGGAAGGACTACTGGGAATGGTTTTATCTTTTTTGTGGATGATAACAAAATCTGCAACAAGGTAGATACCCAGGAAGGTGTGAAAAACATGAGGAGGGATCTAGTGAATTATTTGCTTTGTGTTTACTAATGAGGATATTTGATTTGTGTTTACTAATGAGGATGTTGGAAAGATACCAGTTCCGGAGATGGTTTTCAAGGGTGATGAGTCAGATGAACTGAACCAAATCATGTTGAATCTGGGAGATATAGTAGGCCAGATTGACAAACTAAAGAGTAGCAAATCACATGGACCATATAGTATGCACCCCAGGGTTGTGAAAGAACTCAAAAATGAAATTTCAGATCTATTAGTTATAATTTGTAAGCTATCACTAAAATAATTCATTGTACCTGAAGATTGGAGGATGGCCAATGTAACCCCAATATTTAAAAAGGGCTCCAGAAAACTATAGATCAGTAAGCCTGACTTCAGTGCCAGGAAAATAGTGGAAACTATTCTAAAGATCAAAATCACAGAGCTTGTAAAAAGACATGGCTTAATGGACACAGCCAGCTTGGATTTACCCAAGGGAAGTCTTCCCTCACAAATCTGCTTCATTTTTTTGAAGGGGTTAATAAAAATATGGATAAAGGTGAACTGGTAGATATAGGGGCAGATTTTAAGACCTGTGCGTGGGTGTACATGTGCGCGTGCTACTGGCATGCACACCTGTATGCCCGATTTTATACATGCGCGCACAGGCGTGCGCATATTATAAAATTGGTGGTCGACGCATGCAAGGGGATGCACAATTATGCACCTTGCACGCGCCGAGCCACACTGACTTCCCCCGTTCCCTCCCCCCCACCCCACCTTCCCCTACCTCCCCCGCCCTTTTTTCCCTACATTTTTCTTGTTTTTTCTTTTATTTCAAAACTTACTTCAGCCCCGGGGCTGAAGTAAGTTGTGTGCGCCGGCCGACTGCTGGCACACGATCCCTGGCAGAGCGGCAAATGGCCACTGTGCCAGGAGCCTCTGACCCCGGCCCACCCCTGGACTGCCCAGCCCCCTCCCTGCCCCTTTTTTGCAAGCCCCGGGGCTTACACGCATCCCGGGGCTTTTTGCGCGTCACTGGGCCTTTTGAAAATAGGCCTGGCACGCGTAAACCCAGTTACGCGCATAACGTTTTGAAAAACCGGCCCATAGCGTATTTGGATTTTTTAGAAGGCATTGTGGTCAGCAAGGAGCTGTGGAGCAGAGTGCAGTGACAAAGGAGAAGCCCAGTCTGTTTGTCAGAGCTCCTTGGCAAAGGCAGAATGGAAGCATCTGTAGATCAGTTTAATAAGGTACAACCATTCTCACCGCCTGATCGTAACATAGTGGCACAAAGACCTGATAATGGGTAACAACATATCTTATTTTCTGAAGCATTGTCTTGTTCATTTTTATCAATCTGTTTCTAGAGCCCTTGCTGAATTGTGTGCTGTGTGCGCACACAATTTGCACAGAATTCCCCTGCCGTGCAGGATTCTGCATTTGCCTTGCAGGATTCAGCACAGGCACCAGGAGGAAGCATTGGCGTTGGCCTGCGAGGCTGGATGTAAGAAGTGTCAGTGTTGTCTACTTTGGCTTGTGCAGGCTGGAAATCAAAGAAGGCTGTGGTTGCCAGCCTGCGTGGGCCTGAAGAGTAGGGTTGCCAACTTTTCTATGGAGCAGGACCAGACACTTGAGGGGGTAGGCGGGGGGGGGGGGGGGTGGCTGGCTGCAGCTCCCCTCCCCCCCCTTTTTTTTTTTCGTTTTCAAATTGAGCATTGATTTTTTTCCTAGGCAGATTCTGCCTGCCTGTCGTTGGGGCTCGATTCGACTCTCCTCTTCTTCTGCGACTCCCAGGAGGACAGCGTGAAGCAGCAACAAGTGCAGCACAGCTGTGGAAGAGGCAGAGGAGGAGGAGAGTCAAACTGAGCCCTGAAAACAGGCAGGTTACCCTTGTAAGCAGACACTGTACAGCAAAGCTGCAAAACCGGGCTGTCCGGTCAAAAACCAGGCAGTTGATCACCCTACTGAAGAGAAGAGTCTGCAGCGGTGGGGGCTTTTTCACACGGCCAACAGAGAAGGAACCAATGGGGGGCAAAGCCTAAGAGACAGCTAGAGGGGAGCTTGAGGGGTAGGAGTCAGAGCCAGGGAAGGGGCAGAGATAGCTGGGGAGGAGGGTCAGATTTTTTGGGGGGGGGCAGAGTCATGCTGAGGGAGTGGAGGGTGAGAAGAATGAAAAATGTGGAGGAGGGTTAAGCCTGGCTGGGGGGGCAGAGAGATAGCTGGGAGAGGGTCGAAGATACTTGGGGAAGGTTGACCCAAGGAGGAGGTTGAGCAGAACTGAAAAGAATTTTTCAAGGAATTCCCCCAGAAATATCTGTATCATGCAGCATATATTTTTCTTACCACTACAGAAGTGACTATCTGAAACATTTGTGCATGCTGAATAGGGTCCCTGAATAGTGTCCTCATTAGAGTGGAGGAGTAGCCTAGTGGCTAGAACAGTGGGCTACAGACCAGGTTTCAAGTCCTCCTTGTGACCTTGGGCAAGTCACTTTACCCTCTATTGCCTCAGGTACAAACTTTGGCCTGGATTCACCATTCTATCGTAGTGAAAAGGCAGGGGCCTTCACACCATGGCAGTGTTTTTGCTGCCAGCTTTCGCACGAATAGCACCAGCGTGAAAAGTGGTGCTATTCGCCGCCAGTGAAGACATCACTGAGTCCGCCCTGACTCCTCCCCTCTCTGCCCCCAGCATGCTATCACAAGCAAAAAGGGCTTTTTTGTGTGCGATAGAGGCTTATTGCACGTGATAAGCCTTTGAAAATGACCCCCTTAGATTGTAAGCCCTCTGGGGATAGGGAAATACAGTACTTGAATGTAATCCACTTTGAAGTTCTGAAAAAAGTGTGAAAAAGCAGAATCTAAATTAGGAAAGCATGCATTTGTTTTGATGGAGAATTACAAATAATTGTCATACAAACTTTACAAAAGTTCACTGTAAACAAAATCTGTCTGCATCCGCTTTGACAGTGGAAATCTGAATCTCCTTTGCCAGCTCACAACTGCAGCAGGAGCTGCAAGAAGCAGAACTGGTGAAAATGGGACCCCAGATGCATTTGGCAGAACAGCATGCAGGACAACAGAGGATTCAAGTTGACCAACCCAACTGCCTCAGCCTCCCACAAAGAGATCAGCTCTCCTCTTTTGCAGTGCACTGGCCCACCATGGGGGCAAATGTCCCAGCAGTGCTGTACTGACTTTGGGAATTCTGGGCAGGGTCAGGTACCTGCCTATGACAGGCAGGCAGCTAAGGCTCAGCAGTGACTGGGAGGACCATTGCTGGTTGACAAGACCGTAGATGGGGATGGAGTAGACGAAACTCCATTTACTGAAGAGAATGTACGAGAAGAGCTAGGGAAACTGAAAGTGGACCAAGGCCATGGAGCTGGATGAGGTACAGCCCAGGATACTACGGGAGCTCAGTGATGTCCTGGTGAGTCTGTTGGAAGACCTGTTCAATAGATCCCTGGAAATAGGAGTGGTGCAGCGAGACTGGAGAAGAGTGATTATGGTCCCGCGTCACAAGAGTGGTAGCAGAGAGGAAGCCGGAAACTACAGGCCGGTTAGCCTCTCCTCAATGGTGGGGAAATTAATGGAGACTCTGTTGAAGGAAAGGATAGTGAACTATCTACAATCCGGTGATTTGCTCGACCTGAGGCAGCATGGATTCACCAGAGGAAGTTCCTGTCAGACAAATCTGATCGATTTTTTTGATTGTGTGACCAGAGAATTGGATCAGGGAAGGGTACGCGATGGAATTTAGCAAAACTTTTGATATGGTCCTGCACAGGAGACTCGTGAACAAAATGAGAAGCTTGGGAGTGGGGGCCGAGGTAGTGGTATGGATTGTAAAATGTTTGACAGAACACAGCGTGTAATGATAAATAGAATCTACTCTGAAGAGAGAACCGTGTTATGTGGAGTGCAACAGGGATCGGTGTTGGGACCGGTTCTGTTCAATATCTTTGTGAATGACGTGGAAGGGGTAGAAGGTAAAGTTTATGTATTTGTGGATGATACTAAGACCTGCAACAGAATGGACACACCTGAAGGAGTAGAGAGAATGAAAAATGATTTAAGGAAGTTTGAAGAATGGTCGAGGATTTGGCATCTGGGATTCAATGGCAAAAAGTACAACGTCATGCGTCTGGGGATGCAGTGATCGAAAGAGCTGTATGTGATGGGCGGTGAAAGACTAATGTGAACAGACTGGGAGAGGGATCTTGGGGTGATAGTGTCTGGTGATCTAAAGATGGCAAAGCAATGTGACAAGGCGATAGCTAAAGCCAGAAGGATGCTGGGCTGCATAGAGAGAGGAATAACCAGTAAGAAAAAGAAGGTGATAATCCCCTTGTACAGATCTTTGGGGAGGCCTCACCTGGAGTATTGTGTTTAGTTCTGGAGATCGTACCTCAAAAAGGATAGGGATGGAGGGGGTCCAAAGAAGAGCAAACAAAATGGTGTGGGGGTCAGCATCAGAAGACTTATGAGGAGAGGCTGAAGGATATGAATATGTATACTCTGGACGAGAGGAGGTGCAGGGGAGATATAAGGTACAGACTTTCAGATACCTGAAAGGTTTCAGTGATGCACAATCATTAAACCTGTTCTATTGGAAACAAATCAGTAGAACTAGAAGTCACAAGGATGACTGAGAACCAACATCAGGAAATATTTCTTCATGGAGAGGGTGGTGGATGCCTGGAATGCCCTTCCAGAAGAGGTGGTGAAGACAAAAACAGTGAAAGAATTCAAAGGGGCGTGGGATAAACTGTGCGGATCCATAAAGGCTAGAGGATGGGAATGAAGAAGAGAGGGCATGGGGATAACTTGCTGGTGTGGTGGTTACTACCCATAACCAATAAGTACTGTTGATGCAATTCCAACATTGCTCTCTGCTTCAGCAGCTAAGGGTACAGGGGAATTGGATTCACACAGCAACCAATGAGGACCCTGACTTTTTCAGTCTGTGAAACTGATAAGCATGGGGGTAACCTGTATGGCACGGCAGTTACTACTATAAGCTTGCTGGGCAGACTGGATGGTCCTTTTCTGCTGTCATTTCTATGTTTCAATGGGAGCTGCTGAGGCCTTCAGCTGCAGAGGCAGGAAGCTTGGTCTGGCATGTGAGGTGGCTGACTAACTTAATCACTGCTGCTTAACCTCTCACCAGTTGCCTTGCTCTCCACTTCCAGGCTCCAGCTACTACAGAGCAGAAGAACATCAGGGGCTGGCCCAGTGGCACTGGGGGCAGGAAGTCGGTTTGGTTCGGGGGTAGCCGTTCCGAGGGAGGGTCCCGAGGGGCTTGTATCACCAGCAACATTTTTCTGTTACTTTTCCTAACTTAAATAAGGGTTACCTGGTGTCTTCAGGAAATCAGGTCTCAGTACTTTCTCCCTTTTCTCCCAGTGAATTCTTTGATATGCAATCTGGATTTCTTTATGCAGAGCACTAGAGTGGAGCTTGGGCCCATCACAGAGATGAGTCAGAACATCCCCCCTGAGCCGGATTCAACTGCTAGTCCTGGTGCATTGCATTTTATACATATCTTAAATCTGCATACAATTACACTGTCACTTTTTATGAATGCCTAGAGTATGTTTAGTATTTCCTGTCAGCTACTGTGCAATTTATACACTGCGCAACGCATATCCGTCTCTTCAGAGCGCTCGTTCTGCATAGAACAGTACTGAAAGCCTAGCTTCACGCGTCGATTCACACAGTGCCTCTCTCAAGCCCACGAGGACAATGTGGAAAGAGATCTCATAGATAAGTAAGCAATGACCCCGTTACACACCCCGCGGAGCAGCTGAAAGCAGACGTGTACTTTTTAGCCAGATTAAAACGAGGTGTCCTCTGCTCACGGAAATAGCAGGGGCAGAGTACCACGGGTACTTTTGTATCCGGCAACGTGTAGGCAGATTTTCAAACGGCAGCTACTTGCTAGGTGGCATGAGTGAAAATTTGTCCCCGTCCCCCGCCGGCCTTTCCTTAGGGGTAGTTTCCAGTAGCTTGCATTATTTGCTGCGCGCGTGAGCACTTCTAGCCCACATACATCGAAGTCCATTTTCAGAGGGAAGCAACGTGCCTAGCTGCCCCCTTGTAAAATTAGCGCTAAAAGCGCCCACGTACGCTGCACCCGCTGTTTGCTGCAGGCAGCCGAAAGATGGTAAACTAAAGGTGGAGGCGTTTGAAAAGGGAATGGCCGTGCACTATTTTACTCCCCCATGCTAAGCACGCCCTTGGGAGCGCCTCTCTTTAACCCGCTTTAACGTATGTGCACGGTGGAAGACCACGTGTTCTTTTATCTGGGCAGAGGGGAGGGTGATTTCCAACCAAGCCAGTTTACCCAGTTAAACGGCTCGGAAAGTTGGGCCTCCCTATGTCCGAATGCACATGTTTGGTGGCGTTCCCAAGACTAACCTTTAAGCAATTTATAATCTAAAGTTTGAAATGTGTCAAATCAGGGGATTAGACAAAACAAAACATTTACTTTTTCCCCGATTAGTAATAAAGTTGTACATGCCGGCAGTCAGGGAGCGGTCACTCCCTCCCTCTCCCCTCTACTTAACCATTGTATTGCCAGATAGCTTTTCAGTGAGAGAGGGTTTTTGGTGCGGGGTATCTGAGAAGGACAAAGCGTATTGGCTCCTAATTGTAGCCTAGAGTTTTTCACAAGGTGCCTTGTTCTAGATTGGATATCCATTTTACGTGCAGTTGAAAGCATTAAAACATGTGATGAGCTGATGGGTAGTACATAAACCTTTTCCTCTGGAGAATAATGAAAGGTAGTACTGGGTCACATAGAAACATAGAAATGTGATGGCAAAAAATAAAACCCCCATAAGGCCTATCTGGTTAGTGGTTTGCCTATCCACATCACTACTCAGCTCTGCAGTTCCCACCACTCCTTCAGAGATGCCGCAGGTTTATCCCATGCTTTCTTGAATTCAGATATTATTTCTGTCTCCACACTCTTCCATGCATCCACCATCCTCTCTATAAAGAAATATTTCCTTAGATTATTCCTGAGCCTACCCCCTTTCACCCTCATCCCATGACCCCTCAGAAATGAACACCCCCAGATCTTGCTCTTCTTTCATGCTTAGAGTTATTTCACCCCTATACTCTACCACTCCTTGGCTTTTATGCAGCCTGGATGCCTGACTGCATTTTTAAGCATTAAATCTTAGCTGCCAAACCTTAGATTATTCCTTGAGCTTTGCTAGATCCCTCTTCATGTTTTTCTGTCTACCCTGTTGCAGATTTTGGAATCAACCTAAAAGAAAGCACGAAACAAACCTTTCCTGATAGCTCTTTTGCAATATCATGGACATGATGAAAAGATCTGGTCCCGAGGCACACCGCTAGTAATGCTCCTTTCCTTGAGTGAGCTCCATTCACCACCACCCTTTGTCGCCTCCCACTCAACCAGTTTCTAACCCCGTCAGTCACTTTAGGGCTCATGCCAAGGGCGCTCAGTTAGTTTCTAAGCTACCTGTGTGGAACTGTGTCAAAGGCCTCAGAGAAATTTGAGTACATTACATCTAGCATGCCCCCCTGCTCCAATTCTCTGGTCACCTAGTTCAAGAAATTGATCATATTTGTCTGACGAAACCTGCCTCTGGTAAAGCCACGCTGCCTCAGATCTTGCCATCCATTGGGTTCCAGAAACCGCACTGTCCTTTGTTTTAGCAATGATTCCATTCAGAGAATGGCAGATACAATGCAGAAATGCCACATGGTGTAGATATGATACGTTTTTCCCCCCCCATGGCAACTTCATGTAGGATGATAACAATGATTACTTAGCACAGGCTCTAAGGTTCTTCAGGTAGGACAACAGGAAATTAAAACATGAAGCTTTCACCAGAGTGTCCTGCTTGTCACCGCTTTCTCACAGTAATTGTGACCCAGCCTAGCTGTTTGAGTTTCCTGTTGTTCTTACTGAGGTTGTTTTAAGATTGTTTCCTGTTGTTTTGTCCATGATTGTCAATATTTTTAAATGTGTAATCCATGTAGCATGCTTTTGTACTGGAAGAGGAAGAATATGAAATAATTTAAATAAATAAACATCTTTATGATGAAAACAGCTAAATATTGGAAAAAGTCCAAAGATCTATTTGGTCCTCTATGTTGGTAAACGAGAACATGCAGTTTAATTAAGTTTGCAGTATCTCCTCCTCTTTGCTATAATTGACCTTAATTAATTCTGACTGGCTTTATACTTAGGAAGAATAGGATGCGCAGTATTTAATGTGCAGTCAGCTTTAATGAGCCATCAGTGTTCAGATTCATTGTTTGACTTAATGATTCTGTTTAGAAAAAACAAAAGACCAAATCACTGCCAATTCAATATGAGAGGTGTGATATGACGATGAGCATCAAAGTCTGAGGCTGGACTGCTGGATCCCTGCAAAACCTACATTTGAAGGGTAAGGAAGAACTGAAAACTTTTTATTCTGTGTTTTTTGCTTTAACCAAAGCTCAAGTTAAGCTTCAGGAAAATGCAGTCACTGACCTGGAGCGTCTTGTTGCTGGCCCAGGCCCTTTTCCAAACTGGCTTCCTATTCCCTCACGCAGCTGCAGTGAGAAGCTGGAGGTTGCCACTAGCCTTGAACTGGTAGCCCTGAATTTTATCCTTCTACATGCTTTATAAATGGACGAGGGGAAATGATTTGGTTATTCATTCGGCTTTCTTGCTAACCCCGGCCTTTTAGCGCGAATGTAGTTTGCAAGGATCAAGAGGCTGCGCCGTTTTGATGTCTCCCCTCATGGAATTCAATCAAAGTTCATTGTCGTTGCCCTTAATTACATGCAGGCCGATACAGTAAAAGTCGCGGGCGAGCGCCCACTCTCCTGTGCACACGATTCAGTAAAAGAAAATATTCAAAATAGGGCCTGCGGTAAAAAAAGAGGCGCCAGGGACACTAAGGGGTAATAGCGCGTCGAAAACGCCCGGCCAAACGCGGATTAACAGTGCATTCGGCCTGATGGGCAGTTTGCTATCGCGACCCCTGTCATGGTATTCTGGAGACTTGAAAACAACAGAAAACCGAGCTTTTAGGGTGGGGGATCATTGGAAAAGATGACAAAAATTCCTGAAATTGGAACGTTTCCTCCCAAACGCGAATGCTTAGCTAGGTTTATCATTTCTGTGTACACAACTTCAAGCTCTCCCCCGATAAATCTTCCATGAATGAACTTCCTTGTGCCAATTCTGCGCTCTGTTCAGGATCTTCTGCCTGCATGGGAAGCTTGCTGTCCCCCCGTCCCCCCCCCCCCCGAAACGCCCTGCCTCTGCTCCTGCTTGATTTAAAACATGTGTTCATGCTGTGTTTGCCTTGCCAAGGGAGTTGTTTACATTCCGGTGATAGCGAACAGGACAAGGAGCACTTAATTCAGAGTGACACAAACCCGCATTGTAAGCGAGATACCAGTATCTCCTCTCCCATCGCTACCCATGTGGCAAAGCTGCAGTTAAGTAAACAAGCATGGCTTCCTTTTCCCTTTTGTGGTCCTGGATTACTTAGGAAGGCTTTGATAAGCTACACAGAGTACTTGCTTGTATACCTGGTCATATCATCCATCAGTTGGACAAGAAAGCTTAAACAAGTACCACTCTAATCTATCAAAATGTAAAACAAAACCTGTCATGAGATATCACATGCTTTAGAAATGTTTATTTGTTGTACGATTCTTCTGCAGTGCCTTTTCATTGTAATACATTGTTTTAGGTCCTTGGGGGGTACATATTAGCTCCACCTTTTTCAATTGATTCTGTTTCCCTATAAGTGGCTCTCTTTTTTCTTTTAGAACACGTTTTTAAATAAAAAAAAAAGGGAACAATCTCCCTCCAAAACAGTCAAGTGAATCTGTTTCCAAAGGGAGAAAGGTGCCCCCTCCTGGGTTTTCTGGCAGACTTTTGCATTCTGGTACTTATAGGTCTGCTGCTGTCACCCGAAATCAGCCCCGGCTGTCACAACTCATCAGCATGAAAACCATGTTTTCTGTACAAACTTGTATTGTATTTGCTAAAGTGGAGCAGTTCCTGCAATTGTTGATGCAAGTAATTGCTTGAAATAACAGTTCAAAAAAAATTTTTTTTTAGCTAAACCGAAATGTACGGTGCAGACAACAGCCACAGAGAGACTAATTTAGAAAGCGATTCTTTGGATCGTGAAGCTGGCTGTAGGATCTGGGTCACCTTTGTGTCATCAGTGCACAAGGGGGACAGATGCAAGATTGGAGCGCTTAGTGCTGAGCACCCGTTGTCCTAACGCGCCCAGCCACCGCTCCTGGGCATGCGATGGAATATTTAAATAAGGGTCGGGGAAGGTTTGCGCGTCCCTAGCGCCTCCTTGGCATCGAGCACACAGAAGCGGGTTGGCAAAATGGACGCTTAATCTATGAGCAGCCATTTTCTCCTGCTTAGGGCTAGGAGGAATCACAGAAAGCAGGTTTTCTTCTGGTTTTTTTCAATGTGCCCTTGAGCATGGCATACCTTTATGTGTTTTTTATTTGGTATAGAACTGCTATAATGAAACAGTGCAATAGCTTTTATGTCCCCCGATATGGTTCTGTGTTTCGCCCATAGGCTGCATCAGGAGGGACCTTTAAAAGGTGACCTTCTCACCATCTGCTAAACCTCCAGTTTTCTATAGGATTGATAACAGCTGCTAGAGCTGCAGTACAGATTCTCCGATTGAACCCAACTTCTAAATAGAAGCCCCTCCCCCCATCTCCGAAATCACAATTGGACTATGCTAAGCTATCTTTCCATAGACTCTCTTTTGCAAGATAGTTGCCCATCATTGCTAAAGAGTAGCCCCTTATACAAAATAGTGGTTTCAAAACAATTCTAATACAGTTTTATATATTACTAATGTATTTAATGTGCTTAAAGGATTCTTACAGGAGCAATGTATCTCAATGAAACTAATGCAATAGCTTTAATAAAATAAAAATAATTAAAAATAATTTTAATAAAATAAAAGCCTATGGCTGTTATTTGTTTACTTCCTGTATAACCTGTTGTTTACCTGTTGTTTACTTACTGTATAACCTGTTGTATGTAAAGCCTGTTGCTAATTTATTGTTTTCTGTAAACCGAGGTGATGTATATCTATACGTACCGAGGTATATAAAAATCTCTAAATAAATAAATAAATAAATAAATAATGCATTCTCAATCAGGCTTATATATTTCAGTGAATGGACATGGGTATAACATTTCTGTAAGTCAAAAAAATGAATGTACAGCACCTGTAAAATTGGGCCCCTACAAATTCTAAATAAAAATGTCCCATCCTTAGGTATTAATAATGAAAATGTTTCTGCTGCTGTTTGTTGAGAGAGCTATTAAGCAATCAGTAGAAAGCTGAACTTGATGGATTGGTTGTTTTTAAACCTAACCATCTCTGTAACAATGTTAATAATAGTCTGCTTTTCTATGAATCTGAGGAGGAGCAAGTAGACGCAGGTACATTTTGCTTGAGAGTGACGCGTCTTAGCTGACAGAAATCCTTGAAAGTAAGTTCTGGTCATCCAAGCAAATCTATTGGAATTCCAGTTTTGTTAAATTAATTTTCACTGGTTAATGATTGATGCATGTGACTGACCAGTTGGTTGTCACATATTTGTTAACTAACTTTAATATGAAAACATTCCTCATTATTTAGAAGATTGTGTGGTGCACAGCAATTTCATCCTTGTTATTAGGTTGAGGATATTATGATGAACACAGTCATTTTTGACACTTCCAGGTGATGTTAAGGATTATCCAAATCACTAATAAGATAAATTTGGAACCATCTTAAAAATATTATTTATTTATCATAAGAAAAAGCCTAATTTTGGGAATAAGATGATGTATAATATGCTTTTATTAAAAAAAACTAGCATACAATTTTACAGGAAAATATTTTTCAGTTGAATGTTTCCTAGTAAGGTATATCTCTAAACAAAACTGTCTGAACTGAGAAAAATGAAGGGGACAAGTGATATAAATTTTTATATTAAGGATTTTATCTGTAAATATTTTACCTATAAAATTAATTTCAGTAACTCCCTTTGCAAGAAATAAGATTAAATTCAGACAGCTGACTTAAATATCATGTCCAATAGCAATAAGCAAAATAGTCCCACACAAAAAGAGGTAGTAAAGCTCTGCTAAGTCTCTAAGTTTGTACAATTTTTAATTTAACAAGCTCACAGTGTGTGTGATGGCCCCACCCACGAAGTGGCAAGTGTGGCAAATACCCAGGCTGCACTCCAGCCAGACAGATCTGATCCTGGAGCTGCTTTACATAGCAGGAGCAACAGCCATCTGTGCCCTTTTGATTGTTGAACTCTTTTCTATCTTGCAGTTATTTCTATTTTACTATTTCAGATTTTGCTCTTGAAGGATCGAGGAGATAAAATTGTAGATTTTGTCCAATGGGAGCAAATGATCTCGTTAAACATCATTTTAAAGCAATCTAAAGAATTTAATTGCCGCTTTCACAGATATTCAAATGGCTAAATGACATGAACATGGGGGTATCACAGAAGGTGTCTGATACCTTCTTTTGAGATATGCATTCCATTGTGCAGTCAAATTCAGAGTTAATAATGTTTGACTAGGTTCAAAATTTCTCCAATATCTGTTTCTTAGAAGAGAAGGTGAGATTCTTAACACAAATCCCAGGCCTTCACCACTTGACTGGGATATTTTAATGTATAATTGTTCTGTCCAAACATGTAGATGTCTAATAGGTAAAGTTTTCCTGGCTTCAGGCCTTCAATGTGTTCTTCAATCACTGCCTTCCAGGGACCTGCACCCTGGAAGTACCTGCAAACTATCCTTTCTGTTTCCAGTCTAGCATCTGGGTTTAGGCAACTGTTTTGGTGCTTTCTGATAAGCCGCAGGTCCAGGTTTTCCTCCACATTCCTCATGTAGATACAATATTTATTGCTTTCCCGGGTTCCCAGCCACGACACCGTGGCGGATGAACAGGTCCTGACATCACTCGAAGCTCTCAGGCGTGTATCGGATGGAAGGGAAGGGAATGGAAGACTATCGGGTGTATTGGTAGCAAGGAGCTTGATCAAGCCAGGACTTCTGTTACTGGCCCTGAGTCTAATGAGATACCTGTTGTCAGCTTTCTTAGGTAACTGAAAAATATGAGCACCCTCAAAGCTTTGGGAGACAACAGTTTTCCCCCTGATGGTGATTTGGAGGTGAGTCTTATGCAGACAGGAATGTATGAAGAGCCAGCTCTGCCCCCTGGAAGACACAGGATGGAATCTGAGAAATCTGATTCCTTTATTCTTAAGGAGAACATGAGTCATCTCCTCAGCCTCCAGCTTTGAGATCCTAGATTTCTCTCTGACGTTTGTTTCAGCAAAAGCTCCGATATATGCATTGCTGGTCCTTGCCTCGCGATTCTTGGCAAATACGTCAAAATAGTAATTTGTTCCTGGTCTAAGGCCAGAAATAGTCACCTGGGTTCTGTTACCCACACAGACACTTTGACCATCTGCTGCTCCTGCTTTAAGAACACTGGGAGCCCAAAGTCCCTCAAAGGCTTTCTCAGCTGTTATGTTATTATCTTTTAGGTCTTTTAGATTCTTCATTAAAGACTGTACTTCGTTCATAGTCTCATCGGTGTGTTTTTTGGAAACCTTCTCCAATTTGGTGATTTCAGTACCCCAATGGTCCTTTGTATGATGGTTATGTTTTCTGCTTTTCTCTTGGAGGCTAGCCTCAGTGGCACACAAGGTTTTGAAGTTATGTAGTCTGTTTACAAATACACAATACTCAAAGTGGCTTCCGAGTCTGAAGGACCCTGGGCTGGGTTTCCAAGCTAGAGTAATCTTGGTTTGTTCAGCAGATATCACATCCACTCTTGGATCAGGAGGAAGCCCTGGAAAAGGGGTGTTGTGTTCTTGACTGGTGGATGTGAACACCTGAAAACTTGTATCCATCTCTACTGAAAGGAGTTCCAGTCTGTAAAGCCCAACCAAGCCATTAGCAGTAAAGTAGGATTCTTCTCCATTACCTTTATAAGAAAACAGCTGCATATGCGGTTTTCGGGAATGGACCTGAGGGATTTTATGTGAATCCTGATGTAGAGTATTATCTGAAAAGAATACACAAGATTAGAATTGCAAGATCTAGATGTATGTCATTTTTCCATATGACTGACCATCATTCTTGAGTCACAATAATTGCAATATCCACAATATAAATTTTGTTCTCCTCAGTGCTAGCTTCCCTTCTGTCTTTCATGTCTTTCATCTCCTATGCTCAGTACTAGTGAATGATAAAAACTGTCTGGTTAAGAAGAATAAGAGCAATAACCTTCGGTACATATTTCAGTATAGCATACAGATATGCTATAAAAAAACCCAAACATTGTAATCAAGTACTATTCTCCATGATAGCAAAACTGTACTGTTTGTCTTACTTTTCCCAGTCAATGGAGCAGCAGATTAAGTGGAAATAAAAGAGTGCCTATGCTCCTACTTGGGCCAATGACCTCAACTTTATGCTGTCGCCAAAGGATTTATGGGGTGGGTTAGTTACAACAATGTTCTATAGCTGCTCAGTCTAATGACGATACACCATATCACTGAGAAACAGTCACTCACTCTAGGTTGTATCAAGGAAGAACTGGTAGGCTCTGTGAATTTGTGGAAGCTTTAGCACTGCTCAATATTCCTGCCTTCAGGACTCCTATTGTTGACTTAAATGCAATAATAATAATGATGATGTCAATAAGTGCTATAGTGCTCACTCTCTGAACTGCTCTAAGTACCATAGTGCTGTGGCAAAGACCAGTGTACCACTATCTATTGAATATATGTCCTTCTCAAGGCATTATTGAAGGTACCTGAGTGATGTCTTTTGGCTGTTTGTGGTATCCCAAGGAATGCGAGATTCCAGTATAAGGGGGATTCGCAGGGTATCACTCTGACTGTCAAAGGTGTGTGACTCTTATTCACCACAAAGTAATATCTGAAAAAAGGGAAGGTTTCAGCTGCTTGGTTTTGTTGTATATTATTTATCATGGCACTATCACCAATGACGCACTACTATCTTCATTCTACCATATCCTGCAATGTACTGGCTTTACAATTACTTGTAGGTAAATAGAATAATTGTGCAGAAAAAGGGATTAGAAAAATTTTAGAGGCTATATCAGTCATTACAGTCAGAGATATCATCCCTAAATCATAGAAACTAGAAGGATACAACACTGGATGAACCCTCTCTCTTATACATTTCTTCCAAGTACCTGGTCATTGTCGAAGACATGATGATGGGTTAGATGAACTGTAGGTCTGATGCAGTTTGGCAGTTCTTATATTCCTGTAACAATACCTCTGGATACATTTTAAGATTTTGTCTTGCCATAAAAAAACTCTTTAAAGTATAACTAGAAAGGGTACTTTTATATATACCACCACCAGATAAGATTGTTAAGCCCTAAATGGATTTCTGTGTCCATAAAATAAACAAAAAGAAAAACTGAGGTTATTTGGCATGATGATAAAATTTAACTTCAAGGAAAAGGGCTTAACCTACAGTTTCACACTGATACATTTAGGGTCAGGAATGGATGTTTTCATTGTATTGCAGAATTGGTTGGGACGTGCACAGAATATTTTTTTTACCCTTCCCTGGATTACCACATAACGAGGTAGCTGGTTCATAGTAAGAAGGTTGGAGATCGGCTCTTTTTTCAAGCTAACCAATTTTGTAACTACATAATTATCCTTCTCAGAGGAACAGGAATCGAGGCTTCCTGTAGAATCACAGCAGGTCCAAGCCTCCATCAGAATCAAAGTCAAGTTGTCTAACTTCAATTATTAGGTCTTTCCTTAGAGCAAAACCTAGATGCCATCCCCACTGTACCCTAAGGGTTGTGAGCATCACTTTCACAGCACTCTTAAGCCCCAGCCATCACACAAAGTAGGAGTTGGGCTTGGGATTGAACTGTCCTCTCACAAATTAGATAAATCATAGGTGTGGCCCCGTAGATAGTCTCTTGGAATACCTCCTGGAAGTTAAATATGAAGAATAAGCACTGGAGTTCTATCCAAGAAGAAAACAGGTTAAAAAAAAAGTTCCCTAATAAATGAAGAGGAGTTTCATGGCTGTCAGTCTCAGTGATATATAAAATATTTCTTATGAGCCCTGCAGGGGCCAACTCCTTCTCTGTCCTGGCTGCACCTTTTCTGAAGCACCACTCAACCTGAGTAGCTTGGCAGCATTCTGTCAGTACTACCCCCCTTAAAGGTGCAAAGGCTCGTAACATGGCACCATAAAAAGTGCTGCCTTAAGGGGACAGAATGACTGAATGCTTTCGCGTAGGTTAAACGTTGAGGGGTATTCAGATGTAGGAGGCAGCGTCCTTTTCATCAAGACATGTCTTCGGAGGGGTACTGGTGCATCTTTGAAGAGGGATCTTCTCCCCTGCTCCCAGCTTCTGCATCCTCAGATGGAGATCTGCCCCCTTGCTACTATGCCTGGGGGGAGGACACAGGCTTAGAGGAAAAGATGGCCCTGCATACCTCAATTCTTCTTTATTAATACTGCAGACATTCTTACTTGTTCATCAACGCTGAGAAAAGATTCAAAATCAGAGAAGCTACAAATATCACAAGAGAGGGTTGGATAGGTTTTACCTTGCTGGCTTGTCCTTGGCGAGGAATCCAGTCATTTGACCTTCACTTGGAAGGAAGAAAAAATCCTTCAACATTTCAGCTCTCTCTAAAGCAGCTGAGAACTTTGAATCTTGTCTCAGCAGATGCTGGGAGGTTAACGTAACATGAAGAATAAGGCAGAGAAGCAGAGTCCACAACCTGCTGGACTTCATAGTTGGAAGGAGAATGGGTCAAGAATCTGGCTGCATCTGAAACAGAAACCATATGAATTATTATTTAGGGGTGTGTTGAGATTGCAAAAAGACATTAAAATACCAACAATATTTGTTGTGTCATGTTGTGTTGTTGCTCATCTGAAGCCCAACAAAAGCAACCAAGTATTGTTGCTGTACACTGTGTTGTTCCCGGTGACACTGCTGTGCTGATTAAAGGAGCAGTAAGCCCAGAGTAAGAAACTCTGCCCTTTTCCTGTCCTCCCCACAAGCTCCCTTATAAAACCGATGGCTTTCACATAGAACCTGTGGCCCATTCCGTGAAGCCCCGCCCTCTTCCTGAAACCTGTCCTGCTCCAAAAGTCCAAAGTTGCCCCCACACCTTTTCCAGGGCTCCCTATCCACCCACTCTTGGACCCACCCTGATGATGAGCAATCCCAAGCCACTCTTGCTCCTTTTCAAATGACAGCACTGCTGCTGCTGGTGCTGTCATTTGAAAAGGACCTCTCAGTTCCCAGTCTGTCCTTCCTAGGTTTCCATTCATTTCCTACTTCTTGCTCTCCATAAAGCACCACCTCTTTCATAAAGTCATCAGTATTTTAGGACAGAGGTTCCCAAAACCTGTCCTGGAGGACCCCTAGCCAGTCAGCTTTTCAGGATATCTGCCATGAATATGCATGAGGGAGATTTGCATGCACTGCCTCCATTGGCTTCTTTGTGGCTCTCAAACAGGAGTTGGCCACCCCTGCTGTACGGTATATATCTAAAAAAAAAACATATCCACTTCACCTCCCCCAGAAATCTGAGCACTGCATTCTTTTCTTATCCCTAATAATCCGAGCACTGCTCCATTTGCATTGATCCTTTTTACTTTTTTACATATGGTCCAGCAGTCCCTTCATTTTCCTGCATCTGCCTAGTTCTTCTCCTGTTACTTATCACCACTAACATAGCAAATGCAGGACACTCACCCGGCCACGCAGTTTTAACGCTGCACGGAGTTAATAGTCAGTGGTTACACTTACAGAGAGAGTGTAGGATTGGGTTAATATTTAGCAGTGTTTCCCCCAACCCTCTCCTGGAGGCACACCTAACCAGTGGGGTCTGCAGGATTGTCACAATGCATATCCAATATATGCAAATCGACCTCATGCATATTCATGATGGATATTCAGAAATCACTGCATCTGTACTTTGAACTTGCACCCACCTTCTTTACAGTTTCTTGTAATAAAGTAGATGAGATCATATTCTTGTTCAAACTCCACTGTTGGATGTGATGTTGTAGGCTGAGGTTGCACAGATGGAGATGAGGACTTGAAAGCTGTTGTGATTGTAGGACCAGGGCCTTTTTTTCAGGGGATACTTGCTGTTACTGAGTACCAGCACCTTTTTTCCTCCACCTGCTTGCCTGTGCCCCTCTCCTGCCCCCTCTCCCCCCCAAAACAAAACCTGCATCTGGCATGTGAATACTGGCACTTTTTTTATACACAGAAAGATAGCATTGTGTAGGGCCATGGTGTATTGGAAGCTACTGTTCTGTTTTCAAGTCATGTTCATTGCATCCGTTGTCATGGGGACAGCTTGAGCAATCCTGCTCTATCTTCTCTATAAACCTGATATATAAACCGTTCTGATAACAGACTGCAGCAAGATTGCAAGTGCCAGATTATGAGCCAGTTCATGGCTCAAGAAAGGTCTCTTTATTTCATGTCGTAAAACACAGGTGTGGCAAAATGAAAGGAATGCTTAATCTTTGTCACTTTTTTCTAAGATATATTTGTATGTGGCGTAAACCAGGGGTTCTCAGCCCTTTCCTCGGGTCACACCCAGCCAGTCGGGTTTTCAGGATATCCACAGTGAATATGCATGAGGTAGATTTGCATGCACTGCAGCCACGTTTGCAAATCTATCTCATGCATATTCTTTACGATATCCTGAAAACCCGACTGGTTAGGTGTGCCCTGGGTTGAGAACCCTTGACTAGAACCTGGAACAGAAGAAAACTTAGTCAAAGTTCCTTTTAAATGGAAACATGGCTGGAAGGCCCAGTTGTTTCCACAGGCAAAACAGAGGTCTGTGGGTCATTGGGAAGCCACATGTCAACCTGTAAAGCTCTTAAAAAGAAAACTGCAGGGCAGAAAAGGGGGTGCTATCACAATGTGCTATTGCGTTGGTTCTCAACCCATTTCCTCTGGACACACCCAGCCAGTCTGGTTTTCAGGAGTTCCACAATGAATATGCATGAGATAGATTTGCATACAGTGGAGGCAGTGCATTCACATCTATCTCATTCTTATTCACTGTGGATATCCTGAAAACCCGGCCGGCTGGGGTGTGTCCTGCAGACTGGGTTGAGAAGTACTGTCCTGCTGAAAGGCTTTGGTACTAGGACATTTTTTAGAGCAGGAGAGATTGGTGAAAATCTAAATTTATTGAGAGAGGACTGAGAATAAATAAGTGGAAGTTTCCATCCTTCTTTTCTAATGCCCCAAGCAACAACTGCAAAACCAATTCTCTTCCATGTCATTCTTGTCACAAGTCAGTGATGAATTGTGTGCAGCAGAATTCACAGATTTACATTGCATAACCAATGAATTACCTATGGTTCAAAATGTGTCAGATATGCCAGGGCTATTTCTTCTGGCAATAGCTAGCCCTTAAATCTTGTTTTCAGAATGACTGGAAAAAAACTTTATGGCAACTCCCTTCACAGTTACTCTCACACTTCTGTTCTCCTTATTTATTTCACCTTTTCACCACCTTTATTCTGCAGAGTCCAGATCTGTTTCCCTTTCCCAGTTCTGGGATATCTTCCTTTTTATGATATGGCTGGGCGGGTGTTTATACTGTACTGGCAGCATTTATCACCTCGCGGTAGGAGAGTTTTAGTCATTGGACAAAAGTGACACCCAGTGGCCAGACGTAGGAGTGCACACATATTGGGTTCCAGAAGGAGGTGTGGTCTCTGGTCACTGGCTCATGGCTGGGCTAGGTAATGGGCATTTATTTTTCTCTTGGCAGTCTCCTCCTGTTCCTTTGTGCCTCCAGCTCAATGAGAACCAGTGCTGGGATCCTGGGGCCATGAGTCTTCATTAGCAGCTACCTGGGAATTTTCCTCTTATTCTATGATTCCCCTGCCTCTCCATCCAATATATTTAATCTGGATGTTGTAGTGATAGTCCATCTGGAACCTGTAAACATTGACCTTAATCTGGCCACTAGGTGTCACCCTTGAGCAATGAAAATGACTCCCTACCATCCAGAGACTGTGCAGCATCCCTATCCTCGACTCAAGACCTGAACTGGGGCCTTCACCACAGCAGTGCACAGTACTACTACTACTACTGAGCCACCAGACTGGCCTGGAGACCACATTTAATTGAGTTGGAAACCCAGAGTAGCAGGAGGAAACTGCCATGCCAACCTCCCCACCTCCCTGAATGAATATGACTTATATCAGTGTTAGAAGTGTGAATCCCAAAATAATGTGTGGCACTACGATATAAACTGTTCAGTACATATATCTTCATGAAGCTGCCTCCAATCAAGAAATCATATTCAGCTCTCACAGCGCTGAGCTACTGTGGTGGCCTGGGAAATGTTCTCTTTGTCTTTACTTGATGTGAATACTCGCTGCGAAACACGGCTGTGTCGGGGTGTTTGCATCTTTTTAGAATAATTGTTCAAACAAGTGTCCTTTCCTGTTGGCCTTTAAACAAATAAAGCAATAGATATATATGTATTGAATAGTTTATATTGTAGTGCCACACATTATTTTGGGATTCATATTCATGTGTATGTGTGTGCTATTTACTCCGCATTCTCAGAAGTGTTACATTTTAGAGTGCCCTGGCTTTGATTTCCTTTTTTTGTAAGACATTATAGAAAATTAAAAATGCTTATAGACTTTGTCCTCTAATTAGGCCTTCAAAGGGGGAGGTAGGATAACCCATGAACATGGATTTAAAGTGGTTGCACTTGCTCTACAAAGGGGACCTATGAGAAATCACCCCAGAATACCACAGAGCCAGTTCTAGACATGGCAACAATTTATAAATGATATGCCTATAAGAATAAATCTAAACTTAATAAGAGGTTTATATACTGCCTTTCTGGTCCATCGAAGGACCACCCAATGTGGTTTACAGCAATACAAATAATAAATATAAAATCAAATTAATCAAAATCAATAATCATAAATGCATAATACAAATCAATGCATACTAAAAAATCAGTACATAATCAAATACAATAAATATTTATTTATTTCCAAAAGTGTATAAGCCATTCAAGACCAAGTTCAAAGTAGTTAACAAAATAATCATAAAATGCCCTAAAATAAAAATGACAAATAGACAAAACCTATAAGAGCTCAGCCTGACTACCTAGAAAATTTCAAAATGCATAAATATATAATCTAAATCAATACATTTCTAAAAATTACATAGGCCTTAATACATAAAATAATAAAGCAATATATACAGCCTAAAGTTAAAACTGCCTGTAGTGGGCCCACGGAGGTTTATACTAGTATTTTCTAAACTGTGTGGCAGGATCTGCACACATTATAAAATACCATGAATTTCTGCCCTGAAAGTAGACACACACGTAAATGGAAGAATATACGTGCTTTTCTTTCCCATTTTATGAAAAGTCGCGCTTGTACACATGTTCATAATTCCTATGTAATAACCTAGAAATAAATGCGCTTCTGAAAATACTTGTTCAGAACTTGGAGTCACCCGTTCGCCGATACCCCCACCAGTTCACCCAGACCTCCCACCCAAAAACCGCAGAGAAAAGGGAAATGTGATTTCAGTTCTGCAAGTCAATTAGCAGGTGTAGCACTGTACAAAACAGCAACTTGGGCGCTTACTTCCGAAGCCCGCCCTGCAATACCCCTTTGTTACCTATTAAGATTTACACGCGACACTGAAGTACACGCTCACGCTCAAGACTTATGGAACAAACATCTCCTCGCATACATAAATAATTAAATACGTGCAGCTTACACGTGTACATGCTCATTTTATGCACGCAACCCCCACGTAACTCTTTGAAAATCACCTGCATAAAAAAAAAAAAATAAAAATAACCCCTCCAGATATTCTGATCAGACTGGACTTAAGGACATGAATGCTGTTTTTAATTACCCTTTTCCCGAGCACCTTTTTTGCTCTTTCTGGCACAGGTGAAGGCAGCACAGTAGAACACAGAGATGCTCTGAACGGTGCACGTGCTACGCATGTTTTCCCATAGGCGCACAATGGGAAAAAATATTTAGTACATCTGGTCCTTAGTGTAGGCGTCCCAGATCCGCGACATTCTCTGTGATTTGCAAGACGAGTGGCACGGATGTCCCTTTAAAATGAAGACAACTGAATATCCCTTTAGCTGCGAGTGGTACTTTTCTGACACAGGGTACTTGCTACCAACTGAAGTGGACAGCTGG
This sequence comes from Rhinatrema bivittatum, assembly GCF_901001135.1. Classification (NCBI taxonomy): domain Eukaryota; kingdom Metazoa; phylum Chordata; class Amphibia; order Gymnophiona; family Rhinatrematidae; genus Rhinatrema; species Rhinatrema bivittatum. Next base: position 36,424,387 of record NC_042632.1, read on the forward strand.
TATCTCCCCCCCCCCCCCCCCCACATAGGCCTGATTTATTTATTAATCAGCTCCGCGGTGTACTGTAGGCGACACACCTTGCTGCCAGTCTGTTTACTAAAATACCAGTCATGACCAGTTTATAAATCAGAACGAAAAGGTATGAGAAGAAAGTAAAACATTGTTCAAAAATGGATACTTACAGGCTTAGCGGAGGCTGAGGGATGTGCAGAGGTCTTTCTGTCCTCTCTGGAAGTGCCAGTACAAGATCATTGCATCTTATGAGAATCTTCCTGGTTTGCCTTGGCCCCGTCGCAGAATTTTTCACACTGCTCCACTCTTACTGTGACAGTGGACGACGACAACTCATTTCTACTCTAGAGACATTAAAATAGCTTTTTTTTTTTTTTTTTTGCACCCAGGTAAACAAACACCTGTGCTCCGATAAGTAAGAGCGAAGAAGAAAGCGACCGGAAGACAGGCTCCGCTCGGGCTCGTGTGAATGGTAATATTAAAAGTAATATATTACTGACTCGGTCACACCCAAAAAGAGAGAAGTGACACACCTGCAGGTTAGCATGAAATCAATCAAAAGCTGAGTCCTGACCAAGTTTGCATAAGATAAAGACATGAAAATATTTCTGCAGTGGTGTAGCCTGTTTCCATCTGAGGCTTAAATTCAGCAGCCAGTGACTTTCCATTTCTTCAGCATGCATGTGGTGCTCCCACCCACTGTCCCTCATAATGCACGTTGCACACATATTTTGCTGTAGCAGGACTTAGGTGACACGTTTCATCTCCAGTGGGATGCTTCCTCCATTCCTGAAGCTACCACTGTGTGGTAAGCGAGGCCCTTTTGCTAGCCAGCTGCAGCTACAGAAACCACATTAACTCAGTATCTGAAAATGCATTGGCTTCCAATCTTCTACTGGGCTCAGTTCTAAACTAAAATGACCAGGGTCCACTTTATCTCTCTCCTTATAAGCCCTCCTGCAGACTAAGATGCAAAAGGGAGGCGCTCCTCCAGCTCCCCACTGCTAAAGGCTGCAGGATAAACGGCGCCCTTCCTCCTTTGTCCCCCCAGGCTCTGGAACTCCCTCCCCACAGAGGCCGGACTGGTCACTGACCTTCTGACATTCCGCCGTTAAGGTAAAGAGTTGGCTCTTCCATGAAGCTTGCCTTTCTTAGCTGGCAACTCCTGCCTCCTTTCTCATCTCTGTGTCAGCCGGACAGAATCTCAGACTGCCTCAATGGAAGGTTCTAGTAAATGAAATTAGCTCTCTCATACCTTTCTCTCAGGACCCTCTGGTCAACTTGGCATTATGATGTTCACATCTCCTTGATCCCATCATCTCAGTCCTGTTTTGTATTTCCTGATGCCCTGACTCATAACCCTACTGATCTATGAATACTGTTGCACAGTCTCTATACGTATAACTTAGTCTTATTCTTAGTGAGGTATGGGTTTTTTTTTCATACAGGTAAATTATTCGGTAATCCTGTACCTTGCTTTGAATACGCTGGTAGTGGAATGAATAATACATTTTGTAACCAATATGTAGGGACAACCCCGCCTCCCCCAGTCTCCACTATGTGGCCCTAGATCTCTGCCCTTAAATGTATAGTAATGAGGGAGATACCATCCCATCAGCACCTCCCCCACAGGATGTCTGAGATGGTTGGATCCCTGCCTAGAAGGGGAAGGGGGAGAAGGAGTCTGGTCAGCCAACAGTATAGTCTTATTTTGGTTTGACATCCAGAGAGAGAGAGGAGGCACTTTTGGTTATCCCTGTGTGAATTTGGGGCTACCCAGCTAACTTGGTTTTGATTACTGAGCAAGTAGAGCAAGTGCTACCACTGAGGAGGTTCTTCCCAGCCTGTGAGGACCTGCCTCCAGTTATGCTGGGATTTTGGTTACGTTTGGATTTTGTCTGGAGGGGAGACGCTGGTTCAGCCTTGTTGAGGGATATGCCCCGGATCCAGATGCCAGGGAGCAGATCCGAGAACCCTTTCCAGTGAAGGGGTTGCAATGGCTGTTTTCGTGATCGGAGGAAGAGCTGGGACTGCGAGTGTTTTTTTGTTGTTTTTTTCCTTTTTGGTTGGCAGGAGGGTCAGTTCCACCTCTCCTCACGTTTGGAGCTGGGCTGTAATAACCAGTCAACCTCCTATCTCTTCTGAAGAGCAGTTATAGTCGGAGGAGTCCGAGTAGAAGAAGCAGGATCGTTTTGGAGATCATCCACCCCTGGATCACTACCCTTGGAGACACAGCACAGAGGCTGGGGAGAGACCAGAACATTGCTGGAACTCAGGGCCAATTTTCTTGAAGCTCTGCAAATCCTCACATCTAGGATTTTTCATTCAGAGCAGGAAGGGGTAAGCAGCCTCCCAGTACCAGGGACACATACACAGAGGACAGAGGGAGAGTCCACCTTGTAAATACCCATTTGGAGCACAGCTGTGCAGTGGAGCAGTTATCTATGTGATTGGACATTTATTTAAGAATCCAAGTGAAATTTATTCTGAACACCCATATGGTGTCCTGCCTGTTTGTACAGCACCAACAGTATCAAAGAATACAGTAACACATAGCCAGAGGAAAATCCCCACACCACCTGGGCCTAGAAGGTTAACCTTTCCCCCAATAGCAAAGAACCCACTCCTTGGGACCCCAAGATTTGGGGAAGAGGAAGAGTTAGTCCCAGCAACAAATTCTTTTATGGACCCTCAGGAAAAACCACCTTAAAAAAAGGGTTACAAATAAATAAATACATTTTAAATACATCAACCTAGCTTGATGTTACCCAGGTAGAGAGTCCATCAAGCTAGGTTGAGAGAACCTTGCCCAAATCTCATCTTGGAGTGAGTTTCCTCACTCCGAAGGCCACCAAATCTTCATGAGACCACTGTTCTGTTCGTAGGTGTCACGTAGAATGTCAAAGTGGCCCCTAACCCCCTACACTCTTACCTACCTAATCCCCACCTCGAGTTACTAGGTGGGCCTACCATAGAGATACAAATACCTACCTATGGGCCATGACATTATGGCCTCTCTCTCTCTCTCTCTCTCTCTCTCATATGTCTGGGACCATTATGGTCTGGTATCATAAAACACACCCCTTTTGCTATCGCATGCGGTACTTACCGCATTTTGATAAATCCAAGCCTAAGTCTGAATATGGCGTGACAACTCACACTTCCTCCAGCAAAACCCATTTCAGCGAGAAGTGAAGATACCTACCTGCCGTCTGCTCCAAATTTCACTCTGAAGCAGAGCAGCTAACCACAAATTCCAAGCAGCCAGGAAGCACTGTATGTCCATTCAGGTTTTTACAAAACAGTTTCTAAGTACTTCTGTTGTGTTCAGTCCTAGACTAAGGGCTTCAAATTCCAGAATGCTTAGAGTTTGGAGCTAAATTTGGAGATGGACCAGGAAAATGCAGTCTTGGCTCTTGATCTAAAACACTACTCATAATCTGAATATTTCACATTGAATGGGCTTATGTGCAGAATGTTCTGTTTTGACTTTAATTACAAAATACTATTTATTTTGTGTTTCTTTTTTTGGTTTTATAGAGATTCTATTGTGCTTATTGGCGATTTGTTACCTTGTTCGTTTCATGTAATATTATATATTGCACTCCACTTTGGAAGAACGGATAAGAAATGTGTATAAATAAACAAATTATGCATCACAACCTGAAATCACATGGAAGCCATACAATAAAATGAAGTCTGATGTGATCATTTGTAGGCATTCTGTACGAAAAAAACAAAGAACATCTTATGGAAGGCTCGTGCCCTGTCTGTGACCTATAATCAGGCAGCGAGGCTAATGAAGGGATATGGGTGAAATTTGATGTTTGGGAGTTCTACACAAACAAGAGTTGAAATTGATACTTTCAAACTAATGTCTGTCAACAAAGGCAGCCATTTTAATGTAAAGAACACCTTGGGACATTTTGTATACTCTCTCTGAAGAACACCTTTCCAACCTTGTATCATATTGCTTCTATTCAGTTTTGCATTACAAGGCACAAGTCTGAGGGGAGGGAAATACTCTGTGACCAGGTTTTTCTCGCTTTCAGTGCAAGTACCAGGTTTGGTTTTAAGAGCTCCCAGATGTTGGGACCTCCAGATCTGGAGGTAGGAGTCTGCTGGTCAGCCACTGAAAGCCCTTGTGTTGGCCAAGCAATAGGAGAACAGCACTGGCCTTTTCCCTTTCTCACCTCTAAAGGAGGTTCCTACAGACTCCCAGTGATTATAGCAAGTCGTGCTGTTGGACTGACGGGTTCCATCTTTACTGACAGCTGTAAATCCAGTGCTAGATCTTATACAGCTCTGCTGTTCACGATAACCAATATGTATTGTATAGCCTGTGTCTAATTTATTTATTTATTTATTTATTTAAAGTTTTTATATACCGACAGTCATCGCAGATATCACATCGGTTCACAGTGTAACACAAACAGACGCCTGGGGTAGCGTCTGTAATAAAACCAGCCACATAATAAAATAAATAAAATACATAATAAAGCCACATAATAAAATCAAACCAGCCACATAATAAAACCAGCCACATCAATCTGTATAAACAACTGGTACTCTATGGTCATATCCAAGGTATAAAAATGGCAAACAACACTCACATTTAAATGGAAATAAGAAAAGTGCAGCAATTACTACCCTTAATCAGAAGGCATGGGATTACTACCATTACCTGATTAGCCATGATGCTTTTGGTGCAACTGCACCATCGCTTTCTGCTTCAACAAGGGAGGGGGAGGGGAATTGGATTTAGATGGCAGCCTCTGCTGGGCCCTGACTTTTATGGTCTGGGGATACTGATACGCAGACATTAGTGATAAAGCACGGGACTGCTTCTACAGCCAAGACCAAAAGCAACGCACGTCAAGCAGCATTGTCTGATTGTTAATATTACTACCCTTAACATAAGGCTTGGGGGAACCTGAACGGAGTGGCGGTTTCTACCTTAGGAAACTTGCTGGGCAGATTGGATGGAACATTTGGTCTTTTTCTGCCATTGATATTATGTTACTATGTAAATGTCAACACAAATAAACAGACATCCCACAGAAAGGGAGTGCTACAAACTATGGTATCTATCTAGACCAGTCTTTCTCAGTGAATATAAAAGAGAGACATTTGCATGCACTTTCCATTGAATGTGTATATACATATGCACCATGGATATCCTGGCAAACAGATTAACTGTGTGGTTACCACTGGTTTAGTCAATAGGGAGAAGCTGACTCATTACTCATATTGAATTCCCATTCCTAAGGATTCTGAGATCTGTAAATTTTGCTTTTGTAGAGACAGGAAAACTACAGTCACAAAAAATTTAAGATGGATATTAAAGTGAGGGCAGGACCAGTTAGACTAATGCAGGGAATAGCTCTCAGCTAAAGCCTCCAGAGCCACCCCTGGCCCATCATACAGATATTTTTCAAGTACAGAATAAAATGTAATTATTGTTGTTAAATCAGCATTAACACCAGAATGTAGTTCTTTGAGTCGTTCTTGAATGACAAGATTTGAAGACCACTGCTCTAGTGATTTTGATGTATGCCCCTTTAAAATTACTCTAATGAACTTTGCTGGCATATGATTTGTACAATGATTTGCTGGCATATGATTTGTACAATTACTCATAATGTTCGCCATATCCCCTGTACAGCACCCCTCCCTCCCTCCACCACCCTACCCTCTTCCCCCCTCCCCATTATTGCCCCTGCTTCCCCCTGCCACCCACCGCCTCCCTCAGCCCCTCCTCCTCCTCCTCCCCCCCGCGCCTCACCATCCACCCCCCACCCCTCGCACCACTTCCCCTTGTACTTAATTAATTTTGTCTAACTTTGTATAATATTATCTAATTCTTGTCTAATATGGTTTATCATATATAATCGCGTTTTAACTGTGACGCATGTTGGCACCACAGTAAAGTTAACCTACCTTTTAACTATTTATCTTTCCTCCACCTATCATTGTAATTTCCTTTCTCAGTTACATGTAAACCGACATGATGTTTTTTACGAATGCCGGTATATAAAAGTTATAAAATAAAATAAATAATAATAAATTTGCCAGCCTAAGACGCCCCATATCATGTGTACCCCTCCCATCCTCCAGCGCACCTGCATTCCTTTCCTCTACCACCTCAACCCCCATCGCCCAAGTACCTCCCTCTTAATTAATCTCATCTCTCTGCTGAGCCAGCCCGAGCTATGCAGGATCTGCCCGCTGTCGGTGAGAGGGCAGTGGAAGCACCCCGAGTGCCTGGATGGCGAGACAACCTGCATTCCCCCTAGCATCCCCCTGCACTGCAGAGGATCAGGGCTCACAGTCCTCAGGCTCGAGACGACCTGCAGGCTGCAGTTGCTGCTGTTTCTTGATGGCAGCAGGGACCCTGAACCACCTTGCGCAATTCTGCCACATCAGAAGGCAGAGGAAGGAAGGGAAGATGGGGCATGGAGAGGGCATGGAGCCACTTCGAGGGATTGAAGTTCTCTTGGCGCTGACCTGTGCAGTTGCACTGGTCCTGCTAGTGAATATAATGATACGTTTAAATAGGAGGATGATCAGTAACTTTGCCATGGCATCATGGCAGCATTCCCAAACTAGTAGAGGCAAACTATTGCACAAGGTATAATTAACCTGCTGATTATTTAGATGCATGGAGGTAAACCATAGCAGTGTGTAATGATAACAGGCAGGGCCACTGTTTGCACAGTCTTCAATCTTTCTCCAACAGAGAGCAGGTCTTTGTTCTTGTTTTACATTATTCCTTGTTTGGTCTAATCGGTTTTTTAAAAATAAATCTCTTTACTTGAATATTATCTACTAATCCTGGATTCATGCAATATCCCAAGTACTTAACACTTGTCAGTAAAACTCCTCAGCTGACAGAAACTTAAGAACATAAGAGCGTGCCATACTGGGTCAGACCAAGGGTCCATCAAGCCCAGCGTCCTGTTTCCAACAGTGGCCAATCCAGACCATAAGAACCTGGCAAGTACCCAAAAACTAAGTCTATTCCATGTAACCATTGCTAATAGCAGTGGCTATTCTCTAAGTCAACTTAATTAATAGCAGGTAATGGACTTCTCCTCCAAGAACTTATCCAATCCTTTTTTAAACACCGCTATACTAACTGCTCTAACCACATCCTCTAGCAACAAATTCCAGAGTTTAATTGTGCGTTGAGTGAAAAAGAACTTTCTCTGATTAGCTTTAAATGTGCCCCATGCTAACTTCAAGGAGTGCCCCCTAGTCTCTCTATTATCTGAAAGAGTAAATAACCGATTCACATCTACCCGTTCTAGACCTCTCATGATTTTAAACACCTCTATCATATCCCCCCTCAGTCGTCTCTTCTCCAAGCTGAAAAGTTCTAACCTCTTTAGTTTTTCCTCATAGGGGAGTTGTTCCATTCCCCTTATCATTTTGGCCACCCTTCTCTGTACCTTCTCCATCGCAATTATCACTTTTTTGAGATGCGGCAGAGCACGGAAGATACTTGGGGTGAGCTGGGCATGCTGCCCAGAGGTTTAGATGATCTCAGGTAACTTATAGCATAAAATTCATTTTTGTGATTTTTATTTTTTTAAATAACTGTTATCGAGTTCTTATAGCCTGCAGATGGCAGCAGAGTCCTGTTCCACAGAATTACAACTGCAATTCCTGGCTATGGTCTCGTCTCTCAGAACTTCCTAGGTCAGAACAGTGGCCTGTGTGACTTGTTCCCTCTGCTCAAGGCCGGGTGGCCGGCCACGTGAACGATCTCTTGAGCGCATGACTTGACTTTGGCCTCTGCGTTTACTGTCCTTTCACCACAGAAGGAAGCAACTTTCAAACTGGGACACAGTCCACGAGTACATTTTACCTATGGGCTTTGCACCAACTCTCAAAGCAAAAATATGCTCATGCTTTCACTTCAGAACTGTCCGTGGTCACAAAGTAACTGTGGACATTTCTATCAGTTTTTGTGCGGGGATTTTATTTTTTTTTTCATGTAAAATAACATACGCAGATTTTAAAATACAAGCTATGCCCATTATGTCCCCCCCCCCCTAAAAAACAAAAATTTGCAGCTAAAAGTCCAGGCATTGTTCCAATTTTAGCTCCTTTGAGGGAGGCTGGCTTTCAGATGGCTGATTTATGCAGGCACATTGGGTTTTATTACTCACGTAAAGAGCTTTGAAAATGGTCAACTATGCTGTGAATATGCTTCATAAATTCACATGGCTCAGCCTACATAAATCATCACACAAAGTAACTGCTGGGGGAGAACACGATGTCCTTGTGTAGGTTACAAACTCATCATGAGCGACTGCTATACCCATTCCAGAGCCTTCCTAAGTCTGACGTGCTAGGCACAGAGATCTAGATTTTTCCATCAATGAATGATTTCTGAATAAAGATCTACTTCAAAATTACAGTTAACTTTGTAGGTTAGGTTTCAATAATCACAGTTAATCAAAGGCACATTGTTTTTTTTTTAATCTTCTTATACTACAGTATTTTGATCAAGATGTGACCTTTTCCTTCCTGGCCATGTTTCCCTCATCCAGGCCAAAACATAGATCAGAATTAAAGAAATAGAGGTGGTGACAGAAGAGAAAGACCATATGGCCCATCTAGTCTGCCCCTTCGCCCATTTTATGTAGTCCTTACATTTCCCTTCACTCCCTCAGAGGTCCCCTGTATTTATCCCGTGCTTTCTTCAATTCAGATTCTGTTTTTTTATCTCCACCACTTCCACTGGGAGATGGTTGCCCCGCATCCACCACCCTCTCTGTAAAGAAATATTTCCTAAGATTACTCCTGAGTCTACCCCCTTTCACCCTCATCTCATGACCCCTTATTCTAAAGCCTTCTTTCCATTGAAAAAGGCTCAGTTCCTGTGCATGGAAACCTTTCAGATAGTTGAATGTCTCTATCATATCTCCCCTATCTTGCCTTTCCTGTAGGATGTATAGGTTTAGATCTTTAATTTTTTTGTGGTAAGAAGCCTTAGGAAACTCAACTTTTATCATTATTTGCTCTAATCTATTTTCACCTCTTTCCCTCTCTCTCTTCCTCCTTGTATACATTTTATTTCCTCTACCCTTATTTATTTCACTCACATCCTCTCTCTGTCTCTTCTCACCCCTTCAGACTGCCATCCCAGAGCCAGTTTCATTTCTCCCATTCCCCTTAACAAGATCCTAAGCATTATTTAGCATAGCCAAGTGAAGTATTGCAGTTGTCATGTTTTGGTTAATCCATTTGAATAGGTTGAAACAACACCATGCCTAGATGGCTCTGTGCAATGGAAGCACAGTCTGACTGCGCTGGTTCTTCACTGGCCAGAGGAAAGCAGCCAGAGCTCTCAAAAAGTTAGTCACAAGATGTACTGCATGAGTCCAGTATAAAAAAAAAAAAAGTCTCACCTACAGCTTATTAGTTCACCCTTCTCTCTATACTCAGAGGTTCCAGCATGAATAGAGCCTGATAAAGGATTTACCGGTCTTCCCATAAATGGACTTAGTTCTCTCTCACACCCCTAGCTATCAGTGAGATTTCATGCTCGGGTGTTAAAGGGAGTGCTGACATGTTATTTTCTCTCCAGTCACATGCACTCAGTCCCTGGACCTCAGCAGCCTAGCTCTGTTATTAAAATCACAAGAATCGTGCTTTTAAATTTCTGGTAGGATGAATGGGAACTTTGAAAGAATGATCGATCAATTTCCACCTCTAGCTCTGGGATTACAGGTCAGGCAGTTAGTGCTTGCCTCCGACTTTGTGCGTTTAACTAAATACTGGTCATCATTTATAAAAAACGAGAGGTCGAGAATGACATCCAGGTACAGTGCAGTCATCCCTGGATTGCCCGTTTCCCCTGGATGAGCTTTCAAACCCCAGTCATAACCTACGGAGTCTTTGCTTTTGCAGTGCTACAGAAATTCTTGTAGCTCTACACTTTAACACCAATGCATGATGTCCTCTGATGGTGTCCTTCCCCCCATCCACTCTCCTACCTTCCACTTACAGATCATTTCTTTAATTATATTGAATGGTTTAAAAACAATGTAATGAACCATAATAAATTGATATACATTTTGATAGTTGCATTTGTTGGTTATATGGGCAGGGTGTTGCTTGATGAACTGATTCATCAAAGCAGTGAAATTCCATCATAGAAGAGCAATGCTCAGTCAAAGCACTCAGCTTGTCTTCCTCTATATCATTTCTGATACTGAAACTGAAACCACAATGGTAATAGCAAAAAATAGAATACAATGCCAAAAAAAAAAAATACCCATCAATATTTTCCAAATAAGGAGGGCTCGCCATGTTTATGCGGTTACTGCAGAACTTGATGGGTTGATGGATGCCACAGCAGAATATCAGTTTAAATTCCAGGCAAACGGTGTGTTAACAGGGTTACCAGACGGACTTAGGACAAGTTATCATTAATAATAACTCAGCAGAAGGAAATTATAAGAATGCAGAACGTATCATCCAAAGATATGGAGAATTAGACAACCTGTGGTTCACCATTTGCACAGCAGGATGTTTTAGTACATGTTGCTTCCCAAACAGTTTTATAATCAATCCTTGATGTGAAAGGTGGTTGCCTTAAGGGATATCGTGTTGGAAACTATACATATTTCTTGTGTCGATGTCCCTTGATGAAGCCAATTTGTTTCGGCGAAACAAGGGCCCTTTGTTGAGTACTTCTTGAAATATATTGTTATATATTTGAGGACTCTGTACTTGACATTTATATATATTTGTAATTGCTTGGGGAAATTATTGAAACAAGTTGCATAAACTATTGTGATGGTATATGTTTTTGGGGTGGGCGTGTTTTTAAAGGGGAACACATTTTGTAAGATGTTGGATCAAGATCTAATTTTAAAATGTATCTAATAAAAATATTTTGGTAAATATGGACTGGTGGGTTTTTTTTTGGTAGTGAAACTTTGAAAACAATGACTTTCATCCGGAATGTTCTGATGTGGGAGTAATGGCTTCTTATTTTGGCCTGGTAGAGCTCTCTTTCTCTGTTTTCTCTTCCTGTGCAATTTCAGTCAGTGGTGGGATTCTGACACCATCAGCCTTCATTCACAACTACCTTGGGATGTTTTCCCTATTTTAATAGACCCTCCCACTTGTTATTACAGCAATGATCCTGGGCAGGAGCCCTATATCCTGGGCTCTGAAGCCAGTCACTGGGTGTCATCCTTTGCAAGGGCTATGACCCCTTCCCTCTCCCAGGAGCTGTGAGGGCTGTCTCTGAAGCATCTCCAGCTCTGATTGACCCCTGGGTACATATGACTCAACTTGGGGCTCAAATCAGAGTCCCCTTGTATAACAGTGCACAGTACCACTGAGCCACCAGGTTGGCTCCACGTGCTTGTTTTCTATTAGATCCTTGACCACTATTTCCAGATTTATCTTCAAAAGAAAGACCCATTAAAAGGACCTTTCATCACTGTCTTGGCCAAATCCCACATCTGATCACAGGCGCCTGTGCTCATAGATCTTGCGGTCAGGGATATTGCATCATACCGCGAGCCTGCAATTGTTTGCGCTACAAGGCATAAAAGCATGCTGGGTGGATCTTTGTGCTCTGAAGATCCTTCCCGTTCTCCGTCCAATCCACGCTACCTTTTAGGCTTAGGCCTCACTTTATGCTGAGAAGATCACTATTTGGAATAGAACCCCAGTCACCCTCCTCATCAAGTCGTGTCTTTATTTGCCTATCGGCCGAGCCCTCTAGGCTGAGATGTGTTTATTTTGTTGCAATGATTTATTTATTTGTAAAATTTGTAAGCATAGCATGCTCTTGGCAGCAGGAGAGGATACGCCCGGACAGCAGCCCTTATGACAGGGAGCAGTGTCCTAGCTAAAGCAGCGTCTGACAGCAGTAAAAGATGTCACTGAAGGCTGGTTGACTATTTCCCCTCTCTCCACCGACAGAAGAAGGCTGAGCTCACTTTTTCACTGGAGGATCATCACCGCTCTCACCAGACCCCTGACCATTTTTTTTTTAACGGGCACAATCCAGAAAGAAGGCTCCAAGAAGGCTGATACTTCCAGAACATAACACTGACCAGATAAAGACCAATCCCCCCTATACCTCAAGTCCCAAGGCGTTTGCTGGGGCTTTTTTTTTTTTTTTTTTTTTTAAGTGATGCAGTTTGGCGACACCGTGGGCTTTCAGGAAATGCAAGAGATAAGACAGAAAAGTTTTGTACTCCTTTGACGCTTTCTGTGTCCATAGCCTGGGGTGAAAGGAGAGAATAATATGGAAATATCTTTCTTTTCTGCAAGTGCTCTGATCTGCAGCTTACGCTGTGTGCAGTGGCACAGAGCGTGGGCGACCGAAAAGGAGAAGCAGCAGGCATCCTGTTTCATTCTCCTCCTCTCCTGAGGCCAGCGCCGCTGGGGTTAATGCCAGGTCTGGAATTCCTGCCCCTGCTTTCTGGTTGGCTGGCAGTCAGCCCCAGCCCTTTATTATCCTCCGTCTCCGCAGTAAGGGGGTAGTGTGGGAGAGAGGACAGGGACGGACGGTCCCCGAAGCTCTAGCGATTAGCTCGCAGCCTCACCCAAGGCGAAGGGAGAGGGCGCTGTGCTCAGCCTCACCATGGGGGGGACCCGTGGGCCCCTTTGGATCTTCCCCTTGTTTCTGAGCGGATTGATCCAGGGACAGAGGGATCCAGACAGGCAGCAGGTAAGGAAAAAAAACCAAACCCCAACACTTTTTCCAGCCAGAGCACTCGCACCAGCAGAAGACTGTGAGGGTGTCACTAATGTTTTCCCTCAGTGTCACTCACTGATAGAGCTAATGCTGTCATGCTCCTCCAGATTTCAATCACCTTCTCCCTCCCCCCTCTCTTTTCCTCATTCATTTTGTCTTTTAGACCGTGGTGAAGTCACCGCTAAATGCTCCATCACACGGACCTGACAAACAATTAGCAATCAATTAAAATGCAGCGAACGACAAATGCAATCACTTCTTTTGTACTGTAAGACATGTTTCTATGGATAAGCAAGCCAGCTGTTTTCTGGGGATGGGGATGAGACTGAGGGAGGTAGTGTTGCAACAATTTGCTCCAGCATTCATGAGATTAAAAGCAGCCCTGCGTTTGTACTTTATTGAATTTGACCGTAGCAAACTAAGGGGTTGATTGCAGCCTGATTTTAGGATTGGTTTCAATTTTTTTTTTTTTTTCAAAACAAATCATCATGTCCTAACAGTTGGAAGGCATCTTTTTGATCCGTCTTGGCCTAACATGCCCTGAAAAATTTGGGGGATACCAAGTGCAACAAATGCCTTTGCTTGAATAGTGATAATATTCCTGATCCAGTGCTGTGAGCTCCTGAAAAGTTGCTATAGAGCCAGGATGCAAATGATTATTATTCAGCCCAATAAGCAATGAAAGTTTATAGCCCCAGGGACAGGAAAGTCAGGGCTTGCTCTAGGCTTTGCCTCTCCCTTGCTTGAAGATTCTTGCCTTCAGCTATATTCTCCTTGTTAACTTGTTTAGATTCCAAATTGCAGCCTTCAAATCATCAAATGTCCAGGAAGGCACCTCCGGAGCTATGTAAGTAAGTTTCCCCCGTGTTGTTCAGGGCCAGTGCTACATCCTCCCGCTGCCCCACAGGTCTGCCACTCCACTAACCCCTTCTACACTGATTGATTTTTTTTTTTTTTTTGCAAGCTTGCAGAGGTAATTTGGGTCAACAATAGTTTGGATGCATATAGTGCGTTTCCTTCAAAAGGGATCCCAAGATGCTTTATATATAAAAAAAAAGCCATTATATTCCAGAAACATAAATAGAGTCACCTCCGTGACAAATGTCCTTGCAAACAAGGTAACAACTTCCGAATGGGATTGTGAGAAAGAACAATGCTGTTATTACAGTCAGAGCTAGTTAATCCATAATTAGTTTATCTACACTACAGCATTATATTACACCTAACTAATACTCAGTTTTCTAATAAACATGTAATGTTGTCTGTTTTATCTTTTTTTTATCAAGATAAAATAATCATTGGGGCATAGGATTAATGGGCTGGACTGTACTGTCCAATTACATTTGCGTAAACTGAGAAGCACAAAGATAAAGTGAATTATCTATGATTGCAGAGTCCAAGGTAGAGGAGACCAGGACTACAAGTCAGTCTTCATAAGAGAAACCATTGGAGCTTATCCTGGTAATTCCTAAGCTGTATTAGAGGGTAGGAATTTAGCTATCCAGCATCCATTATACGTTATCTTTAAGGCAGGGTTTCTCAAACCAGGCCTGGAGCTCCCACTGCTCGTCTGGTTTTCAGGATCTCTACTGTGAAAATGCATGACAAAACTGTGTATACACAGGGTTTCCAAAGTATGCACATTTGTCTCATGCTTATTCATTGAAAACCCAAATGGCTTTAAGACAAATTTGGGAAGCCCTGTTTTAAGGTAAGCAGATAGGTCCATGTCATAAGAGGCAGATTGCGCTAGCCCCTGTTTTGCCCTCATGCATCGATGGACTGTTTTATTTAGGAGAAACTGGAACTTTAATGGGGTAAAACTAGGATTGACTCAATCTATCCCTGATGATTATGGTGGTTGTGTGGGCCACTCATTCCCAACACCAACTACACCATGTGTACTGAAATTTTTTTTTTTTTTTTTTTAGTTTGGTTTTATTTCACATCTTTAAATCAATCTAGTAATACCCCTTCTATTTTCCTGCTATCTCCTCCACAAGGTACACAAAAAAAGAGCCCGTGCAGCATTATGGCTGTGGGATGGAGCAGCAGCACCTGACCTCTGTAGGAAAGGTGACGGTGCTGTCACTTCAGTGGGCACCAATAGAGATGCACCAAATTTTTGCATTCCTGGGTAGATTGTTACTAGAAATATAACTTTATCAGATATATGAACTGCGTTTGCTTAGAACTATGTCTCCATATCTCTTTAGCAGGGACCTGTAAAAAATGACTTAATCCCCAGGATAATTACCATCATTAGACTATTTGTCAAAACTATCAACTCATGTCCTTATGCGGAAAGGACTTTTTTTTTTTTTCCCCCCCCCATTCTCTGCCTATGGAAAAAAAATCTGTAGTGAATAAGGCCTTCCATGGCAAATTTAGTGGCAAGGATAAGAACCCTGAAAAAACAAAATATATTTCCCACAGCACCCAAAAGAAAGAACACAGCCAAACCCCATTGAACCTGTTCCTAGATTAGATTGTGTTTAACACATTTTTATTGTGACCCTGAGATAATATTTTATCAGAATGGCGCCATTCCAGAACAAAATACACCTGCTGTGGAATGAAAGGGTGGATGGGAGAAGAGAGGGAGCGACAGGTTGAGCTTTTTCAGCTGCACAGGGGCATCGTCTTACACATGGCCAATTCTGCCACATACGTACTTAAAGCGTAAGCGTCAGCATTCTTGAGCTCTTGTGCCGGCTCTGCCCCTGGTTCCATGAGGCTTGAGATCCTGTTTGGCAGGTAGAAGTAGTCACGTGAAAGTACATTGTTACAACGGTTCCTGTGAGCTTGCCGCATCCGACGGCAGCATCCCATTTTTTCAACTTTCCACGTGATCATTAAGTGCACACAAATGCTGCTGGGTAGCTCCTGATTCCCCCACTTGCTACTTATTAATCAGGAGGTTGACAAAAAAAAAATTAAAATACAGCCCAATGGCAGCTCTGAGCCTTACTGCCTGAAATCATTCCCTAGCGTCAGTTCTTTTATTCGTTTAACACTTTTTACATTTTAAGCCCTGGGACTTTAGAACAATGCTCGTTCTCAGAAAGCACACGGGCAAATGTCAGACACACAGTTTCAGCTCGTAATCAGAAATGTCTGCTAGCAGTACTCAGAGACGGGCAAAGAATGCCAAGAACATGGAGTAAGGATGGGTCAAGGTGGGTTTTCAAAATGAGAGACTTAGCTGTGACAAAAGCTGAAAGATTCTAATTCTCAATTTAAAAATGTAAGAAATAAAACAAACACTTTTTTAGACAAAAGAGAATTGGGAGTAAGATCAATGGAAGGTCAAATAGGTTTGAAAAAACCCCAAAACGTTTGCCTTGTTTGGTGGGAAATATCGAGCAGGGCCGCTTTAACCGATGTCATTCCATCTGGTGCCTCCTAACCTGGATGGACGGAGGCTCAGAGGGGGGCCCTTTTCCCCCCCCCAGAGGGGTTGTGGATGCCTGGAATGGCCTAGGAAGCAGGAAAGAGTTGCAACCAAACCAATGGCAAAATTCAAACACGCACGGGACGGATGCAGAGGTAAAGCGAGAAGAAAGGGGCCCGAGTTGGACCTGCAGCGACCTTGAAAACTGCAGAATGGGTGGGCCCAGTAAATACCACGTCCCCACGCCAGCGCCTCACACACACACACAGTAAATAGAAAATGTGGTGGGATAAGGAGGACTAAGTGACAAGACCTAAACAGCCAGGCCTGTTGAGGGTGTGTTAAGGAAGGTATGGGAGCAGTCTAGCCTTAAAATTACAAGAACGAAAAAGTGGTGAGATAATTGCAACCAATGCCTATGCAAATATCACTTCTCAAGCATCTCCAGAATGGATTACAAAATGTCATTGCATGTTTTGTTCTTGGATATGTCAACCTGAGTCTTCCCGGATGCATGACGTACTACACAAGACAAAAAAAGGAAGACATTTAGTAAACTAAAGCCAAGCGGTTTACAGCTCAGAATTTCTTACTAGAGTTTCCATGCAAATTGGCCTTGTAGTATCAGGGTACACATTCACCATATTCAGTCACTGGGAATTTTTCCTCTGTACTAAAGGACCTCCTTAAAGCCGAGGAGGAATTCCAAAGTTAAGTTTTATTTGCATACAAAATTCTGAAAAATGTTTTACAAAAGCCAATGATTAAGGCAAACCTTGCCGGTAGTGCCTATTATGACTGGCTTTTAGCACACAGGGATGTGTTTTCATTTTGGGAGGAGGGCTGTTTGTATACCATATACATACATAGTAATGATGTCCGAAAAAGACCAAATGGTCCATCCAGCAAGCTTCTCAAAGGTAGTGTCTGTCGCTGCGTGCAGTTATCCCCAAGCCTTATGATAAGGGTAGTAATATTTTCAATCATATGGCTAGCTCTTTGGCCCAACCAGACTTAGCCGGATAAGTTATTCGGTTAACTGTGAATATCGGAGTTAGTCAGCCAGCTAATGTAACTCTCCGCAACTCCCCTAAATTTTAGGTAGATAATAAGAAAGCTGGCTAAAATGTATAGCCAGGTAAGTTCCCATATATTCCTTTAACTGGATAATTTCTGCCTCATGCTTCTGAATATGGACTTCTTTGTGCCTGACCAACTTTCCAGTGTTCTGTAAGAACAATTTGGCTTTTTGCATGCTCTCTGTATAGCTTGGAGAGCACTGAGTTCCATGTATAGGATTCATGTATCCCCCTGCAAATCCAGATTCAGGTCTTGATAGCTTTCTAGTATTTATTGATTGATTCATTCAACATTAGGTGTAAATTTAAATTACATTGTAAATGTAGGTGTTTATTTTCCAGATAATTAGGGGTTCTTTGAGAGTACAAAAAAAATCAGTTTATTGGTGTTTTTTGCTGCACAAGTACTAGTGCTGAGCCCCTTCTCTGGATGAATCACTTGTATGCATATTTGTGCAGTTGAGAAGTCATCAGCCTGGAAAAGGCACAAAAACAAGATTAAAGGATCCAAGGCAGGCAGGAGGAATGGTGCAATAATCCTTAGGGGCAATGGTGTTTTTTCTGCTGTTTATCCAGCAAACAACATTTTCTTTGCATTCGGGGGTTTGATCAGAGTGTTTCTTGGTTAAAACCTAAAGTCAGAAGCCCTATTTATGGGTCCTAACTTCTTAAAGGGTTTGCCTGTTTTCACCTTTTTCTCCTTGAGCGTCATCGCCGTGGGCTGAGATGCAGGGAAGCCCGGATTCAGAGTCTGCTTCTCCCACTGCCTCTCCTGGTGACCTTGGGCAAATCACTTCACCTTCCGTTGCCTCAGTACAAACTTAGGAGGTAATTTTAAAGGAGGTGCGCAGTGTAAATGTGACATACTAGCATAGAAATGTTAAAGAACCATTTACACGTGTAAAGTGTGCTTCCACGGGAATATCCTATGGATAATTCAATGGCATCCAGTGTGGAAATTTTCAAAATCCCACTTGCATGAGTAAAGTGAATTTACACGTGTAAAACCCAATTTTAAGCGTGTAAATGCTTTCTAAAGTCAGGCTCTTACATTATAAGCCCTCTGGGGCAGGGACTTACCATCTATACCAGAATTTGTAACTCACTTGGATTTGGAAAGGTGAGCTGTGTCCAAGGAAACAAAAGCTTAATGTCCCTGGGGGAGCATGTTTAGTAACCTAGGGCTTTGTCTGTGGTATTTGATGAGGATGGGGCCCCCAGCAGTCGTGGCATTAGCAGGGTTTCACATTTTTCTTGACACACTTCTTAAATATGTACATGCGCTTTGAAAGGCCATCGATCATGAATTTTATTTATTTTTTTTTAAAAGGAGCTTTTTCTATTGCGCTGGCTGCGGAATTTGAATGCTGCACAATTTTGCTTTTAAAATACTTTTGTGTGTGTGTGTGTGTTAGATTTTAGAGTGGCTGGGAACACACTGTCTTGCAGTTAGCTGAGAACAAAATGACCAAGAGCGTAAATGATATTCCTAAAACTCGTCACTGGATCCCAGCCTCCAGCCGGTTTCTAAGTGACTGACAGAGGTAGCAGGGCCAGCTGATTGAGTGTAGCCCCTGCGAAAAACATCTCTAAAAGCACAGGGCATGGCAGGTGGCGAGCTCGTCACCCTTCTCCAATCTGCCAGGGCAAATAAGAGGAGAGAAATGTGCCGGAGAGAGAAGAAAAAAAGAGGGCGACCTATTCGCTGTAGAAAATCATTTTACATGGATTCCGTGAGGCAGGCTACAACTCTCTTTAGAAGTGGAATATTATTTTAAATACAAGGACTAGCTCCACAGGAATACTTAAAAAAAATGTTTATATGAGCCGAATGCTGAGGAAATCTTACAGCTCCAATTTAAACGCATTTTCTCATTTTATTTATTTTTTTTTTTTGTGAACTGCAGACAAGCTGGATCAGTGCAATAGGCTCTCTCTAGAATAGGCTGAAATAGCATATCCAGAAAAGAACAAGGTATCTTGTATGAAAATGATAAAATTGGCAACATTTTGCCCATCTACACTATTGCGCGTTACTACCAGATATCACCGACCAAGCATTTCCACTCCTTTGTCATATTAATTGTTTGTTTTGCAATAGGCACATATCCAGGACTACTCTAAATTTCCTTTTTCTCAGGGGCATTGCTAGGCACTGGCACACATGGTCTA
This sequence comes from Rhinatrema bivittatum, assembly GCF_901001135.1. Lineage (NCBI taxonomy): Eukaryota > Metazoa > Chordata > Amphibia > Gymnophiona > Rhinatrematidae > Rhinatrema > Rhinatrema bivittatum. The sequence goes on from NC_042632.1 coordinate 36,443,780, forward strand.
GGCCTCGATACTTTGACTGTGCCCCAAATGTAGGGCGAACCAGAGTGACCCAGAAATCCAGACCCCCACGCTTCGACATTCTCAGGCCGATACAATAACGGCACGAGGGGAAAATGGGCACTCAGGATGGAGCACCCGCTCTCCCAATGCACGCTGATCGACCTCTCCAGGGCACCCGATGCAATATTTAAATTGGCTGCCATGGTAAAAAGGAGGCGCAACAGGGGAAATTGTGCGCTCCCCCCCCCCCCCCCCAGCGCCTTCTCGGCAGCAGTGGCTCAGGAGATGTTGGCTGTCAGCCGGTTACGAAAACGGACGCTCAATTTTACGAGCATCCATTTCCCTAAACTATCCATAGTCACAGGTTATGAAAATGGATGCTCATTAAATTCAGCGTCCCTTTTCCTAACCTGACCACCAGCACTTTTAAAAAATATATATTTTTTAAAGGATGTTTACCCTTTTTGTTCCTCCGACTTAATATCACTATGATATTAAGTCAGAGGTAGTACAGAAAAGCAGTATTTTCTGCTATTCTGTACACTTTTTCGGCTGCTCAAAAATTAACCCCTGCTCCGGGTAGGCATTAATTTCTGAGGGTAAAAAAAGTGCACGTCGGCTAAACGCACTGTATTGCATCAGCCTGCATGTTGGCAAGCACTTTCCGCACTCCTCCAACTCTGGCGTGAACATCCCTCCCTCCACCGCCGGCGGAAGCCGAACCGTACGTCCTTCCTTCTATTTGCCTCCTCTGCTGGACTCGGGCCTGAAGCCTCACAGAATCCACCACCGCGGTGGAGAAGGCACCCACAGGAAAGAAGTGGCCCTCTCCTGCCGACAGCGGGAGGGAGAGGGAAGAGCATCGCACCCCGGGGAGCTTGCCGTTCAAAGAATCGAGTCCAGTTTGGAAGAGGAGAAAAATCCTGAATCTTTTTTTTTTTTTTTTTTAGTGACACCTCTGCCCTCTCTGACACTAGAAACGGCTGCCGTTTTGGCGTAACGCGTTTTAAGTCACTGTGTGAAACTACACTAGTTATGTTCAATCTGCTTCTGTACTTTATAGCATCACCGGTATGGGCCATATCACCATTATCAGTTAATTATCACGCATAATAAAATATATCAGATTTTGGTAGAAATTCAGGAGTCAGTGTTTCTTGCTTTTGCAACGGACGGACTTTGAATCTAAGGGGTGAACTTTCAAAGATGCGCTGATTTTATAATAGGCGAGTTGCCGCACGCATGTTATAAAATTGGCTACCCGTGCACACCTTCAGCCTGTGCATGCGGGTTCTGACTCGCACATGCAAGGGGGGGTTATTTTGTTAAAAAGTGTGGCGACGCGATTGGGCCTTTGTCCAGATTTCTCCCAGACTGCTTCAATAAAGGAGCGGACAGGGAGGGACCAAACTTCCCTATCCCCTTAACTTTTCACCCTTTCCCCCTCTCCACCCTGACCCCTAAACCTACCCTACCTATTCTATTTATTTTTGGTTTAGACTTCCCTGATCCTCTGAGCGGGAGTAAAGTTCCGTGCTCTGGCTGGCTGCCGGCATGAGCGTCACCGGGACAGCACAAAAATGGCGCTGTTCTGGCCGGCCCCCAGCCTGGCACATCCGCGCATACCGGGAGACACACGTGTGGCCGGGCCACTCTGAAAATGCATTCTGCGCACGTGAGGCCCGGCCCAGCCACGCTCGTATTTCCCCACCCATTTCAGCGCTCGCCGACCTTTAAACATTAGCCTGTAAGCTGGGATTTATCCAGTCTGATAGGCCAAGAGATGAAAATTGTTATCTTCAAGAATGATGCCCTAATGTTGGCTGCATGGCAGGACTGCACCTTCTGCTTATTCAGGACCCTGCACTGGATGGCAGGGCTGACTGGGAACAGAGAGAATTATAGAGAAGCGCAAATGTGGAAGAGCTGATGCATGATTGAAAAGGAAATTGTCAAGAGGGTAGAAAGGCCTGAAGAAGAGAGAGAGAACGAAGGTAAAAAGGCGATGCTTGATCAGAACTAGAGCACAGGCAACAGGACTGGGGTAAAGTGGTGGTAGATAAAGGATGAGATCACTAGTTGGAGGAATATCCTTGTGGTTAGAGCAGCAGGGAAGCCAGGGTTCAAATCCCACTGCTGTTCCTTGTGACCTTGGGCAAGTCACTTTACACTCCATTGCCTCAGGTACCAACTTAGATTGGGAGCAGGGAAATACCTATAGTACCTGAATGTAATCTGCATTGAAGCAAATGAAAGGTGGAATGGAAATAAAAAAAAAAAAAAGTGTGTAGCAAAAACATTCACTCCCCCAGAAGACTAAGGAAACATGCATTTCAGTTCTTACTGCTGCCAATGTATTTTCCAGCTGTGATAATATTCAGTAGCTCTCCTGTAAGCACACCTTGGAATTTTCTAACCTGCTTCTCTTTTTCCAGGTGGACTGCTACAGCTCTGTGGATGGAACGATTCATGACTATGGCGCCCTTACCCTAGATGGGAATCGGCATATCTCCTTCAAAGAGTATGAGGGCAAGGTGGTCCTCTTTGTGAACGTGGCCACATACTGAGGACTCACCCTGCAGTATCTTGGTAAGAAGAAAGACAGCTAGAGTACTTCATTATGATGCTTACTCTGTCTCCATAAATTAATGTCACCGGACTATATGGGATCCCTTTCATACTATAAGGTTAAATACAATAGAGAGCAATTAGTGACATGTTGTATCATTTTATAATTGTGAATCACAATAATTTGGTTGCATTTTGCAATCCATAAATTAGGTATAAATAAATTCATCTATACAGCGTGTCTGGGGGAATGTGCAAATCTCTGTAGAAAGCGTACACCACCCAAGGCGACAATGTAGTTTAAAATTCATGAATACGCTGAGTTGATTTGGCCATGTATCTGATCACACACCCAAACATTTTCTTGCAGAACTGAATGCACTACAAGAAGAACTGGAGCCCTATGGATTCACGATCCTGGGCTTCCCTTCAAACCAGTTTGGACAACAGGAACCTGGAGAAAATTCCGAAATCCTCCCTGCACTAAAGTGAGCGCAGCAGTCAAGTAGTCTTAGTTGGCTCTTAGCTAGAGAAGGGAAGGAGGTATATATTGTGTTACAGATACAACAATCCTATATGAAACTATGCAATCTGCTCTGAACATACCATAAAGAAAGGAGTTTTTTGCTACAATGAGTTAGATCAGTTTTGTATTTGTATTTTAGGTAAGGCTGTTTCCTCTGCGTTATGAGTATTTCGGCTTTCTTTCCTGCACACCCCTAATGACTAGAGGGTAACTTCTACTCAGAGCATTTTACATTTCATGATCGTGGAAGGCTGTCTTTCCTACGCTTGGTGTTACTGTATTTCACAAAAGCAACTAGGCATGGGAACTAGTCATTTTGAAAATTATTTAACTAGTTAGCTACTGCACCCCACATAGTTTGAATCCCCTGGAAAACAAAGCACCCCAGTTCACCATCTGTTAGGCTATAAATTATGGCATACTTTTTTTTTTCTCTATCACCTGCACGTTTGGTTTTGTAATTCAATGTTTATTGAAAGGTTTTCCCACAAAGACATTAATAATACAATAAAACAAGGGTACATAAAGCTCCAGCAATTCCTTAGTACCTGCATATTTGACATTTCCAGCTTTCTGAACAATTAGAATGTTTTGTATGGAAGCAAAGTCCTCACTTATTGTACAACTGAAAAAGGAAGCCTCATGTACCTCATCATCTTTGAGTAATTAGTATGTTGGCTCAAAAAAGGTACCACAAGCTGCAAAGAAGTCAGTTGTTTCCAGGACCCGTTCAGCTACTAGAACTCTTCATTAAATGGTGAATTGGAATGATCCATTCCTATTGCTCTGTGCTAGAGCCCAATATGTATGAAACAGATGTGCTGAACTATTCAGCCATTGATGTGATAGACCGAATACTCTAACAGGCCGATGCAATGCCACGCGTTGGCCACAGCGCACGGCTCAACATGCAACTGGACACGCGTCCATAACCCCTGATGCAAAATGGGGGTTAGCGCATCCAAAATGCGCACCCAACCAAGCATATAGCCAATAGCGCTCATCGCATGTAAATTCATGTTGATGAGGCTATTAGCTATTTCCCCTGATTAAAAAAAAAAAAAAAAAAAAGGCGCACCCAATGTGCACATTTTTACCCTCAAAAATTAATGCCTGCCCTGGAAGAGGAGTTAATTCTTAAGCCCAAAAAGTTTACAAAAAAGAAATTACTGAGCCAAAAAAGGAGAACCCTTAAAAAAAAAAAAAAAAAAAAGTGTGCCAGCAGTCAGGTTAGGGAAAGGGACGCTCAGTTAACACTCGTTCTCCTAACCCACTGACTGCCACTTCTCCTGGGCACCCGATACCGCGGAGGCACTAGGGTTGCAAAATTTTCCCTAGCACCTCCTTTTTACCACGACAGATGATTTCAATATTAAATCGAGCACCCAGGAGAAGCAAATCGGCGCGCATTAAGAGAGTGGGCACTCAATCATGAGCCCCCGTTTAAAGCGCGCTGGTATAGCATCAGCCTGTAAGGTGACAAAGTGAGGGCCGTGGAGAGGAGACGGGAGCCACTGATTCTTGAGTAAGAAATGCTAGACCAGGCTTCTTTGACATGCAGAGCCCTCACTGTCAAACCAATGGGTCACTAATGATTTCCTTCCCTTTTCTGTTCAAGACATGTACGTCCAGGAGGAGGATTTGTCCCAAATTTCCAGCTCTTTGAGAAAGTTGATGTTAATGGCAAGAGAGAGCAGACCTTTTATACCTTCCTGAAGGTTAGTGAACTCATGAAAGAAGCTTTTCATTGAATCAAGGCAAAACAGTTTGGTTGGTGTGCATTGTATGGCAATGAAGAATCTTATTCATTATGAACCTGTGATAACATACAAGAGGACTTTGGCTTTGCCAGAGGACAGGGTAGTCTGGGCTCTCACCTTTTCCACACAGAATCGGCTTTATTTACAATATAGCAAAACAATAACAGAAAAGGTCTGCTTACCTCAGCAGCTCTAACTCCAAAGTTACAGCAATAGCAATAGGTCAGTGTTGCAGTAGGAGCTGCCTTCTCCTCGTCCTGGACCCTCCTTGTTCTCGCTGGGCCTAGCAAAGGGAAACAGCCTGGGGCCAGAATTCACTTCCTGTGTGGCTTAAGATGGACTGGGCCAGATACTGGCACTGTTCTTTAAGGTGTTCTGGGGATTTCTATTATGCACTCTGTCACAGACCTATCAAATTATTTTCGCTTCTGATGCACACCATCACCTTTGAACTTGGATCATTAAAGGTTACATATTTTTTTTTCTGGCCACCATTCATTCACCTTATGCCAGAGAGCCTTATGTGAATCTCATCACAGCCCGCTCATGGTGGAACTGGAATCCAAAGCCAGGGAGACAAGGGTAGTTAAATGGGATCTCAGGAATTATTAAATAAACTTCCATAGAAACAAGTTTAGAAATCTCCTGCCATATACCTTGTATTTATGAATGTATAACTCAAGCTGTGGCCTTTAAAATTTCAAAGTCCTTGTTTACCCACCAGACAGGCATTAGAATTTCAATACAGATTTCATTTTGAGGTTTTAAAGTTAATTGTGACTCTATTAATATCCCCCAAACACAAACCTCAGTATCATTAATCAGTAAGCCAGGAAATATTGCTGGACGGGCCAAATGGCTCACCCAGAGCACCTCAGTCTTTTGAATATTGAGGGCCAGTTCACTATGCTACATTCACCTTTCCACCACTTCAGTGCTGGAGGTGAGTAAATTTAGGGTGGTAGACAGGCAGCTTGTCAAGAGGAAAAAATAATTGGATGTCATTGGCATATATTCTGAATTTTCTGCTGAACGAGGCAAGTAATGCTGGCAGGGGTTGCAGATATGTTAAACACCACCAGTGAATGGGTGAAACCCTGGGACACCCCGTAGGAGAGACTTCCAATAAGAGCTGTGTTCTCCTATCCTCACCCACAGCGTCGGGTTAGACAGAAAGGCTCCAAACCGGTGCAGGACACCTTCCCTCACCCCATGAGAACTTGTGTGTCAAGAGTGTGGAAAATACATTTTTAATAAATAGAAAATTGTCTAATTTCCAATCTTCCCACCCTACTGAACTACTTGAAAAATGTTTTAGTGCAGTTGAATGAGTTTTAAGATGACGACAAGGTTGCCAAGTGGCTCCAGATTTTCAGGACAGGTTGATCCAGTCCTGGTTTTACTCCCCTGCATGCAGGTACTTATAGTCTTGCTTTTCTTAGGAAATGCAATAGGGAAGTCAGTATAAGTCCCAGCATGCAATGGGGTAAAACCAGGACTGGGTCAACCTGTCCTGAAAATCTGGAGCCACTTGGCAACCTTGTCGTCATCTTAAAACTCATTCAACTGCACTAAAACATTTTTTTCAAGTAGTTCCGTAGGGTGGGAAGATTGGAAATTAGACAATAGCTGGCTGGAGCAAAAGCAGGCAGGGATGTTTTTTCCATGACTGTTAAGGAAGGCTGGGAGCTCATCCTCACAGAGATAGATGTTGATGACTTTAGTGGGTTATCTACAAAGCCGTGTTTTACATTAGAAAGGATCCAAAAAGGAATATCCATCCAATAGTCAAAAAGCTAATCTTAGATGAGACATTACCTCATAGGGAGAACATTTTTCAACAGGGGCCTAGCTGCCTAACCATGGAGTTGGGTGGCTAGATCCTGATTTGAAAAATACCTCCCCACAGAGCAGCTAAGCACGGCCACTTACTTTTAGTACGTGGCTGTATTTAGTAACTCTAGCTGTAGCCATTCCCAGGGGGGGGGGGGGGGGGCCCTTAGCTTAGTGGAGGGAGAAAACTACCTGCGGGTAATGAATATTCAGACACCACATGTGTAGCGTTCTCCGCTTAACCCCCCTCCTCAGAACTAGAAGACACAACACACTACAGGTTGTTCTCCACCTGAGTAGGCTGTCCAACATTTTAAAAGGAAACTACTGTCAGGCCACACGTGCATTTCCTTGCGGGGGTGAGGGGGAAAAGAAGCAGCGGTGGGGGGCTGGGGCTGAGGCAGGACCAGCAAGGAAGACCCGGGGTCCTCTGTTTTATCTTCCTGGCAGGACGTATGCACTGGTAAACTCTACGGGTACTTCTGTAGCTATGGACCCCGCTGGGGAGACACATTTTTAAAGGAAACTCCAAGAGGGTCACGCCCCCCATTTCTGTGGCTGTTTCATGAACATGTATGCCTTGAACCCATTTTGTACGTCCCCTCTGGCCTCCTGCTGCCAGAGGTAGGAGACAGGAGGAAGAGTTGTACTCTATGTCAGGAGGCAGGGTTATCTCCAGAGGCATGGAAGGAAGCTTTTCCATTCTGTGTCACACTCCCGCTGGCATATCAGATAAAACCAGTAGATGCATGAAGAAACTTTAGTAAATAAAACTGTTTCTGGGCTCCTTTTTTTTTGTACTTTTGGAAAGAAACCCCACAGCCTGTTGCCGATTGCTGGGTACTTAAGTGACCCAGCTCGCAGCAGGAAGTCTCCACTTCAGGCCTCTTCACTGTTGCCCAGGACGCAGCTGCTCCTGTTTGCCCCTGTAAGGGCTTTAGGTTATAGTAGCATCCGAAGACACAGGGAGAGTAAGTTTGAGAGAGTACAAGGCATGCGGGTACAAAACTGGAGTAGAAGCTTTGACAGTTGGCGCTACGGTTCAGTCGCTTAAATGTGCACTGACTGTCACTGTATCCAATATGTACTCATGCTTCTTTTTTATGAAGCATTTTTTCTATTCATACTACAGTGGGACTTCTTTCCAATTTCCTGCCCGATTATTGTAACACTGTAACAGGCCGCTGTAGTATGGCACGCTGGCTGCAGCACGCGGCTGGACACAAAACGGGGGTTAGTGTGTCCAAAACATGCATCCACCTGCCCGCATAGATAATAGCGCTCATCAACAAAGCTCATCACATGTAAATTCTTGTTGATGAGCACTATTATGTATTCCCCTCAATTCAGAAAAAAAATGTACGCCGAATCCGCACATTTATATGCTCAGAAATTAACGCCACCACGGAGCTGGTGTTTGTTTCTCAGTGGTCAAAAAAAAGTGTACAGAAAAGCAGTAAATCGTACTTTTCTGACATTTGTCAGCGAAAAGGACCAATCCTCTTTCAGGACAACCTTCTGATAGGTGATTGGTCCTTTCATTGACATGTGACAATCGGCAATAAGTGAAGAAATTAATAAATCAATATTAAAGTGTCAATATTGATTTATTCACACCTTCACTTATTGCCGATTGTCACATGTCAATGAAAGGACCAATCAACATTCAGAATGCTGTCTTAAAAGGGGCTTGGTCCTTTTCACTGTCAAATGTCAGTGGAAAGGAGCAATCAACAGCCAGAGCTTGGGGAGAGGGAGCTTAGGGCAGGTCAGACAGGGCTCCCAGCCATCTCTCCTAGGTACCAGAGGCGCTAGGGATGCACATTTTTCCCTAGTGCATCCTTTTTAGTGCAGCAGGTCATTTGAATATTACATCTGGTCCCCGGGAGAGGTGGTTGGGCACGCGTTAAAAAAGCAGGGGCTCGGCCTTGAGCACCCACTTTCTACGTGCCGACACTGCACGGTGGAAAGGTTCTGCGTCCCCCATAGCCCTGTTCCAGGTGATGGACTTTCCTTGGTGTCTCAGTGCCAGCCAAAAAGACCTTAACCTTTGGAAGAGCACCGCCGCGCCGGCCGCCGCACGCAGCCTCTCGCTCCCCGGGAGTGCCGCCGTATTTTGCCTTGCTTTGATTGGGATTTCTGTTTTCCTTTCAGAACGCCTGCCCCCCTGTCGGGGACAATTTTGGCAATCCTAATAACCGTCTTTTCTGGGAACCCCTAAAGCTGAACGACGTCAAATGGAACTTTGAGAAGTTTTTGGTTGACGGCAACGGGAAGCCACAGAAACGCTGGCACCCAAGAACCAACATGGCAGTGGTGAAAAGGGACATTAGAGCATTCATGAGACCCCTGATCACCAAGCAGAAAAGATTTGCATTTGCAATAGAAAATTAGAGAGAGGTGTGTGTATATATGTATGTATGAGACTGGGGGGGAGAAATAATACATTATCCAACTCTGTTAAGGAATCCCAAACAACCAGGGATTGTTTGGGATTGATTAACATTGACTGCATGCAAGCTGACACCCAGTCCACAACTACCACTACTGTGAAACAAATTAACATTTTGTCATGGCAGAATCACTGCTTGCCACATGGAACACCGCTAAAACCCAAACCATTATATTAGAAATTATAATTAAAGAACACTATTAAGCCACAACAGATAACACTGTACAACAAATACATTTGCAGACGAAAAGTCACCGGGGCATGTTTATTTCACAAATAAAAATAAATTTGTGGATGGCATGGGGGAGGCGGGTCAATGCCTTGCAGAGGACCCGGGTTCGAATGCTGAGTCAGGCCTTCTGCCTGGGCCAGTTGGGAGATGCTGCAGATTGCCGATTTCGCAGCTAGCGATGGGGAAGAGATCCTCTCTCATCATTGCAACGAGCGACACTTAAGGTCCAGTTTAGTCATGTTTTGAAAGGAAACACAGTTTGGGGTACATGGGCTGTGATTGCCATGGCTGGGCTATTTTGGGGAGGCAGGTGTATTATAAAAAGAAATAAAAGGAGAAAAGGCCCATGGCTAGTTGTAGGTGAAGGCACGGCCAAGATTTGCTTCCAACTGTGCTGGAACCCCCAAAGAACAGAAGAAAAGCACCAGGCTGAAAACAAAATCCAAAAAGCTTTTATTCCCAACAGAACATCCTTTAAGAAGTCGAGGACTTCTTAAAGGAAGTCTAAAAAGCAGCCTTCCAATTTACCAAGAATAAAAATGGTTTCTCTCGACCATCCGTTTGCTGCCCTTGGTTGTTCACAGTGTAAATTCAAAGAACGCAGGCTGGCTTAAGAGTAAATTCACCTTTCTGTTGGCTTGTGCTGGCATTAAGAGTCTGTGGAGGTCAGCAAAAGAAAAACTAGCAACTTTGGCTCTCATTTGGACTGGATGCTTAATTTGCATATGTAATGTTAAGAAAAACTAATCAAAAGTAGTGTTTTATTTTCTGTCACCATTGCCTAATTCTTTAGCGATAAGGGGGGGGGAACTACCCTTGTAAGCCCTGAAGACGGATTATGGCTCAGCCAGGTGAAAAGTAAGCCCCTAGCTGGGCAAGCTGTTTTAAGAGCCTCGTGGATGTTGAGGGGAGCGTCCACCGTACTGCAGGAAGAGGGGCAGTCGGTGCTGTCCGCAAGAACCCTATTTACACAACCATAAGTGGGGGTGGAGGTGGGGGTTCCCAGCCCCCCTCGTGATCTCAACAGCTGCTTGGATCTAAAACATTATCCGGGCAAGGGGATACTCATATCTAGTTGGAAAATAAGACGTCTTAAATTTTGAGGGGCGTGTGTGTGTGTGCATGGGGGAGGTCCCCTGAATAGATCT